>NC_064633.1:104971745-105615673 GCF_023864275.1 Schistocerca cancellata | reverse complement strand
CAGTTGCAATATTGATGTGCAGATTCCAGCCTTCATCGCCGATTAACAGCAGTCAGCACGAGTGCGTGAACCAGGCACCTACTGGGGAGGCCCATTCGGAGCAACGTGCGCTGAGAAGTCAGTGTTGGTAGCCACTAGATTCACCGGAGTGATTAGTTGCTCATCTACACGCTTATACACATCTCTGCAACAATCGTTGACCCTTGTCGTATATGGCCTGCAGTGCACCACAAACGCCTCAGCGACGGTTTTGGATGGCGTTGTTTTGCCTTGCACAGTATACTTTTACCACAGTGGCACGCCAACAGTTGACAAACTTGGCCGTTTAGGAAATTCTTCCACCCTTGGCTCGAAAGTCAATGATCATGCAACAACGACAGCAGTGTTTTCTACGCCGCCAAGTACACGGTTTGTATACCCTACCCTGCTGAAGCTGCAGCGGCCGTCTGTGAGTGGGTATTGCACTTTGACGTCGAAAGTACGCTATTGTCACACTTATGTGACTGGACCGTGTATGATATGCGCTCCTGCTTCTTCTGCTAGAATGGCTGTCGCAGTTTATAGTCTCGATACCGTGTCAACAGAGACATTTGTTGCCTTCAGTAGCCCAGTGTCGCCATTTCTTCTGTGGCTAGAATCTCCTGCTCGACTCCTCCGATGTTACGGAACGAATTGTCCTAGGCACACTCCACTCATAGGAACGACAGAAAAATTTGCCTCTTGAGTTTCGTGGGGAGGTCGATTTTGCACTAGGCCTGAGACTGACCATATTTGTGTCCTATTTGTTGAGTTTGAACTTAACAGTTTCGCTTCATCTTCCTGATCCAAGAAGCGGCATAGACACACTTCCTCCCAATACGCGACCAAGAGGCACATCTGCGGTTCCCCCGCTCAGATGGTTGACAATTTAATGTGTGTATATATTTGTCTTAGGTCTTACACGTCCGGCTTCGTGGTGATAAAAAAAAGGAGCAAGCATTACGTTAAGAAGCGACAACGATAGTTTCCCGACCATATAAATTGTCTTTAGGAGAGTCGGAAGCTGAAAAAGTGGTCCAATTATCACCTACCCCAGCACTGTCGAATAACGCTGAACAAGGCACTGCTAGAGCCTGTGGCGGGGACAGAAAGAGAGAGGGGCGGGGGAGAAGTGGGAGGGGTGAGAAGCGGGAGGGTGGGAGGGGGAAGGGCCACTGGCGACGCTGACATCTTGTCTGCGCATCACACATGCCCTTGTCACTTGCACACTGCTACGGCTCTCAGTCTCTATAACAATTCCAGAAGAGAAAATGCCGGGATGGTTCCTTCGAAAGGACACGGCCGACTCCCTTCCCCATCCTTCCCTAATCCGATGGGACCGATGACCTCACTGTTCCCCTTCCCCGTACCAACCAACCAACCAACAATTCCAGAACAAGCTGACAGAAGTGCCTGCATCTCAGTGATTGTGTGTGCCACAGACTCGACTATTGTAAACCGACCCAAGTTTGCGCAGCTCATAAAGCGGATAAAAGTTGCCAGAAGCTACTCGCAGAAAAAGCGCTCACTTCCGGGGGCGTAGTCTTCGACCGTAGCGTGGCGTTCAGTGAGCATGCGAGATCGCGGGACGGCGAGCGTGTGCTCTGTCTAGGCAGCTGCATACTGCAGGCGCGATCAGTGCGGCACGGCACGCGACCCATTGTGTCACATGCACACCTCCTCGTAGTCGCTGCATTCCACCAGCCGACACTACTGAAACTCGCACTGACACGTGAGCCATGTTGCAGCTGATGAGCTTCACCAGTGACCAACAACCATGAGTCCCAAGCATGTGATAAACCCGACGTACAAACTTGCTTAGCAACAGTTTATACTCCGAATGAACTCCGTCCTATGCCCACCAAAATCCTTGGCCCACCGGAAGAATTAAAGTGGTTGCGTGATGATCTTGGTAGTGTCAAAGACAGTCTATTGATTTCTTCCATTCCATCGTTGGGGTTCATGCAGCAACCATAATAAAATATGAGATAAAAATACAGTCTTGCCTGCTGACGTTTTTATTTTCAAATGTCAATGCCGCGTTTCGCCTGGGGTAGGCGTCTTTAGATTATCTACAGTGCAAAAAATTAAGAAAATAGGTTTGAGGAAACGTCCTGATCCCATCTTTTCCAAGAACATTCTCTACGAGACAAGTTTTTATGCAAATTTGCAGAAGCTGGCCACGGCGCACGCTTTCCATAAAAGTGATTACACGATGCGAATACATTGGCAAAATGCGATTAGGATACCTAAAATTTTGAAAATCCTCAAAGCCGATCAAGTATGGTCCTGAAAAGAACCTGAATAATGAAGGATTATAACGAAAAAATTTTAAAGTTTGATGAACTGTAATTAGTTTAAAAACCGCGAAAGCAAATACCGAAAAAATCGTAATTACCGTACTTGATGCCATGCGTAACGGACTCCACTCAAGTTAGCAACAGATGCACAGCAGAGTTCCGTGGAGCAGGAGTAAAACAGTATGAGCGGGGCGCGCGATTAGACTGTACCCAGTGGAGCGCTGAATATGTTGGACAGACGGGAAGAATGTTAAAACCGAGGTTTCAAGAACCCCTGCTCTCAAATAGAGGCCAGATAAAACAACACTCTCTGTTTGCAGAACATCTAAAGACATCTGGCCGTTGCCCGCCTATCGTCAATAATATGAAAAGTTTGCGTTTTGCTCTTAAGGAAACGAAACTCAATTTACTTGAGGAATTTGAGATCGCTAAACGCACGATATTTTGTTATTGTTATTAGTCGATGGCCTCCTCAGTGATCACCTGGTCAGTAAAACTCAGTATTTTTTTTATATAATGATATTCTTTTTAAAGTAAGTTTAGCCTCGTTGTTGTGAAGTATGCAGATATCTCTGTCCTTTCCTTTCCTTACCTGATCTGTAAGGCTTAGTTTAGTTCTTGTTCTTTTATATATTAACGTAATATTGGTAAACTGCAGGAGTATACAGGGCAAGGTTCCTGAATTAGTATCTCTTATTGAAGGAAATAGTGCGCATATAGTATTAGGAACGGAAAGTTGGTTAAAACCGGAAGTGAACAGTAACGAAATCCTAGACACAGATTGGAATATATACCGCAAGGATAGGATAAACGCCAATGGTGGAGGAGTATTTATAGCAGTAAAGAATTCAATAATATCCAGTGAAGTTATTAGCGAATGCGAATGTGAAATAATCTGGGTTAAGCTAAGTATCAAAGGTGGGTCAGATATGATAGTCGGATGCTTCTATAGACCACCTGCATCAGCAACCGTAGTAGTTGAGCGCCTCAGAGAGAACCTGCAGAACGTCGTGAAGAAGTTTCGTGATCATACTATTGTAATAGGGGGAGACTTCAATCTACCAGGTATAGAATGGGATAGTCACACAATCAGAACTGGAGCCAGGGACAGAGACTCTTGTGACATTATCCTGACTGCCTTGTCCGAGAATTACTTCGAGCAGATAGTTAGAGAACCAACTCGTGAAGCTAACGTTTTAGACCTCATAGCAACAAATAGACCGGAACTTTTCGACTCCGTGAATGTAGAAGAGGGTATCAGTGATCATAAGTCAGTGGTTGCATCAATGACTACAAGTGTAATAAGAAATGCCAAGAAAGGAAGGAAAATATATTTGCTTAACAAGAGTGATAGGGCACAAATCGCAGAATATCTGAGTGACCACCATCAAACGTTCATTTCTGAGGAAGAGGATGTGGAACAAAAATGGAAAAAATTCAGAAACATCGTCCAGTACGCCTTAGATAAGTTCGTACCGACTAAGGTCCAAAGCGAGGGGAAAGATCCACCGTGGTATAACAATCATGTACGAAAGGTACTACGGAAACAAAGAAAGCTTCATCATAGGTTTAAGAGTAGTCGAATCATAGCTGATAAGGAAAAGCTGAACGAAGCGAAAAAGAGCGTAAAGAGAGCAATGAGAGAAGCATTCAACGAATTCGAACATAAAACATTGGCAAACAATCTAAACAAGAACCCTAAAAAGTTTTGGTCATATGTAAAATCGGTAAGCGGATCTAAATCCCCTATTCAGTCACTCGTTGACCACGATGGCACCGAAACAGAGGACGACCGAAGAAAGGCAGAAATACTGAATTCAGTGTTCCGAAACTGTTTCACTGCGGAAAATCGTAACACGGTCCCTGACTTCAGCCGTCGCACGGACGCCAAAATGGAAAATATTGAAATAAACGATATCGGAATTGAAAAACAACTGCTATCACTTAGTAGCGGAAAAGCATCCGGACCAGACGAGATACCCTTAAGATTCTACAGTGATTATGCTAAAGAACTTGCCCCCTTTCTATCAGCAATTTATCGTAGATCGCTGGAAGAACGTAAAGTACCTAGCGACTGGAAGAAAGCGCAGGTCGTTCCCATTTTCAAGAAGGGTCATAAATCAGATGCGAATAATTATAGGCCTATTTCGCTTACGTCAATCTGTTGTAGAATAATGGAACATGTTTTGTGTTCTCGTATTATGACGTTCTTAGATAATACAAATCTCCTTCATCATAACCAACATGGATTCCGCAAACAGAGATCATGTGAAACTCAGCTCGCCCTATTTGCCCAAGAAATTCACAGTGCCGTAGACACTGGCGAGCAGATTGATGCCGTATTCCTGGACTTCAGGAAGGCATTTGATACGGTTCCGCACTTACGTTTAGTGAAAAAAATACGAGCTTACGGAATATCGGACCAGGTTTGTGATTGGATTCAGGATTTCCTAGAAGAAAGAACACAACATGTCATTCTTAACGGTTCAAAATCTGCAGATGTAGAGGTAATTTCGGGAGTACCGCAAGGAAGCGTGATAGGACCTTTATTGTTTACAATATACATAAATGACTTAGTTGACAACATCGGTAGCTCCGTGAGGCTATTTGCAGATGACACGGTGGTCTACAAGAAAGTAGCAACATCAGAAGACTCGTACGTACTCCAGGAAGACCTGCAGAGGATTAATGCATGGTGCGACAGCTGGCAGCTTTCCCTAAACGTAGATAAATGTAATATAATGCGCATACATAGGGGCAGAAATCCATTCCAGTACGATTATGCCATAGGTGGTAAATCATTGGAAGCGGTAACGACCGTAAAATACTGAGGAGTTACTATCCGGAGCGATCTGAAGTGGAATGATCACATAAAACAAATAGTGGGAAAAGCAGGCGCCAGGTTGAGATTCATAGGAAGAATTCTAAGAAAATGTGACTCATCGACGAAAGAAGTAGCTTACAAAACGCTTGTTCGTCCGATTCTTGAGTATTGCTCATCAGTATGGGACCCTTACCAGGTTGGATTAATAGAAGAGATAGACATGATCCAGCGAAAAGCAGCGCGATTCGTCATGGGGACATTTAGTCAGCGCGAGAGCGTTACGGAGATGCTGAACAAGCTCCAGTGGCGGACACTTCAAGAAAGGCGTTACGCAATACGGAGAGGTTTATTATCGAAATTACGAGAGAGCACATTCCGGGAAGAGATGGGCAACATATTACTACCGCCCACATATATCTCGCGTAATGATCACAACGAAAAGATCCGAGAAATTAGAGCAAATACGGAGACTTACAAGCAGTCGTTCTTCCCACGCACAATTCGTGAATGGAACAGGGAAGGGGGGATCAGATAGTGGTACAATAAGTACCCTCCGCCACACACCGTAAGGTGGCTCGCGGAGTATAGATGTAGATGTAGATGACACCATAAGGTATGATTATCGGATAGATGCCAGTTACCTTTACTCTTATTTCTAGGTCTGTTATTTTAGAAATTATATACTTTTTGATTTACCAGGCCATTTCATGTTTTGTGTATGAATACGATGCTGCGCAGTGGATAAAGTATCGACTAGCCAACACCATCTGTCTGGTCGTACTGCACTGCTTGCACTCTAGGCCCGAAGACTACTTTTTCGCATTCTATATTTGTCAGCGCGTCCCGCTCATACATATTTTGCTCCCGCTCCATGAAGCTCTGCTGTGCACCTGTTCCTAACTTGTGCGGCGTCCTTTACTCATGACAGCGAGTAAGATAATTAAGGGATTTTTAGGTATTTATTTTCACGGTTTACTTAGCTGCCCTTTCAAATGTAATTAATTCCAGTTTATCAAACCTTAGAATTTTTTCGCTGGAGTCTTTCGTCGTTCCGGTTCTTTTCAGGAACCCACTTGACAGGCATTGGGATATTTCACTTTTTGATGTTCTAGTTGCAGTTTGCAAATGTATTCACATCGTGTAACCATCTTTATGGATAGCGTGCGACGATCCAGTTCCTGTAAGTTTACATAAAACTTTTTTTTTCCTTGGAGTACATTCTTGCACAAGATGGGGTCATCAGGACGATTCCTGTACCCGTTTTTGTAACTTTTTACATTGTAGATAATATGAAGATGCCTACCACAGGCGAAACGCGTCACTGAAATTTGAATATAAAAACCTCTGGAACAAAGACTGTATTTTTATCTCACAGTCTACTGAGTTTGGGGACAACTTCAAGCAATGATCCTCCGAGTTCCTGTCGTGCTGAGGAAACTCTGTCCCAGTATTTGCTATGCTTCGATTGTCTTCCTTCTGTCTTATACTACTGGCCATCCAAATGCAACAAA
Organism: Schistocerca cancellata; assembly: GCF_023864275.1. Taxonomy (NCBI): domain Eukaryota; kingdom Metazoa; phylum Arthropoda; class Insecta; order Orthoptera; family Acrididae; genus Schistocerca; species Schistocerca cancellata. The sequence goes on along the minus strand of NC_064633.1, from coordinate 105,609,020 downwards.
GCTGACCAAAACCCCCAGGCATGTGTGATGGAGTTTTTTCACAGTGCTAAGACACTGCACTTGTATTCAAGAGGACGGCACTTCAAGTCCTTGTCATTCCTACGAGCTCGATGGTTTCCGTAATTTCCTTAAACGGTTACAGACGTGGGATTAAGTGGTATACTTCACAGTAATAGGAACTCAGTTACGCGTTATCAATGGAGATAAGTAGTAGGAAGCGTAGTAGCTTCGACGTTATGTAATGGAAAATCAGTTTCAGTATGGCAAAAGATGTCTACGCAATACCGTTTGGCGCAACGACAGGACACTGACGCTCAATGTGTCCAAATGCCACATAATACCCGTAAAACGGGCATATACTCTATATGGTTTCTGTAAAATGTCAACAATGCATCACAGAAATCAGTCGTAACCAAAAGTAGCTATCTGAAGTGGAATGCCAACATAAATCTACGTGACAAAGACAGATGATAGATTGACGATTTCATTCACTGTTTATAAGAATCGTATGGGAGTGTGATTCATCCACAGACGCGATCACTTACAAAACGCGGCTAAACCTGATTATCAACGAAGATTATTCTATTTGGCACCTATAGGATGTCTGAACAAAACGTCAGGGGACAGAGGAAAGAAACTTCAAGTGTCTGCTAGGGTGAGGCTGTTTCTCAATTTATTAGAGCAGGAGATCAGTCCACTTTATCTGTTTATTTTATTTTTTTCTTCGCTTCTAGCAAGAATACGGTGTCTTCATGCGGACACTTGTACTTGCTCAGAGGGTTGTTTAGCCAGTCCACGTCTGAAGCTTGTTACAAACAGTGGAGTCGCATTCGGGAAGAATGAGATATGACACTGTTTGTTTTACTGGCATGTACCCATAGATATTAGTAGGGTGATCAGGTCTTTGAGCGAACAGACATAAGTTCACCTAAGCGTAATGTCCTCTGGTCGTTTTTCTTGGCGACGTTTTTCTTTTCAACTTTCAATTCTACCTACAATAGTATCACAATTATTGAAATACACTAAACTTTGAAGTAAAGGACTATCGGGCTGATCAGTGAAACAAATGTTATAAACATTTTAGGGCACTTACTTTTTTTCTCGACGACAAACTACCACGTAACTGATTACCTGTTTAAGTTACTGTAGATCACCACCTAGGAAACGACTTGTAACGCTGGATGCGGCGATATCTGCCGTCATTATCTGCCACCTGATGATGAAAGGTTTAAGGAAGAAATTAATCTGGCGTAAAATACGCTGATACATACCGATTTAACTGTCCGCGTAGTTCAGAACAGGTGAACAAATGAACAAATTCACGACAGGAACAGGTTGACTAATAACAAGTTGCTTGGGACACGCCCATGAAAGGTAAGCGGCACGTCAGTGCGACAGCATGCCTTGCCAAGAAATGACAGCCTGTACGAACCGACGGGGAAATAACACAATAAAAATGTCATATGGCACCGACATCATTTTATTACTACGCAGTTGTGTGCACCAAAATCTCCCTCTTTCAGTAACAACGAGATTCGGAACTAAAAAGACAAAATATCCTCCTGGTGTTGAGAGAGGCCGGTTGCCTTAAACATAATTGCAGTTAATGAGCACAACAGGGAAACAGCCAGTTCATAATCGTGAGGCTTGCTTCTGAATTCGATCTCCTAGTTTAAATACCTATGAATAACCTTGCGAAGCAATATAGCGGGACGATCAGATATAATGGAGAGCGAACGGACTACTTAGATTTGTTGTTGTTGTTGTTGTTGACTAGTTTGATGCAGCTCTCCATGCTACTCTATCCTGTGCAAGCTTCTTCATCTCCCAGTACTACTGCAACCTACATCCTTCTGAATCTGCTTAGTGTATTCATCTCTTGGTCTCCCTCTAAGATTTTTACCCACCACGCTGCCCCCCCCCCCCCCCCCCCGTTACTAAATTGGTGATCCCTTGATGCCTCAGAACATGTCCCACCAACCGATCCTTTCTTCTAGTCAAGTTGTACTACAAAATTCTCTTCTCCCCAATCCTGTTCAATACCTCCTCATTAGTTATGTGATCTACCTATCTAATCTTCAGCATTCTTCTGTAGCACCACATTTCGAAAGCTTCTATTCTCTTCTTGTCCAAACTATGGAATCCCGGGGCCTTGTTTCGACTCAGGTCTTTCAGTGCTCTGTCAAACTCTTCACGCAGTATCGTATCTCCCATTTCATCTTCACCTACGTCCTCTTCCATTTCCATAATATTGCCCTCAAGTACATCGCCCTTGTATAGACCCTCTCTATACTCCTTCCACCTTTCTCTTCTTTGTTTAGAACTGGTTTTCCATCTGAGCTCTTGATATTCATACAAGTGGTTCTCTTTTCTCCAAAAGTCTCTTTAATTTTCCTGTAGGCAGTATCTATCTTACCTCTAGTGAGATATGCCTCTACATCCTTACGTTTCTCATGTAGCCATCCCTGCTGCAACCAACTTTCTTGTGCGATCCTTTAATGTGTGAGATCTTCAGTAGTTGGAATTACCGGTGCCGCATTTGTTACTGGTCTTTCATGTAGATACTAAAAACGTTTCGCTAATCCGTTGGGAGAGGTTGAACGAGAAACGTTTTGTGGAACTAGGACTATGGAACGGTATTGGAAAAGTCTGTTGTAGCAATACTGAAGGTAGATACAGAACGATTCTCTAACTACCATTACACATCTTGCTGTAGGAGAGTAAGAACAAGGTGAGAGGCATTATGATGTTTACAAAGAGACTTAATTTCCTCTGACCAGATAACGCCTGGAATAACATTAGCGAGCGAAACAAAATCCTCATTCCACTCATTCTTGAAATTTCCTCGTAAGTCTGGTGCTCTTATAGCTAGGATTAATAGAGGAGCCCAAGTCTAACGTCTTTCGTGGTGATTCGTTTAGTATGCGCAATAAAGACATGAAACACCCAGCTCCTATGGCACACGCTGCGAGAAAGTGTATTACATCCCATACAGAAGTTTACCGTCGAAATTCCGAGGGCATACGTCCCAAGAAGAATCTGATAGTTCATTACTACCTCCCACATAACTGTAGCAAAATGATTACAACGGAAAAATCGAGCTAACGCGGACGCGCTTCATTCACGGGTGGACAGGAAAGGAGGAAAACGCCTCGTGGTGGTCTGTACAAGGGGTTCGTTTACGGGTAAAAACGCGGACAGAAAGCGTTCGCTGAATTGAACGGACAGAGCGAGGAGTGACCTCTAAAGAACGGTCGTTCACCGCACTCTTCATGTCGATCTCGTGCGTGGTCCAAGTTCCACAGTACTTTCTCCTCGCCTCTGGCTTATTCGTTTCGTTCTTTTTTAGGTGCGTACTCGTTTCTTGTTCCAGCTCCACCGCTCTGTTCAGTTATATTTTCAGCTTTGTCCTTGATTAATGACATGTAGTAAGCGTCCAGTAGCTTCTGGTCGTTGATCCTCCCTGTGGCTGTAAATGAATTATTATGGTACATGAACTTGTATACATTGTCTACCGGAACCTGTGGCAGAGGATATTTACAGGGTTCCCATATACCTTGACCACCCGAAATAACTTCTTTCTAGAACCAAAATAAAATGGTATGAAGCAAATTTTATTTAGGTACCAGGAGACATTTAGCCAGTATGATTACCTTGCATGTAAGTTCGTTCGTTACGAAGATGTGAACTTTCGACCTTTTTAAGTAGCACCCTATTATTTTTATCGGGTAATCCACTTCCTCTCCTCAAGACTGTTCAAAAGCTTATCACAGTGTGCCATTCGTGAAAACCTGATGTTATTAAAAGCGTAACACTGAACTGACATTGACTCTGTACTAGAGCAGACTGTAGGTACCCGAGGCAAACATAATTAGGTCGCTTGCTGGAGTTGATAGTAAACAAATAGAAACAAAAGCAAAATGCACACAGATCATTCAGTTGACGGCCGTCAGTAGAAAATTTCTATGAGTGCAATCCGCCCAACAAAGAGAAGATGGAAATGTAGCTCACTGTTACAGAACGTATCATTTAAAAGTTATATAATACTGTACTTCATATACCCTTTATTGTAAATACGATAAGATTATTGCAACTATTGACCTGCTAACTTACATTTTCTAAGGAGGTATTGCGTTTCCGTTTGTTTACTGTCTATTCCAGCAAGTGGACGAGTTACGTTACCCCATGATTTCTAATTGCCATAATACTGCTGTAGTTCATCAATCATTTTGTCTGTCGACCTGCCTCTTACGATTTTACCATCAGAAAGTTTCTTGTCGCTCGATCTTTGTTTAAACTTCCTCAACCTGGTGCCCATCCTCTTCTGAACATGACAAACACATTTCAGTTTTGTGATAATCTTCGCACTATAAGGCTGAGCGGCTACTACACTGTTATATGCTTTTTGAGTCTCCATCACATAAGAACTTAGTGTAACACACTTTCCTTTCGTTCACAGAGGCCGGCCGATAGTGGCCGAGCGGTTCTAGGCGCTTCAGTCTGGAACCGCGCGACCGCTACGGTCGCAGGTTCGAATCCTGCCTCGGGCATGGATGTGTGTGATGTCCTTAGGTTAGTTAGGTTTAAGTAGTTCTAAGTTCTAGGTGACTGATGACCTCAGATGTAAGTCCCATAGAGGTCAGGGCCATTTGAACCATTTTCGTTCGCAGATCGACTAAAAATTTCAGTAGCTGCAGATGCCTCTATACCACCACTTGTTCCTTCATAATTCCTGTCACAATATGCCCTTCTTCGTTCCCTGATTTACACTTGTAACAATGTTTGGTTAAAATCTGGAAATCTGTTACCGTTCCAGTATCCACACTGGTCATCGTAGCAACAGAATTCTTAGAACTGTAGCTGCGCTTCTGCAAAGTGCCATCAACTGGTATGTCAGTCATACAAACATTTATTTCAACAGCTTCGTTTGCAGCACCCTTCATTGACTCACATGCAACACATTCCACAGCAGCTCCAATAGGTCCTGCATACCTGTCGATTTTACAAGGTGGGCGTGGCATATTCATCACGGCACACACTGTTGCTGCTGTCCTTTGCCAGTAGCTCTTAATGCAGTAAACCGCCTAACATTTACTTCAAAATAATTATCTTTACACTTACCAGAATTCCAAAATGAATGAGTGTATCTAAAAGTTTCCTGGCTAGTCTATTTGATATCTCACTGTCTTCATGTAAACTAACTGGCCCATCACATATTTTACAACACACACATTCACCTAACACCCTTGTTAGGAAGTGTAAATCTATCAGAATATAACCTAACCTACCATTTGCATCACTTTCGTTTTGAGAAAATTGTGTAGCACAACGTTTTATTTTAATCTTCGAAACACTTACGGGTGTTTCTCTAGATACTGACGAGTTTGCTTGTATTTCATTGTCTGTAACTTCACCACGCCACATGTTGAACACAATGTTTCCCCTTATTCGAAAATTTATTACCATGAAACCCACGTTTCTTAAAAACAATTCGTTTTGGCGTCAGACTTTACTCTTTGAGAGATTTACCAATCTATTTGTCACTTTTCCTCGGAAACAAGTTATCATTTAGACGTACAACGCGTGTTTGTACTATGAAACGATGCGACACTATTTTTGACGGTGCTACCAATGCAAACACGTAATTTAACCTTTATAACACAGCAATTCACAGCCTTCTGAATAAAAAAATTACTTTTATTAGATCTTGAAATAACGAACATAAAAATTTAAACATTTTCAACCGGTGTAGATTATATTTAAAAAAATAAAACACTATCCATGTGATACATCATTTTATTTGGAAAGTTCCAAATTTCATAATGAGATAAAAATACGAAAATGTAAAAAAAAATCCATTCTAACTCCCCTTAACACACTGTACGAAACATTGCCGATATTATGTAGACAATAAGTGAAGAAAATTCTTACCATCTTCCGTCAGTTAAGAAAAGGTCTCATTGTATTAGGTTAGTGCGCAACTTCGTAGCGTTTTTGTTTTTGATTTTGTTGTTCCAGTTGTTATCGGTTTATTTATCGATTGTCATTTTTATTTATAGTCCACTGCTGGTGTTTGAGTTTACATATTGTCGTTGTGTCATTTTGGGGATAATGAGTGGAGGTGTGGATGCTAGAGTATAGTGCCAAGTGGAGAAATAGGAATACACTCCTGGAAATGGAAAAAAGAACACATTGACACCGGTGTGTCAGACCCACCATACTTGCTCCGGACACTGCGAGAGGGCTGTACAAGCAATGATCACACGCACGGCACAGCGGACACACCAGGAACCGCGGTGTTGGCCGTCGAATGGCGCTAGCTGCGCAGCATTTGTGCACCGCCGCCGTCAGTGTCAGCCAGTTTGCCGTGGCATACGGAGCTCCATCGCAGTCTTTAACACTGGTAGCATGCCGCGACAGCGTGGACGTGAACCGTATGTGCAGTTGACGGACTTTGAGCGAGGGCGTATAGTGGGCATGCGGGAGGCCGGGTGGACGTACCGCCGAATTGCTCAACACGTGGGGCGTGAGGTCTCCACAGTACATCGATGTTGTCGCCAGTGGTCGGCGGAAGGTGCACGTGCCCGTCGACCTGGGACCGGGCCGCAGCGACGCACGGATGCACGCCAAGACCGTAGGATCCTACGCAGTGCCGTAGGGGACCGCACCGCCACTTCCCAGCAAATTAGGGACACTGTTGCTCCTGGGGTATCGGCGAGGACCATTCGCAACCGTCTCCATGAAGCTGGGCTACGGTCCCGCACACCGTTAGGCCGTCTTCCGCTCACGCCCCAACATCGTGCAGCCCGCCTCCAGTGGTGTCGCGACAGGCGTGAATGGAGGGACGAATGGAGACGTGTCGTCTTCAGCGATGAGAGTCGCTTCTGCCTTGGTGCCAATGATGGTCGTATGCGTGTTTGGCGCCGTGCAGGTGAGCGCCACAATCAGGACTGCATACGACCGAGGCACACAGGGCCAACACCCGGCATCATGGTGTGGGGAGCGATCTCCTACACTGGCCGTACACCACTGGTGATCGTCGAGGGGACACTGAATAGTGCACGGTACATCCAAACCGTCATCGAACCCATCGTTCTACCATTCCTAGACCGGCAAGGGAACTTGCTGTTCCAACAGGACAATGCACGTCCGCATGTATCCCGTGCCACCCAACGTGCTCTAGAAGGTGTAAGTCAACTACCCTGACCAGCAAGATCTCCGGATCTGTCCCCCATTGAGCATGTTTGGGACTGGATGAAGCGTCGTCTCACGCGGTCTGCACGTCCAGCACGAACGCTGGTCCAACTGAGGCGCCAGGTGGAAATGGCATGGCAAGCCGTTCCACAGGACTACATCCAGCATCTCTACGATCGTCTCCATGGGAGAATAGCAGCCTGCATTGCTGCGAAAGGTGGATATACACTGTACTAGTGCCGACATTGTGCATGCTCTGTTGCCTGTGTCTATGTGCCTTTGGTTCTGTCAGTGTGATCATGTGATGTATCTGACCCCAGGAATGTGTCAATAAAGTTTCCCCTTCCTGGGACAATGAATTCACGGTGTTCTTATTTCAATTTCCAGGAGTGTATTTGAGTTCAGTAGAGGAGTGACAGCAGCTGAGGCAGCCAAAAATATTTGCGTTGCGTATGGGGATAACGCCACTGAACACAGCATGACAAGATAATGTCTTTTCGTTTTAAGGAGGATCGTTTGACATTGGTAACTCTATACGTTCAGGAAGACTTTCGGGGTTTGCTGAATATCGTTTAAGCGCTTTAATCACAGTGAGCCACGTCAGTCCACTCGGCTGGCGAACGTGATGAACTGTGATCATTCCACCGTTTGCGGCATTTGCGTACAGCGGGGAAGATTCAAAAACCGGATGTATGGGTACTGCGTGGTAAAAACCAAACGCCACAAAAATGCGTCTAGGCTTCCTCGTCGGCAATTGGCTCGTGAACGACAACGATCATTCCTATTCTGTATCGTTACTAGTGCCAAGAAATTCTTCAGGGAACTACCTTTTCGGACGAAAATACGCACCGAACATGGCCCGATGAGTTCTTCCTCTCAAAACCACGTGATTTCTGCAGTCGTGTAATAGAAAAGTTACTCCAACGTTGGCACACTGTAGTAAATAGAGAAGGAAAATATGTTAGTGATGACATAAAGTTTCTCTTATGTGTATCCTTTGTGTTTATTAATGTTATGCAAAAGCGCTACGAACTTTCGCGCCAACCTCTAATAGATGCCGTAGGTAACATTGAAAAGAGACATTAATTCCTTCAGGTAGTACTACATATTCTGCATTACTCACAAGAGCTTTTGCATAGTTTCGTAATGTGCTGAGTTTTGGAGTAGCCTCGGTACGAGACTTAAATTATACTCTGTGATAGGGATGGGAAAAACCTACCGGTTAGTACCGATATCGGAATTTTAGTTCTGAATAACATGTATTTTTCGTTATTTGTTTGGTCTCTGTTATAGAAGGTATTTTTACTTTTCTATTAATAACTGGGTAAAGAAAACGAAGTATCAATCTTAGCATCAAAAAAATGGCTCTGAGCACTATGGGACTCAACTGCTGAGGTCATTAGTCCCCTAGAACTTAGAACTAGTTAAACCTAACTAACCTAAGGACATCACACACATCCATGCCCGAGGCAGGATTCGAACCTGCGACCGTAGCGGCCTCGCGGTTCCAGACTGCAGCGCCAGAACCGCGCGGCCACTTCGGCCGGCAATCTTAGCATCAGTGCTACAATTTTTCGTTTTTGAATAAAGCTTTTTTTTTTAAAATAGTAATTTTCATTCGTAAAATTTGCATTTCATTGAAATATTGTGTTATTACAGAAAATGGGAAAAGGTATCATTGCTATTTTAATAATAATGCCGACAGAAACGAACAACAAACACACAGCATAAGAGTTGATACGGCTTTGCTGAGAAAAAAATGTACCATTTACCATGTGGTGTGGCCTACTAGATGGTACGCAGATACATGCGATGTGAAAGACTTTCCCATCTAGTCTATATGGTGGTTTGTCTGTGTCGTCACCGGGCATCGATTGTGTTACAGGATGGCACTGTCTGGAACTGTTTTACGTAGTGAGGTATCGGTGAAGTACAATGTTGCATTTGCTTTAAAAGATTAAAAACGGGAAGAGCCACAACAAACTAACTTGTGATGTAATATAAGGAGAAAGCTTAAAACTTTACGATTTATTCTCAGGTACAATAAAAATAGAAAGCAGCTGATCTGCTACCTGTGTGTAAATAACATGCCTTTTCTGCTTGTAGCTCTTGAAAACGGACAAATTAATACGAAAAATAGATTTTCAGCGTCAGTTTTCATCCTTTAGCACTGGCTACTCTTAATGCCCAAATTGTTATGATCCCCGATTACAACATGATTTTTCAGTAAACTTTCATAAAATTAGAATCGGAGAATACTGTTTATTTTTGTAGCAGTCAAACAGTTATCACGTTTCGAGAAAAGTAGCGAACGATGGACGGACTAAGTTTTCCTTTACGTCTCTATCTAATCTATTATCATTGTATCTTGAAACCGAGGGAGCCACGGTTGTTCACTCTTTGTTCGATGCCTACGTTTATTATATGAAATAATAGGAGTAAGAAGACCGACAACCGGTTATTTCAGAAACCGGATATTTTCAACGGTTTTATTAGGTTAAAGTGGAGTTGGGAAAAAAAAACGGTGACAGGAAGCCGGTTGTTTCAGCGTTAACCGCTATCCCTACTCTCTTATGGAGATGTAGGAGCTTAGCCTGGAACTTTGAATCAGCGCAGATACGGAATTTAGAGAAAGAGTGATGTTGCGCAGTTGCAGCCGAGCTCGGTAATGGACGTGGTTGGCGGCGCCTGGCGGAGTGCACCGACGTCGTGTGAACAAGAGCACGGCAGGAATGCTGGCATACGGCGCAGGCGCGGGCACGGGCGCGTCCTCGCTTCTTTTGTCTCGGCGGGTCGGCCGCGTCCCGCGACAGCCGGTCGGCCCCGTTTCGTGACAGGCGAGTGAGGCGGAGCGACGCGCCGTGCAGCAGACCACACCTGTGTGCCAGCCCCTCCCCGCGCCACCAGCTGCACTGTCACTGTACTACCGTAGAGATGGGTCGAACTCGTTCATTCCCGTGAATTACTTCATTCATTTCACTCTTTGCCGTGAAGCGTTCAAATGAAGTAGTTCATTCACGAAGTACGGAAGCCTGGCGAAGTTGCCCAGTTCGCCGCTCAGCCGCGGCTACGCTCGCTTCTCCTCGCTCGTACAATAACGCTTCGTAATACTTCATAATTTTACCAACAGATGGCCGAACTATGCAGTAACGTGCACGCAACGTTTTACGCTCTTACAGCGTCTGAGTTAAATAGAGCATGGTCGAAGGGGACAAAGGAAATATAAACAGAGAAGCCTGTCACGTATAAAGAAGGTATTACATTTAATCTTGCTCGACATTTTCTCATGAAGCGCCCAAAAAAGTCTTTATCTGCCAAATGAAACATTATTTGTTGTATTCATGGACTGAAAACTAGGGCTACCAACGAAATGCAGTCCAATTTTATGTTCCTTTTAAAATTTAATCCAAAATAGAATGAGTATGTTTACCACTGTCACAAAGTCTATATACCTACGTTAAGTAATTATTCAGAAGTTTTCCTGTAGATTTTATTTTTGTTGAGAATAATAACCCTCCAGATTCAAAACGTAAACTGTCACATGTAGTCATTGGTACGATTTCAGGTAAAATCCCTCTTTCAGTGTTATTAACAAACCTTTTATTTTCATGTTGGCTGTGCGTGCTCGAACAGCCAGCCTCTTAATTTGTATCTTTAATATTCATTTGTCTGCAAGCGCTGCCAACGATAGGCTACCCGTAGACGCGAAGTTTAACTGCACAAATAGTCACGGGTAATGATGTCAGCACTGCAGGAAGCAACTGACGCTGCTTTCCCCCGCCCCCTCACCTTCCCAACCCAACCCATCGTAAACCTATCGTTCCCCACAAACACCGCGCGATTCGTCGACAGGCAGTAGAGGGAGGACTGAAGTGAGGGGAGGATGAGTGACGTAACGCCGATGTAGTGGGGGAGGAAGAGGGGAAGAGAGTGAGTGAACTAGAAAAAAGTGTGGAGTGTGCTATCTGTGAAGAGTTTGAAGTACCAGTTCATTGAAATTGAGTGGTTAGTTCATACTTCACTGGAGTGAAGCGTTCATTTGAACGACTCATTCACGAGCTCCCCATCACTAGACTACCGTTCCTTCTTCCACTTACTTTGCACCTAGAGGACTTGAAGCTCAGTGCGCGAACATCAAGTTTGCAAGATCCCCTCGCTTCTAAACTAACACTGTTATTACTCAGCCGCGAGTCTGTAGAGGGTGGTATATGTGACGTCAAGTATAACTGGTCAGCATTTCTACCCGGAATTTGCGAGTGTAAATCGGACCTTCCTTGATCCGCCCTGGTGGGTCGTCTCGTCGGATTTCCTTCTACCTGTGTGCGGTGCAGCTCTCGTAAATGTCGTCCCGTGCAGATTCTTCATTGGCGCATTGTCGGTGGAAGCTAATTATTTGAAATTGCTGTCGATCAACTTTGGGGTATTTATTTACTCGAAATTAACATTCAGAATGCCGTAATATCAGTTTTATTCCTATTAGATCAATAATGAAATACTCATGTCACAAACTACTCGTAACCGAGAGCGTGGCTATCATCGAACAAGACAGGAAGAGCTTTTAACGCCGACTGCCGACTTCGGCGCGCAGTCCGTATCCGTTACTAGTTTCGTCGCAGTTCGTGGATTTCCGATCAAGTTCGTACTTACTAAGATATGCATTTGTTAATGAACGGGTGTGAATTTTAACGAGGCAAAATTATGATAAATAGCTTTAAACATCCAGAGGCTCCTCCTAGTATTCATGTTGTCATAAATGACTTTAATTATTAAATATAAATAAACAAAATCGTTGACTTTGGCGCCAAGATGGCGGTACTTCCCGTCATGTATATTTCCGAGGCTGAAGCTTGTTGCTAAGGTCCAGCGCCGAGCCCCACCCCACTACCCGCGACATATAGTCGCTTCGTCACCAGCGTGGGAAATGCTCTCCGCTTCAGGCCGGCTACGGATTACAGCACTTCCTAAATATCGTGAATACATCAATAAGAAACGACAATTTAATAAAACTGGTAAAAATGTCTTCCTCACGTAAGAGGCACCTTACAAGTTCCTAAATCAGTACGACGCAATTTTTTTTTTTTAATTCCCTTTTGAAGATTTAATTTCCGAGCTTTGTAAAGAGTAAAAACATTGTTAGTCACCGGTGGCTGAGTACGTAATGAAAGGCTTCGAATCCGGCAATTGGCTGCCTTTTCTTATTTTGTTTAAAGTCTTATTGGTATTTATTGTAATTTTTTTCCCTATGAAGATATGTCCAGTAAAATTACAGGGTCTCGCCTACGACTCGGTGCAACTTTCCACGTTACAGATGCTGGACCCGATACACCATCGTGAGGTATGTCTGGCAAATGGCGCCTTTTGGACTAGCTCCGCGATAAGCCTCCTAGCGGGTTCTACGCCAACAACAGTAGATCGCTTATGCGTTACGTATCCGCAGCTCCCGAACTACTGTCTCCTCTTTGCAGACACGGAGATCCACCACCCGCAGCGGTGGCCCTGGTCTGGGCTACGACCGCCATCCGCATCCACTTGCTTATACTTCTGTGGTGCGCCCTCCGTCCAAAGCTCTATCTTGACATATCACAAAGTCTGGACGACTCGGCTCCGCCTGAGGCCCTCCGCCACCAATTCCTCTCCATTCTCGGTGGGTTTCGAGATTCAGAAGTAGTCTATACCGATGGCTCGATGGTTGCCGGTCACGCTGGCTTTCCTTACGTTCATGCGCGATCTAATGATCTTCACTCCTTGCCGGATGGCATGTTTTCACTGTGAAATTGGTAGCCTTCTCTCGTGCTCTTGAATATATTCCTTCCTACACTGGTGAGTGCTTCCTCATCTGTAGCGACTCTTTCGAACAGTTTACAAGCTCTTGACCAGTGTTACCCTCGTCATTCCATAGTCCTGGCTATCCAGAATTCCCTTTTTGCCCTGAAATAGTGTGGGCGCTGGTGTTCTTTGTCTGGATCACGTGTCAGGTTGGGATACTGGGGGACGAATTAGCTAACAAGCTGGCCATATTGGCTGCCGGCAAGCTGCCTCTTAAGATTGGTATTCCGGAACTCGACCTTCGATCGATATTATATCCTCAAGTTTGAAGGGTTTGAAATACGGAATGGCATACTCTCACTTCGCCGAATAAATTATGGGCGATAAAGGAGACCACAAATTTGTGGAAGTCCACCATGCGAGACTCCCGAAGGTCTCCATCGTCCATCGCCAGCTAAGCATCGGCCATACTTGGCTAACTCAGTCATCTCCTCCGTCGCGAAGATCCACTCCACTGTCGTTGTGGTGCTCTTCTGACGGTGGTCCACATTTTGCTGGAATATCCTAACCTAGTCGCCCTGCGGTATACTCTAAATGTTCCTGACTCGCTACTCTTTGCCGCGCGAGATTGGCCGAGCGGTCAAGGCGCTGCAGTCATGGACTGTGCGGCTGATCCCGTCGGAGGTTCGAGTCCTCCCTCGGGCATGGGTGTGTGTGTGTGTGTTTGTCCTTAGGATAACTTAGGTTAAGTAGTGTGCAAGCTTAGGGACTGATGTCCTTAGCAGTTAAGTCCCATAAGATTTCACACACATTTCGACATTTTCACTACTCCTTGTGTTGGCGGACGGTGCCTCAGCGGCTGCCCTGGTTTTATAGGTTATTCGTCAAGGGGAGTTTTCATCATTCCCTCCAAGGGAGTGCGCCTCAGCGTTGTCGGCCTGTTTAGGATTTGCCAGGACGCCCTGTTGCCTCCTCTGCTCCGACCGAGCGGTGGCTGTCTGGGCTTGGTAGCCCACCCTAGCCCTCGCTCTACCAGTTGTTTTGTTCTTCTTCCCCCTTGTCGCGTATTTTGTTTTGACGTGGTTTCCTTACTCTGTTTTCCTAGCTTCTCTCGTTCTGTCCACCTTGCAAGCCTTTTCTGTGTATTATGGGCGGGGTAGAGGGGTGCCTCTGGTAAGTGGCGGAGGGTATGTCCCCCGTCACAGTTTCTGCCTTTGAGAGCCTACGGCTGTCCCTGGTCAGGGCCCCCCGGCCGCCTTTCTTCCTTTCCTCCTCATATTCTCCCTTGTTGCTTTCCCTAGGCTTATTTGACCATTCGTAGACATTGGGTTTTCTTTTCTTTGGTTTCGCGCCGTAGTCCTTTCTGTGGTGTGTTGTTTCGTTGACTAGACTGTTACAGTTAGGAGGGACTGATGACCTCCTTTCTTGGTTCGTTTCAGTATATAACAAACGAACCAACCTTACGAAGATTCAAACAGCAGCACGTATTTTTAAATAACCCATCGCGCGGAATGGCCGCGCGGTTAGACGCGCCGTGTCACTAATCGTGCGGCCCCTCCCGCCGGAGCTTAGAGTCCTCCCTCGGGCATGGGTGTGAGTGTTGTCCTTAGCGTTAAGTTAGTTTAAGTAGTGTTTAAATCTAGGGACCGATGACCTCAACAGTTTGCTCCCTTAGGAATTCACACACATTTGAACATTTAAATAGCCCCTCCTTTAATTCTTACTCAGTAACCCATTTTCTCTCTTAAAGACCTGTCCGAAAACGCATTACAGCGTACCTTTCAGTTAAATCTGGTATTTTCAAAAATAGCTTACTACCAAACTGACTAACTCTCCTGTACTGTCAGACAGTGCAGCTATCCAGGGTAACGTAACTCGCTCGCTGTCTGAAGTTTGTCAGTGCACAATCTGAAAAACAAGCAAAATGCACGCCGGTCGTTACTGTTCCTTCAACTTAAATTTTCCATGAACGAGTACTTCCTTTTCCTTGTTGTAAACTGTGTTCTCACAAACGTTCAACTAAAGGCCGATGACTGAATGATTCCTGTGCATTTACCTGGTGCTCACATTTGTTTACTGCCAGTTCTACCTAGTGGACGAGTTATTTTGCCCCGGATAACTGTTCTGTGTCCTAGCACTGGAGAGTCAGTGGCAGTTAAGCATCAAAGATCAGCCAAAAATGGTAATCGGATGCTTTCATAGAAAGCTGAGGTCAGGAGCTGCAGTGGTTGAGTGCTTCAGACAGAATTTGCAGAACATCGTTAGTAATATTCCTGATAGTGCTGTTGTCATAGGGGGAGAGTATAGATTGGGAGAGTTACGCTATCAAAACTGGTGCTAAATACAGGAGATTATTGTAAATGTCTTGATCGAAAATTACTGGGAGCAGATAATTAGAGAACCAAGTAGTGAAGGTGACGTTATAGACATCCTAGCTACAAACAGACGTGATCTTCCCGAGTCAGTTAACGTAGAACAAGATACCAGTTGTTATGCGCTTTTGTAGCAACTATTGTGTCGTGGAGTGGCACATTGCTGATGGCAAGCGTCTTTGGCGCTTGGCGGTGGCGCCTTCTGAGGCCGGATACCGGAGCTAGAGACGCAGTGCTCGGCACGCTGGAGTCGCATTCGGGAGGACGACGATTCAAACCCGCGTTCGGCCATGCAGATTTAGGTTTTCCGTGATTTCCCGAAATAGGTCCAGGCGAATGCTGGGATGGTTTCTTTGAAAGGGCACCGCCGACTTCCTTCCCCATTTTTGAAACAATCGGAGCTTCTTGTCCGTCTCTAATGACCTCAGTGTCGACGGGACGTTAAATCTCGTCTTCCTTGCTTCCTTCGGAGCTAGAGGCGCAGAGTGGGTGTAAGTTGTCACGAGGAGACGGCAAGTTCCTCTGGGCACGTTCGGTAGGATAGTGTGCGAATTGTCTGCCTAAAGGCACTCGGGGGGTTTTGGGAGAGATCGTTGTCTGTCCATATTTTAAGGTCGGGTATGCGTATGGAGATGTCGTACTACTATGGCCTGTGGGGGAAATTGGTGGATTTTGTACAACAGCAGTATGCTGTGTGACCTATGGACAGCAAAGGATTAAGGCGGTACTCCTAAGCGTGTGTTCTGCCGCTACATTTGCTGTATAATGCATTCCCACATTTCTAGTGACGCAGCCTACGTGGTACTAGTGGTGATAAATCAGCATTCTGTTATCATTTTGCTGCTAACGGTGGTTTTTATATCACAGTATTGACTCTTTTAGGAGCAGCTTGTAATTCATATGTTAGAGCTGTTTCTCACTTCGTCATGACCATTCTGAGATGTGTATGTCATATACCATACCTGAGCAGACGTATATGATAAGCGGAATGATTTCAAAGGCTCGCATTGCAGTGACAAACATTCAAATATAGATGTATGTAAAATCTGGTATTTAGGTATGGTGAAAGGGGAATCATCCTATTAAAAAAGGCGTTGGTGTCATGCTGTTACCACAAAATCTTTAGACTAACTATGTTTCACGAATATCTCAGACTTGTGCAAAGTTCTTGACAAAATTATAACCTGTGATCGACGGTGTTGTAGTAAAAAAAAAACTGGAAGAAACTAGTCTCTCGGTGGTGTCACTGTAATTCTCTCGCTACTTATTAAAATCCTGTAGGTTATCTGCCCTTAGTGACACTGGTTTCCAGGAACTAATGGTGGTTGTTTTGAGATTACCTGTTGAAATGTATGATATAACGTTCGTGGACTTCCAGTAAATGTTTGAACTGTATGCAGCGTGGTGGTTGTGTACGTAGCAGGGCTGAAACTACTGGGGTGCTGGGTTGTCACAACGAAGCTGCGGTAAAAGAAATTAACTAATACTTGTGAAGTGTTAGTAAAGAGTTTAACCTTTAGGGTTGTTAAAGCTTACCTGATTGTGACGTTACGTTACGTTAGATGCTTTCATTTCCTGGTGTGCGAAGTGTGGAAATAAAAAAAAAAACCTTACTTACTGTTTCATGGTAATTAGAAAATTGTGTCTGTTTTACTGAATTGTATAAATGGTCATTATGCTTTTACAGTTTCTCGGTTAAGTAATTTCAAGTAAATTAAAATTTTAAAAGAAAAGAAAAAATTTTAGTTCAGAGATATTTAATTGAAAGTTACTTGCTAAATATCCTCTGGGGCACACAAGTCACAGAAGGAAGGTGTATCGAAGAAGGAAGATTGTGATTAATGATTTAACAATTTGTACGAGTGTTCATAAAAATTTAAAGTGTCACACCGCCTTTCTAACAGGCAGTCCTCGCACCATATTACCTTCTGGTACACTATGACTGCTGTTATTAAATGGAATCTTGAGAAAGCCAGGTAAATATTTTTGCTTAGCTGAAGTGACAGGATACAAATTGCAAAGTATCTGAGTAGTCCACATCAGATGTTCAGCGCTGAGGACGAAGATGTGGAGTACAAATGGAAAAAAATTCAAAACCATCGTTACTCCCCTTCTAGCAGCAGTTTATCGTAGATCGCAGGAAGAGCGAAAGGTAGCTAGCGACTCGAATAAATCGCAGGTCATTCCCGTTTTCAAGAAGGGTGATGAGACAGACGCACATAATTATAGGCCTATATCGTTGACGTCAATCTGTAGTAGAATTATAGGACATATTTTATGCTCAATAAATATGAGTTTTGGAGAATGAAAACCTGCTCTGTAAAAATCAACTTGTATTCTGCAAACACATCTTGCGAAATTCAGCACGCTCTGCTCCTCACAGATCCACAGCGCTGTAGACAACGGCACTCAAGTCGTCGCCCTGTTCCCCGACTTCAGGAAGGCATTTAACACCGTGAAAAAAATATGAGCTTATCGAGCATCGGACCAGATTGACGTCTGGATTGAAGGCTTCCTTGCAGAAAGAACTCGACTTGTCGTTCTTAAAGGAACAAAGTCGACAAATGTAGTTTCCAGAGTACTCCAAGGAAGTGTAATAGGACAGTTACTATTTAAATGTATATAAATAATATAGTAGAAAGCGTCGGAAACTCTATAAGACTGAAGAATTATCAAACACGTTTTATGCTCAAGAATTATGGTATTTTTGGAGTACGAAAATGTACCCTATAAAAATCTACATGGGTTCCTCAAACAGAGATCTTGTGAAACTCAGGTCACTCAGTTACTCCACAAGTTTCATACGCTCTGTAGAAAACTGTGCTCAGGCTGATGCAGTGTCCCTTGACTTCAGGAGCTTACCGAGTATCGGACCAGATTTGTGACTGAATTCAAGACATTCTTGCGGACAGAACTGGACACGTCACCTTTAATGGCACTAAATCAACAGATGTACAGGGAATTTCTGGAATACCCCAAGGAAGTGTGATGGGTCCATTACTGTTTACAATGCATATAAATGATATGGCAGAAAGTGATGATGATGTTTGGTTTTGTGGGGCGCTCAACTGCGTGGTTATCAGCGCCCGTACAATTGCCCAACCTTTGCTCAGTCCAATTTCGCCACTTTCCTGGATGATGATGAAATGATGAGGACAACACAAACACCCAGTCATCTCGAGGCAGGTGAAAATCCCTGACCCCGCCGGGAATCGAACCCGGGACCCCGTGCTCGGGAAGTGAGAACGCTACCGCGAGACCACGAGCGGCGGACATGGCAGAAAGTGTCAGCTCCTCTTAAAGACTGTTCACAGATAATACGATTGTCTGTAAAAAAAAAAAGTAGCATCACCAGAAGACAGTATCGATTTGCAAAATGACCTCCAAAGGATTGACGAATGGTGCAGGCTCTGACAATTGACTCTGGACTTAAATAAATGTAAAATATTGCGCATACATAGGAAAAGAAAGCCGCCGCTGTACAGCTGCAGTATTGACGGCAGACTGCTGGATACTGTATGTACCGTCAAGTTCGACCGATTCTCTAGTATTGTTCACCAGTATTGGTTACTTACCAGACAGGACTGATTGGGGGGAGAGAGAGAGAGAGAGAGAGAGAGAGAGAGAAGATCCAACGAAGAGCGACGCGTTTCGTCACGGGATCGTGTAGTCAGCGCGAGAACGTCACGGAGATGCTCAACAAACTCCAGTAGCAGAAGGTGCAGGGGAGGCGGTGTGCGTTTTAGCGAGTGGAACAGGGCAGTAGGAGTCAGTTAGTGGTATGAGAAGTACTCTCCGCCGTACACTGTTTGGTACCTTGCGATGTGTGACGTAGATGCAGGTGCACGTTTGTGCCAGTGTGTCTGTAGTTGGTCTTGGGGGCGTCAAAGACTTTTGGTCGAGCAGCTACGCCACCCAGAAGCCGCTGCATTAGTATTATCAGTTCTAACAACCACGCTTGGAAGTAATGAGTCGAGTGCTCCCGTGGGAACACGTGTTCGCAGTACCTCTTTCATTGGAGAAGTGAACAAATTCCAGCAGATTTTTACACTATTTGTGTTTCGTATGATTGTAAATAGAAAATGTTCAATACAGTACCGGGTATACCGAGTAAGGACAGATGACAAGCTCCTTGGGAGGCTGGAAACACGGTTTGTCCCTCATTACCGATCTGCGGTACCATTCGTAAGTCTAAAGGTCTCCACGAATTAGTGCAACCAGTCGCCTTTTGTCTTATTATTCGATTTTTTAATTTTCCATTACAGGTTTAGAATCGCCTAGCGATTGATCATTAGATAGTACGTATTCATTGGACGTTTGCAATGTAGTTGTGGCAAAATGTATAAAAGAAACTTGTAAGCACTGTACTTGGAGGGAATTACGTTACGATATCGATTTAGTTGCGTTACTTACAGTTAATAGTGTCTGTTGCTTTCTTCTTGGTGCGTAAGTTGTTTTTGAAAACATACCGTATGTTTTCCAGTGACGTTAATTTTACATCACTTCACAAACTTAGTCACAGGTAACAACTTCCACATGCTTTACTGAACGTAAATAAACCAAACAGCATGATTAAAGTTATGTTCTGAGAGTTTGTGTCCAGGCAGTGTGTTTCTTTGTTCAGCACTTGCATTGTACATTGGTGACAATAAGTGTATATTTATGTTATATTCATTATTGCAGAAATAACATATATTTACATTGCAAACTTGGACGTTTTCTGTTTACAGAATCTATTAAACAATGGCTTTGGATAATATTTCATGTGTAATTTTAGCGCTGAAATTACGTTTGACATTTACCTTGGTGTTTAATAGACATTCATCTTTACTGATGAAATAAACATTAGAGGGCTGCATGAAGTTATTTTTTTTTCCTTGGTTGTTTGGTTTTTCAAACGCAAAGATTCTTTAAATCTTTGAAAAAATTGATTTTTGCTAAGTCAGTTCGTTTAAGATGGCGTGGGTAGATTTATTGTTATGAGTGGAAATTTCTAATTGTTCCAGGTGGTCAACCTTTATTCCTTTGTCTACAGTTTGTAGGATATATATAGGTTAATTTTGAGGTCTGTAATTGAATGACTTTTGTGATTGGCAGCCCACAGTCGGTTTAATTAAGCATATGTTCCAGCAAATACCCATTGAGATATAGACGAGACGTTCGTGTTAGTAAAGTTTACCCTTATGTCGATAGGCTCGTGTGTGTGTGTGGGGCGGGGGGGGGGGGGGGGGGAGAGGTAGTTACTGCGCCTCGCTAGCTGGAATCAATGCCGTGGCTACCATCTGCAGGTCAAGGCCAGCGGAGTACCCTCCTAGCTGTGAGCCGTGACGTCAGCTATTTGCCTACCCCTACCCCTTACCTCGCGGCAGCCGCCCACGCGCGACGCCTGCCTCCTCCCACTCCCCCCATTCCACCCACGTCCCTGTTGTTCCGTGCTTCTCGTCTCCGTTCCTTCAGCACCGGCGGCGGCGACGGCGGCGGCGAGTTTCGAGAGATCCTCTTATCGATTGCAGCTCTATGCCTCCTTAACACGGCCAGGCCCCTGCCCCTTCAGCCATGGCGGAACCTTGTCCGCCGATCTGAGCCACAAACTTCCGTAAAACTGTTAAATTCGTTACTTACAGGCGTATAGAGGTACTATTCAAAGCGACATTTTCTCGTTTTCCAAGGCCTCCAAGTAAAATCATGATATTGTTTTCGAATGTGTATTCCATACATATACTTTGCAAACCTACAACTATTAATGTGTAAACATTCACGGACGCAAATGTGGCACTTATTAAAATATTCCGGTTTATTATTGCGTGATGGGATGTAATTCTTGTTGAACGCCGATATTTAGTCTCCGACTGCTGAGGACATCTTCAAGGAGGGGCGCTAGGGGAAGGGGGAGTTGTAGCTTTTTCGAAGGTACAATATAGAATTCTTTGAATTATTGGAGTTGTCATTTTAGTTATTCAGAGCACAGATGCGAAAGTAACTGTTTTACTGTTTTCGTTACGTTTTCACGACTAACTAAAAAAGGTGCGTTTAGATGGGGCAGTATTTGGCCGCAGTAGCATTGCTGTAAACGTC
The DNA here is from genome assembly GCF_023864275.1 of Schistocerca cancellata. Taxonomy (NCBI): domain Eukaryota; kingdom Metazoa; phylum Arthropoda; class Insecta; order Orthoptera; family Acrididae; genus Schistocerca; species Schistocerca cancellata. Next base: position 105,587,613 of record NC_064633.1, on the reverse strand, counting down.
GCTGCAATAGACGACAGTTTTATGGTATGCCTGCCCATATTACTGATGTTACAGTTACTTGCCTACATATTGCCGAGGTGTTGCTGGTGTAGTCCGCCAAGGGCGGAGAATATTTCGTTTTGCAGGGCAGCTCTCCCAACATGTGAGAGGCTCAGAAAATATATTTCCCCCTCTGGAACAGATATAGGTCACAAGGCTGTTACAGAACGTCAGATATTTCAATTTAAGTCAAGCACGGCATTAAGCAGGTTACTGTTCTAGACTTAAGCATGATCAGTCCCATTCCGTCATATATGTTTACACCCACCTTGAAAGATGATATACTGTTGATGTGTGCTAAGTGTCTCCACTCAGTGGAGCCCACTCTACAATTTCCAGCAATTCCTGAAGGGAAAATATTGATGCAGCCTACCAGTAACACAATTAATAGTGAGAGAAGTGCAGTTACTTTCTGGTCAATCATCATTTTACCACCAAGTGATAACAACACACTCACATGGCTTTGTAATACTCCCTCAACGACAGACAGCAGCAAGGTGCCACATTTACGAATCCAGCCCCTTTTCCACCTATATTGCGTAAGTCACTGACAACATCACGCAAAGCAGACACTTCTCAGCCATTATTTACAAAAATGGCTTTGAGCACTATGGGACTTAACATCTGAGGTCATCAATCCCCTAGATTCAGAACTACTTAAACCTAACCAACCTAAGGACATCACACACATCCATGCCCGAGGCAGGATTCGAACCTGCGACCGTAGCAGCAGCGCGCTTCCGGACTGAAGCGCGTAGAACCACAGCGGCCGGCTCACTATTTACAAGAACGTATTTTACTTGGAGCGTTCAAAAACGATTGGCACTATACTTTTTTGTGTTCACAGCAACCATTTACTAAACAAAGGAATACGGATTATATTACAGGTATTGTCCGCCAATATCTATGTACTTTTACCGTTGTTCACGTAGCATCCGTACTTGCATAGCAAACCATTTTTTGTTGGTTTCGCGGCGTTACTTCATGACATGTCATTGGTAGTGAACGTCTGACACCGCATGACCTCTTTCATTGTGCCGAGTAGGGCATAGTCGCTAGGAGCCAGCTGATGATGTGGCAGCACAATAAACCTTATTTAACGCACGGTGACAGTGGTCTTACGATTGACATGTGGCCGCGCATTGTCGTCTTGGAGCAGAACGTCACGGTCCCATTTTCAGTGGCGGCACTGTTGAAAGCATCGGCGGCGCTGCAGATCACTCTTCAAGATCGTATTGGCAGGGAACCAATCCATCAGCAGTATCCCTTCCTTGATTCCAGAACACAGTCACGGTCGCCATTTGTTTCTGCACGCATAGCCCGGGCCGTGACATCTGGGGACGAGGGCTTCCAGTATGTTTGAACACCATAGACAGGCGTTTCTTTTCCTTAGTCGCGCGAAAGAAACATTACTCGTCGACGGTGACCTGACGCTCATAGAACTCCTCTGGATTTGCACTGTACTGTTGCCCCGAATTTTAACATATCTCCACATACTTCTGTCTCTGCACAATGAGGAGTGAATGGGGCACAGATTGTGCACGCACTGTCTGCGTCGTCAGATCCTCATGGATTATGTGGAGGGTACTGCCTTCTCTAGTTCACCAAACATGATTGTCCTGTGTCCCATTATCAAGTCATTGCCACGCTGGGCATTGTTTGGTTTGCGTGCAGTTTCTGGACGGAATGCTTTTGTGGGCTTCAGCACAGTTCTTGCCGTCTCAACTCTGATACCTAACGAAACACGGACCTACGACTTAGTCTTGGGGTTTCCTGAAGCAGTCACTCCTTCCCTCCAGACAAACCACACTGTCCACCGTCGCCCGTGTTTCCGTGTTGTGTTATCGATATCCACCAGCGTATTCACAAGCCGAACAAGTGCTGCTGCAGTGCGACAGCTATGGGAAACGGCAACACCATTTGGTGTCAGTAGATTGTACTATACTCTAGCTTCACATATACGTCAATACACATTTCAAGCTGCTACTTTTCAGGAGTTACGGGTGGTGTGCCAGTCAGTACTAAAAACACTAAGTACATCAAATAAAGCTCATAACTGCAAATAAGTATTCGCTTAATAATTTGAAAATAACTCCAATGGATAAATACCTGCCCAGTGAAGTTGTTTTGTCTATTCAAATAAGAGAACTGAACAGGAAATGCTTGGGAGGTATAGTCTGTCTGTAAACTCAAAATCGAGTGGCGCTCGTGGTGGAAGAGGTAACATCTCCCGCAAGAACATTACAGTTGCCGTACAGGAGTAATAATGAATTTCCCCTGTAGCAGTGTAGAACAGAGTGTAGAGATTTACGTGGATTCTCTCCGTATGCATTACTTTGGTCAGCGTTGTTAGAAAGTCATATCTGCTTTCCAAGTAGTCTCAACACATTTTATGGAAAATAAACGGACATGTATGTGCACTGCGTCGTAAAGGCGCGCTTTGGGGGGTCGGCGCAAGTGTATGAAACACCGTGTAGTTGGTTCTTGTGACACGTAGTGGGGTAGATAAGAGTGGGAAGTCACCTGCTCGCTTTTCAGCTTGCAGACGTGGAAGGAGGGGAGTGTGTGAGCAGAACCCGGCTCTCCCTTCCACCCTCTAACACCTCCGAAACACAATTTATCCCTTAATATGGCTCTACTACTGCACGTTATAGGTGGTACACATTTAATACTTGTTTTTTAACCGACTTCATTTAAAGATAAACATTACTTTTATATCATTAAAAAGATGTTTTTAATAATCTGCGATTTTCCCATCCCTTGTATGAGGAAACTATTAGTTGCAGAGAAAAATGAGTAGGACCTTTTTTGTAGGAAATTAAACTTTTTTTTCTAGGAATCGTTGTCGATAGAAGCAGCAGTTTTCGAGTCGTTCGAGAAAAAAGTAAAGTTATCCTTAAAAGCCCAGCACTCACATCCCTATGGGTCAGGATTTTTACTATGTTGTTCCTGGCATTGCTTTCTACGAATACTCGTATAAAAAAATTTGCGACTACATGAATCTTCTCCCCTAATTTTCGTTTGTTGACTGGAGTACATAGTTAACATAGGAATGTCATGAGTTTCATACTATATCTCGAGAAGTACGCGAAACTGGAATTGATAGTGTAAACAGCGCCGTGTGCTGGTGAACAACAATAAAACAAAAATAAAAATTCTAGTCGTAATTCAGACTTCTCATAATGAAATCTTTCAGTTCTTCTACGGAAGCATTGCATTCTTCGAGCACCATGACTCTTATTGATACATAGTTTCATTAAAGAGGCACATTAAACTTCTGAACGAATCACCACTAGCTAAAAACGTACTTCGTTGTGTGACGTAAAAGCAGTAGAGCCACACTGGCTGGCGTTCCTCTATTTTATGGTAGTTGTGTTCCTGCTATTGGCCAGGTAATACATTGCCGCAAACTTTACAGAGCGTTTGTGGCTGGTATGTAGTACGTGTCGCTGTAGTTCGTGTGGTCACAATGCAGCAGGACAACATTCTCGGGATATATTTGTATGATACCTGGTACGCTGTAAAATGGCAGTCAGCCCTACTACTCGTATATTATCAGAAATGATTAAGGAACCTGGTTATCTAGCTGTAGTAATTCTAAGTTACGTGCTGATTGAAATCTAAATATGTGTATATTTAAGACTTGTATCCATATTTGTTCATATTTGGGTGTTTTCATTTATCTCCATGCGATAGGAAATAATATTCACAAAACACAAAAAAATTCTCTATTTTTCTTTGGTTAGCGAAAAACATTATTGCACGACAGATACAATTGCTTTGCAGGTCTTCATGACAGTTTTACTGCTGGTGATTGCTGGTATTACCACGCTAAACGTAATTCAAATGACCTCCAGTCTCCAGAAATTTCAGTTATTCGTAACCTTTTATCAACTGTAATTTGTTCTCTACCACGTGGTTTTTTTTTTTTTTCTTCTTCTTCTTCTTCTTCTTCTTCCCAATTGCACGAGTAGAAATGTTCCATAAGCTGCAAAAGACTTCGTTTCAGTGAGCAAATTAACATGCAGGTTTCTGTGAGCAAATTAACATGGAGTTCGTCTTTATTTTCTCTAACCATTCGCGTATCCATTTATTCTTTTGTTATTGATTTTCTTGACAGTCATAGTTAATAAGATAGCAAAAAACGCTTAATCGGCCTGAAACGTCTTAGCGTCTTGAAACTACGTTGCAAAATGAAAACACTGACATAACTGTTGATGGCATGATGGTGGGTTTAATTTATTGGAGGACTGTCAATACGGTATTGTTAATAAATAATGAGCGTCTGCACGCCGCCTTATGATCTGGCGGTGAGGGGAAAGATACAGACTCGGCGGCTTAAAAACTGAGATTTGCACGCCGCTTCCTCGAGGCGAGGCCTTCCGTTGTCCTAAAGGATAGGGGTGCAAACTACCTGTCAAAGGTGGTGTCCGCAAATCTTCGACAGACCCTGTTGTCCGCATTTATCGGCCATTCGTCGGCGCGGCTCTGGCAGGGCGGCACAGCCCAGCGTCTCACCGCGGGCAGCGTTTCCGCTGGACGAAGACTGTAGAGGTGCAGCTTAGAGATGGGCAAATTCGTTCATTCTTGGGAACTGGTTCACTAGTGATCGCTCTTTTTTTGGGAACCGTTAATTGTTACTCGTTCACCGTTCATTTGTGCGTGGTATATGGTTCTTATAAAAAATTTAAAATTAGTAGCATAGGTGGCAGAAGGGTGGAAGACGCCAAGAGGGGGCACTTGCCTCCCTCCTGGAGCCAACTGTAGCGTTATGTGGCCGATCGCAGTGAAATAATACAAGGTGGCGCACTAAAAACCGGCCCCGAGTACAGACTGCTCGCCAATTATGCACGATTTCGTAACCGCTGCGAGCAGAATAGATGAACATGTAATAATTAGGCATTAAAGAAATAGCAAATAAGCTAATGCAAACAACTACTTCGAAATAATAGATGACGATTGTTGGGCGACAGTGAGGAGTCTAGTACTCGGGCCGATTTTTCGTGCTCCACCCTGTACCACAGAAATAGTATTATGAAAGTAATCATATTCTCTTTACAAAATATGAGACCAGACACTCGATTATGGAGCGCGGGCTTCATTCGGTTGTAAGTCGGTCTGCCTTCCACAAATGAACATGCTTTTTTACCTTGAATCACAAAAAGACCGAAAATGGCCACTCGTGTGCGCCGTGCCGACTTTCTTTGCATGTGTAATAACAAAAAAAGCTTGCCTTTTTATAAGTATGTTTTCTACCGTTTATCGAAATAATGAAGTACGCTGATATGCCCCTTTGTTACCTGGAAAGATGTATGCATTACATACAACGTAATTTTTATGCAATTTACGTAATTATAAAATACATTTCAATTACCGGTCGTGGACGCTGAAGAGAATACGAAAAGAACCAGAAGTCCAGAGTTCAAGAAGGGTTTGAAACAGATATAGAATGGGCGTGCGTAGCGAACGAAACGAACAACTCGATGCAGAACTAAATAGGAGAAGTCGGCAGTGGAACTGCGACTAGTGGCCACGCGAAGGACGAGTCCGGCCGAGGGAGACGGAGACCGAGAGAGAGAGACGGGAACGGGACCGAAGCTGGAACGAGACCGACCGTTTCCCATCCCGGGAACGATAAGCAGAAAGCCGCGACCGAAGTGAACTATCGAAGACCGTTCCTTAGAATTCGTTCCTCGCTCCTTCCTTTCATCTCTGTGAACCGTTCCTTTGGACCCGTTAGTTCGCGAACGACCCATCTCTATTGCAGCTAGGACGTGACAAGTCATTTCCAGGAATTCTGCGAACAAATTTCGCTGGGCGCAGCTTTAATATATCCGTGCACCGCAGTGGAGGGACACCTTCCGCCGCAGTACTTGTCTCCACTGCTCTAGCTTCATTTCTGCGTCCTCCAACTTTTTCTGTATGTTATCTGTTCTCCGTAAGTCATCCACGTGATGGCGTCCAGCCTTTCTCCCAACTTCACAGTAGCATCGACTTCCGGCTAAAAGCCTGCGCCGATGCGGATATCCACAATAACGAAACACTGTGTCAGTGTTACGACGCATTACAAGCGAGCGGAAGGGGTTAGTGATTATTATCGTTAAAGTCATTGTTATTATCTAGTACCCTGGAGACGGTAGATGCGTTGTTGACGTCTGCCAAGGGCTGAAGATGGAGACACGACGACCTTCCTGCATTTCCGTAATTTGTACACGTACTTTCTGTCGTAAAGGAACTCCCTCACGGCGGAGTTACCACTGTTTCGTTTACATTACCAGAGAGCTGTTAAAAAGTGAGCTGAAGATTGTTTTAGGACACTTCATCTATTTCAATGTACGTTTCATGTTTCTATGATATACGTCCTAACTAATGTTCGCTATAAAATGTGTGTGTTGATAAGGAATCTGAATTACGAAGTCCCTCTCCAGTAGATACAAATCAATATCAGCGTTATAGCTCCAGTGTACAGAACGCATTAAAAGGATCCTCAATGTTCTGACATACCCCCTGCGGGACCGGGAGGTAGAATAGGCACAAAGTGTTCCTTCCTGTCGTAAGAGGCGACTAAAAGGAGTCTCACACGTTTTGGCATTCATGTGACGGTCCCCTGTAGGGTTTGACCTCCATTTTTCAAAATTTTCCCGCAGAGCGAGCCAATTGGGGAAGGGCGCATTACCTGGCGCATAGTGTCTTATCATGCGCTGAGACCTCTCGCATCCTTCGTCGACGTGGATCTGCACTTTGGCTCATTCTCCAGCTGTTGGGCGAGGTCGCCCTCCTGGGTGCATTTTACTCCATCCTCTGTGCGGTATCGCTTTCTGTGCTGTAGACGATAATGGACTTCTTAGCTCGTTTGCGCCTGATATCCAGCACGATAGCCAGTCCGTTGTGGTGGGGCCGCCATGTAACCTGTTGGTTGTTGCCCCCTGACCACACAGGGATCGCTCTGCTGATGAATGCGCCGTTAACTCCCCACGTATGCCAAGGAGCAGATGCTCGTCACCCTGGTCCATCGGGACTCCCAGCAATGGGCATCCTGGCAGGTGGCCTTTGCTGCGGCTGGCTGGCGCTTGTGGGGAAGGCCTCTGGTCGGAATGGGTGGCATTTGGGTGGATGACGCGCCGTGAAGTTTAGTACATCATCTCTTGGTGGTGGTCAAACACCAGCCGTCTCTAAGCGGTCAAGGTCTAACTTCAGTGCTAAAAAAAGACCCCAAATTCCCCCCCCCCCCCTCCCGCCACACCATGGGGGGAACGCCAGGCTAAGGATGGCAGTGAAGCTTATGCACCCCGGTACCTCGTATGTACGAGAGTTGATGGGGAATCTTTCTTGTCAATGAAACCTCAGTTTTTTGTGGAGGTGAGGGCTTGCCCAAATGCGGTCAGGGTCGATCTTGATAAAAACAGCATCCTCTGCCCAGTCACGGGCACTACTCGCCTGTGACGAGCTGGAGGATGTTTCTGTTCCCATCACGCCCCATAAGAGCTTAAATCCTCCAGTGGAACTGCGGCGGGTTTTTCCACCACCTGACTGAGCTACGGCAACTGTTACGCTTTACACCTGCTTTCTGCATTCCCTCCAGGAAACCTGGTTCCCAGTAATGCGGACCCCTGCCCTCCGCGGCTATAAGGGATATTGTAGGAACCGTAGCGAGTATAATAGTGTGTCAGGTGGAGTTTGCGTCTATGTTCTGAATTCAGTATGTAGTGAACCTGTGGCCTTGACATCCCTCTTGAAACTGTGACTGTCAGGATAAGGACGACGCAGGAAATAACTGTCTGCAGTGTATATCTTCCTCCAAATCGTGCAGCACCCCTGAATGTATTGGCTGCACGCACTGATCAACTCCCTAAACTTCTGGGAAATTTTAACGCGCATAACCCCTTGGGGGGTGGCGCCATGCTTGCTGGCCGAGGGAGGAGAGATTGAAAATTTACTGTTACAGCTCGACCTGTGCTTCTTAAATACAGGTGCCCCACACATTTCAGTGTGGCACATATTCGGCCATTGATATCTCGGTTTGCATTCCTGGCCTTCTCTCATCTATCCACTGGAGAGCACATGACGACTTGTGTGGTCTTCCTGTCACTCCCCCCGGCGTCATGCCCCAGGACACCTACCCACATAGGCTTTAAACAAGGCAGACTGGGAAGCCTTCACCTCTGCTTTCACCGCTGAATCTCCCCCACATGGTGCCATCGATGTTGCAGTCGAGCAGGTCACTACAACGATCGTTTCTGCGGCAGAAAACGAGATCCCCCGTTTTTTCAAGGTGCCCCCGGCAAAAGACAGTCCCTTGGTGGTCGCGGGAAGTCGCTGAGGCAATTAAAGAGCGTCGGCGAGTTCTACAGCGACATGAGCGGCACCCTTTTCTAGAGCACCTGATAGCCCTTAAGCGGCTCCGTGCGCACGTTCGCCAGCTTATCAAACAACGGAAACAGGAGTGTTGGGAGAGGTAGGTGTCGACCATTAGGTGCCATACGTCACCTTCCCAAGTCTGGACGAAGATCAGACGTCGTTTTTGGGTACCAGACCCCAACAGGTATCCGTGGTGCTAACATAAATGGCGTGCTCTCTACCGACGCAAACGCAATTGCTGAGCACTTTTCTGAGCACTATGCTGGAGGCCTCTGCGTCGGAGAACTACTCCCCAGTCGTTCGCACCCTCAAACGGCGGATGGAAAATAAAGTCCTCTCGTTCACTACACGGCACAGAGAACCCTATAACGTCCATTTACAGAGAGAGTTCCTCAGCGCCCTTGTACATTAATTTCCCTGACACAGCTCCTGGGTCGGTTCCGATCCACAGTCTGATGATGAAACACCTCTCGTCTGACTACAAGCGATATCTCCTCGTGATCTGCAAGCGATGGCGTCTTTCCATCGCAATGGCGGGAGAGCACCATCATTCCGGTGCTCAAACCCGATCAGAACCCGCTTGATGTGGCCCGTCAGCCTCGCCAACTTTCTTTGCAAGCTGCTGGAACGTATGGTGTGTTGGCGGTTGGGTTGGGTCCTGGAGTCACGTGGCCTACTGGCTCCATGTCAGGGCGGCTTCCGTCAGGGTCGCTCTACCACTGATAATCTTGTGTCCCTCGAGTATGCCTTCCGAACAGGCTTTTCCAGACGCCACATCTGGTTGCCGTCTTTTTTGACGACACGACCTGGCGACATCATATTCTTGCCACATTGTATGAGTGGGGTCTCCAGGGCCCACTCCCAATTTTTATCCATAACTTCGTGACACTTCTTACTTTCCGTATCCAAGTCGGTGCCTCCTATTATTCGCTCCGTATTCAGGAGAATGGCTTTCCGCAGGGCTCCGTATTGAGTGTCTCTCTATGTTTAGTGGCCATTAACGGTCTAGCAGCAGCTGTAGGGCCGTCGGTCTCACCTTCTCTGTAGCGGATGACTTCTGCATTTCGTACTGCTCCTCGAGCACTGGTGTTGCTGAGTGGCGCTTACAGGGAGCCATTCACAAGGCACAGTCATGGGTTCTAGTCCAAGGCTTCCAGTTTTAAGCCGCGGAGTCGTACCGTTCAACCGGAACAAGAACTTCACCTTAATGACGACCCACTCACTGTAGTGGAGACATATCGATTCTTAGGACTGGTTTTCGACACCCGATTGACTTGGCTACCTCACCTTGGTCAGCTTAAGCAGAAGTGTTCGGAGCACCTCAATGCCCTCCGCTACCTGAGCAGCACCAACTGGGGTGCAGGTCGCTCTACGCTGCTGCAGCTGTACGGAGCCCTTTTTCAGTCCCGCCTTGACTATAGGAGTCTGGTTTACTGTTCGGCGGCGCCCTCAGCGTTGCATTTACTCGACCCAGTGCACCACTGTGGCGTTCACCTAGCGTCAGGAGCTTTTAGGACGAGTCCAGTGATCAGCGTACTGGTGGAGGCTGGTGTCCCTCCTTTGCAGATCAGACGTGCGCAACTGCTCACCAGTCACGCAGCACACATTCGTAGTTCCCCTGAGCATCCGAATTACCGTCTCCTTTTCCCGCCCGCGGCAGTGCTTCTCGTTACCACCTCTCCTCGAGGTCCATTCACGTACACCTCCATGGTGTACACCTAGACCGCAGAATCTCCTGGACCTTTCGTATGGCCGTAAGGATTCCGTTAACCCTGCGTCTCTCCGCTATCACTTCCTTTCGATTCTCGACATGTACCGGTGCCATGAAGTGGTTTACACCGACTGCTCGATGGCTGATGGTCACGTAGACTTTGCGTATGTTCATGGAGGACATTTTGAAAACACTCCTTGCCAGATGGCCGCAGAGCTGGCGGCCATATCTCGTGCTCTTGAGCACATCCGCTCATGCCCTGGCGAATCATTTCTCCTGTGTACTGACTCCTTGAGCAGCCTACAAGCTATCGACCAGTGCTACCCTCGCCATCCTTTGGTAGCGTCCATTCAGGAGTCCATCTTTGCCCTGGAACAGTCCCGTCGTTCAGTGGTGTTTGTGTGGACCCCAGGTCACGTCGGAATCCCAGGCAACGAACTTGCAGATAGGCTGGCCAAACAGGAATGCGGAAACCTCTTCTGGAGATGGGCATCTCCGAAACTGACCTGCGTTCTGTCTTACGCCGCAGGGTTTTTCGGCTTAGGGAGATGGAATGGCATAACAGTACGCACAACAAACTGCGTTCACTAAGGAGACTACGAATCTGTGAAATTCTTCCATGCGGTCCTCTCGCAGGGAATTAGTTGTCCTCCGCCGGCCATATGTGGCTAACGCTTGATTACCTCCTCTGTCGCGAGGACCCACCTCGGTGTCGCTGTGGCTCACAAATGACGGTCGTGCACCTCTTGCTGGACTTTTAGCCGCTCTGCGGGGGACTTTTAACTTTCCTATCACCCTACCTTCGATGTTGGGCGACAGTGCCTCAACAGCAGCTTTAGTTTTACTTTTTATTCTTGAGGGAGGGTTTTATCATTTGATCTAAGTTTTAGCGTATGTCCTTTGTCCCTCTTAGGTGCACCTCCCTAGTGCTTTTAGGGTGGAGGTTTTAATGTGTTGCATAGTGGCTGCCTTCTCCTTTCTCCTTTCTCCTCTCTCCGCTCTTGTTCAGCTAGCCGTGGTAATCTGCTATCATGTTTTGATCTCTTCTACATGTTTCTTGCGCGTCTTTATTTTTTTCTTGTCCGATTTTTTCCATTTTAGTGCTTTATGTCATTCTGTCATCCTTCTTGTTTTCTCCTTTCTTACAGCTGTGTTTTGTATGTCTCGATTATTGTACTCTCAACCTTGTAGAATTATTTTAATCGGAACGAGGGACCGATGACCTATGAGTTTGGTCCCACCCCCCCTCTCCCTCTCCCTCTCTCTCTCTCTCTCTCTCTCTCTCTCTCTCTCTCTCTTCAACCAACCAACCAACCAATGTTCTGACATACGGGGAGGTTGGCGATGGATGGTGCAAAGGGTTGGGTTGGGGGGTTGTTTTGGGGCAAAAGAGACCGAACTGCGAGGTCATCGGATTAGGGAAGGATGGGGAAGGAAGCCGGCCGTGCCCTTTCAAAGGAACCATCCCGGCATTTGCCTGGAGCGATTTAGGGAAATCACGGAAAACCTAAATCAGGATGGCCGGACGGGGATTGAACCGTCGTCCTCCCGAATGTGAGTCCAGCGTGCTAACCACTGCGCCACCTCGCTCGGTATGGTCCAAAGGGCAGATAAATAGTTGTTAGTCTCTTGCTTACACCATGAATGGACATCATTAGGGTCCAGTATGATGGACGTAGACGAATTACGGGCAGAGTGAATCAGATTGTAAAATCGCGCTCCAGTGAAGTATTTCTCGAGCAAGTGGATTAAGGATGGAAAGACCCACCGTCATTAAATAACAAAATTCGAAAAATTCTGAGGAAACAGAGATGGTTGCACTCGCAGGCCAAAGAATACAGACTTGCCAATAAGGTAAAATTAGAAATCCGTGCGTAAATAAAAAGATCGATGCACGAACCGTCCAACTACTTCCACAGTCATACTGGAGCGAAAGATCTTGCTTAGAAGACGAGAAAATTGTGGTCCTACGGGTAGTGATGAAGGGGTACCCGTGGTCGAGGGGTAGCGTCTTTGATTCATAATCAAAACGTCTTCGGTCCCGGGTTCGATCTCCGCCACTGCCTAAATTTTGATAAATAATCAGCATTGGCGGCCGAAGACTTCCGGCATAAGGAGTCAGCCTCATTCTGCCAACGGCCTTGTCAAAGAGGGCGGAGGAGCGGATAGAGGTTCAGGGCACTCTCTTATCCTAGGGGTGGGAAATTGCCCCTAAAGCCGGAAGAATCAGCAATGATCAACGACAAGAGGATGCAGAAGGCAATGGAAACCACTGCATTAAAGACACGTAACGTGTATCCACAGGACATGTGGCCTGTAATTGAAGTGTCATGATGATCTCTCCATTGGCAAAAGATTCCGGAATAGTCCCCCATTCGGGTCTCCGGGAGGGGACTGCCAAGGGGGAGGTTACCATGAGAAAAAGATTGAATAATCTACGAAAGGATAACGTTCTAAGAGTCGGGGCGTGGAATGTCAGAAGCTTGAACGTGGTAGGGAAACTAGAAAATCTGAAAAGGGAAAAGCAAAGGCTCAATCTAGATATAGTAGGGGTCAGTGAAGTGAAGTGGAAGGAAGACAAGGATTTCTTGTCAGATGAGTATCGGGTAATATCAACAGCAGCAGAAAATGGTATAACAGGTGTAGGATTCGTTATGAATAGGAGGGTAGGGCAGAGGGTGTGTTACTGTGAACAGTTCAGTGACCGGGTTGTTCTAATCCGAATCAACAGCAGACCAACACCGACAACGATAGTTCAGGTATACATGCCGACGTCGCAAGCTGATAATGAACAGATAGAGAAAGTGTATGAGGATATTGAAAGGGTAATGTAGTATGCAAAGGGGGACGAAAATCTAATAGTCATGGGCGACTGGAATGCAGTTGTAGGGGAAGGAGTAGAAGAAAAGGTTACAGGAGAATATGAGCTTGGCACAAGGAATGAAAGAGGAGAAAGACTAATTGAGTTCTGTAACAAGTTTCAGCTAGTAATAGCGAATACCCTGTTCAAGAATCACAAGAGGAGGAGGTATACTTGGAAAAGGTCTGGAGACACAGGAAGATTTCAATTAGATTACATCATGGTCAGACAGAAATTCCGAAATCAGATACTGGATTGTAAGGCGTACCCAGGAGCAGATATAGACTCAGATCACAATATAGTAGTGATGAAGAGTAGGCTGAAGTTCAAGACATTAGTCAGGAAGAATCAATACGCAAAGAAGTGGGATACGGAAGTACTAAGGAATGACGAGATACATTTGAAGTTCTCTAACGCTATAGATACAGCAATAAGGAATAGCGCAGTAGGCAGTACAGTTGAAGAGGAATGGACATCTCTAAAAAGGGCCATCACAGAAGTTGGGAAGGAAAACATAGGTACAAAGAAGGTAGCTGCGAAAAAACCATGGGTAACAGAAGAAATACTTCAGTTGATTGGTGAAAGGAGGAAGTACAAACATGTTCCGGGAAAATCAGGAATACAGAAATACAAGTCGCTGAGGAATGAAATAAATTGGAAGTGCAGCGAAACTAAGACAAAATGGCTGCAGGAAAAATGTGAAGACATCGAAAAAGATATGATTGTCGGAAGGACAGACTCAGCATACAGGAAAGTCAAAACAACCTTTGGTGACATTAAAAGCAACGGTGGTAACATTAAGAGTGCAACGGGAATTCCACTGTTAAATGCAGAGGAGAGAGCTGATAGGTGGAAAGAATACATTGAAAGCCTCTATGAGGGTGAAGATTTGTCTGATGTGATAGAAGAAGAAACAGGAGTCGATTTAGAAGATATAGTGGATCCAGTATTAGAATCGGAATTTAAAAGAGCTTTGGAGGACTTACGGTCAAATAAGGCAGAAGGGATAGATAACATTCCATCAGAATTTCTAAAATCATTGGGGGAAGTGGCAACAAAACGACTATTCACGTTGGTGTGTAGAATATATGAATCTGGCGATATACCATCTGACTTTCGGAAAAGAATCATCCACACAATTCCGAAGACGGCAAGAGCTGACAAGTGCGAGAATTATCGCACAATCAGCTTAACAGCTCATGCATCGAAGCTGCTTACAAGAATAATATACAGAAGAATGGAAAAGAAAATTGAGAATGCGCTAGGTGACGATCAGTTTAGCTTAAGGAAAAGTAAAGGGACGAGAGAGGCAATTCTTACGTTACGGCTAATAATGGAAGCAAGGCTACAGAAAAATCAAGACACTTTCATAGGATTTGTCGACCTGGAAAAAGCGTTCGACAATATAAAATGGTGCAAGCTGTTCGAGATTCTGAAAAAAAGTAGGGGTAAGCTATAGGGAGAGACGGGTCATATACAACATGTACAACAACCAAGAGGGAATAATAAGAGTGGACGATCAAGAACGAAGTGCTCGTATTACGAAGGGTGTAAGACAAGGCTGCAGCCTTTCGCCCCTACTCTTCAATCTGTACATCGAGGAAGCAATGATGGAAATAAAAGAAAGGTTCAGGAGTGGAATTAAAATAAAAGGTGAAAGGATATCAATGATACGATTCGCTGACGACATTGCTATCCTGAGTGACAGTGAAGAAGAGTTAATGATCTGCTGAACGGAATGAACAGTCTAAAATCAGTACACAGTATGGTTTGAGAGTAAATCGGAGAAAGACGAAGGTAATGAGAAGTAGTAGAAATGAGAACAGCGAGAAACTTAACATCAGGATTGATGGTCACGAAGTCAATGAAGTTAAGGAATTCTGCTACCTAGGCAGTAAAATAACCAGTGACAGTGACGGACGGAGCAAGGAGGACATCAAAAGCAGACTCGCTATGGCAAAAAAGGCATTTCTGGCCAAGAGAAGTCTACTAATATCAAATACCGGCCTTAATTTGAGGAATAAATTTCTGGGGATGTACGTCTGGAGTACAGCATTGTATGGCAGTGAAACATGGACTGTGGGAAAACCGGAACAGAAGAGAATCGAAGCATTTGAGATGTGGTGCTATAGACGAATGTTGAAAATTAGGTGGACTGATAAGGTAAGGAATGAGGAGGCTCTACGCAGAATCGGAGAGGAAAGGAATATGTGGAAGACACTGATAAGGAGAAGGGACAGGATGATAGGACATCTGCTAAGACACGAGGGAATGACTTCCATGGTACTAGAGGGAGCTGTAGAGGGCAAAAACTGTAGAGGAAGACAGAGATTGGAATACGTCAAGCAAATAATTGAGGACGTAGGTTGCAAGTGCTACTCTGAGATGAAGACGTTAGCCCAGGAAAGGAATTCGTGGCGGGCCGCATCAAACCAGTCAGTAGACTGTTGACCAAAAAAAAAAAAACGGAAAATCACCAAGCAGATCGAAGGCTTATATCCACTCTCATTGGACAATCTGGAGTGGCATTAGAGAACAGCAAAAAGAAACAAGAAATTTTAAATTTCGGTTTATAGAAATCGTTCACGCAGCCGCATCGTACAAGCATATCGGCGATTGACCATTGCACACGGTCCGGTATGGACGACATAGTAGTAAGCACCCTTGGCGTAGAGAAACAAATGAAAGAGTTGAAAATAAATAAATCACTAGGTTCCGATCGAATACCATTTCGGACCTACAAAGAGTGTTCTACTCAGCCTGCGTTTGTCGCGAATCTCTCGCCCAGCGCAGTGGCACAACCGACTGGAAAAAGCGCAGGGTAAAAGAAGGGACCCGCAAAATTACAGATCAATATCCTTAACTTCGGTTTGCTACTGTATTCAACATAATCTAATTTCGGATATAATAAATCTACTTGAGACATAGAACCTTCTGACTAAAAATCAGCACGGATTTAAAAAGCATCGCTCGAGCGAATCTCAGCTAGCCCTTTTCTCACGTTATATCGTGCGAATCATGGGTGAACGGCAGCAAGTAGTTTCCATACTCCTAGATTTCCGGAAAGCGTTTGACACGGTGCCCCACTGAATGTTGTTAACGAAATTATGATCATACGTGTAGGTTCACAGGTATTTGAATGGCTAAGAGCTTTCTTAAGTGGCAGAACCCAGTACGTTGCCGTGGACGACGAGTGTTCATCAGAGACAAGAGTATTGTCAGGAATATCCCAGGGAAGTGTTATAGGACCGCTATTATTCTCTATCTACATTAATGATCTGGCGGACGAGGTGAACAACAGTCAACGGCTGTTTGCTGATGACGCTGTGATGTACGGGATGCTGTCATCGTTGAGTGGCTGCAGGAGGATACAAAAGGACTTAGATAAAATTTGCTGTTGGTGTGATGAATAGCAGCTAGCGCTAAATTTAGGAAAAGTAAGTTAATGCAGATGAGTGGGAGAAACAAACCTGTAATGTTCGAATACAGCATTAGTAGTATGCTGCTGGAAACAATGGCATCGATTAAATATCTAGGCATAACGTTGCAGAGCAATATGAAATGGAACGAGCATGTCCGCACACTTTAAATTTCTTCAAACGAATTTACAGAAACTATTCGTTAAAAATATTTTTGCGTTACGTGTAGCGTTACATGTCAGCTTCGTCGTGAAGTGCCCACGTCTCACTAATGGTCGTACTTATTGTGATATACGCAATTACGTAAGACACTGCACAAAATTCGAAAAGTGTCCAATGAAAAATAGGGGTCGCTGTGATTTTTTTTGGTGCGTATTACACCATATATTGCTGCATACGAAATTTAGCAAACATATTGAATTTTTCTTTAGACTTGGGGAGGAGGTCTTTGTCTCCGATCTCGAGAAAATGGATCGTATGTAATGTTTTCACGCCCGATCGCACGCTCGCGAAATGAAATATGCACAACATCCCTCCTATCTCCTACACAGACATCGAAACGATATTCTGGCGAATGATGGCACATAAAGAGGAGTGTATTTTGCCAGTTCGTAAACACACGGAACTTTCTTACATGTGGCGGTGTGTATCAGAAATTATTCTTTTTATTTTTCACTCTAGTGATTGTAATTTTTTAAGAGTCATCGGCAGCTGTTGAAACGAGAATTTCCTAGCATGAAAGTAAACATGAAATTTCTTCTCTTAGTTACTGCAAACCGACGGCAAGACGTTTCCCGTAAGTTATTGACATCTCTGGTCGCCAATTGCTTGTTTATGGAGACACTCAGCTTCAGAATTCTGTCGCAATTGCTGCTGCAAGATGGGTTTGTGCAAATTATACTGTGTTTGGAAGAGAAGCACAATTAAACCTGTTAACAAGAGAAATGTGGCCGTTACTCATAAATGACGATCCTCTTCGAATGAGAAAATGTTAACAATTCACACAAAAATAAATCGCCAATTCTGTTGCAATTTTGGTTGAGTCCCCGTAACCCATAGTATTTTTAACACTGAGCGACTGGAATGGAAATTAACCAAAGAATTTTATTCCTTTTCTCCATCTGAGCAGTATTAAGATGGTGACGAGCATACTCTTAAAGAGGAATGACACGCACATGACAGATGCAGGTTACTCACCTACGGCTTGTCAAACTCACAATGTGTGACTCACGAATTAAAAAGTTGTTTGTACGCAACCACTGAAATGCTTTTCCTAGTTACGACGAGTCAGTTAAGACATGGTCATTCGTGAGCGTTTCTCGATTGTTTCTAGCCTGCAGTGGAAATCTGATGTCCACATGTACGTGGTGTATTCTCTCTTGTTACATCAATTGGAAAGTGATCTGAATGAAGCTTACGTACTCCAGATCTTGGACGCTTTTTACCAGGAGCACAAAGGGGTCATACCTCTGCAAATTACCCCTTTTCGAATTTTTGTGACGGATTGTAGAGATACGCTAGCATAATAATGTTTTACTTTTGTGCCTTGCTTCTTGATCACATGATTTTGTAATATTCATTACTTCCTTATTCATTAACCCCACAGTGAATCGTCTGTCTCTTCCTACGATCTGAAAACATTGTGTAAGCAGAAGACATAATCGCATTCACTAATGGCTCTGAAGTTATTGAACTGTGCATTGTTCTTGACAAAAGAATAAACAAAACAAAAAAACTACACATAAAGTAAATGAAAACTATAGTGTATTGACAAAAAGAGCAGGAGCTCTTAAACGGCGAAAAACGAAATACTACTCAGTGACAATAAAATTCAGTAAATTGTAAGGCTGTATTCTTCGGATGGACAATACTTCCACTGCCCGTGCGCGCAATGCCGAAGTGAGCATATAGCAGGACTGCTTTCCCACTCCCCGCCTAACCCCTCCCGCAGTGCTAGCGTGTCGCGCGTCGCGAGAAATTGTGTCACAACTACAAAGCCGCGCGACCTGGCGCGTGTCGCGTCCCATTTGAACCTGTGAAGTTATTGAAATGCGTGCTGTCCTGCGCCACGCCACACGCGCTATACGCGTCTAAATTTGTGCCAGGGAGACAGCACTAGAGCAGCCCATTGTTTAGTACTGTTGAGTATTTGGGATCTGTACCAAACCGGGTTAAAGAAAGACTTCGAAGCAATTCAGAGGCGTGCTGCTAGATTTGTTACCCGTAGCATCGATCAGCACGCGAGTATTACGGAGATGCTTCGTAAACTCAAACGGAAGTAACTGGAGGGAAGACGACGCTCTTTTCGCGAAGCTCAGTTGAGAAAATTTAGACAGTCGAGATTTGTTGCTGGCTGGAAAAGGATTTTACTGCTGTTAAAGTACATTTCGCATACGGACCGAATGAAATTGCGGCTAGTGCGGAGGCGTATAGACAGTACTTCCCCGTGCGCTCCGTTTGCGTGTGGAACAGGGACAAGGTACCATGCGCCGTGTGGTTACTTGCAAAGTGAGTCTGTAAATGTAGGTGTGAATAAAAGACTTACGTATGCGGATGGTATTTTTCCGATTCATGCAAACCTTTCTAGTTCGATGATGTTTAATAATTTACAGTTACATTAATCTTGTTTGATTTGTGGACTTTGAGCACTGTTTCGAATCTTACTATTTCTGTACTCTTTAAGGTGGAGACTTTTATTTTTAGATATTATTAATAATATATTGCGTAGAATTAGAGTATTGCTTTTTGGAAATTAGTGTACAGTTGTTTTTATAGTTACTATATCATCGGTGTATAAAATAGTGTTTGAGATCTGTCGTGATTGATATGAAAAATAGTTGAATTTGTGTTCTTTCACTACTTGAAGAGGTCGTTCATGTAAGTCTTTAAAATTGTAGGGAACTAAATTCTTTTGTTAGGTGTGCTACATCCACCCTAAAACATGTGGTACGATACAGACTCGTTGGTGACGTAACAGAAGTGTTCAGAATACGGGGATATACAGGGTGAGTCAAAAAGGACTTCACAACGTTTCAGTAATAAAGAAATTTATTGAGATACCTTACAGAGCCGATAGATGTGTCATTCGTAGCAAACATCAAGTTAGATTTACGTGGTGTATCAGTAACCCATTCCGCCACCAGGTTCAAAAATGGTTCAAATGGCTCTGAGCACTATGGGACTAAACATCTGAGGTCATCAGTCCCCTACAACTTAGAACTACTTAAACCTAACTAACCTAAGGACATCACACACATCCATGCCCGAGGCAGGATTCGAACCTGCGACCGTAGCAGTCGCGAGGTTCCGGACTGAGCGCCTAAAACAGCTCGGCCACCGGGGCCGGCCCGCCACCAGGAGAGCCAGCGTAGTGCACGGTTAAAATGGCTACTTTTTACTGATGCGGAGCGTGCTCGCATTGTGCTTCGGTTTTATGAAACGAACTCTGCAACAACCGAATACGCCAAAGAACCTCCAAGGAGCCACCGCCACCACCACCACAACCACCACCACCACCACCACCACCACCACCACTACCTCATTTCCTCAGGGCAGTTCGAGGTATCGGTGGACTGGCCGTGAAGGGCCAATTGCATGGCCTTCTCGATCCCTAGACTTGACATCTCTCGATATCTTTCTTTTGGCGTTTTATTAAAGCACCCTACCAAACAATTTAGTCGACCTGGAAAATCGAATATACGCTGCCGTTGCACAAGTTACGCAGTTACCCCCGAATGTGGAAGAACTTGATTAACGGTGGGATGTTCGCCGCATCACCAGTGGGAGTCACACGAACCAAAATTATACTTGACACTTTTATGTGAAACTTGAGGATATTTGCTACAAAATGACATCTATAGATTCTGCAAGTTATCACAGTAAACTTCTACATCATTCCAAAGTTGTAAAGTCCTTTTGACTCGCCCTGTAGTGTCTGAAGTCAGTGACCTATTAGTGGGACAACATGCTAGGTTGAGAGTCTCACAGCATGTTGAGCGTAAAGGGATAAGCGTTGGTGGCGCGGAAGCACGAGTCTTAATGAAGCCGCACTGTCGCATTTCGCCGTAACAAAGCTGAATGTGGAGGGTGACGTAGCCGAGCCGCCAAGACGTCACAGAGGGCGGCGGCGGCGGCGGCGGCGGCGGCGGCATCGACCGGGCTGACGCATCGCCTCGCCGCCGTCAGCGGGGTGCGCGCCCCAGGGCCGAGGGCAGAGCTCACTGCCGTCCCCATCCAGTTTCCATTCGTACCGATACGTCTTAGGTAAAACATTTTCTGTAGGTACTGTGAGTAGGTACTGTGAATTTACTTTCGTTTTACACCTCAAGGTTTTTCTATTCTGAATACTCCCTTTCGGTAGTTACACAGCGACGGAGGGGTTGTTTCCAGTTTTCGTGGGAGTTCTGATAGGCCTCTGCTGGCACACTGTTGAGGTCGTCGTCTACACTCTTCTGGGTATCATCCAGAGTGCGACAGTGAAGCTCTTTCGAGAGATCTTTAAGCCGGGGGAAATAAAGTGTGTTCACGTGGACTGAGATCCGACGAGTAGAGGGCTGAGAAACCACAGGAATGCATTCCTCACCAAAAATTCATTCCTGGAGGTTGTCGTTTGTCACGGCACATTATCACGTTGCAGCATAAAATTACGTGCAATGCCTAGTCCCACACGTAAAAAAAAAAAAGGTAGTGTTCATTTGATTTTGCGTTTCCTCCTCGTCACTTTCTGAGAACGAAGGTAACTTGCAGTGTGCCGCTCCCAATTTTAGCTTTTCGTCTCGGAATCGTATGGAAAAATCATAACGTGTGATAAAGCAAAAAACCGACAGAATAATTGTGGATCCCTCTGAAGACGGTCCAGGAAATCTAGACATATACAACCATCTAATTATTCTTCGACTCGATCGTGAGCATATTTCACTTATTCAAACCGTGTGCTTAATTTGATGAAGACTATACGTGTTCAGATTTAACTCAAAAATTGATCAGTCTTCACTTTCCACATTGTCGCTATTGATGTTGAAAGACTTCTCACACGATTTTCGCCTTTCACTTCTTCGGAACCTGCTTAAGAAGGATTTGTCAACTGAACACCTGTGCCCTGGATAATAAATGTGCTGTGTAGCGTCTCGTAAGTCACGGTAGTGATATCATCCATTTTCAGACAATTTGCAGGTCTATGTTCATAATGCATCTTGACCCTGGTGTGGCACTGCATCAAGTAGAAACAACAAGGGAACGATTCAGCCTAAAGCCAATAACGTTGTTGGTTCGTGCACCTTGTACCATTCTAATACACTTCGTGCTCGAGGAACGAGTTCATTCCAGTGGGCTGTGTTTTAAAATTATACTTTATACAGTACTCCTCGTTTCGGGCATGTCTTATTTTCGAGCGCATGTAAAAACGCCACACACCATAATGAAAAGAAACTCATAACATAAATACCGCACAACTAAACTGGATGTGTTGTTTACGCAAACATAGTAATTGCCTGTAACAGATCTGGATACATAATCCTCGTCTCGTCATACAAAAATCTCTTATCATGCATAATTAAGCATGGCACGGTCCTTTAAGTGCATGATTTAAAATATAAAGTGCACGGAATGATAATAGTTGCAGGGAACACACCGCTAAAACGCCGCATGTACCCAATAACAAGAAGAAGACGAACTTTGTGATGCATAGCTAGAGAACACGCAGCTTTCTATGCTACCAACAGTTACGTACAAGTTAGCGTGGAGGATTGTAACTATAAGTCAGAGTGTAAATGCAAGACCGTGCAGCACTGTCGATACACAATTTCAAAGTACTTCTCGTTTCTTATAATCACAATTACACGGAAGACATATTATTATTTACGAGTTGCTGCACCCATAGTAAACATCGCGTTGATAATGTTTTATACAAATATCACGACGTAATTAAAAAACAGAATATCAGACTTGTAACATATATATTCGTTACAGTTTTGATAAGAGACGTTTATAGTGCCTTGTCTCGAAACTAATAACTTGGTACATAATGTTGAAGTATAACTGAACTTATACACACATCTGTTCTATAGCAGCAAAGTACATCGTTGTATTGAGCAGGAGTATGAGAAATTGTGGGTAAAGCAGTGTTAAATATATATATTTGAGTCAAGGAATCAAATGTTATTTTGTTCAGCATAATACAAACAGGGTGGTATAAAAGTGAAATGATGAGATATAGTTGGCAGGATAAAATTAAAAACGTAAAGTAACACTTAAATGTTCAAATTATTCACCAGGGAAGAATATAAAGTGTGATATATGTAAAACCAAGTTAGCGTAATAGTGCAGTGTACTTCTCTGAGGTTAAATCAGTTAGTTCTAAACGTGTCATTAGTGCCATGCACAGTGGACAAGATTTAAAAACGATCATTGCATGTGGAAAACTGTGGTGATACTTACGCAAATGGCTGGATATCACAATGTCTTGAAGTATGTTCATCACTCTGCCTCCGTCGATTTTGTGTAGAACCTGAAGCGTCCTATCAGTATACCACGAGGTATGATTTTCAGTGCGTAGGTAAAGACAAATTTGTTGTTCTCCATTAGCACTGTGTGTTCTCTATGCTGTATTTTAATCTTCCGTCCAGTTTTTACTACGTAAAATTTATCACAGTTAATTTTATTAATACCTTATTGTGAAAATGTTAGGAAAGTATTGGTAATACGCTGGATATTTTTCTCAAATAAATATCGGTTCAGAAGCCTATCTGAATATCTGTGTTCTTGAACATATCTGCTACTTTAATGTAGTCCTGTGTAGGTTATCACTGCATGGCTAGACTTTCCTCATACAGGTTCCTTCTCTAAAGTTATTTCATCATCTGAAACTTTGATTTTTATTTGCATTTTTTTGCCTACCATTCCTGTTGCTCCTGGCTATATCTTGAATGGCTGACGGCTATTCACCTAATTCTTTTCGGTTACTGGTATCCTAAGTATTTTATCTAAGATAGAGGGGAAGAAGCGGTTTATGTGCGACTCCAACAATTTCCATTGTTGTGGGTTTACGGTCTGTGGTGAACTGGTGTCTGTGGTATCTCTTCTTTATTTTTAACCCTAAGAAATCGATATTCTTTCCTTCTTCGGTTTCATGGTAAACTGTACGTTAGGGTACATAGTACTGACTTGGGTTATGTCAGAGCGAGAGTATCACAGTGTTGTGACCAACACGCCTGTGCCAGATTATGCAGCTTTTCTGTGCACCAAGACTCCAATGGAAGGGCAGCAAAATTGTTGTACATCATGAAAAAGACTGATGCAATGAACTGCTTGCAGGACTATTACTATAATCCGAATTTGTCTATTTTCCAGGCACTGCTTGGCCAGTGAGTAATCGGAGAATGCCCCCAAGGCTCAATTCACAAATACAGTTTAGTGGGATCTCTGTCCTACTTCAACAGAGTCACTGTGTCTGTACTGTCTTTCTGGACTTGTAGTTCTGTAAGTGCAAGTATGTACAGTGGAGCGTTTAACCACCAGTCTAGGGATTGCTTCCAAAAATTCAAAGGCGCATTGCCCAATAGTTTGGGGATATGAGCCCAGCCTGCATGGTTGCCAAATGTATCCAAGATGCCCGACACTGTGACATCATTATTAGACCTTACGGATCCAATATGGCGGAACTATCTCGTTACAAACCTGATGGAAATATCCCTCAAGGTCAAACATCATAGTGGGTTGAAAGATGTTTGCTATATAGTGTAAGTCACATATAGCTACCAAAATTGTGACTGGTCAAAAGATGGCATCACAACCGCCTCTGGATACAGCTCGTGCACATGATGTTTTATTACGTGGCCTATAGTGAATACACTTCTGGCATGGTCTAAAAGATCACTTACACAAATATACGGTGACTCATTTTAGCAATTACTGCATGCAATTGGAAGAAATAAGTGAGACAATTACGACGACTTTACAAGGCCACTTAGACAGATTTGCACTGCATGGGTCACTCTAATCACACAGCAGTTACACCGCTTACACGAAAGACAACAGTAGAGACGCTAATGTAACACATTGTGCCTTTGAAGGTATCCCAGATGTGCTTGAGAATTCTATATACGGACTGCATGGTGTATAGACACTGAAGGAGGAACGTCTGATGTTGTTAAACATGAGACGTGAACACTTTTACATATTTCAACAAACAGGCATGCTTGTAACGCACACAATACATCGGACGCCTGTGCAGAGATTGCAAGACCACGTCTGCACAACCTAGCAAGGAACTTTGGTTGTAGACTGATGTAATAACCAATCACAAGTGAGATTTCACTATGGGGTGCTGTGTGAGATGAGCAGAAGTATACACGGGGTGTTCAAAAAGGCTCGCCGCAGTGTCTTATGATTGTTCGCCTGCCTGGATTTTTCAACGAAACAGTAAACGCACAACGATACTGCAGTGATATTCTGTACCCATTCATAGAACTTGTAAGTGAAATACTGAACGGTTATTTTCAACAAGATGGTGCAACCGCGCATACAGCTCGCGTTTCAATGTCTCTGCTTGCTAATGTTTTTGGTGATCGCATAATTTCACAGGGACTTTGGTCTCCGCGGTCGCCTGACCTAACACCACCTGATTTTTTTCTTCTGGGATGCAGCGAAAGCCATTGTCTATAAAAACCGTCCAAAATCCACCGATGAATTGAAACCTGCAAATCCAGTTTCACTGCTTCTGTTACAGAAGTAATGTTACCGCTTGTGTTTGGAAACATGATTAGATGAACTGAATTGTGTATTCAACAACAGGTGGGACACTTTCAACATTTAATGTGAAAACTTTAAAGTAAAAATGAATGTTAAAGAAATTAGTAACTTGCATTTCACCGAGTTTCATTTCGGTATATTCACAGCGGAGAGACTTTTTGAGCACCCCGTATTTGTACCCAGCAAACCAATGCAACTAACACTCCTGTCTGGGAATGATTGGGAAAACCTATGGAAACGTTTTATATCTATGTCTGTCGTTTATGTACACTCCTGGAAATGGAAAAAAGAACACATTGACACCGGTGTGTCAGACCCACCATACTTTCCGGACACTGCGAGAGGGCTGTACAAGCAATGATCACACGCACGGCACAGCGGACACACCAGGAACCGCGGTGTTGGCCGTCGAATGGCGCTAGCTGCGCAGCATTTGTGCACCGCCGCCGTCAGTGTCAGCCAGTTTGCCGTGGCATACGGAGCTCCATCGCAGTCTTTAACACTGGTAGCATGCCGCGACAGCGTGGACGTGAACCGTATGTGCAGTTGACGGACTTTGAGCGAGGGCGTATAGTGGGCATGCGGGAGGCCGGGTGGACGTACCGCCGAATTGCTCAACACGTGGGGCGTGAGGTCTCCACAGTACATCGATGTTGTCGCCAGTGGTCGGCGGAAGGTGCACGTGCCCGTCGACCTGGGACCGGACCGCAGCGACGCACGGATGCACGCCAAGACCGTAGGATCCTACGCAGTGCCGTAGGGGACCGCACCGCCACTTCCCAGCAAATTAGGGACACTGTTGCTCCTGGGGTATCGGCGAGGACCATTCGCAACCGTCTCCATGAAGCTGGGCTACGGTCCCGCACACCGTTAGGCCGTCTTCCGCTCACGCCCCAACATCGTGCAGCCCGCCTCCAGTGGTGTCGCGACAGGCGTGAATGGAGGGACGAATGGAGACGTGTCGTCTTCAGCGATGAGAGTCGCTTCTGCCTTGGTGCCAATGATGGTCGTATGCGTGTTTGGCGCCGTGCAGGTGAGCGCCACAATCAGGACTGCATATGACCGAGGCACACAGGGCCTACACCCGGCATCATGGTGTGGGGAGCGATCTCCTACACTGGCCGTACACCACTGGTGATCGTCGAGGGGACACTGAATAGTGCACGGTACATCCAAACCGTCATCGAACCCATCGTTCTACCATTCCTAGACCGGCAAGGGAACTTGCTGTTCCAACAGGACAATGCACGTCCGCATGTATCCCGTGCCACCCAACGTGCTCTAGAAGGTGTAAGTCAACTACCCCGGCCAGCAAGATCTCCGGATGTGTCCCCCATTGAGCATGTTTGGGACTGGATGAAGCGTCGTCTCACGCGGTCTGCACGTCCAGCACGAACGCTGGTCCAACTGAGGCGCCAGGTGGAAATGGCATGGCAAGCCGTTCCACAGGACTACATCCAGCATCTCTACGATCGTCTCCATGGGAGAATAGCAGCCTGCATTGCTGCGAAAGGTGGATATACACTGTACTAGTGCCGACATCGTGCATGCTCTGTTGCCTGTGTCTATGTGCCTGTGGTTCTGTCAGTGTGATCATGTGATGTATCTGACCCCAGGAATGTGTCAATAAAGTTTCCCCTTCCTGGGACAATGAATTCACGGTGTTCTTATTTCAATTTCCAGGAGTGTATATCGAGCTGTGGGACATACGCAGTCCAGTATAGTGAAGTGTGTTCTGTCTTCCATCAAAATGGATATCTAGAGTACAAGGGCCGAGTCGTGGTATGTTGGTTTGAGGATGTATATAATTCACTGTTACAGCAGTCTAATTCATAAAGTCATGACACTCCTCTTCCCACTACTGTATTTGGGTGTAGGATGTTGCAGTTTCGTATAGATTAACTGCAAGGAATACCCTACTGTAAAAAGCTATATCATGCACCTACAATAATATTTCATGGTTCATCCAGTATACTTGCAGATTGTTTGGACGAAAATTATGTTCCAGAATGAAATTTTCACTCTGCATCGGAGCGTGAACTGATATGAAACTTCCTGGCAGATTAAAACTGCGTGTATCCTTTTTTTTAGGGGTTCTAGTCTTACAAGTTTCTCAGGAGAAGTTTGGAAGGTTGGAGACGAGGTACTGGCGGAAGTAAAGCTGTGAGAACGGCTCACGAGTCTTGCGTGGGTGTTCAGTCCGTAGAGCACTTACCCGCGATCCTTGCTTCAACACACAGTTTTAATGTGTCAGGAAGTTTCAAAAACTTAAGATATTCAGTTTCTTGGCCTAGATGAAATGGAGGAGAAGTGACCTTGACCTTAGCAGAGATCTGGCATCAATTCAGAATGCACCAGGATGTAGTCATTCCCACTACTAATGTGAAGGGCTCGGTAATACAAGGTGGCATAGCATTGAGAGATTTCCTGTATCGCAGGTTCGAATCCTGCCTCGGGCATGAATGTGTGTGATGTCCTTAGGTTAGTTAGGTTTACGTAGTTCGAAGTTCTAGGGGACTGATGACTGTAGAAGTTAAGTCCCATAGTGCTCAGACCCATTTGAACCATTTGATTTCCTGTACTGTATGATCAGCTGTGGGAGCTGAAACTGGAAAGAGTGAATCGTGAATTGTCTCTTGGGGAAATAGTGCAGTACAGAGTATGAAGTTAGTTATTTAGCTGCTAACACGAAAGCGATGACCTAGTAGTTCTGCCGCTGAAGCGCTGTATTTTAGATCGCAATGTGTAGATACTTAGGAGCATAAGTTGCATCAGGTGCAAGAACTGTAAGAAGTATGATTTTAGACTCAGCTCACACTTTGCTAAAGCTTAACTATAGAATATATTTTGCGGTTTCTTTACAAGTCTCTTAATGGGTATTGTTGCTACTCGCACAGGGATGAGCGAACCAACTGGGGCGTTAGGGGGCAGTGGATTCTGGTTGCCATGCAGCTGCTGAGATTTTTCTTTATTTTCCTTTGATCGATCGGGGTGTATGCTGGGCCCATTCCTTTGAAAGAAAAAATGCTTTTTCCCTGTCCCACCCTTGTCGATTCCGAGCTCGTGCTCACTTTCCGGTAACCTCGTCGCCAAAGGTTGCTGGTGGTCCTCTCCAATTGGTTTGGTTGTTTTGCCCACTTCGAGACCAATTTTTACAGCTGTTGCGAAGGTGAAGTTGGTCTCCAGTTTGACATTTTTGTAGCGTAGGAAGCAAGAAATCGGAAATTAGTTTGTTGAATATTGCTAGATGTTGGGCTGTGTTCGGAAAGGGGCAACGCGCAAAGTAATGCGTAACCTGAAACTTCCTGGCCGATTAAAACTGTGTGCCGGACCGAGACTCGAACTCTGGACCTTTGCCTTTGCGGGCAAGTGCTCTACCAACTGAGCTACCCAAGCACGACTCACGCCCCGTCCCCACAGCTTTACTTCTGCCAGTACCTCGTCTCCTACCTTCCAAACTTTACAGAAGCTCTCGTGCGAACCTTGCAGAACTAGCACTCCTGAAAGAAACGATATTGCGGAGACGTGGCTTAGCCACAGCCTGGGGGATGTTTCTAGAATGAAATTTTCCCTCTACAGCGGAGTGTGCGCTGATATGAAACTTCTTGGCAGATTAAAACTGTGTGCCGGACCGCGAAAGGCAAACGTCCCGAGTTCGAGTCTCGGTCCGGCACACAGTTTTAATCTGCCAGGAAGTTTCATATCAGCGCACACTCCGCTGTAGAGTGAAAATTTCGTTCTAATGTGTAACCTTTCCGTGGATATACAATTGTCTCATATCTTTTTGTCATTTAAAGGATTTGGAGGTTTCACAGAGGCAGAGCAGGTGCAGAGGGAAGCTGAAGTGGCACGAAATTAACTATGAGATACATGATTTCCTATTTAACATGAAAGGCGAAATTTATTTTTTACTTCATACCAGAAGACAAAAGAACTAAAACAGATCGTGGTAATTTGCAGTATTAAGTTGGTGTGTGCAGGTTCGCTATAACATTTATATAGAGGTTTTTGCTCGTTTGCCAATATGCTATTAGCTTAATATAAATTATAAAACTAGTAAATCGCAGATAACATTGAATATTGATAGACCACTGAGAGAGCTTCTTATTTGTAGGTGACTTAGGATATGGGAGCCACAGTAATTAAAAAAATAACATGGTAAGTGTAGTGGAAAGTGGCCTCGCGGGGTTTAAGCTCAGCTCGTTTGCCTTTGTTTTACTGGTAGAAGAACCACGGTTCTCTGTCCTGTGTAATTGCTGAAGGTGCTACAAAAACAGAGAGCGCTTGGCTGCTCTGTTCGTACGTAATATGCAAATAATTTTGATGATTATCCCTAGAATAAGGGGAAGAATCCGTGCAACTGAAAGTATGTAGTTTATTTTGGCTACTGCTCCAGTACAGCTACAATGTTCAGCTCGGTTTGCTCACTTGTTTATCATCTGGTGCGGCGAGGCGGGTTCAGTCCCGACACCAGCGAGCCGTGTGACGTAGGAGGGGCGCTAGTGCTGTTAATTTGGAAACGGGCTCATAGACGCCCACGGGCCCAGGGTCATCAGTGCACGGCGGCTCAGCGACAGAGAACGTCGTCGTTGCGTCGCTGACCTCGACGTTGTCGCACAGGAAACACCATTGCATAATAGAGTGGCCATAATTATTATGATCCCTTTTTTAACATGTCTGTAAGTTCCGTAGCTTTGTAGGGCAACGTCCCTTAGTTCTGTACTTTTGTAACTTTTTATGACTGTGTTCATTTTTGAAATGATTACTTTGTGAGTTCTATCATGTATTTAATTCCTTTCACTTACCTCCCCCCCCCCCCTTCCTATACGCCGCCCCACCCTTTTTGACAGTTATACTGCTTTTATAATATGTTTGTCAGAGTTCAAAGCCCCCTCCTATTTGTTCCCATTTTAGGTTGATTTTGTCAAAATAAAAAAGTCATGCGATATAATTTCTCTGTATTTTGATTTTATAATAGAGTATTATCTTTCTTTATTAATTTTCATCTGTATGCTAAATGTTCTATTTTTATTCTGTGTTATAACTATGTAGTAATTCTGATGAAATATTTTTAACCAATGTATTGAAGTGTAGGTGCAGTCATTCCGGTGAACTATTTTTCAAACCAGTGTGTTAAAGTTGAGATGCATACAATGTTTAAGTATCTTCAACATTTCGCGCCCCCTTTCAGCAACTGTATAAATATTAATTTTAATTTTATTAATCAACAGGCTCAGTTGCACCGTTTACCCAGAATTTAGCAAGGTTTCATTCGGGATAACCCAACCTTCTTCAGAATCACAGTAACTACCATTTGTCCATAGTGGACATCGTCAAGCTAAAACTACAAATCCATAAATTATCGTCAGACTTGGACAAACGGTAGTTACTGTTAATCTGAAGAAGGTTGGGTTATCCGGACTGAAACCTACGTAAATTCTAGGTAGACAGTGCAACTGAGGCTGTTGATTAATAAAATTAAAATTCATACCCTGTTTCTCCATAAAAATGTTTGGTTAGATTTTGTCATAAGTATAAAATTTCAGATGTTTTGCATGTACCTATCCTACATTTACTATATATTTCCCTTCACTCCCAAAATTGTATTTTCTTCTTCTCATTTCAATTTAATATGTATTTTCGTCGGATGTGGCTTGTATTGCTGTACATCACTTGCTGTCGTTGTGTCGGTGTACCGTCGTATTTTTAACTTGTTACAATTTTCGACTTTATATTATCTTGGCAATGATGGTTGCCTATTTTTAAAACATGTATGATATGTGATACATCTGTGATAATTTTCGTGGGTACTTTGATCGATTTTACACTTCTTCTGTTTTTCTAATTTCGTGTGGCATTGTCACATTGTCCTCTGTTGTATGTAGTACAGCTGCTGTTGATGAAGGTCCAGAACCGAAAGTGGTAGCAAAATAACATTATTACAGTGAGCACAGTATTACGCATTTTTTAATTTGTTTAAGTGGCGATAAAAAAAAATCCGTTCGAAGGTCGTACGTACAGCGTAGAATCTGTATGCCAATCAGGCAAAATCGCAGTGAGCATTGAGGCAATACCCCACCGACGCACCAGGTTGAAGACAACCGTTTGGTAAATCACGGTGTCCCGCAGCGTAAAGTAGTCAGCAACTACATCCTCGTACGACTGGAATTGTCGACTCTTCAATGCCTTTTTTAAGGGACCAAAGGCGTGATAATCGCATGGGGAGAGATTAGGACTATGGGATGGGTTTTAGAGTGTCTACCACTTGAATTGGCGTAATGGATGAGGCGGTCCTCCGGATTTACCGGCGTCTTTTTGCCGAATCGCCACCAGCACGGAATTTGGCACTCCATTCCACAGCAGCACCTTTCGACAGACGTGCTGCCCCATATACATTCTGAGTCCGTTAGATGTCTACCGGTGTTTCTCCTTCGGCGGCTATACAAAAGTTAAAGCACTTTGGATCTGTTTTGACGGATTTGGTAATAACGTCGCCACAGTTCACGTTTCCGCACTCACCGCATGTACGTCGGAAAGGTAGGAATGCCGGCATGTTAGTTATTACGTGCCCGTATCACAGTCGCGCAATGTTGCAAAACGTAAAATAAGATTCGTTTTTACCAAACTGTTGGTCCGTATTTCTTTGCCTGCTGAACGACGAGAATCCGTTGCGGCAGGGTTCTTCGACGCACGGCAACGTGCGCACGTGTGGTCCGAGGCTCTCGGCTTCTATCGCGTCTTCTTGGCGTCCGGCGCGCGCACTCTCGCACGAGCGGCGCCCGCTTCAGGCATGACGCTACTTCGCGTCGTCTTACGCTATAGCGTTTTTTGTGTGTTCTTATTGACGCGGGTGGAAAGCAGTATTCTCTCTTTTCTCGTGCTCGTTTTTATGAATTTCACATTGTGTGTATTTTAATTGAGTTTTTATTTGTTCTTTTTTTACTTGTTAGTCTTCGTACAGCCTGATCTTGAAGTTTATAAAATTCGTTAACTTGTGGAATGTAACGGTGTGCACACGGCCGCTGACGTTTCACGCGCCAATAGTTCTGTGGCGCCCGAGGCGAGTCCCTGGGCTCTGTGCGGCTGCTGCGCGTCGCGTCTCCTGAACTAACGCCGCACGAGGGAGGGGAGCGTGCGTGCTGCGCATGCGCGATTCGTGTCGCCAACGTGTGAGCGGCGGGTCCGGCACTGCGGGCAAACAGCTGGGAGCTGGCGGCAGGGGCTCACCGTGCAGCACCCGCCTATGCACGT
This sequence comes from Schistocerca cancellata, assembly GCF_023864275.1. Classification (NCBI taxonomy): domain Eukaryota; kingdom Metazoa; phylum Arthropoda; class Insecta; order Orthoptera; family Acrididae; genus Schistocerca; species Schistocerca cancellata. The sequence goes on along the minus strand of NC_064633.1, from coordinate 105,555,227 downwards.
GCTCAAGCAAATCGTCTACACCGCAGCCGGAGTTTGCTCGGAGCATCTCTCGCAGATGCAGATAGTTACACGGTTTAGGTACACATGACTACCATATCCCGAGTTTTGCAGTAATCACTGTAATACTTTGTAGTTTCTATGTAAGATGGAGGGGTGATTGAGGAACCGGAAGGGACTTTTTGCGGAATCAGCGGCGACGAGTGGAAAGGTGTGATAGATTGGAATTCGAACCCTGAATTTCCTACGTACTGGGCAGCAGCGTTAACCACTCCGCCATCCGGGCACAATGTTTATCGCAAATGCACTGACTATGTCTGCACGCTCCCTGGCCGATCCACATTGCCACCTATCCGCAGTCCATGTCTTCCATGCTCGCCACTTTTGAGGTTCCCTCAAGAGGTCGAACGTAATTGTGCGGCCGCAGTGAAGGTGGTGGATTCATTGCCCATCGAGGCGAATAAATTATATGAATATGTGATATCTGTTCTTTCGGACCCAGTTTTTCTAAAAATGCTTTTAGTAACTTGTAGATACATGGCGTAATGAAGTTACAAACTTGAAATTTCGATAGTACATATATTATTTCATAAATCATAACCCTTAAGTTTTGTCGCATTACTGTTTCTGCTTTTCGAATTTTTCATGAAAATGTAAATTTTAACCCAGAATATGCAAAAGTGTTCTGCCGGTTAGATATAAGGCAGAAAGTAAAAATTGCATCACCATGTTTTTTTTAGGAAGTAATGAAGATGTTCGACTTTCCACGATAACAGATGTAATGCAGTTTGGTACAGATATGAGAAAATGGCAACTTCAGCGGAGACGAGCTCGTAACAGTTGCAATAAAAAAAAAAGTACAGGACGTAATTCACTAGACTCCATATTTCGACACTACATTTTAGAAACAATTACCTAATATAGAAAAAAAAAATATGGAAATAGAATCCCAACTGGCAAAGATATTTGTTATTGTACGAAGATGCTTTTTGAACGCACAGATGGGTGCGCCATCACAAAGATATCTAATAGTGTTTACATCTCGCCATCCGCACTGAGGGAGAAAAGAACACCGCTAAAGGCAGAGGGATCAGTTGGAAGGAGCTGCGACAAGTCATCTATTCGTGACGAAAGCTTTGAGTGAGTGCGTAACGGCATCAGTAATTATACGCTGGTAGCGATGGGCAAACAAACACGTAACTGTTTCGAAACAAATGAAACAGTACAATGTAATGATTCGATACGCTGTTTCGAAACAGTTCGTGTTTTGTAATTTAATAAACCTACACATTTTATCATCTTGAATGTCTACTGTATAAGTATGTCCATATAAACACAAATGAGGTGCGAGAGCGCTAATCATATCGCAGAAAGTATGAAACTATCACTTAGGCGTCTCGGCACATTTCTTATTTCATACAGCAAATGCGCTGCTTTCGTGTCGTGTGACTTTCATACTTTTCAGTTGGCTGAGGACAGCGATAGCTGAAGACAGAACCACCACCACGGACGGAACTGGAGGTGGGAGCAAGCTGCAGAAACAACGGATTCCGTTAGTATGGGTAATATACCCATCCTGCTAATTTCCATGCACACAAAGGGAATCATTGTGGATAATAGGTACAGTGACTATAGACTCACAAATAATGCCAAATAATTCGAATAAATAAAATATAACAAAAAAATTTTGTCTTTCAAGGTGTTTCGAACCATTACTATAAATTCATCATGCTTCCCAGCCCTTCCCGTTCACCATTCAACTATCAGTGATAAGTCAAACAGATTGCTTGCAATAATACCTACATCAAATTTATGGATATGTCTAATAACTGCCACTCTACGCCTTTTTTTATTCAAAATGTTGTAGGCTTACTTGCGTTTCTTAACATGATTACTGTACATGAACAGAGAAGCGTATTTTATAAAAAAAAGTGTAATTTAACTGAATGATTTTCACATATTTATTATTTTTAATGTGAATAGTATGCGTTGTTTTATTGTTTGATTGGTGTTTATAAAGCAGATGTTACGCCATTTCGGAATAGGACAGTCAGCTAAAAACGAAGCTTTATTTTCGGATATCTTAAGCTTCATGCTATTGCTTGTCAAAAAGATTTCGACACTCTTGAAAGTGTTTCACGAAGTGGTATGTTGTGTGTCAATACCTGTGCCGAGCCCGAATCTCGTCCGGCACAGAGCGGAATGAAACATCACTGTTTCGATACAATTAGTCCGTTCCAAGGACAGGTGGACTGAAACAGCCTTATTTTGAAACAACGATACAGTTTCAGTGTCTGACTCGAGATCGAATCTGGTCCGGTTATCCGATACAGGGGCGGAATTAAACACCACTGTCTCGAAACAGTGAACCACAGCCGTTCCGAAACACCGAAACAGTTCCACGTATCGATACACTGTATCGAAACATAGAAACAGTGGCCAAGTCTGTACGCTGGTGATCACACGGCTCGGATGCCTGTATATCGAATGCACATTTTGCGAGTGGGACTGTGTTTTCAGATTTCATTTCACGAATTTGATCTTTCGTGTATCCGAAATCTGCATCGCGATTGGAGCGTTACTCTCTCTGCCTCATGTTCGAGGAAAGCTATCACTGACTCGACTGCCCAATGTTAAATACAAACTACTGTTAATGGAACTTGAGCAGGATTTTCAAGTCCAAACAATGTCAGGTGATGAGGAAAAAGTGACAACTTATAGGATTTTCATAACAACTGAGTTTACGTAATTTGATGAAAAATTTCCTCATTGCTCCATACTGCCATTAAGTAAAAATGTTTCAGCTAGTGAAATCTCAGATGTCACAAAGTGGAATGAAAGTTACGCGTGACACACTACGACTATTTTCAGGTAGCCTATGTTTGTAGTGTACAGCCCCTTGTTGGATTAGTGGATTAAAGATTAGCTAGCTTTTGAGACATTTTTTCTTTGTCGTTCATAGAAACGAAGTGATAAGCTCCCGCATTCGTAACGGACTTCCACAGTGCGGCACATGGTGAACAGCTTCCAATTGCTAGTCGCTTAAGCAATGGTGCGACCTCCCAAGTCAGGTCCGCTACACGCCTACGCAATAACTCACCACACTCTTTACCCACCGCCGTGTTCCAGGTTTCTGTCCGGGCATGCTGATTAAATAACTCAAATTTTAAAAAACGCACAGCCGCTTGCACAACGAAAGATCCGCACCTAACAGGGGGAGAGGTGCACGTGGGGCGCGGGTGTACAAGAAAGGAAAGAGAAGGAATGCGCTGAATTGTAGATCCGTATCACTGACATCAATGTGCTGTTTTCGAAAATTATGAATCACCTCGAAGACAACGATCTCTTGACACACAGCACGGATTCACAAAACATCGTTCTTGTGCAAGACACCGTCTCTCTACTCTCACAAAATAATGAGTGCTATCTACAGGAGATCTCAAGTTAATTCCATATTTCTAGATTTCCGGAAGGCTTTCTGCACAGTTCTTCACAAGCGGCTTCTAATCGAATTGCATCCCGATGGCATATTGTCTCAGTTATGAGACTGGATTCGTGATTTCCTTTGAGAAAGGTCACAGTTGTAGTAAGTGACGAAAACTCATCGAGTAAAAGAAATGATAACTGGCGCTCCCTAAGGTGGTGTTACAGGCCATCTGCTATTTGTAATCCATATAAAAGACTTAAGAGAGAATCTGAGGAGCCCTCTTAGATCGTTTGCAGGTGATCTGTCGCTTGCCACCTGGTAAAGTCACCGGAAGATAAAAACAAATTGCAAAATAATTTGAACAATGTACCTGTAAGATGCAAAAAGCGGCTGTTGGCCCTAAATAAAGAAAAGAATGAGAGCATACAAATGGGTACTAGAAGGAAATCGGTTAATTTCGTTACACGATAAATCACTCAAATCTAAGGGCTGTCAGTTCGACTAAATACATAGGGAATATTATTACGAATAACTTAAATTTTTACCGCTCATACAGATAATGTTACGGGGGAGGCGAACCAAAGACTGCGTTTTGTTGGGAGAACATTTAAAAAATGCACCGAGTCTACTAAAAGAGACGACTTGTTCGCCCTCTGTTAGAGTATTGCTGTGCGGTATGGGATCCACATCAGATAAAATTGCCGGAAGACATACAAAAATTTAATAGCAGCAGTTCGTTATGTACTATCGCGAAATAGGGAAGACAGTGTCTCGGATATGATACACAAGTTGGAGTGGCAATATTATTAAAGCAAAGGCGTTTTTCGTTGCGGCGAGATCTTTTCGCGAAATTTCAAACACCTCATTTCTCCTCAGAATGCGAAAATATTTTGCTGAAGCCCACGTACATAGGGAGGAATAATCAGCGTAATAAAATAAATCAGAGCTCGTACAGAAAGATGTAACTGTTAATTTTCCCCATGCGTTGTTCCAGGCTGGAACGGTATATATATGACCACGTAAATAAGTGTGGATTGGTGGCTGTACGCATCTAGTGGGAGATCATAAAACAAAGTGAAACATTTTCTTTTCGTTTCTTCAGATGTGTATGCACCATGGGGTGTTTGCAAGCAGATGATACAAATAACTAATTTTTCTTTCATTCATCCTATCGTTTTTAATAGCCGGAAAAGTTCATTTGTTACTTCCGGTGTCGATAGGATTTCGAGGAGACGATGCTTGACAGATATTTGAAATGTTGCTAAAATTTTTATTGTGGGAACTTGCAGCCTTTCGTAGGAGTGAGTGCATTTTATAAATCGGGCTAGGAGATCTAGCTTGAAGTGTGCATTACTCAGAACGCCCTAACACTTTATAAAAACAGTACGAGAGTGTTGTATTCGACAATATAAATCTGTACTTTGGCTTGTCTTACGAGACCGATGTGTCAAGTCATTAAAATTTCAATACTCTTCTATTCCGAACAGTCGAAAAACAAGACGACATGTATCTGCGATCCTGTTCTTATTATCTAAAATATTTGTTGTACTGTGTACTTGCTGTATTCACCGCAAATATTGAGAATTTTTTAAAGTATGATGTACATTAATCGCCTCGAATACGTAAGTATTAGGGTATCGGAATTATTTATAGAGACCCTGGTGACTTACATCCGAACTTCAGTGTCTTTTCAGTGCTTCATAAAAGAAATTCTCTAAATAAGTATGAACGGGAGAGGTGTTGGATTGCAGCCTTTCGAACTCTTTAACTCTTTTTTGGGTTTTAAGTTTTTTTCGTGGTTAATTACTTAGTTCATTTATTTAGATAGTTATGTATATATTTCATGTTGCAAGATTAGCAGCTTTAAGCCGTCTCGTACATCTTCCCTGATACCCTTGGTGGCTCAACATTACAATCCAAAATATCTGGCGGCAGTGCATATTTTCTGTGCAGCTGAGATCCTTCTTGTCAGTATCTAACTGTTCAAGAAGTTGAATTGATTTGTTGTATCGCCCTCTGTGAGTTGCCATAATGAGTCAAGCAGAGGCAAGCGTCTGAGTTTTGACCTTTTGCCGCAGATATTTGCCATTAGTTGCTTCTCCTCTGCATATACAGGGATAATGCTTATTAACGTTTAAAAACCCCCGATGCGACGTAGTTGACACTGAGACAAGTAATTTAATAGGAGACACATGCAGTCGAAAATATCTAAATCTACAGGGATACTCTGAAAATCACATTCAAGTGCCTGGCAGAGGGTTCATCGAACCACCTTCACAACTCTTTATTATTCCAATCTCGTATAGCGCGCGGAAAGAATGAACACCTATATCTTTCCGTACGAGCTCTGATTTCCCTTATTTTATCGTAGTGATCGTTCCGCCCTATGTAGGTCGGTGTCAACAAAATATTTTTGCATTCGAAGGAGAAAATTGGTGATTGGAATTTCGTGAGAAGATTCTGTCGCAACGAAAAACGCCTTTCTTTTAATGATTTCCAGCCCAAATCCTGTATCATTTCTGTGACACTCTCTCCCATATTTCGCGACAATACAAAACGTGGTGCCTTTCTTTGAACTTTTTCGATGTTCTCCGTGAGTCCTACCTGGTAAGGATCCCACACCGCGCAGCGGTATTCTAAAAGAGAACGGACAAGCGTAGTGTAGGCAGTCTCCTTAGTAGGTCTGTTACATTTTCTAAGTGTCCTGCCAATAAAACGCAGCCTTTGGTTAGCCTTCCCCCACAACGTTTTCTGTGTGTTCTTTCCAATTTAAGTTGTTCGTAATTGTAATACCTAGGTATTTAGTTGAATTTACGGCTTTTAGATTAGACTGATTTAACGTGTAACCGAAGTTTGAGTTCCTTTTAGCACTCATGGGGATGACCTTACACTTTTCGTTATTTAGGGTCAACTGCCATTTTTTGCACCATTCAGATATTTTTTCTAAATCGTTTTTCAATTTGTTTTGATCTTGTGATGACTTTATTAGTCGATAAACGACAGCGTCATCTGCAAACAACCGAAGACGGCTGCTCAGATTGTCTCCCAAATCGTTTATATAAGGAACAGCATAGGGCCTATAACACTACCTTGGGGAACGCCAGAAATTACTTCTGTTTCACTCGACGGCTTTCCATCAGTTGCTTTGAACTGTGACCTCTCTGACATGAAATCGCAAATCCAGTCGCATAACTGAGACGATATTCCATAAGCACGCAATTTAACTACTAGCCGCTTGTGTGTTAAGTGTCAAAAGCCTTCCGGAAATCCAGGAATACGGAATCGATCTGAAATCCCTTGTCAATAGCACTCAGCACTTCATGTGAATAAAGAACTAGTTGTGTTTCACAGGAACGATGTTTTCTAAACCCATGTTGACTGTCAATAGACCGTTTCCTTCGAGGTAATTCATAATGTTCGAACACAATATATGGTCTAAAATCCTGCTGCATATCGACGTTAACGATAAGGGACCTGTAACTCAGTGGATTACTCCTACTACCTTTCTTGAATATTGGTGTGACCTGTGCAACTTTCCAGTCTTCGGGTACGTATCTTTCGTCAGGCGACCGGTTGTTTATGTTTGTTAAGTATGGAGCTAATGCATTAGCATACTCCGAAAGGAACCTAATTGGTATACAGTCTGAACCAGAAGACTTGCTTTTATTAAGTGATTTAACTTGCTTCACTACTCCGGGAAATACCCCATAGATGGATGAGAAATGTTGAACATGACGTCATCAGATTCTATAGTGTGACTCACGAGGTCCCTCCCCCCCCCCCCCCCCCCTCCCGGTTGCTGGAGGTTATTCCTGAGGTTATTTGGAACAAAAAAATGTAAATACAGTAATGTGATCAAATCGATGATTTAAGGAGCTACAACAGAGTTCCGAAACGAGTCACGGTGTATGTAGCGCTACACTTGTGTTCTTAGGTCACACCATCAGTCTTACGTAGCCAAGTGCAGCGAGTGGTATGTTTCCATAACAACCGCGTTGTTGATACTGCAGTCGCTGTTTACTGTTATTGCCTCCTGTGTACAGTACACTTCGCGATGCCGTACAAGTTTTCATCGCAGGAGTACGGAGAGATGGTGTACATTTTGGGCGCCTTTGGTGGTGATACGAAAGCTGCTGTTGCTGAATATCTCCGTCAGTATCCTAATCGTAAGATTCAGAGTGCCAAAACATTTAGTGGAACACATCGAACATTGCTAGAAACTGGTACTCTTCCCAGTATTCGTATTCGCTCCGAAAGACGTGATATTCAAGAAAAGGAAAACGTTCTTAATTCAGTAGAGCGCAGTCCTCGTTCAGGTACAAGACGCCTAGCTACCCGGTCGAACGTTTCATACTCTAAGCTACGTAGAATTCTTCATGAGAATGGACTGATCCTTTTCATGTGCAGAAAGTTTACCATTTAGAGCCACATGATTGTGCCAACCGTTTGTACTTTTGTAACTGGTTAAATGGAATCGGCAGCTCTATCGCTTCATAATGTTCAGTGATGAGGCAACCTTTACAAGAGATGACGTCAACAACATGCATAACATTCATGTCTGGGCAGACGGAAATCCCCATGCCACGGTAATATCTCTATTTCAACGCAGATTCAGTCTCAGTGTCTGGTGTGGTGTTGTGTGTGACCAGTTACTGGGGTCGTTTATTTCCCCAGGAAATTTAAATGGTCAGATGCACGATAACTTTTTACAAGAAGACTTACCGCAACTTCTTGAAGATGTTCCTCTCGAAACAAGACGCCACATGTACGTTCAACATCTACATCTACATCTACATTCATACTCCGCAAGCCACCCAACGGTGTGTGGCGGAGGGCACTTTACGTGCCACTGTCATTACCTCCCTTTCCTGTTCCAGTCGCGTATGGTTCGCGGGAAGAACGACTGTCTGAAAGCCTCTGTGCGTGCTCTAATCTCTCTAATTTTACGTTCGTGATCTCCTCGGGAGGTATAAGTAGGGGGAAGCAATATATTCGATACATCATCCAGAAACGCACCCTCTCGAAACCTGGCGAGCAAGCTACACCGCGATGCAGAGCGCCTCTCTTGCAGAGTCTGCCACTTGAGTTTGTTAAACATCTCCGTAACGCTATCACGGTTACCAAATAACCCTGTGACGAAACGCGCCGCTCTTCTTTGGATCTTCTCTATCTCCTCCGTCAACCCGATCTGGTGCGGATCCCACACTGATGAGCAATACTCAAGTATAGGTCGAACGAGTGTTTTGTAAGCCACCTCCTTTGTTGATGGACCACATCTTCTAAGGACTCTCCCAATGAATCTCAACCTGGTACCCGCCTTACCAACAATTAATTTTATATGATCATTCCACTTCAAATCGTTCCGCAGGCATACTCCCAGATATTTTACAGAAGTAACTGCTACCAGTGTTTGTTCCGCTATCATATAATCAAGGATCCTTCTTTCTATGTATTCTCAATACATTACATTTGTCTATGTTAAGGGTCAGTTGCCACTCCCTGCACCAAGTGCCTATCCGCTGCAGATCTTCCTGCATTTCGCTACAATTTTCTAATGCTGCAACTTCTCTGTATACTACAGCATCATCCGCGAAAAGCCGCATGGAACTTCCGACACTATCTACTACATCATTTATATATATTGTGAAAAGCAATGGTCCCATAACACTCCCCTGTGGCACGCCAGAGGTTACTTTAACGTCTGTAGACGTCTCTCCGTTGATAACAACATGCTGTGTTCTGTTTGCTAAAAACTCTTCAATCCAGCCACACAGCTGGTCTGATATTCCATAGGCTCTTACTTTGTTTATCAGGCGACAGTGCGGAATTGTATCGAACGCCTTCCGGAAGTCAAGAAAAATAGCATCTACCTGGGAGCCTGTATCTAATATTTTCTGGGTCTCATGAACAAATAGAGCGAGTTGGGTCTCACACGATCGCTGTTTCCGGAATCCATGAAGGGGCACCTGCACACTTCCACCATGTGTAACAGCTTATCTTAATGAGCGATTCCCACATCGATGAATAGGTCGCGGGGGTCCCATCAACTGGGCTGCCGCCAGGTCCCCAGATTTAACAACCCTACACTACTGCATCTGGGGTTGGATGAAAGACATCGTGTACGAAGTTAAGGTAGAAACACGAGAAGAATCGATACAACGCATTTTCGATGCCGCAACTTCAGTAAGCAATGAGCATGTGAAACTACGAAATGTTACTCGCGCGGTTCACTCCCGTGCGAATCTCTGCCTTCAAATGCGGGGAGGAAATTTTGAAAACTTGTTTTAAATCAACTCTGAATGCAAGAAACTGCTACAAAATCGTTTAAATTAATTATGTGCATGTTTGATAGTGAAATCCTACAATAATCGTTTTTTCTGCCATTTTCCTGAGTTTTTCAAGAAACGGGGGGGGGGGGGGGGAAACCTCGTGACTCACCCTATATACCTCGCCGCACGTCAAGTGGATGGGCTTGGCCTTGAAAGGATGATTGAGCGATGCAATTCGACCAAATGGTGCAAATTTCGAATGCCTGTTGTAGATGTGGTCTGTTGTAAACGTAGAAGTTACAAAATTGTCGTCGCTGTAACCTAGTAAAAGCTGTTCTTATATTGCGTTTTTTTTTCCTTTTGTCCCTTCTTTTTCTTACTTACAGACGTTACTTAGTAAAGAAAACGTCTGTCATTTACTAGTAACGACGTGGTTCGGAAGCTTATACTCATTTACTTGTGACGCAGTACGGTAGATTTTTGTTGTACTGTACTTGCCAGTAAACCAGCGGAGACCATAGAGACCGGTAAATGAAATGATAAATCTTTCCTCAATGCAAACACACAGTTCTGTGACGAAATGTAAAAAATACTGCCTGCCAGATGCAAGCTGGAACCCTGAGTCCCACGCGCTTAAGTCGCGCGCCTAGGCCCAGAGACTGCGTTGGGATAATCAGGTGCGACAGACCGATTGTCTCAGCCGCTGCACGGACGGCGAAGTACGTTACGTGATGTCACATGTTAAATATTTACCATCCACTTTTGGGGTATTTCCCTACATTTGCGACCCCATATGTCTTCTATTGAAATTACTTGTCTCAGCATCATCTACGTCACTTAGAGGATTTTTTTCTAAAGCTCAGTTATCTTTCTTTGATCACTCTGAGAAATATGTTAGGAGACTATCTCGTTAAGCTAACAAGCCTCTGTTCTACATAGTGTCTTCCAGTTAGTTTAAGACAGATCGATGTCGCAAATCTTATTGGAACTTTCGTGAGAGATGCTAATGCTTGTTTGGTAGATAACTGTTCGAGTTACTGCAGTACGAACGGCACCGTGGGATTTGGCTCTAGGGAAACGCGTCTCTAAGCGAATAAATACTGGAGTAAACACGACATCACACGAGTTACGAAATACGGTTCAAATGGCTCTGAGCACTATGGAACTTAACATCTGAGGTCATCAATCCCCTAGAACTTAGAACTACTTAAACCTAACTAACCTTAGGACATCACACACATCCGTGCCCTAGGCAGGATTCGAACCTGCGACCGTAGCGGTCGCGCGGTTCCAGACTGAAGCGCCTAGAACCACTCGGCCACACCGGCCTGCTCCAAATACGGCAGCCTCGTGTTGGCGCCACATTGGATGCGGGGCTGGCGCAGTTCTGGCCAGCCTTCTTAACATACGTGGCCGCCAGCAACAGCGGTAGTTACGCGGGGTTCCCTGCTCTGCTTTGCCGGGCGGGCGCCGCTGCCGGCCACATCGCAACAGCGGTTACGAGTGGCGCCGTGTAAACATCTTTCTTCGTCTTCTTCTTTTCGGTTTAGACATCTTCTGCTCGAGGTCCCACTATCTTGCTGAGGATCCTCTGTTGCTTCCAGTAATTTAGTTCTTAGAAGGTACAGACTTTCCGCGGCAATCGAGGCTTCGGGTTGGATCACTGTCTGGTAATGTCGACATTTTACATCTCATCCAGAGATTGAGCTTACTGTAGTTCATAATAGGTGGTTTGTTCGTTAAATTGTTGTCTATTCGTGCTTCCGTTGAAGTTTTTCATTGAGATATAAACTCCTCCCCTAACTTACTTGCATCGTTTGTGTTCTTTTCGATCGTACACCTCTTTCTTACGACTCTCGTGACGAGCAGCCAGCTCTGCGAGGGACGCAGAGTGACGAGATGAGCTCGCGTTCTCAGCGCAGACCAGTAGGCCGCTTTGTGTCCGCAGTCGTGAACAGGACAATGCGGCTACGCCACAGTGTTCCACCCGCCCAGCATACCAAGAACGGTGGTCCTGGGCTGGGTGTGCGCCACGAGGAGTGCATTTGGCGTAAACCCGTAACGTCAGCACTTTGTGACTTGAATGCAACTATTGCTTTCCCTTTATTGTTCGATCATAACTCTGCATGTATATTTCTTCACTCTTATAATGAACGTTTTTGTGTCTGCTTTGTGTACGAAAAAAGTGTGGTTAGCGCGCCAAAGTAAATGGCGCCAACATATCAGCTGCAAGTAGTAACTCGTCGGCCTACATTAGTTATCGCCGAAGCAACTGGTTTTCGGTTACGTCGGTTTTTCCATGCTAGTTTAACCTGTCTTAAAACCGCTCAAAGTAAACGGTTTCCTGAAATAACCGATTTTCGGTTTTTTATCCCTATTATTTCCCACAAAAACCATAGAAATCGAAGGAAGATTGAAAACTTCAACTCAGTTTCAAGATAAAAAGAATCAAAATATTAAATTAAATAGACAAATAAAAGAAAACTTAGATCGTCGACTGTTCGCAGTTTTTCTCGAAAAGTTACAAGTACTTGATACAATATGAAACTGTTCAAAAATCATGTTTTAATCAGGAGCCATACGACTATTTGGGAATTAGGAATAGTCAGTGCTAAAGGTTGAAGAACCCTGGTTTTCGTGTTAATTTGTCCGTTTTCATGGGCTGCAAGCAGATAAAGGCGTATTCGTAGACACAGGCAGCAGATCAGCTACTACCAGTTTTATTGCATACTATAAATTAAGTTTTTTAATTTATTACTGTTGTCGTAATTGCCATCCCGTGTCATTAATCCATAGAAATGGCACACAAATCTTTAGTGTCTTAAAGAAAATGAAGCACTGAACTTAATTGCTACGTCGCTTCGAAAAAATATTTCGTGGCTGTTGTTCCTGTCTTTCTGAAATACAACAGACGTCCGTCGACGACAGCGAGAAACTGCCGTATAGACCATGTGCGGGCAGATCGTGCACACAGCACGAACACACATGTGCCTTAAGCGACGACGTACGGCAACAGGGACATTATTGTCTGAGCAATGCTGTACCAATTCTTATGCCATGTGCTTGCTGCATTCTTACTAAAATAGAATGCCTTTCCCATTTCCTATAACAACACAATATTTCAAACCAACGCAAATTTTACTAATATAAAGCACTCCTTTTCTTAAAAAGGTGTATAAAAATGAAAAAAAAATTATCACTGTTACTATAGCTAGTGATATTTCGTGACTTTTGCTCCGCTATTACTAGAAAATAAAATAAATACATGTTACAAGCGGGACCAAACAAATACCAAAAAAGTCTCGATTATTGAGAAATAAATACCGGTGCCACTTTTAATCGGTCGGTTTTTTCCATCACTACCTTAGATGAGTTTTGCTATTTGGGGATTGCCGGCCGCGGTGGTCTAGCGGTTCTAGGCGCTCAGTCCGGAACCGCGCGACTGCTACGGTCGCAGGTTCGAATCCTGCCACGGGCATGGATGTGTGTGATGTCCTTAGGTTAGTTAGGTTTAAGTAGTTCTAAGTTCTAGGGGACTGATGACCACAGATGTTAAGTCCCATAGTGCTCAGAGCCATTTGAACAGTTTTGCTATTTGGGGAGCAAAATAACTGATGATGGTCGAAGTAGAGGGGCTATAAAATTTAGACTGGCAGTGGCAAGGAAAGCGTTTCTGAAGAAGAGAAATTTGTTAACATCGAGTATAGATTTAAGTGTCAGGAAGTATTTTCAGAAAGTATTCGTATGGAGTGTAGCCATGTATGGAAGTGCAGCATGGACAATAAACAGTGTAGACAAGAAGAGAATAGAAGCTTTTGAAATGTGAAATTATAATGAAATCCAGACCTTTAGATGCTTACAGGCGTTGATAAATATCAACGAGGATATGTATGCCCCGATCGGGACTCAAACCCGAGATCTCCTGCTTTCATGACAGACGCTCTATCCATCTGAGCCACCGAGGGCACAGAGGATAGTGCGACTACTGGGATTTATTCCTTGCACGCTCCCCGTGAGGCCCACATTCCCAACTTAACTGTCCACACTCTACATTTGTAGTGCCCCTGCCCACGATACTCATTACTCGCGGCAGTCGATCTACCGATTCCTGTAAGAGTTCGGGCAATGTGAGTGCATCCGCAGACATGTCGAATAGTGTTATTGTCTACAAGTTTCTTGAAATTACTGCAACCAGTCGCCTTTTGTTTTGCTCTTCAGTTTTTTATATTATTCAGTTACCGGTTTCGAACTGCGTAGCGATTCATCATCAGATGGTACACATTTATTAATTGTCTGCAGCAGTGTGGGAGTCATGCAGATGCTGCAAGACTTATAAACGGAACATGTAAGCAGCGAGTATGGCGAGAATTATTCACATTACGAGACAGATTGTGTTGCTTTACGTACAGTGACTAGTATTCGTTGGTTGGATGTTGGTGTCCACAGTATTCTGGGAAACATAATGAATGTTTTCCAGTGACGTTAATTTTACTGCACTTTACACACTTAGACACAGGTAACACGTTCCATATGCTTTACAAACCGTAAGTAAACCAAAGAGTACGGCTAAAGTTATGTCAAATAGTTTGTGCTAGTGCAGTGTCTCTCTTTCTTCAGCTCTTGAATACACACTGGCGTCAGTAAGTATGTATATATTTCTCTGTTGTAAAATAACAGGCAGCACCATGGCAAAATTGACATGTGCTATTTATAAAATGTATTAAACAATGAGTTGGAAGATAATACAACTAAAATTTTAGCACTGAAATTTCGATTGACATTTCATTTGTCTTTTGTGTAACGTTGATCAACAATTACGAAATTAACAATAAACATGCATTACTTTTTTAAAATAATGAAGCGCGCGCGCGCGTACCACCTGGCTTAACATTATTTTTAAAAAAGTAACACTGTGGTGTTTATTGTTCATTTCGTAATTGTTGATCAACGTTAAACAAAAGACAAATGAAATGCCAATTATCTTCAACTCATTGTTTAATAGATTTTATAAATAGCACATATCAATTTTGCCATATTACTACATGTCATTTTGCAATAGAGAAATATACATACATACTGACGCGAGTGTGTATCAACACCTGAAGAGAGAGACACACTGCCCTAACACAAACTCTTTGACACAACTTTAGCCTTACTCTTTGGTTTACTTAATTTTTGTAAAGCGTATGGAACGTGTTACCTGTGGCTAAGAGTGTACAGTGCAGTAAAATAAACGTCACTGGAAAACATTCATTATGTTGCCGTAATTCGAAGAAACCTTTGTCACAGTCTCAGTGTTCCTCATCCATAATGGACAAAAGTGTTACCATAATCAGGTTAGAATGTTCCATTAGCGAAGGTTATTGTGAGGGCGAGGTGAGGTGTTAATATCACATTCTAGAGAGCTATATAGAAGCTGTTGATTGTGATTGAATTTCCACCTCACTGTGATATATCCTAGAAGGTTCCATTTTACCTAATGAATGTGCGCAGTTCAAAATTACTAACTCTTATGTCATGTAGTTATGTCAGACTGGCGACCGTATTTGTACCTGGCTACTGATAATTACTACTGCTGAACGAATTTTTCTAAGAATGCAGCATTCGAATCTATAATATCCCGTACGAAATAGCGTTTTCTAGACGAGACGAAACGAATAGCGTGAAATACAATAGCCAATCACGGTCATAAATCCAGTAAAAGCGTAGTTGTAACTCGGTGTTACATTATATCGTGGAGTCTCGTTACAAACCGACATGGTGAGACAGAAAACATTGGGCAGCGGTCAGCGACACCGGCTGGTGGCGGCTGCCTCGTAGAACGCTACAGGGATTGCGGTGCGGGAAGCTAGCTAGCGGCCAGGGAAGTGCGCGGCGTCAGAGGTAGGGAAAAGGGGGGGGGGGGGGAGAGGCGGCGACGCAGGCAGCCTGGTGTGGTTCGCTCGGTGTGTCACACTGCGCGAGCTGAAGGGACACGCTAAAGCAGCTGCGCACTCTCATTTCTCACGTGGACAAATATTCTCATCTTAGAGAAAAAAAAGCTCACTATCGCAGACGTGCAAAACTTCCCTTCAGTCGTTAACTCGCCGAGCTTCAGACACCTGAGACGGCCTATTTCACTCCCCTCTGATGTTTATGTAACGGACCCTCCCACTAAGCTGACATCCAGTAGGAAGCATTATAAAAGCATGTACATTTTCTTTGTTTTATCTCTTTTAAATTTTCTGTAGTCATTTTGCGGTCTTATGTATACGAATAATGATACGAAATTGTCATGTAAATTGATATTGTTACTTTGGATTGTAATTGAATGTATCTGTGTGCTCTGAGGTGACAAAAGTCGTAGGACAGCGACGTGCACACATACAGATGGCGGTAGTATCGTATGCACAAGATGTAAAAGGGCAGTGCATCGGCGGAGCTCTCATTTGTACTCATGTGAAAAGATGCCGGGCAACGGAATTAATAGACTGAAAGCAGAATGATAGTTAGAGCTAGAAGCATGGGACATTCCAATTCGCAAATTGTTAGTGAACTCAGTATTCCGATTGCCACAGTTTCAAGAGTGTGCCGAGAATACCAAATTTCAGGCATTACCTCTCACTACGGACAACCCACTGGCCGGCGGTTTTCATTTAACGACCGAGAGCAGTTGTCTGTGCTAACAGACAAGCAACAGTCCTTAAATAACTGTAGAAATGAATGTGGGACGAACGTCGGACGTAGCTGCTAGGACAGTACGGCAATATTTGTGGTCAACAGGCGTGGCAGCAGACGAACGACGCGAGTGCCATCGTTAAGATCACTTCATCGCCTGCAGCACCATCTAGGGTTCGTGACACTATTTATAAGCGGGATTACTTCAGGAACGTTCCCAAAATGCCCCTGCTGTTAATTAATACTACGTTAACACTCTCTCCCACCGATCAGCCATGAGAAATGCCTTTAATTAATGGGGATAGTATTCTTCCTTGTCTGGGATTAGCATGTTTGTTATCAGGCTGTGGAGACAATTTTGTATTCTTAATAAAAAAAAAGTGCATGCTACATGTACCCGGGTAGTCAATAGCCACTTCATCCATGTAGTGCAAGCCTGGCCTTCTAAGAGAGGTGCTACAGTTATCCACCCGACATGGGAAGTCGAGAAATCTGCATCCAAGGTCGTCCTCATAGAATCGTCTGAGCCTTGCACTCGGCTCCAAACCAGAGGACCACCATGTATTCTGGGAATGGTGTTGCGAAACACTAAACTGTGCTTCCACTCCACGAGCAAGGCTAGTTGACGTCACCAAATCAGCAAGCCGCCTCTAACGATCGAGAATGGCCTGTGAACGCAGGAAACAGGCGTAATTCGTGCCGACAGCCACAATTTGCATCCAGTGTTCTCAGTAGCTGCCGGCAGAGCCTCCTCCCCACCTGGGATGTGGCAGACAGACGGTGTGGACACTGACCTACTTCCCAGCGTGCTCGCTTTTTCAATAATTTTCTCGACCACTCTCATAACGTTGGAGCTCCCAGTGAAAAACATTCCTAGCGTCTGGTCTTGCGGAAATGCAGGCGATGGAACTCGTCGGGTCGTTAAAAACTACCTAAAAGAATGAAGCCCGCACCGGAAGCCCCAGAGATTAGGCCTGGGCCACTAAAATGTCATTTTGCCACCTGCGCGAGTCAAGTACACTGTGGTTCTTATGGGAAGCGATACGATTTTAAATAGCTTTCGCCAGGTTGTCTTTTTCGTCATCAAAAAGACGTTTTACTGTAGAAGCTGATTTTGAACTTTCGGCTTGTGTATCCAGGAAGATTCTTGGCACAGCATTTTCAGTCAGTTTCGGGCCTTAATCTAGGAATTTCTTTCAGTTCTCCGTTTTCTGCAACTGACATTTCTAATATCGTATCATCTGAACGATCTTTTCACGTATCGTGTCGGTGTGTATCGCAAAAGTCCGTCGGGATGTGACGAGTCCGTCGGAAATTTCGTCGACGGACATCAGTTAGCAATAAAAATGCCGATTTTCTTTCAGATTGTGACGTTTAATTTGAAAGTCATCCAAAAACACTACAGTGCGTCTGTATGGCATTTTGTCCTTTCACAAATTCTATGGAATAAAATGAATTTAACACGTTTCTTGGAGAATTCATCGCAGACAGTGAAGCCTGTATTTTATTGCAGAAAGTGCACTATAGCTGGAAAACCATCCCAAAAAGAGATTTCAGAATCTACATATTTGTTCACAGGCGATGCTTTTACACAGTTCAGAACGGAAATGTAGCATTAAGGAACAGTGATACGTACATTGGAGTAGAGTAAGTGCTACAAAACTAACTTGCGAGTTACGTAGGTGCTTCTTGAAACAGGAGTAATGACAAACAGCGAACACTTGACACACCTGGCTTGTGCGCGGTAGCTTCAAGCACTGAGGAATGGAGGTCCGACCGAGATGACTAACGTTATCGTGAGTTGGTTGCGGGATGCAGACTTGTGATCCTCGGCACTAGCTCGGTGACGTCACACGGGCTACCGGTCAGCCGCCAGAGGCTGCAGCCACACCGTAGAGTAGGCTTGGGTCGAGCCGCTGTCCGCTAGCCGCCCGGACAGGTTATGCTAATGGAGCGCCGCCATTGTGTCTGCTTCGGCGCGGGCGCCTGCCGTCTGGCGCGCCGCCTCCCGCTACACACCTACCTACCTGCCTGCCTGCCTGCTCCCACTCACTCACTCCACGCCAACAATTGCTACGTACTCCCGTTTTGCTACTCACGCTAATAGCAAAGTGAACCAACATTCGCGATCTTTTTTTTTTATGAACATGTCTGAAGCAAAGGTTCGGTACATGTCATTCTTGTTAAATGAAAGTAGGTAAAAGAGAGCAAAAGGCCCGGATGTCACAAAAAGAAATAATTTTTGATGATATCGAGAAAATCACAGCCCTAATTAAACTAATCAGACAAGAGGTTCCGTTTGCTGGCCTACGTTAGAGACGACGTAAGTTGTAGTGTATCGAGCGGGTACTGTTTTTCGAAACAATGCAAATACTCGTAGACTTTTCTACACACACACACACACACACACACACACACACAGTGATACTCGTAGGCAACAGCCTCCAGCTGCATGATCGAAGCCAGCACCGCCTGGAGCTATGAGCGTAGAGTGACCAACTCTATTTGTGTCCATATACAGGAATTAGGCATTGTTCTGTGTGGGGCGCCGCCTAGGAGAGAGGACTGTGAAGCGACGGTAGCGTGTCACACCTCTCCACCGAACCTGCTGCAGGAGGCACAACACTGCCTGGCCGTTCAGGTGTGCAGCAGCTACAGCCTGCGCCACATAAACGACACACATAGCGTCGCCACAGCACTGTGTCTCCACCTACGTAATGGGACAATCGCTCCGGGTACGTCGGAAGATGGCCATGAAAATCAGCCACCTTCTAATTTGCTGCACGCCCTGCAGTTCATTACTTCGATGCCAGACATGTACAGTAAATACGCTGTTAGAACGTGTTTGCATTCTAAGATGATGCACACTAGTGTCGCGATCGCTGTGACGACACACTCTTCCGGTTCTGCGAGCGGTCCGCCGACTGCTCTTCATTGCGTTTCTGGTAAGCGACGCACTCGCTCCCTTAGTACTTCGTCCCAGTATATCTCATCGCTTGTTAACTGTTTCCGTATTTCCCCTTGATTAGTTGTCTCTCAATATGCCAGGTATTTGCCCTGAAAGTTGAACGAACTATCTGTGTTTATTCTTATTCCATGAACTGAACACGTGGCAGTGTTCCCTGCGTGCTTCTCGCAGGGAATCCACCGTTCTCTGTAGACTCGCACTCGGCTGACCCATGGCCCCATTCTCAGACGTGAGGATCCCCTTCAACGCCGATTCGGAGGCGCCTGGCGGTGGACCATTTACTCCTAGACTACCCTAATTTGGCTGCTCTGAGGTACCATCTTAATCTTCATGACACGCTCCGTGTGGTGCCAGTAGACGACGGCAAGTCGGCTGACGTGGTATTAAGTTTTGCCGACGAAGGTGGTTTCTACTCATCGCTGTAAGGTAGGGCTTTTTGGCGTCATTGGCTGCGTATGTGGTTTGTGTGGCAACCCTCTACCATTCCCCTCCCGACCCTCAAAGGGTCCCTTGGCGGCCCTTGCTGAATGACCCAGCCTGGCCTCTGCCCTTTGCACCTTGTTAATGTCTTTCTTCTTTTTCATTTCTCGGTTTTAATGCTTTGTCTTGTGTGTGCTATCTTTTTTTCTAGACTTTTATCTGTTTTATTTTTTTATTTTACCGTGTTAGTTACACTTCAGAATTTGCTTTTCGCCTCCGTCTTCTGTTGACTACTCCCAGTTTGCCTCTTACCGGATGAAGGGACTGATGGCCTCGCAGTTTAGTCCCTTTCACTCCAACTAATCAGTGTTGCAGGTAAGGAGTGACGAAGTTGCATCTACGTTCTGGTCAACCGTACCCCACCTTTAGGTTTAATTAATTTCGTCACGAATGTTGATAAGTCAACGATATAATTCCTTCCAAGGCTTTCCACGTCTGGCTCATCTTAAACATTATTTATACAAGCGGTACAAGAGGGTCGGTTTTGGAGCGAAATCACTTTTTCACGTATTGCCCTTCAACCTGCCAACATTTGTGCATATCCTGCTCAGTGATGTCCATACAGACCACAGTTATTCGTGCCCAGGTAGCAGGCATGACGATGATTTATCTGGTGTTTCTCTTTCCTTCCGTACTTGGTATGTGGATTTTGGCAGTACAGGAAACGTTCCCAAGGACTTTTCTTAGATAACTTTCTCACTTTTACCTCTAGTCGATTGCCATGACATTAAGCTGCTTCCTGTTCTTATTCTTCGTTTCCTCCTCTTTCGTTGTTCTCATAAGTAAAACGAACTTTTTGCATTTGAATCCAAACGTTTAATTATTCTATATCGTTATTACCTGATATTTTTTCCTACTGACTAAGGTGTCGTTTCTAAGAATTTTATGCGAAACCATTTACTGCGTGTCAGTATGTTGCGTACTGGACTGTGACTTTTAATAAATAACGTACATATTAGTCGAGCATGTTCGTTCTTAAAGGGAAAATTTCTCTTAAATTTATCCCATTGTAATCGTTTGATTCAAATCTCTCCGGACGCTACTATCTCCATACAATTACTGAATTTCTGGAATAATTAACTAAAAAGAACTCGAAAATGGTGTAATAGAGTATTTTCATAGGCAATGAAAGAAATTTTCAAGTAAATAAGTACGAAACAACTTTTTGTCGGTGTATATGTTGCATCAATTTTTTTTAAAAAGAAAGTTTTGTTTTGACAATTGTTCGAGGTTCATTTCTCGTCTTACAGCATGTGGGTTGCGTGTAGATTTTCACGCCTGGAAGAACCGAGAAGGGTTGATAACTATAGATGAGCAAACATTGCTGTTAGCTTTTAGAGGACGAGCTGCGAATATTCGGTGTTTTACAAAGGAACGTTAAGTAAGTTAGCCACAGTGTCAAAGCTTACGTGTTATCGCAAAACACGCGTGTTTATGCAGCTCTGCCGAGTGTGTCGTGCACTAAGCGCCAATTGTGTTTGCTGTCGAGCAGCAGCAGCTGGTGCTTGGCGGTCGTAGTGTGTTCCAACTGGCGGCCGCGCCGAGAAAGCGACCGCCCCAGCTCTTTCTTTCCGACGCTCCGCCGTCTCTGCAGCAGCTCGCTGGAACTGCACTTTCTCACTCGCCCTCTGTGGCACACTGGGCGGTTGTCTCTGTTCGATACTACTTGCGGTTGATACGGTCCCCAATGGGTGCCACTCTTAAATCGATGGTAATCGCGACAGGCGGCGAATGGATTCTCTCCGAAATAAAAACTGGCTTCCAAGTTTGCGAAAAAAAACTGTGGCTTTTGCAGTCGCTTTGCAGCCGACTAACGAGACATACCTTCCAAGATTAGATGTCATTCTAAACTTCAGTTTTCAGGTGCAGTGGCGTTATGCACTACTCGCCATTCGAATTGCTACACCAAGAAGAAATGCAGATGATAAACGGGTATTCATTGGACAAATATGTTATACTAGAAATGACATGTGATTACATTTGCACGCAATTTGGGTGCATAGATCCTGAGAAATCAGTACCCAGAACAATCACCTCTGGCCGTAATAACGGCCTTGATACGCCTGAGCATTGAGTCAGACAGATCTTGGATGGCGTGTACAGGTACAGCTGTCCATGCAGCTTCAACACGATACCACAGTTCATCAAGAGTACTGACTGGCGTATTGTGACGAGCCTGTTGCTCGCCACCATTGACCAGACGTTTTCAGTTGCTGAGAGATCTGGAGAATGTGCTGGCCAGGGCAGCAGTCGAACATTTTCTGTATCCAGAAAGGCCCGTACAGGACCTGCAACATGCGGTGGTGCATTATCCTGCTGAAATGTAGGGTTTCGCAGGGATCGAATGAAGGGTAGAGCCACGGGTCGGAACACATCTGAAATGTAACGTCCACTGTTCAAAGTGCCGTCAATGCAAACAAGAGGTGACCGAGACGTGTAACCAATGGCACCCCATACCATCACGCCGGGTGATACGCCAGTTTGGCGATGACGAATACATGCTTCCTATGTGCGTTCACCGCGATGTCGCCAAACACGGATGCGACCATCATGATGCTGTAAACAGAACCTGGATTCATCCGAGAAAAGGACGTTTTGTCATTCGTGTACCCAGGTTCGTCGTTGAGTACGCCATCTTAGGCGCTCCTGTCTGTGATGCAGCGTCAAGGGTAACCGCAGCCATGCTGATAGTCCATGCTGCTGCAAACGACGTCGAACTGTTCGTGCAGATGGTTGTTGTCTTGCAAACGTCCTTACCTGTTGACTCAGGGATCGAGACGTGGCTGCACGATCCGTTACAGTCATGCGGATAAGATGCCTGTCATCTCGACTGCTAGTGATAAGAGGCCGTTGGGATCCAGCACGGCGTTCAGTATTACCCTTCTGAACCCACCGATTCCATATTCTGCTAACAGTCATTGGATATCGACCAACGCAGGCAGCAATGTCGTGATACGATAAACCGCAATCGCGATAGGCTACAGTTCGACCTTTATCAAAGTCGGAAACGTGATGGTACGCATTTCTCCTCCTTACACGAGGCATCACAATATCATTTCACCAGGCAACGTCGGTCAGCTGCTGTGTGTGCATGAGAAATCGGTTGGAAACTTTCGTCATGTCAGCACGTTGTAGGTGTCGCCACCGGCGCCAACCTTGTGTGAATGCTCTGAAAACCTAATCATTTGCATATCACAGCATGTTCTTCCTGTCTGTAAATTTCGTGTCTGTAGCACGTCATCCTCGTGGTGTAGCAGTTTTAATGACCTGTAGTGTATGTTATTTATCGTCGCACAGGAAGTAACCACCTACGTAAATGGTGGTTTTATTATGAATCGTCGAATATCGTCCAGTTGAAGGAAAATATGTGTTGTTACACAAGCAGCTTAGTGCTTATTCCGGAAAATTTGTTGATTATTACCGTACGTTTGCAGCATCTTTCGACGTACTATTGCCGTACATTAAAACTAACTTCCAGAATAGAGAAACTAAATTAGGTGATCGTTCTGCTGGAAAACAAAAAATGTCTATTATTTGTTAGCTGTGTAAATGATTCACTGAGAGGACATCCACAACACAGTTCTCAGACACTACTCCACACGGACGAAGCAGAGTGCAATACAGATCGTGGTTGATGAACGTCTAGCGATAAGGTCAGTCGCGTTGCGGCAGGAACGCCAACGACAGCTGCCGCGAATAGTAACGGACGTTTTCCATTACATAGGGATTTGCTTCACACTTAAATGTCCTTTCAAGCTGCTCAACGTCACATCAGTTATTTGTGAGTAAACATGTGATACTTCTGTCTCACAAACGACGTATGGATAACCAAACTTTTGGATTTGAAACTTCGTGCATTAATCTGCGGTAGGATACTGAAAATACATTTGCACACGGTTGTTATGTTTAATGAAACGTAAAAACACACACGACAGCGGACCGGGTTAATATTTGCCCCTGTCAGTTGCATCTAGGCCTCTGTTCGTCTCTTTTATGTAAGCATTTAATCTGACGTCCGGTGTTTGACATATAAAGGTGAAATGTACAGTGTGATCCGCTGCTGTTCTTGTTAGTACAACGGCGCAAAGAACTGCAGGCTTGCAACATAATTGTCAGAGATGCTCGAACGTAAACATATTAACGTACGCGTAAACAGTTAGGAAAAACCATCATTGCACGACCACATGAATGCTCATCGCTGGAAGTGTTGGCGTCCGTTAAATATCTAGAATATGAGTAAAGAGCGATTTAAAGTGGGAGCGACCATAGGTACGGCAGTTGTGACTGACTGGAGGGAGACTTAAAAAGTTTACTCCATCCACGTAGGAAGTCAACCCATATAACAGTATTGCTCTTCATTCTGGGATCTGTACCAAGTAGCATTTATGGACGAAACAGACAACATGTAAAAAGAGCAGTGTGTTTCGTCGCAGGTTCATTTAGTAAGTGCGAAAGAATGATGGAAATGCTCATCCGTTTCCAGGGGCAGACGTTGGAAGACAGCCTTTGTCCATCACGGTGGGGTTTACTGTTTAGGTCCCAGAGCGTAGTTTTCTAGAAGAGTCAACCGATATATTGCTTCCTCCTACGTACATCTCGCGAACATACCATGAAGGTAGTTTTAGAGAGGTTCCAGCCCATAAGGAGGCTTACCAACAATCGTTTCTCCCGCGAACCATTCGCGACTGGAACAGAAAGAAAGGGGGGGGGGGAGTAGTTGTGGTACACACAGTATCCTCCGCCACACATCATAAGTTGCCTTGCGGAGTTCAGATGTAAATGTAGATGTAGAATATGGGAGATTAATCTTCCCAAATCGCTGGTCTTCAATAAAGTAAAGTACGGCAGCGACAAAAATTAATTCAGTGAAAGTAGCGTGTGATGTGTAGCAGAGAAAGCCAGTGTTTTCGTTGTACATAAACCATCCATCAGACAGTGGCAGCAGCACTGTCAGGCTCTACGCAGAAACGCTTGGACGAAATTTACACTTCATGTGATGGATTTATCACTACAGTAGAAAGATCCCGAAAGTCCTCGATCAAAATACTTTGTCCACGGCATTCGTTTAATTACTTAGGGGTAATACTAAAAGCCCATATAAAGGAGGATGAATCCTTAAAAGCTGCACTGTAAGATTTACATTTACTGGAAACGTTCGGGGAAAACGTAGAACATCTGTAGAAAAAATCACGCTGGATGCAAGAGTGTTGTTCCAGAGTTTAGAGTCCTTAACCAGGAAACGTGCTAACAGATAACCGACGATTTTAGGATCGTCAGACGTCGGAAGAGCAAATGCCAAAATGTAACAGAGTCGTCCAGGCATCTCTGATGGAAATCATCGGAACAAAAGCGGACGGTGTTCTAGTCAAAACGTCTCGGGTGAATTTAGAGGAAGGCAGTGCGACAATTGTTGTTGTTGTGGTCTTCAGGCTGCCAAAATCGTTTATCTGGCGTTTGGAGGGGAGAGAGAGAGAGAGAGAGAGAGAGAGAGAGAGAGAGAGAGAGAGAGAGAGAGAGAGAGTAAGGGGGGGGGGGGTCGCTTACGGAGGCGTATAGGCGGTCACTTCCCCTCGTTCAGTATGCGAGTGGAATAGGACACAAGGTCTCTCATTAAGCAATATAAATATATGAAGTACCTTCCGCCACGTATTGTACAGCGGCCCGCATAATACATTACTGGCCATTAAAATTACTACACCAAGAAGAAATGCAGATGATAAACGGGTATTCATTGGACAAATATATTATACTAGAACTCACATGTGATTACATTTGCACGCAATTTGGGTGCATAGACCCTGAGAAATCAGTACCCAGAACAACCACTTCTGGCCGTAATAACGGACTTGATACGCCTGGGCATTGAGTCAAACAGAGCTTGGATGGCGCGTACAGGTACAGCTGCCCATGCAGCTTCAACACGATACCACAGTTCATCAAGAATGTGCGTTTACCGCGATGTCGCCAAACACGGATGCGACCATCATGATTCTGTAAACAGAACCTGGATTCATCCGAAAAAAATGACGTTTTGCCATTCGTGCACCCAGGTTCGTCGTTGAGTACGCCATCTCAGACGCTCCTGTCTGTGATGCAGCGTCAAGGGTAACCGCAGCCATGGTCTCCGACCTGATAGTCCATGCTGCTGCAAACGTCGTCGAACTGTTCGTGCAGACGGTTGTTGTCTTGCAAACGTCCCCATCTGTTGACTCAGGGATCGAGACGTGGCTGCACGATCCGTTACAGCCATGCGGATAAGACGCCTGTCATCTCGACTGCTAATGATACGAGGCCGTTGGGATCCAGCACGGCGTTCCGTATTACCCTCCTGAACCCACCGATTCCATATTCTGCTAACAGTCATTGGATCTCGACCAACGCGAGCAGCAATGTCGCGATACGATAAACCGCAATCGCGATAGGCTACCATCCGACCTTTATCAAAGTCGGAAACGTGATGGTACGCATTTCTCCTCCTTACACGAGGCATCGCAACAACGTTTCTCCAGGCAACGCCGGTCAGCTGCTGTTAGTGTATGAGAAATCGGTTGGAAACTTTCCTCATGTCAGCACGTTGTCGGTGTCGCCACCGGTGCCAACCTTGTGTGAATGCTCTGAAAAGCTAATCATTTGCATATCACAGCATATTCTTTCTGTCTGTTAAATTTCACGTCTGTAGCACGTCATCTTCGTGGTGTAGCAATTTTAATGTCGAGTAGTGTATGTACGAGATTTGAGGGCAAAGGTACACCGTCAAGTTTGACAGGCGATTGCACACGCCACAGCATCGCGAAGCCTGTCATCAGTGGCGTGTGAAACGTGCAGAGCGGTGTACAGTCCCACACAAGCTTATAGCGACACGGAACAAACAGAGACTGACGGTGAGATCGCCACAAGACACCAAACTAAAAGGCATTGGCTCCACAGGCGGTGTACAGCTACTTTACTAACAGGGACACAAAGCAAGGAAATAAAAATTAACAGTGATCACGTTAGTACAATCCGAAATTTTGAACGTATCGGGGGTACAATAGAGGCAGCGAAAGGCTATGTACAACGTGTACAGAAACCCGACGGCAGTTATAAGAGTCGAGAACTACACGAAGGAGAAGCAGCGGTTGAGAAGGGAATGAGACAGGGTTGTAGCCTATCCCAGATGTTATTCAGTCTTTACATTGAGCTAGCAGTGAGATACACCAAAGAAAAATTTGGAAAGGGGATTAAAGTTTGGGGAGAAGTAACAAGTTTGATGTTTGCAGACGGCATTGTAGTTTTTGTCAAAGGCGGCTAAGAACTGGGAAGGCTAGTTGAACGGAATGGACAGTGTTATGAAAAGAGACTGTAAGATGAATATGCACAGAAGCAAAACAAGGGTAATTTAATATAGTCGGGCGATTCTGAGAGAATTAGATTAGGAGACGAGACACTAAAAGTAGTAGATGAGTTTTACTATCTGCGCAACAAAATAACTGATGATGGCCGAAGTAAAGATGGTTTAAAATGCAGACTGACAATAGCAAGAAACGTATTCCTGCAAAGGAGGAATTTTTTAACGTCTGATAAATTTAAGTGGAGTGTAGACTTGTACTCAAATGAAATGTGAACGATAAACAATTCAGACAAGGAGAGAATGGAAGCATTTCGAACTTAGCTGTACTATGAATGGCTCGAATAATTGAAGACGATGATATTGATGTACTGAATCGAATGTGGGAAAATAGCAATTTATGGCACGACTTGAATAAAAGAACCAGTTTGACAAGTCAATCCGCAAGCATGAAGCACGCGCCAGTGCCGTAGTGGAGGTAAGTCTGAGGGACAAAATTGAATGAATACCGTAAGCAGCTTCCAAGGGTTGTAGGCTGTAGTTAGTCACGCCGAGATGAAGAGGCTTACACAGAACAGATTGGCGTGGAAAGTCTTCAGACTGAAGACAACCGCAACATCAGTGAAACTTTTCCAAGAAAGAAAATACTCTAGCTTCTGGAAGAGGGCTTGCTTGTGTACTACAGCACTGGTGATATGTAAAAAGTAGTGGTCTTCTTACTCACTGTCGTGGCCATTACTTGAAAACGTAGAAACTTTCAAAAACGCCATGAAAATAAAAGGAGTCGTGGTTCGGTAAGCTGCTCCCGCAACAACTTGTTGAATTTGGCCGATACGTAACAGTTGACGATGTTAACTCTAATTGTTTAACTGACAAACGAAGGTTCAGTTCGTCCGAACAGTTCAAAACTGCAGATGGGAAGTTATCAGCGATACACAAATTAATTAGCTCTTTGAACCTTGACACTATTTTTTAATTATAACCTATCACGAGAATTTAAAAAATACTGGCTCTCTTTCGTTAGTATACTCAAACGGTTACCTTCCCTGTACTACTAGAACATTTGATGTGCATATTAGATTTCGCAAGCTTTTGGATATTTCTAGTTCGTACGAATTACGGAAAAGTGTTTGTTGGCTCGTAATAAATGTCTGTGTTTTTTTTTTTTTTTATTTAACTCTTGCATCCGACTGACATTTGTTTTTTTGTGCTTGCAGGTGAGTGGAGATTGAGGCAGGACGTAAGTACTCTAGCTGTTTCCTCGACTGCGTGTACATCTGTAGCGTGTAGTTTCTACCTGCTGCAGTGCTGTGCGGTAGTCTCCTCCGGAAATTGATGGGCGTGGTTGGACTTCCGACGTTGACGCTAATTAGGCCATGTCGACCGCTGCATATTGATGGGGGCGGGTCGCCGGAAAAACTGAATATTCCGCATTGATTAAGCAGTGAGCTGAGGTGCATACAGGAACTCTGTCCCATATTTAAACCACGTACCTGAGCGACCCTGCGGGGCTCCGAAGATCAATAATGAATTACTTATTCATGAAGCTGTACACGCTGTTCAGATTTCTGTGCTCTCGGGATGAAATTGCCTCAAAATAATGATAAGGTTGATGGCGCCAAACTAGTTAATTTTAGCCCTCTCGCTGATGCATTTTCATCTGGTTGACTTTTATGTTACTATCGGCAGGCCCCGCTGTGTCGGCTCACCTATCCAGTGTGTGCGGCGACGCTGGCTGGGCGTATCGCTACTACAAATCCAAATACTTCAGACTATTTCGTAGACATGCTATTACTTTGCTCTGCCGTTTTCTTTAAATCAGGAGGCAGAATTACTCCTGTTTGCTGATGTTACTAGCATTGTTCCTAAACGAAGCAACGAACTATCAACATAGAAAATATTAAGCGAATGTTTTTGTGAAAGTTACTAACTTCGTTCGCACAAATGGGCGAGCTTCAAACTTCGGAAAAACACAGGTTATTATATTTTTTACTCTCAAAAATATGCCATCTGTTATTAATGTAGTATACCAACAAGAAATAATAGAGTAGAAAATTCTGAGTGTATACATATTTGATGAAAACTTAAACCAGTTAGGTTCCAAACCAGTTAGGTTCCACTACTTCGCCTTAAGAACACCTCTGAGGATATAGAGGTCAGTAAGTTAACGTATTTGGCATATTTTCATTCACTCACGTCTTAAGAAATATTCTGGAGTAACTGTTCACTCAGGAGAAAAAGTATTCATTTATGAAATGCTTGGTAACAACCTATTTGAAAGTAACAAAGATAATCGCAGGTACAGTACTAGAAGTAAAAACGATCTGTAATATCATTGAATTGTCACTTTGGCACAGAAAACGGTGAAATATACAGCTGTAAGAGGTCCTCGACAATCCACCAACGGAAATAAAATATATGACAGGTAGCAACTTTCTTTTAAGAACTCCGTGTATACCGCAGATGAATTCTTCAATAGAAATAATTAATAAGTTTTTACAGGAAAAAAACATTTTAATGATCAGCATGTAGCCATACAAATATTTTTTTCATGTACTATGTGTAAGGGGCAGTCAAATGAAAACTAGACAGATGGACAAAAAGTACGTAAACCGTTTATTATTTCAAAAATTATCGCCATAATTGTTAATGCATTTATTCCACTGTGAGACAGGACGGTCAGTTTCTTCACAGGAAATCGTTTGCTTACGGCGTACACCACTCCGTCCGAAGCAAATAGACGGCCACGATCTGTTTCCAGGACTCCAAAAATTGGAAATCGTGGGGGGGGGGGGGGGGGGGGCAGATTGGGGCTGTGTGTAGAGCATGTAAGGCGTTCCCAGCGAAACTATTGCAGCATACTGGAAACAACATTAGCAACTTCAGGGCGGGCATTATCGTGCGATAGAATGATGCTGTCCGTCAACATTACTTGGTGTTTGGGCTTGATGCTACGCTTCAGTTTTTGCACAGTGTCCACATACCGCTCTGCGCTAATTGTGGCGCCGTGTTCCAGAAAGTCAATGAGCAGCGGGCCCTTACAATGAAAGAAAAACTTCATCATGACTTTTCTAGAGCTGGTGTGGCTGTTGTTTCGACTGAGCTGCGTAAATTTTGTTGGGAAGCACTTTGAACACATCGTCCACACAGTCGCGACCTCTGTTTCCAATATTTTTGGTGCGCCGAAGAAAGATTTTGGTCGTGGTCGACTTGCGTCTAATGAAGAGGTGCACGGCTGGGTTCAATAATGGTTCTGTAGGTTGCCGTTAACATTTTTCCATGAAGAAACTGATCGTCTTATCTCACAGTGAGAAAAATGCATGAACACAGTTGGAGATTTTTTTTTGAAATAATAAACAGCTTATTTACTTTCTATCCATCTGTCTTATTTTCATTTGACTGTGTATATATATATATATATATATATATATATATATATATATATATATATATATATATATATATATATATAAAGGGGTGAAACACCCAAAACTTGCACCATAAATATCGCGGAAATGAAAGGGGCTATTGATGTGCAGTTTCAAAGAATGAATTGATAGTCAGTGGCTCGTATTGTTAGCCAATCAACAGATTGTAACAGTATTTATACCGTTTATTTTTGTGCAAACATACAATTTTTAAATTGAAAGTACCTATTGACATTAACAAACTAAGTAGGGAAAATTAGAATGTGAGTGGCGGTTGTGGCAGGATCTAGTGCGAGTCGTTTACGAGATACCATATTTCGAAAAGTTTCCACTCCGACACCTGTTCGTGCTGTTCCACCTGCGTAATTGGTAAGTACCTTGTTGTTATGTCTGCTTATAGTGTGTTTTGTGAGTGCACTGCGACTTGCTAGCCAGTTGGTGTGTGACAGTCCAAGCAGTTGGTCGTGAGTGGACGGTAGGATTTACAAATGCAGAAAAAGCATGGCCGCGACGCGGCAGCCACACTCACAGAGATCATCCCAGGGTGCCTCTGAGAGCTACGACACCAAGAAGAATCGCTTCTCAGAGTTTGGAAAAATCAGTGTGTAGTTTTTTGTTTTAAAAAACAACTGGAAATAAGAAAAGGATAGGTAGTTTTTTTCTGTTTCTATAATAAAATGTGATATCAGTAACCATTTTAATTTTTTCGCAGGAAGTACTGTGAGTGGAATTTTACGACTGGAGGCCTTTAACAGCTGAGGTATAATTGCTTATAGCACATTTGAACAACCGGTACATGGGTCGGTCCTATTCCGTCTCCAATATGCCATTAGTTGTGAGGAAAAGCTTAGGAAGAATGCAGTCGGTTATTGAACGGTGTATGCAGAAAGATATCCCAATACGCGTCAACCATCTCGGTAGTTATTTATCAGCATCTTCAGCCAACACCTAGACAACGTAACAGAAGGAAAAAGGCGACGACAGGACTGTGAGATGTTAATGTTGGTGTTGATCCACACGTTAGTTCCCGCGCAATCGCGCGCGGGAGTGGCATGGTCAGGCAAGTGTTCTGTGTATTCTGTCTTTACATAAAGAGCTGCATGGACACGATTATGAGAAGAGTGTTAACTCCTGTACATGGACATTCAGACAGGGTACTCCAGATGTACCATGTATCTTGTTTAGTGATGAAGCCACGTTTACCAATCATGACCAGGTAACTATTGGTGTGTTGACAATTCCCATTGGCTTCGTCAGGTGGAACGTCAGAGTCCATGCAGTGTAAACGTTTGTTGTGGGATAGTGAACCATTATCACATAGGCCCGTCTTTCATACACGCAACACTGAATGCGCACAGTGTCGCAGCCTCCGAACAGACCATCGTCCAGGCGTAAACTTTTTCAGTGGGGAAAGCTGAAAGACTTTGTCTACAAGGGCGTACCAGCTATACCCGATGATATGCAACGACGTATCACTGCAGCCTGCTCGGACATCTCCGCTAAAACGCGTGCAGCAGGCGTTCCATACTAGACAGGCGTTCCATACTAGACAGGCGTTCCATACTAGACTGGCGTTCCATACTAGACTGGAAACGTGTGTAGCAGCTGCTGGTGGTTATTTTGAACACAACTTATGGTGGTCTGTCGTTACTCGTCAGAAGCCATATAACTAGCGTATGCACTTACGTTGTTCTTGAATACATGCTACGAGAGGTACACGTTTCAAAATACGAAATCCGGTAAACAACGCGCACTGGAATCCTGCAACAGACACGACTGAAATTCTGTTTTACCCTAACTTTAGTTAGTTAATGCCAATAGTCATTGTTACATTTAAAAACCTGATGTTTGCACAAAAATACACATTTTAAGTATTATTACACTCTGTTGATCGGTTAAGAATATGAGCCCCTGACTACCAGTTCATTCTGTGAAAATCGTATAGCAATAGTATTTTCCATTTCCGCAATATTTGCAGTGCAAGTTTTAGGTGATTCACTGTATATTTTTTCTACGTTCGTTCTGTTGACACATTTTCGAATCATCATAACGATTATGGTCAATGTGATATATGGAACAACTAAGATTGTTCCTCGCTTTCATAGTCTGGTTTTTCGTCAAAATATCTGGATCGCCATAGATACTGCATTTGTTTCTTTGGGCCTGAATCCCTTTTGATGTTACAGCGCCAAAGTGATTAAATGGAAAGAGCGTCTAGGAAGCCTTTGACTGGATAGTGCACTTCGTTGTGCCAGTTGTACTGTTTCATATTCCTGTGTTAGCCGGAGGTAGTGAACCGTGTCGGTATTGGCCTGAACGGGAGTGTGATTGAGGATCCTCAAAACGATGGCCTCACCGATGGGTGTATCAGAGCACGTGCTCCCAAACTATTGCTCGACATGCCGGCGGCGAGCAGCTAAGTTACACCCACATTAGCGACTGCCGCCATCATGTTACTGGAACGTATATGTCAGTGAACAGAAACGCCTGAGCACGCGTTGAAGACTCAATACTAGTGGCTGCGTGTACTTGTGAACTTTAAGCACGATATGATATGAAGATGAAGTGATAATTACAAGATTACTTGAGCACTCGTAGCATTCGACCAAATCCGTAGTGGATGAACATTAAAAATTGGTCGCCTGCTGCAGGAATTGCGGTTTTGCAAGTATTTGTTTTTCGAGTGCCGTTACTTTGTCGATGAAGTATTTAGCGTGACGACTATGCCACTCGATGGCTTACACCCGCGGGCAATAGAACTGCGATTGCAGTATGGGTGGGTGGTGTGTGCGCTGCGCAGCGACTGCGACAGGCGGTGGGCGCGGTCGGTGTGGGCCCTGGCCGCGGAGTCACCGGACGCTGTGGCGTGGCGTGGCGCGGCGCGGCTAGTCCAGGGCAGAGCGGCAGCCAAACAGCCGACTGGCCGTCAGTCGGTACGTGCTGTGCTGAACTGGAGCCGACACCTAGTTTTTCCCATTTATAACTAAAATCGAGCCTTGATTTTAACAGCTGAACGCCTCGTTGTATTGGTACTAGTACAGTCAAGATCATTTTTCCGAATTTCCCAATGTTAATCCGATGGTCATCGATTTTCAATTTAGCCCCGCGAAGCAGTAAGTTAACAGTTTGAAACGTTGTATTAACAGTTCTAGTTTCTAAGAGTGACATAATGACAATCTTCGATGAATTTCTATATTTGACGCACTGTGAGTCATTTAGTCCAGCGCAAGCATCGTAGTAGAAGACAAAATATTTAGTTTGGCAAGGAGCATATATATTTTTCTGACTACCCCTCAACAATAAGTATAAGATGTTTTCTTATGCTTGTATACGAAACTGGCTTAACGCGGTGCTTCGCTCGCGTAGACTGTATGATCTGCACAGATTTTGTTTTCGATTTTTTATGTTGTTCAGAAATTGCAACAGCTTCCAAACTTTTCACGCAAAATAAGTTCATACAAGCATGATCTATACCGAATGTACTTACAACAAAAAAGCGATCCTGGTGACGGGAGTCGGTCGTCTTTCTTAATCCTGACTTTTTGAGTTGTTTTGGTGATACTTCCATAAAAACTTCCTTCCGTTAGCTCATATTTCTGTAGAAGTCAAATACCAATTTTCATAGATCTAACTTTAAATACGTTTTAATATAAACAAATTCGTACAAAATTTCATCCCATATTTCACCTTTTCAGGGGTTGAATTTCCAAAAAACAGTGGAACACATGTTTTTTAATTTCTAACTGAGATTCCAAATACTAATTATCAGACATTTAGTATCCGAAATGCATTCGTAATGAAATGCTCCCATAAAATCTTTCATCTCTATTTTACCCCCCTTAAGGGGCCGAATTTGCAGAAACACTGAAACACGTATTTCTTCATTTCAAACAGAGAAAGCAAATACCAATTTTCGTAGATATAGATTTAAACCATTATTAAAGAACGACTGAAGCATTTTTATTTTCAGAAAAAGCTTTCACCCTCATAGGGGATACAGACCCAAAAATGCTAAAATGGTATTTCTTTATTTCTAACCAAGTACCAGTTTCTGTAGCTCTAGCGTCAAAATTGCTTTAATAGCTCATTATTTTCAAGAAATCTTTTATCCCCCTATTGTCGGCCACTGTGCCCCAGCGGTTCTAGGCACTTCAGTCCGGAACCGCGCCGCTGCTACGGTCGCAGGTTCGAATCATGTCTCGGGTAAAGATGTATGTGATGTCCTTAGGTAGGTAGTTTTAAGTCTAGGGGACTGATGACCTCAGATGTTAAGTCCCATAGTGCTTACAGCCATTTGAACCATTCATCCCCTATTGTCCTCCCCCCTCCTGTAGGAATTGAATTTCGAAAAATCTCTTCTTAAGCGACGCCTACAGTATAAGGTCAACACCCTCTCCAAATTTTAAGTCTCTGCCCACGGCGGGTTGGGCTGGACGGTGAAGTGTCAGTCGTCAGTCAGTGAGGACATTGCCTTACTACATATACTGTAGATTACATCCGTTAGTGTGTCATTCTAGAATGTTGCGCAAGTATGTGGGACGCGTACCAAATGGGATATTGAACGTATACAGAGAAGAGCAGCACGAATGGTCACACGTTTGTTTGACCCACGAGAGGGTGTCGCAGGGATGCTGCAGAGACTAAGCTGGGAGACTGTTGAAGACAAATGTAAACTATTCCGAGAAAAAGTACTGACAGAGTTTCAAGAATCGGCTTCGAATTGTTACTCTAGGGCTAGACTACAATCCCCTGCTTATCGCTCTCATAGGAATCATGCGGACAAGATTCGAATAATTACAGCACGTACAGAGAATTGTAAACAGTCATTCTTCCCGTGCTCCATACGTGAATGGAACGAAAGGAAAAACAACAAAAAAAAACAAATAACTGGTAAGAGAGACTAACCCTGCCATGCATTTCAGAGTGGTTCGCAGATTATGGATGTAGATGAAGATGTAATAGGCCGTGTTTACAGAAAATAAGCGTTTGCTTTAGGAGTTCCGCCCATTGTGGCAGGCCTAAGATACCGCTACAGTATCAGCATAAGATGCGTAATATACCACAAAACTTTGATTGTAGATAAAACTGTTCCAGTGAAATAGATATCAACTTTTTGTCTTAAAATCTCCGTCATTAATCGACTTTCACGTCTGAGGACCGACATATTTTTAAGAGAGACAGATACATAGTGACCCCTACGACTTAATCTGTAATATTTGGACACAAATAAATACTCTCAAATAGAAGACGATTCGACGATTCGTATTTGCTTCGTAACGATGTCACCGCACTCGAGACTGTAAATTTACAAACTTTCCTGTATTTTTAAAACAACGCCAGATATTACTTCCTTTCATATATCTTTCGGTGGAACCAAACGCTGCACAAGATTTCCCCTTTGTGACAGAGAAAGCACTGGAAAGAGCAGCACTGATGAGATTCTGTTCACTGTTGTTACTGGTCGCAGACTTTGGCACGTGGACCCAGAATCGCCGATGAACCTGGAAGCACGAACTGGTGAGTGGCGCCGCACATCGCTGTACGGTTGATTGTAAATACAACTGCGTCAGGCTACGTAGCATCTCGGTTGCCAGCTGGGCACCGTTTATGGTATGATCGTCTATTTGAATGGGATTAAATATGCTTGCACGTGTCGGACAAATCAGCCGTGGCAGAACACCAACATATAGTTCCGTAAGGTCATTACGGTTTAGAGAAACCCCACGGTAGTACTTAGGGTAGGGGGAGGGGATGGTTCATATCGCGAAGAGAAAGATAAGAGAGGCTGTCGAGATTGCAAGACTGGCTGCAAAAATGAAGCGCGAGCAACGTTATAAATACAAAATTGTAGAGGGTTTGGTGACCACTCGAAAAAGCCCTTCGGCTTTGCTCTCCGGATTTTTGGCTGGCTGATCAGTGATGATTGTGATTTTTCGCCAGCACGAGTGTCTGGCAGTGTCAGGGGATGAGCGTCCTTTGCTGGTGACCTCGGCCGAAGACAACAGACGTCAAGGTTATAAATTGTCATCCCCTGCTCTTTGCCAATCACTGCTGGCCAACAGAGCAGCTGTGCTTCGAAAGACGGTAAACACTTCACTGGAAGACCGGCAAGCATTGGTGCCACAATCCTCACCCCCCCAGCTTCAGTTGCAAACATCCAAACATTGGTTCGTCACAAAAGCTTCCATATGAACAGCTGCTGACAGATTCTCTTCTCAGATCTCAATCCCAGGGCACGGACGAATCCGTGAGAATGAGTGAGATGAGAGTTCAGCCGTGTGGTGACGCAGCGTGAGAGCTATTTAAAGACTCTACACTACACTACACTACACTACACTACACTCACTGCCCGACACCAGTTGAGTCAGTGAGGAGACGAGTGGTTGGCTGCACAGAGCAACAACAAGTGGCACTGACAACGACACTGGCGCTAGGGCGCACAGCTATCACGTGCAGAGATAAGACGACCCAGTTGTAGCGCTTGTGGCCACATCCTGACAGATTGCGTTGTGTGTGCAAGAGAAAGAGCACAAATTGGTCTGGATACTGAACTACACTACGGACAGTGAGTCGAATGCTCAGAAAGTTTTAAAGTCATATCTTTTACGCTTTGGACAATTTCTTGTTTTCTTTGGTAGAGTTTTAATTAAAACGTACTTTATGTAGCACCTACATGTGTAGCTCCGCTTATGCGTCTACTATCAGATTTTTTAGCCATATCGCATGATAGGAAATCTGCGTAGGTCTTGTTAACGGTGCATATGTACGTCCTAAACATTCATCCACTCATCCATCTTTCCTCAGGGTGCGTGGCTGCAGTCTCCATGACACATCGTGACAAAATAGTCACAAATGCTAGCAAGAAAGCGAGGAAGTGTATCCGTATGTTACATGGGGAATTTTTCTGAGGCATGCAAGTAATCATTAACACTTACAGCCGCGGAATCGTGACTTCAATTTTTTTATTATTTTTTGTGGGGCTATACAAGTTGAACCGTAACTAAACCGACAAAATTTCACACGTTATTGGGGATACTTGATGAGTATGTTGGAATAAGGAAGCAGCCGTTTGTGGTGGCTTGTTACAGAATAATAATTTTGGTATGATTTATTCGGTTTTTTATTCCAACTACCTTTGTTTATCTGAAAACATTTACAGCAGTGAAAAAGCCTAGACTATACTATCCCCCAAACGTAAAAGACAAAAGACGGTGCACTGCAACAACTCTCCGATGAAGGACGAACACATTCACCACAGTCTGCACTATCTGTTCTGCCAGTATACAGTACCGTATGTAACAAATGTACAGGCGTCGCCTTACAAATACTGGTCAAAATGTCGAAACCCTAATCACGGCAGGGTGTAGAGTCTGCGGCTGTAGACCTACAACTAAAACTGCCAGTAATACACTACTGGCCATTCAAATTGCTACACTAGGAAGAAATGCAGATGATAAACGGGTATTCATTGGACAAATATATTATACTAGAACAGACATGTGATTACATTTTACGAAATTTGGGTGCATAGATCCTGAGAAATCAGTACCCAGAACAACCACCTCTGGCCGTAATAACGGCCTTGATATGCCTGGGCATTGAGTCAAACAGAGCTTGGATGGCGTGTACAGGTACAGCTGCCCATGCAGCTTCAACACGATACCACAGTTCATCAAGAGTAGTGACTGGCGTATTGTGATGAGCCAGTTGTCACCATTGACCAGACGTTTTCAATTGGTGAGAGATCTGGAGAATGTGCTGGCCAGGGCAGCAGTCGAACATTTTCTGTACCCAGAAAGGCCCGTACAGGACCTGCAACATGCGGTCGTGCATTATCCTGCTGAAATGTAGGGTTTAGCAGGGATCGAATGAAGGGTAGAGCCACGGGTCGTAACACATCTGAAATGTAACGCCCACTGTTCGAAGTGCCGTCAATGCAAACAAGAGGTGACCGAGACGTGTAACCAATGGCACTCCATACCATCACGCCGGGTGATACGCCAGTTTGGCGATGACGAATACATGCTTCCTATGTGCGTTCACCGCGATGTCGCCAAACACGAATGCGACCATCATGATGCTGTAAACAGAACCTGGATTCATCCGAAAATATGACGTTTTGCCATTCGTGCTCCTAGGTTCGTCGTTGAGTACACCATCGCAGGCGCTCCTGTCTGTGATGCAGCGTCAAGGGTAACCACAGCCATGGTCTCAGAGCTGATAGTCCATGCTGCTGCAAATGTCGTCGAACTGTTCGTGCAGATGGTTGTTGTCTTGCAACCGTCCCCATCTGTTGACTCAATGATCGAGACGTGGCTGCACGATCCGTTACAGCCATGCGGATAAGATACCTGTCATCCCGACTGCTAGTGATACGAGGCCGTTGGGATCCAGCACGGCGTTCCGTATTACCCTTCTGAACCCACCGATTCCATATTCTGCTAACAGTTATTGGATCTCGACAAATGCGAGCAGCAATGTCGCGACACGATAAACCGCAATCGCGTTAGGCTACAATCCGACCTTTATCAAAGTGGGAAACGTGATGGTACGCATTTCTCCTCCTTACAAGAGGCATCACAACAGCGTTTCACCAATCAACGCCGGTCAACTGCTATTTGTGTATGATAAATCGGTTGGAAACATTCCTCATGTCAGCACGTTGTAGGTGTCGTCACCGGCGCCAGCCTTGTGTGAATGCTCTGAGAAGCTAATCATTTGCATATAACGGCATCTTCTTCCTGTCGGTTAAATTTCGCGTCTGTAGCACGTCATCTTCGTAGTGTAGCAATTTTAATGGCCAGTAGTGTACAAACTGGAGGGATGACAGTGCAGATCTTAATGCAAGCTTGGGGAC
The DNA here is from genome assembly GCF_023864275.1 of Schistocerca cancellata. Lineage (NCBI taxonomy): Eukaryota > Metazoa > Arthropoda > Insecta > Orthoptera > Acrididae > Schistocerca > Schistocerca cancellata. The sequence continues at coordinate 105,515,817 of NC_064633.1, read as the reverse complement.
GAAGTGTTAACTATACCTTACTGTTGTCAACAACAATTACAGCGCGTGAGTGGAAAAAGACGCAGCGCATACCGTTGACTTTTGCAGTGTTGTGCGGATATTTTCAGCACAATGAGGGTAGTAAATCAGACTGAAGTGTAGTTACGCTGTAACGCCCTTGCACCAAAATATTCTGAAAATATGACTGACCGACCGCTGAAAGTATTTGAGTGGATATCGTTTTCACTGTGTGTACTATTGTCCGGGACACTGGAAAGAACCTTGACCGACATAGCTTGTGCGGAACACTATCAAGTACTAACAAGACAAGCTTTGCGCTTGGCCGTGCTGGTGCTGCGATCAGCAGCTTGCTCTTCCAACTGCCGAGACTTTCGCCTTGTATCGTGTATACCACGGTCCTTGTGTTCGTATATACTGACAGGGAAAAAATAACAGCATCGAGAAGGGATTGTGCGTCATAATTGAAAGTTCGTAGGCGTGTATCTGATGATATTTAAATTTCACATCGCGCTTAGTAATGGCTCTAGTAGCACCACTATGAGGATGCAAATCAGGTTTGCTTTAAATACACACTGCAACGATCGTGAGCGGTAGTTGCCTTTGAGGTTGGACGTGGTGAGTTGATGTTAGTGTAGAATGCCTTCATGGTGACAAAGATGCCTTTATCAACGCCTCACTGAGCTCGAACGAGGCTACGAGAAGCTGGATGGCCCTTCTGCGATATTGTAGAAAGATTTGGCAAGAAAGTAGCCACTGTACATGATTGCTTGCAGCGGTGGTCAGGGGAATGTACGATTGCAAGAAGATAGAGCTCCGGTCGGCCACGTCACACTACCGTGAGTGAAGACCAACATGTTTGGCATATGGCTCTGGCGCATCGCACCGCATATGCAGCAGCAACTTGAGTAGCAGTTGGCTCCACAGTGATTAAACGAACTGTTACAAATTGGTTACTTCAGGCACAGCTCTGAGCCAGATTACCTGATGCGCGCATTTCCCGTACCACAAACCACCGCCATTTGCGACTTTGGTGGTGTCAAGCAAAAGCACATTGGAGGGCAGGGTGGAGGTCTGTTGTGTTTTTCTGATGGAAGCTGGTTCTGACTCGGTGCCAGGGATGGCCGTGTGTTGATTAGAAGGGGGCCCGTTGACGACGTGCAACCAACCTGTCTGCATTAAAGACCTATTGGAGGTACGCCTAGTTTGGTCCGTAGTGCGATTTCGTGCGACAGTAGGAGCACTGTCACGGTTATCCCACACACCCTGACAGCAAAACTGTGCGTCAGTCTGATGATTAGACCTGTTGTGCTGCCATTCATGAAGAGCTTTCCAGGGAGTGTTTTCCAACAGGATAACGCTCGCCCACGTACCGCTATTGTAACCCAACGTGTTCTGCGAGAGTCTACGCCTCGCCCTGTCCTGCTCGATCACCAGATCTGTTTCCAGTCGAGCACATACGGGACATCATCGGACAACTCCAGCGTCATCCACAAACAGCATTAATCGTCCCTGTACTAACCGACCAAGTGCAACAAGCATAGAACTCAACCCCCACAAACTGACATTCGGCACCTGTGCAACATATTACATGCACGTTTGCATGCTTGCGTTCAACACTCTGGCGGTTACACCAGTTAATAATGTGTCGGCATTTCAGATTTGCAATGGCTTATCTCGCACTTGGATTAACCTGTGATCTTGCAGTATTAATCAGTTAAATACGTTACCTGGACAGATGTATTCCGGAAATTTCATTCTCTACATTAATTATTTCTTGGTGTTTCGATTTTTTTCTGTCTATTTTTTTATGTATAGCAAATGTGGCCAAAGTGTTAGAAAACGATGCGGTTCTAATATGAAAAGTCTCGCGAACTCGCTTAGCCTTAGAGGTCTGTCATTCTGTACATAAAAAGATAAGAATCTGGAGATGTGAGCAACAGAGTAGCCAGCGAAAAATAACAGCGACTGATTTTCAGTGATGTGCCTGCGGTAGGCCACACGAAGTCCATGAGGCTGCTAGATCGTGAGAGTTGGGCAGCGAGTGGAGCTTCATGTTGTGGCTACAGTAAGCTGTCCACGAAAAGTAGAAAATGATATCACGTTTATATTCAACACTTTGTCTACGTGAAGCATAGTTTAGAAACCACGGCTAAACGGATCTTCCCACTATCCTCTGCTAGTAAGTTGTTTCTGCACTTCTCTGTGCCAGCGTGTATTTTATACAAACTCGAAATGTCAACGTGTATTGCTGGCTTTTCACGAATCGCACCATTGGTGCCGGTTTTTTAATGGGAATCTATAAACAGCTGCAAATATCTACAGTTCCTAACAGATATGCTGCCATACTTACCTTAATACATTATACTGGACGTAAGGAACGCCCGTTCAGCTCAGATAATTACAAATGATATGGAGATGGTTGGAGCGTTGGTTCGGCAAAAACGAAACGGCATGTACTCTCGCCTGCCTTAAGAGCTGTGGACTATTACCTGCGGCTGTTATTAACACGAAAGATCTCCAAAGAAACACCGACCAGTACAGAAAACGTGAAACGCCGTATAATGCGGTTTACGCTTTGGTAAGTCCAAGTGAAATTCGCAGAATTGTCATTCTGAAATCGCTTTGTAGCGTATATTAGTATTAAAGATTTTGTTAAGTTCATGTGAAAATAACGAACACCCAGAGTGTGGCCGAGTTTCGTATTTCCTTATATTTGGTACAGTAGGAGACACGTTTCTGGGTCCACGTCTTGACAGCGAAACTGTGGTTAGCAGCGCTGTTATCTTGTTGCTGTTTGAGTAGTTTCCAACTACGTTATGAAGTCGAAGTAAAACAAAAAAAATCTGCGTCATAATTCGGCAGCTATCGAAGGTGAAAATTACTCGCTCACGTGACAGAATGTAGTCGGTGCGGTCACTCGTTGTCGATATATTTGCTGCGCGCCGCCTCAGCTGCCAACCCTGTATAAGTTAAGGTCAGTCAACGAAGACAAAGCGCCACCACGGAGCTATTGAGAATATGGAAGTTGTTTCTCTTTGTCACGTAAACACCGGATAAAGGAGCTAGATCGATTCTTTACTGACAGTATTTCCGTTCCGTTTACAATAATTTGCAGTCCTTTTTCGCTAAAACCCTCACTGCGTGTTCTGAACAAACGTCACGTGAATATGCTATATTTTTAAGCTTTCGACGCATGCTCTCTAGGTATTATGATTTGCCGGAAACAATATTTCCGTTTATTGAGAACCGTTTTTGAAATCCTTAGGGAGTCCACGATAAACGGCACTCCGTGCACTCGCGTCCGCCGCCACCGGAAGTGAGAGTACGGGACACAGGTGGCGTGGCGTCAGACTGGTAAATCGTATTGTGAAAGGAAAGTCGGTTTGTTATAGAGTAGGGAGGTGAAAATGACTAAACTGATGGATGAGGTAAGAGGTACCTGTAGTGGGTGGTCGTAACTAATGTGCAGCTGCTAACAGAGGTCCAGTGACGGATGTGATTATCGTATGGCAGCGAAACTTGTTAGACATGATAATACGTTAATGCGAAACCGATTTACGCTGGAAAAAACTGTTTTAATTTTGACCACCAGCTGCAAATCTGGCGCTGTAGATGCAAGAAAGTTTGCATATGTAATGGATGAGGAACGGGACGTGGACAGAAAAGGTGAAATAAGTGGAAAAAGGCATAATTTTTATTTTATTACTAACCACCGCATACACATTTTATTCAAAATGAGCACCGGAGACGTCAATGATATGCTGCATCTGTAAAACGCAACAGTTGTTCGCGGCGCAATGGCTCTTCGTGCACAACAAGCGGTTTAACAGTACCTCTGATTCGGCAATTCTGCGTGAATTTGCTTCACCATGAAGTGCAAAATGTGGCACATTACTCCATAGAATATTCTCAAGCTACATGTCATCAAGTTCGATCTGTGCCACAAACCGAAGAGAAAATTAATATAATAGTTGCGGATCATGAGGTTTCAGTTACCTCAACGTCTAGGTGTTGTACGGATACCAGTGTAAAATCGACCGGAAAACTTTCCGTACTGTAGACCGTGGGGGGACAACTCTCATGGCACTGCACGAGCACCAGCACTATCTGGGAACATGCGCTGCATAGTCAATTACAGCAACAGCGGCCTCGTCGATGATTTCCACCGGGATAGGACGCCTTCCTCTTCCAGATGCCACACCAAGCTCACCTCTGTTTTCCAAATTCATCATCATCTTTAAACCATTTAATGACGCCGGGCCTCTCCTCAGACCTGTCAATCGGCGATTCTCCCAATGCAGCATGTCGGTGTTGCTGTTTTATGTCAGTCTTACTAACAGCGCACGGTCTGCGCGGTAGCCATACTCTTCAGTCACGTTATGGCGTGTCAAGTGACAGTGTGGATGTCATACCGTCATAAAAACAGTGTACAACGCTATATTTGCACGTTGTGGTCAAAATTGAAGCTAACGTTTTCCAGCGTAAATCTGTTCCGCATTAATGCATTAGTATATCTGGCAAGCTTCCCTGCCATAGGACAGTTATATCCGATACTGGACCCTCTGAGTAGCTGCTCTTCAATTGTAACTACCCGGTACTTAATTTCGTTACTTTAGCCCATCCTGCCGGGACATCGACAATACGGTAATAAACAAAGGTTTAATACCACTTTTGCGTTGAAACACCCGCTACTGTTTTGACTGTTCCTTGGAATGAGTATTGCCTAACGTAAGGAGAATATGCATGACTGCTTGAAGATTCCCGTAATATACGTATCGGATATGAATATCTGTTTTGCGATCACCATTGCACGAGTGGTCTAACACGGGTACTAGCGTCAGCAGGTGTTTTATGTTTGATCTAGAGACCAGGTATTTGGCGTGCAACATTTCTATTCCGTAACACACTGTGCGGAATGCTGTTGCAACAGTTGTGAGAGATGCGGTCGAATCACTAAATGAGTGAGTACAAAGTGCCGCCTTTCCTTTGTGTGGCGTTGAATCGAGCCTGGAGCGGGCCCCCTCCCGCTCCCCCTCCCCCGCACACTGTTCCGTGTTCTGCACAAGCGCCGCCCATGTGACCCGACATAACGGCTCCTGCGCTACACTGCGGCGCCACGTCACGGTGTCGCACTCACATACAACACGCTCATTAACGGGGGACGTAATCGCTTTAACCAGCATGGCCTTTTTTTAAATTTTGTTATAGTCATGTTGCACAGTCTGAAACACCTTATCTTTCTTTTAGTTTAGTGCTTTTGTATTCTCTGTTTTCCACTTGGGATCATGTCGTTTTTGGAAACTCAGAATCTACTATGTAGAAATCAACATGGATTCCGGAAACAGCGATCGTGTGAAACCCAACTCGCTTTATTTGTTCATGAGACCCAGAAAATATTAGATACGGGCTCCCAGGTAGATGCTATTTTTCTTGACTTCCGGAAGGCGTTCGATACAGTTCCGCACTGTCGCCTGATAAACAAAGTAAGAGCCTACGGAATATCAGACCAGCTGTGTGGCTGGATTGAAGAGTTTTTAGCAAACAGAACACAGCATGTTGTTATCAACGGAGAGAAGTCTACAGACATTAAAGTAACCTCTGGCGTGCCACAGGGGAGTGTTATGGGACCATTGCTTTTCACAATATATATAAATGACCTAGTAGATAGTGTCGGAAGTTCCATGCGGCTTTTCGCGGATGATGCTGTAGTATACAGAGAATTTGCAGCATTAGAAAATTGGAGCGAAATGCAGGAAGATCTGCAGCGGATAGGCACTTGGTGCAGGGAGTGGCAACTGACCCTTAACATAGACAAATGTAATGTATTGCGAATACATAGAAAGAAGGATCCTTTATTGTATGATTATATGATAGCGGAACAAACACTGGTAGCAGTTACTTCCGTAAAATATCTGGGAGTATGCGTGCGGAACGATTTGATGTGGAATGATCATATAAAATTAATTGTTGGTAAGGCGGGTACCAGGTTGAGATTCATTGGGAGAGTCCTTAGAAAATGTAGTCCATCAACAAAGGAGGTGGCTTACAAAACACTCGTTCGACCTATACTTGAGTATTGCTCATCAGTGTGGGATCCGTACCAGATCGGGTTGACGGAGGAGATAGGGAAGATCCAAAGAAGAGCGGCGCGTTTCGTCACAGGGTTATTTGGTAACCGTGATAGCGTTACGGAGATGTTTAACAAACTCAAGTGGCAGACTCTGCAAGAGAGGCGCTCTGCATCGCGGTGTAGCTTGCTCGCCAGGTTTCGAGAGGGTGCGTTTCTGGATGAGGTATCGAATATATTGCTTCCCCCTACTTATACCTCCCGAAGAGATCACGAATGTAAAATTAGAGAGATTAGAGCGCGCACAGAGGCTTTCAGACAGTCGTTCTTCCCGCGAACCATACGCGACTGGAACAGGAAAGGGAGATAATGACAGTGGCACGTAAAGTGCCCTCCGCCACACACCGTTGGGTGGCTTGCGGAGTATAAATGTAGATGTAGATCATGCCATATTCATTCACCAGCTGGGATCATGCCCTATTTAGTCAGTCGGCTGTTTTGATAATGTTCAAAGAAGTTTACTATCACCACTTGCGTGAACCTCACCATTCTTCTAATACTGCCTCTCGTGCTTCATACACGATGCGATAAGTAAAACTATCACCAACTCGAGAGCCGATACACAATTCTTGCTAACCCGATCCCATAGGAATTGATAGGACGTTGCCAGGTATAAGAGACCTCTAGATTAACGTGGAATACAATTCATACTTCAAATGTTTCCGCTCTGGAACTCGCTTATGGTAAGCGCAATAGTATCTGTAATGGAATGATAGGTTAGTAGTGTGTGCAAGGTTATGTTCATCGTTTCATTATTCACTCAACCTCTTCCTTCCTTAATCAGTGAACTAGGGAAAAACATAAACCCATATTTTACGACAAAAAAACGGACATAATTTAGGTCATGTTTCAGAACTTAAGTGCACTGTGAATGTTTACAAGTGAGAAAAGTCTCCCTCCGCATCGGCCGGATTTGAAGCCACGACCTTGGACGTTCGAGGCCGACACGCAAGCCGGATGCGTGTTGGTGCAGCCATACTTCGCTCTCCACAGGATTCATTAAGAAAAATAGGGTGAGCTGTTTCCCGTTTCTTCCGGGACATTGCAGGCTAATTGTCAGCAAGTGGCTGTTTGGGGAAGCCTTTTAAGAGATTCTCACGACACTTGCTTCCGCTCTCGGCGCTACATTGTGGTCGACTTCACTTTTATCTTATTCGGGGTATCTCGTCTCAGCCTCTCCCTTCGGTTACTATCGAACACTCCGTCGTCTGTATTTCCATTTCCCGTATCTAGCAGTAGCAGTAGTGCTTCATGCTAGTGGCGTACTGAGTATAATCACAAATAGCGATCTCTCTCTCTCTCTCTCTCTCTCTCTCTCTCTCTAGCACGAGCAGTGCTACTTCTTATTGCACTCAACATCTTTAAAAAGTTCCATCATAGAACATTTCTGAAGTAGATGCTACAACACAAGGACATGAGCAGTTCACACTGCCGTAACCGATGTCGACCAGCCAATGGACGTCTTCGAACTAGAGGCACATGCTGCAAGCGGCTTCCATTGCGTTGTCAATTTGGGCAGAACAACTTTGTCTGAAACCTGAGGAGACGGTGCTAAATCTAAAACTATCCAACATCCGCAGAATCGCCATCATTCATGTTTTGTGAGTTTCGGGAGTGTTTCTTGTTGGTTTTACATCTTGCAAGTTAGTGAAATCTGACCCGTTAGGAAGACTGCGGAGAGCACTTCTAGATCAAATTGGTCTTAAGCAAATGCGGCATCGACGTACATATATACATTGTTTATTACTTTGCGATTGAGTTTGAACCTTGCCCGAATATCTTCAAATAACGGTAACAGGGAAAATACACCTTTGCCGTGCCTCTCATGTTTCATGAATTGTGATGTGAAAATACCTAATTGATGTGTTTACTCTTAATTTCGGTGATATTTTGAAAATAGCCAAAAACACAGGTATCAATAGCATATCCAAAATCATTTTCATTATAGTATCCTAAAAGTACTCTTGAATTTTTTTCGTTCGGCAGGTTTGTTGTCGAGTTCTTCCAAAGGAAGCGACTTTTTCCCCTTGCTTCATCTGTGTAAAATAGTGAGTAGTACAGTATTAGTGAGTAGTACGTTGGTACTGTATATATGAGCTTAGGTACTGCCGAGTGTTTTAAGCACTCTAAACGCGTCGTTGTACGCCAACGTCGTTGTACGCCTATAGGCGCGCAAAACTTAAGAACAAAAATACACTATGTGATCAAAAGTATCCGGACATCTGGCTGAAAATGACTTAAAAGTTCGTGGCGTCCTCCATCGGTAATGCTGGAATTCAACATTGTGTTGGCCCACGCTTGATGACAGCTTCCACTCTCGCAGGCATACGTTCAGTCAGCTACTGGAAGGTTTCTTGGGGAATGGCAGCCCATTCTTCACGGCGTGCTGCACTGAGCAGAGGTATCGATGTCGGTCGGTGAGGCCTGGCACGAAGTCGGCGTTCCAAAACATCCGAAAGGTGTTCTATAGGGTTCAGGTCATGACTCCGTGCAGGCCAGCCTATTACGGGAATGTTATTATCGTGTACCACTCCGCCACATGCTCGATCGTGTTGAAAGATGCAGTCGCCATCCCCGAATTTCTCTTCAAGAATGGGAAGCAAGTAGGTGCTTAAAACATCAATGTAGGTCTGTGCCGTGATAGTGCTACGTAAAACAACAGCGGGTGCAAGCCCCTCCATGTAAAACGCGACCGCACTGTAACACCACCGCCTCCGAATTTTGCTGTTGGCATTATACACGCTGGCAGGTGACGTTTACCGGCCATTCGCCATACCCACATCCTGCATCGGATCGCCACGTTATGTACCGTGATTCATCACTCCACACAACGTTTTTCCACTATTCAATCATCCAATGTTTACATTCCTTACACCAAGCGAGGCATCGTTTGGCATTTACCAGCGTGATGTGCGGCTTACGAGCAGCCGCTCGATCATGAAATCCAAGTTGTTTTCTCACCTCCCACATAACTGTCATTGTACTTGGAGTGTATCCTGATGCAGTTTGGAATTCCTGTGTGATGGTCTGGATAGATGTCTGCCTATTACACATTACGACCCTCTTCAACCGTCGGCGGTCTCTGTTAGTCAACAGATGAAGTAGACCTGTACGCTTTCGTGCTGTAAGTGTCCCTTCACATTTCCACTTCACTATCACATCGGAAACAGTGAACCTATGGATGTTTAGGAGAGTGGAAATTTCGCGTACAGACGTATGACACAAGTGACACCCAACACCTGACCACGTTCGAAGTCCGTGAGTTCCCACTTCTTAACAGAGCTCAAAGAAACTTTAATCGTACATAAAAAGAACTATTACAGTACAGTACAGAAGGCAAGTGAAAGAAATAAGGAATGAGACGAACAGAAATGACTCTTTTATTTTAAGACAATAATTACACTGCAGACAATAATTACACCGCGTTTTGTGACTGTCGCCTACACGTTACAAAAGGTGGGGCATTGATCTTAATTGGGTGTGATCACCGCGGACTACAGTGTATACTCTGCAGCATGTTCCCATCCCGACCACAAGACTGATATGGAGTTCTTGTTTTAGGGCGTCCCATTCCATCATCAGTGTAGTTGCCATCTGCTGGATGGTCCGTGGAGCATGTGGACTTTGTGCAGTACGTCTCCCCAACGCATCTCACACGTGCTCGAAGGGATTTAAGCCGGCGTAACGGATAGGCTTGTCCATTCGCCGAATATCCTCTCGTTCCAATAGCTGCTTCAGCTGCGCTGTTCTATGCGGATTCGCGCATTGGCATCCCTAAAAATTAATTCAGGGCCGAATGCATCACAGAAAAGGTGCACATGGGCAAGGAGTCACGTTGACTGATAGTCTGAAATTTGGAGGTCAGTATGCCAATGCAACACTATGGCTCCTCACACCGTAACGACTTGACTATCAAAACGATCATGTTCGTCAATGTTTCCTGGTGGTTGGTTGATGTGGGGGAGGGCACCAAACAGCGAGGTCATCGGTCCCATCGGATTATGGAAGAATGGGAAGGAATTCGGCCATGCCCTCGCAATGGAATCATCCCGACATTAGTCTGAAGCGATTTGGTGAAATCACGGAAAACCTAACTCAGGATGACTGGACGTGGGTTTGAACCCTCCTCCCGAATACGAGTCCAGTGTGCTTACCACTACGCCACCGCGCTTGTTGTTTCCTGGTGCATTACGTGTTCTCGCCATCTGAGGGTACCCCCAGAAGAGACACTGCTCAGAGTGAACCTGCTCTCATCCGAGAAGAGCACGCGACCCCACTCCACGTTGGTCCAGTCGCTACGCCCCTGTCACCGTTGGGAACGGTGCCATGCATGTGCGTCTGTTGACGGAGTACAAAGTACTATTCGTCGGGCAAAGAGATCACCACATGAAGTCACTGTAGAGCGCGATATCGCGTGCGTTGCAGTCCTGTTAAATGTGGTTTCAACAGCGCTCGCTGTTTGACGAGCGTTCCTTCTTGCCTGTTGCCCAATGCAGAGGTCATCTGTTGTAATCGACCTTGCTCGACCCCTCCCCCCCCCCCCCCTTTCTTCTGGCAGCAGGGCCACTGGTTCGGAACGCTCCCAACCACGTGAAACAATGCTTGCGAGCAATACCAGACTGCTGGGCTAGACTCATTACACTTCGTCCTTCTTCCAATTTCCTGATGATTCTTCCCCCATGCGGAGTCCGCAAGTTGTTGTCTCTGGACCGTGTTGTAATGAATACCACCACCACCACCACCACAACACTCCACGGTAACTGCTCGCTGATTGATGCACAGTTTCTTTTCCCTTTCCTTCAGCTGTCTGTACCTACCCTGCGAAGTCAGCCAGGTGTTGTCTCTGGACCATGTTGTAATGAATACCACCACCACCACCACCACCACCACCACCACCACCACCCACACCACCCACACCACCCACACCATCCCCACTACCACAGTCCACGGTAATTGCTCGCTGATTGACGCACAATTTCTTTTCCCTTTCCTTCAGCTGTCTGTACCCACCCTGATCTTACGCCATGTGATCTCCAACTTTCTGGCACGGCTGGGGGACCTCTGGCAATATGCTTTCGCACATTCATTTGTGTCTGTTGAGTAGTGAACATGTTACTTCATCTAAATCGACATTAAGGGGACTTGCTCGTGAAATGTAGTTTTTTTCATCCCACACTTTGAGTGTATTACCCGTGATCTATAACACTTCGGATATTGCTGTTTTATGACAACGCTGAACAGTATTTGGTTAAGCAGTAGTATAAATTATATTTATTTATATGTACTAGTTTAATTTTAACAATAATTTGTTCACGCGAGGTTTTTTGAATACACATTTGGTTTTTGGTACCATTATCTCGAACAACAGGCGTCTACGAGTGATATCACTCAAATTGTGTCATTCTTCTCTCAGTATTCATATAACTGATGTTCTGCGTCACTTTGTATAGTTTGGCGTAAAGTACACATCATTGTTCATGATCATTCTTAAAGAAAACGATTATTTGGTGAAACAGTTTTTAAGTACTTAGACGTAGTTCAGATTACAATATTTGAGGCATAAGATAATTCTATGTATGTTGAGAGAGGCGTGACACACTCTGAATGATATTACATGCGTGATGTGACGGATAATAGTACCGAAATTTAAACATGTGTTCAAAGTTTATCATGTGAACAATTAAAAGTGACCCAGGACGACTGTTTATCAGAAGTACCAAGTTAATGCTGCTAATAATAGCCGGCCGGTGTGGCCGTGCGGTTCTAGGCGTTTCAGTCTGGAACCGCGTGACCGCTACGGTCTCAGGTTCGAATCCTGCCTCGGGCGTGGATGTGTGTTTAAGTAGTTCTAAGTTCTAGGGGACTGATGACCACAGATGTTAAGTCCCATAGTGCTCAGAGCCATAATGCTGGTAATAAAATATATTTTACAAACTGTACATTGGTTTTGTAATTACTATTGTATAAGATTTAATTTAGAAAAAAAAATTAAATAAAAGTTTCCTTTAATTTACGTCTATGGTCACAAACTTTTTGATAACAGATTACCGATTTCGGTCTTTAATGACCACCATCAGATCTGTTTCATAAAAACAAAGTCATTAAAGACCGAAACAGGCACGGAACAGTTATAAAAGAATCACGTTTGTGCTTAAGTGCGGAATTATTTCGTTTGCTTGCCCCAAACTTTTGCTGCGTACTAGAGGAATTAAACTGCGATATACTAATAACTACATCAGTCACGCAAACGGGCTTGTCGAATTAATGATCACGTGACGCAGTCTTAGGCCTTAGGTGATAAACTGCCACTCATAAGAAATAAGCTGCCTTAGACCTACGCTCACGTACTGGTAAGCTGACACGTGACTGCTCCTTGTTGCCGCTGGGAGGCTGCGTGTTTAGGCGGTGCCCTACGTGGGCAACCTGTTGCGAACGCGGCGGTCGCCCGCGCGAAAATATCAAACAGTGGCTAACGGTCGAGTTGTCCTACAAGAGCACTCATGCGGGGACTTCGTGCGACGGGCGATGCGGCGAAGCGTACGCCATCACTTGGTTTGATATTTTCGTGCACAGTGGACAGTGTCTGAAATTTTGATCAGAGCTATTCAATGACGTGTATATTGTAGGACAAGAGAAATAAAATTGATAGTTGTTTAAAAGAAAAGTAAGAATAGCCACATGAAGCGAAATGCCACAGAAGAATTATATGCACAATTATCAGCCATTGCATCAGTTCTTACAAAGAAATAAAAGAACAAACCACTCAGCGACGCAGCACTGGGCACATAAGCTATTGAAAACAGCCTATACATAGAGACCAGTAATAGTGAGGAAGACTACTGCCATCACCAGATGGTGTTAGCAATTAATACAGCGCGTAAACGACTAACGAAAAATGTAAGCGACGGGGGATCATACACTATGGAGAATCCACACAGGCACACTATTTGAAAAAATTACAGATAGCACAGGATAACAAATAATGCACCACAACGTGCAGATTTAATGTGTAATGATAACTGCTACAATTACTAAACGCAGAGCAAATATCAATGATCAGGTAATTTGTAAGAAGCTGTGTCACATTCTACGCTCACAATCTAATCAGTTATGAACATAAGTCACATTATTTCTGTATTTTATATCTTGCACATTGTTATCATTTACGTATTATTGATACCTGCTCTATTAACAGCTAACATTCCACATGCAATAAGTGTATTTTGTTATTGTTATTTTGTGCAGAACGTAATTTTTTTAAATTCTACGCCTGCATGGTTCCTCTCTGATTTCCAAATTGTATGGTACATAATCTGTGTCTGGTCTCTGTGTATTTTCATTGTCGCACTAGATTTCGTAAATGCTGTGTGGCTGTAGGGGTCGTTGTTGTACTTCTTTGTAGGTACTGATGCAACATCTGACCATTCTGCATATAATGGATCTGTGGCATTTCATAGTGTGACAGAGCTATGGTCTGACTGTACCAAAACATGTAAATAAATTAAGTTGCAACCAAGACTTTCCACAGTTCATTTAGTGCCAATTCTGCATGGTCGCCTACCTCATAGATCGAAGCGTAATATCAATCAAGTGAAGACATGTGAAATAAAAATCTACATCAACATATGTACTCCGCTAGCCACCAAGAGGTGTGCAGCGGAGGGCACAATTCGCACCAATGTCATATTTCTCCCCCTCTGTTCCACTCGCGGATCGCGCGAGGGAAAAACGACTGTCTGAGCGCCTCAGTACGAGCTCTTATTCCCCTTATCTTTGAATGATGATCATTACGCGATTTGAAAGTTGGTGGCTATAATATATGCTCTACATCCTCGGCGAAGATTGGATTTCGGAATTTAGTGAGCAGCCCCTTCTGTTTAGCGCGTCGTCTATCTGCAAGTGTGTCCCACTTCAAACTTTCTGTGAAATTTGTAACACTCTCGCAATAGCTAAATGTACCAGTCACGAATCTTGCCGCTCTTCTTTGGACCTTCTCAGTCTCTTGAATCAGACGCAACTGGTAAGGGTCCCATAGAGACGAACAATTTTCTAAGACTGGACGAACTAAAGTATTGTAAGCAATTTCCTTTGTTGAAGGATTGCATCGCTTCAGGATTGTACCAATAAACCGCAATCTAGAGCTCGCCTTACCCGTTACTTTTGTAATCTGATCATTCCATTTGAGATAATTTCGAATAGTCACACCCAGATACTTGACGGATGTTAGCGCTTCCAAAGATTGGGCATTTATTTTGTACTCGTACATTAATGGGGATTTTCGCTTTGTTAGGTTACACTTACCAATATTGAGATAGCTGGCCGCTGTGGCCGAGCGGTTCTAGGCGCTTCAGTCCGGAACCGCGCTGCTGCTACGGTCGCAGGTTCGAATCCTGCCTCGGGCATGGATGTGTGTGATGTCCTTAGGTTGGTTAGGTTTATTTAGTTCTAAGTCTAGGGGACTGATAACCTCAGATGTTAAGCCCCACAGTGCTTAGAGCCATTTGAACCATTTTTTTAATTGAGAGATAACTGCTAGTCATTGCACCACGCACTTATTTTCTGCAAATCGTCATTGATTTGTTCACAACTTTCGTGTGTTCTTCTTTCCTGTAGACTACAGCAGCATTGGCAAACAGTGTAATGCCGCTGTCAATACCATCAACCAGATCGTTTATGTAAATCGTAAAAAGCAGCGGACCTATTACGCTGCCCTGGGGCACACCTGATGTTACACTTGTTTCTATTGAAGTCTCCCCATTCAGGACGACATGCTGTTCCCTGCCTGTTAGAAAACCAACCGCATATGTCATTGGATAGACCGTAAGCGCGCACTTCTTGGAGCAAGCGACAGTGCGGAACTGAGTCGAACGCCTTTCGAAAGTCGAGGAATATGACATCAACCTGGGAGCCGGTATCTAGAGCCTGTTGTATATCATGCACAAAGGGGGCCAGCTGTGTCTCGCATGACCGCTGTTTCCTAAAACCGTGCTGGTTTCTGCAGATGAGCTTCTCAGAGTCTAGAAAGGTCATTGTGTCTGAACACACAATATGTTCCATGATTCTGTAACAAATCGATGTCAGTGAAATTGGCCGGTAATTATGTACATTCGATTTTCTACCCTTTTTGTAGATTGCTATGACCTGGGCCTTCTTCCAGTCCCGTGGAACTTTCCGCTGTTCCAATGATCTCTGATAGATGACGGATAAGAATGGTGCTATATTTTTAGCATATCATAAAATCTTAAGGGGTTACCGTCTAGGCCAGATGCCTTCATAGCGTCTAAGGATCTTAACTGTTTTACTATCCTAGACACACTAAACACTATGACAGCCATCCTTGCGTTTGTTCAATAATTGGAAGGGGGAATGGTGCTGCAGTCCTCTACCGTAAACGAGTTTTTGAAATATAGGTTTAGAATTTCGGCCTTCTGTTTATCATCGTCAGATGCATTACCCGTACTGTCAGCAAGAGAAGGTTCTGAATTATTTGTAGCGTTCATAGATTTTACGTACGACCAAACTTTTCTGGGGTTATTTTTAGAATCAGCAGATAAAATAATGCTTTCAGATTCGTTAAAAGACTCTCATTGACCTTTTGACAGCTGCTTTCATTTCACATAATTTCTGTTTGTCAGGGGGGCAGTGACTACGTTTAAAACGACTGTTCAAAATTCTGTGCTTTTTCAGCAACTTCGTAATACGTTTGTTGAACGAAGGTGGATCCTTTCCCTCCCTTACATTTTTGCTACGCACATATTTCTCTAGCATGTGGTGGACAGTACCTTTAAATTCCGACCAAAGATGCTCAATATCTTTGTGTCCCGCGGTGAATGCTTGGAGCTGACAATGAAGATATTCATTAATGACGCTTTTTTTTTACTTTCCCAAACAAGAATACTCCACACTGTTTTTTCCAGCTTCCACTGACATAGAAGCCACAACGTCATTATGGTCGCTAATACCTTCTTCTAGATTAACTTCCTCAAAAAGATCGGGTCTGTTTGTCGCCAAGATATCTAATATGTTCCCATCTCGAGTTGATTTTCTAACCAATTGCTGAAGGTTGTATGTTGAGAGCGCTCCTAGAATAACTTCACACGAGTCTTTTCTCCTGCCCCCTGTGATTAACGTATAATTTTCCCAGTCAACGGACGCCATATTGTCTCCACCTATAACTAATGGATAATTTGGATATGTATTTCCTATGTACTCAGGACTTTTCCTGAAACGTTCTGCGACGTTTGTTGCGGATGCTGGTGGTCTATAAAAACATTCTGATACAATGGTCACTCCTTGTCTGATTGACAGCTTTATCCAGACTATTTCACAGTCCGACCCAGTATCGATCTCACCTGCGTTTAAATAGGTTTTAACTGCAACACACCACCTCCCAGATCATCAATCCTATCCTTCCTAAACATTGTCAAATCAGACTTCAGAATTTCACTGCTATTTATGTCTGGTTTCAATACCTAATACAATATTGGCATTACTACTGTTTATTTCGGAGAGTAACTCGGGGACCTTGCTACAGACAGTATCCAGACGTAGTTGCTGCTGGATAGGAGACGCACGTCCTACTGGTTCAACGTCGCACGACCTACTAGTTGTACGACGCTGCCTGCTTTCCGGTTCGCGCGAGGTGTCTTTACAATCTGCAGCCGCTTCTGACTGTCTCGACCTTCAATCGTACAATATTTCCCAGCGTCTTTTAAGCAAAGATTGAATCACAATAGCAACATGCGTTACATCACTATACGCGTCTTTTCCAGAGCGTTCGAATGATGGTAAAAAAAAGTATAGCCGTCTCATTTAAAAAACATGTACTTGCCTCATTATCTCGGTCAATATAAACGTTGTGTTGTACATGTACCAATGTATGTGCCCCATAGTCGGCTATGATTTACCGAACACCGCTTGCCGATACGTGCAATCGCCCCCGGAATAAAGGGGATGTTACGTTTTACGCGACTCACCCTATTTACGCTAGAACGCCGAGGGGTGCGTGTTTTTGTTAATGTGTTTAGCGCTGGTATCAACGGAGATATTGAAGCAAGTACGGTATGTCTTTTTTGTTTAACGCTGTGTCAGAATGGCAGCACATTCTTCTGTTTACTTGTCTGTACTGCAGGCCGTTCAGTTCTATTTCAACATCCGTTGCGTGCAGGCATGTATACCAATGAGGAGAATTGGATATACTACTTTTATATGGCGAATGTAAAAGAAATGCCTTAAATCAGTACAGCGGTATAGGGCTCTCTATCCGGATCGCCCGAGTCCGACGCGCCAGGCAGTTGTGCGAGTTATTAAGACGTTAGTGCGGATAGGCTGCTTGAACGTCAGAAAGAGGACAAGAAAGAAGACTCAACTGACAGACAACACGAGGAAGCTGTTCTGGCTGCGGCGCTAATGAATTCGCGCAGTGGTTGGAGTCATATTGCCAAGGAAAGTGGAATCAGCCAGATGAGTGTGATACGCATCCTGCATCGACAAAATTTCCATCCCTATCACTTGTCACGTTAGGCACTCGACGACCGTGATTTCGGGCGTCGTACAGAATTTTGTCGGTTTGCCCTTCAGCAACTGAGAGACGATTCTACGTGTTTCCGTCGTGTGCTCTTTACCGATGAAGCAACGTTTACTAACCAGGCTAATGTAAAGTTGCGTAACATCACTTTTGGGCAGCTCAAAATTCACACTGGCTTCTTTAGGTTCAACATTAACGGCCGTGGAGCGTAAACGTATGGTACGGCATCGTAGGACATTACTTTGTGGGTCCTTATTTCATCGCAGGCTCTCTAAATAAACTGTTGTACGCACACTTTGTGACGAATATTCTGCCGCTTCTTCTAGAAGAGGTACCACTGGATATTCGGCAGTGTATGTGGGTGCAACACGACGGTTGTCCAGCTCACTCGTCCGGTGTTGTAATGCAGATACTGAATGAGAACTTCCCTGGACGTTGTTCAAATGGCCTGCGAGGTTTGACTTCCCTTGATTTTTTTCTTTGGGGAGCACTCGAAGATGCAGTCTATGACGAATCGCCAACTACGCCAGACGATATATGTCGTCGGATCCGCAGTGCATGCTCAACTATATCATACACTGTAATTACATCTGTTCATCGTTCTTTCCAACGGCGACTGCAAATGTGCCTTTCAGTCACATGGTTAAATAAAGGAGAAAGTTATTTTTTGGAAGATTATGTTATTTGATTTGGGTGGTTACCAAATTATTGTTAGAAAATTGCTTGTTTCATTTACGTGTGAGCGAAATTGCATTGCAATCTCAAATAAGTCGACAGATTGTATTGCGCGTACGAGAGCTAGCAACACTGTCATTACGTGCTTACGTTCAGCATGAAACGACGTTTCGTTAAGAACAATATTTATTCTGCGGTGTACAGGTGGTCATCAAAGTATTTTAATAAAATATTTAGTTCAACAAGTGAATTTCGTATGATATAATTTAGTACAATGTAGGTAGAGATAGTTGTCCGATAGCATGTGTTTTACCTCTAAGAAGCGTCAGCCACGTACAGGAAAGGATAGGTCAAGTCTTCCTTCTAGCATTTAGGTATTTCGTACAGCAGTTGCTTTTTGTAGCGTAAAAGACCTTTTTATTTTTGATGAATGAATTGCTGATTCCTCTGTTTCAGCTCACGTAAATATGGGAGGAAAAACAAATGTGAAATAGTTTTCCTAAGCCCTTTGTGATGCGCTAGGTTGTAGCATATGTCGTATTTCCGTATACAACATCCGTAGGTGATACTGCATCTAGGTCGTAAGTTGATTGAAGGGGAAATAAAGTTTTATTCTCGTAGCGCAGGCCTACCTCACGGTATACAACTACGCATCCTGGTCGGAGACACCTGCTTGACTATTTTTCCACCGTGCTCTCACATTCTAGGACATTTCTTGTTTTTTTCTACCACAGATTTCAGCGTAAAAATTAACAAACCTTATATCACTGTAATGCTCTTCTCAAGAGCTATCGAATGCAGTTATAAAAAGTATACGCTTCCATTTAAGAAAACTTGCTTGCTGTAACATCTCCTCGTTGATACCATCGCTAAAAACATTTATCAAACAAAAATATATGTGTCCCTCGACGCTCTAACATTTGTCGAAAATCGTTTCCATATGTGTAACCGTTGACGAAATAAAAGGCTTATTAAAGGCTTATTAAAGACTTATTACATGACTCACCCTGTATTTTCTCATCACAGGTTGGTCATTTATTGTGCTTGTCTGGTTGTCCAGTTTCTCAATTTTGCTGCGTTATGTGCAGCTATCAAAATTTGTTTTCTACGTACTAATTGCTTAGTTTTTCACGAACTTCCCTACTATTTTTCTCTAGTTTAGCTCTTGGATTGACAGATACTGTAATTAGCAGATCCTCTAGGTAGGCGATGCAGTCTCTGTTGTTTCTTATACCCTGAAACGGGTTCAGTAATGCTTCTATGGCAATATCCCAGAACTCTGGTCTACAAATATGCCTTGCGAGCAACCTTTGGCGAAGTTTTTTGTTTTCCTTACGAGGCATTCCAGTTTCACTAGCCAGTCTGTGCAGTAATCTCGTGGGTTATTATAGACACACCTTGGACAGTTAATCAGGCTCGTGTGAGTTGCTGACGCCTCTGGAAGGTGGACCACAATCGGCCTCGAGGTCTCCGCCGCCGCCCGTGTAGTACGCTGTGTGTACGGCCCGCGTGTCAAGAGTCGCTCTACGCGTGAATGGCGCGTGGCGTGGCGTGGCGTGACGTCACATCATAGCGGCCACGGCGCTCCCCACCACACTGGCCAGTTGGCGACTGCCCCTCGCTACCGCCTGCGGAGACAGGCTACACACAGTCCACGGTACTACCGTACGTCAGTTCCATAACGATGTTGCACAGGTCTTGATAATTCTATATGAGAACATCTAACTTCAGTCTAGCTCTTGTTCCGTGGTCACGAACAGCGCTGTTTGTGCAATAATTGTCCATATTACTTTTGAAGTGCACAGCTCACATAAATAAACAAACGTCGTCACTTCATACTTCGTAAATGATCATACACAACTTCAACCCCAAATTTCCACGGAAACAAGTACAATACAGTAGTACAAATAATTATAAAGGCATGTATATTTATTGTAAAATTAACATTGTTGTCCGGAATAACTGTGCGCAGTGTATATGCAATAGTAGGATATCCAGTATACTGACATTTGCAGTCAAATGGTATCGTATTCGATGTCAGTAGTACAGTATATAATAAGACATCAACAATTCAGGTGATAGAGGATGGATCTCAGTATAAAGGCAATCGGCTTTGTGTGGTGTTAGTGTGAGCACATGTGCCTTTACTGCAGATACGAAACGCACACTATAAGTGACAGTGCATATTGTGTACATAAACAACGATTGTCACAATGGCATGCGGAAAACAGTTATCATAACATAAAAAGTAAAAATTGTGCATACAAGGAAATGAGATTTTGATCCTTAAATCGACAAGGTAGAACTGGTCAAGTACAGTGATTGATAATTTTATTAGACTGGACACGGGATATAGACAGAACGGAAGATATGGGATTCGTAAAAAAAAAAAAATTATTTGTGTCATCTAAACGGCTACTTTTGCGCAAAGCAAGGCCACAAACCGACAAATTTTGTTAAATGACAAACCTCGTACATTTAAGAACCGACTGCAGAAACCTGCTCTGACACCCAAACGTAAACAGGTTAGTTAGATCAGTGTTTTCTGAGAAACACACGTCATGGAATTCAGAATGGGACAAAGTGATCTTCAGTGATGAAAATAATTTAGATGGGCCGAATGGATTTAAGTACTATTGGCACGATCTGAGAGCGGAGCACCAGGTAAGAATGAGTAGAAATTTTGGTGGTGGACGTGTTAAGATTTGGGTAGCCGTGTGCACCAAATGTAAATCACGCATTTGTTGGCTGAATTATTGAACGAACTCAGTGTGTACACTGATATGCTGGACATATTGATTAGAATGTATGAGAACCAGAGGAACGAAGGAATGTATTCGCAAATTACGAATATGATTATATACCAGCTTTACAAATAATTACTGACATATGAAGATTTATGCCAGACCGCCACTCGAATCCGGACTTCCCGCTTACCGTGAACGGTCACGTTAACAACTTCGGCTATCCGTGCACGCCTCCTGGACAGACCCAAACTACCATATGTCGAATATTGCCCATGTCATCTATGCTCTCTGTTGTGGGTTGGCAGGAGAGCCAACACCGTGTTATTAGAGGAAGCCGAAAGGCACGCGTTTTAGCTCACGCAGGCTGGCGTGAGGTCTGGAACAGGATAAGGAAATTAGAATTTAGAAAAACGGACGTAGCTGGTGGAATACTTAACTTTAATCCATAAATGGTGAACGTCGCTCTTGACGGTACATTATTCATAATAACAATAGTAACTGGTAATGACGCCTTGCTAGGTCGTAGCAAATGACGTAGCTGAAGGCTATGCTAATTATCGTCTCGGCAAATGAGAGTGTATTTTGTCAGTGAACCATCGCTAGCAAAGTCGGTTGTACAACTGGGGCGTGTGCTAGGAACTCTCTGTAGGCCTGCCGTGTGGCGGCGCTCGGTCTGCAATCACTGATAGTGGCGACACGCGGGTCCGACGTATACTAACGGACCGCGGACGATTTAAAGGCTACCACCTAGCAAGTGTGGTGTCTGGCGGTGACACCACACTCCCTTTTTAATCTTTATTATCGACATTTTAGCCCGTCGAGGCATGTATACCAATGACTTACACAATCTCTGCATACATAGTGTCTGCATATTACGTTAAAATGGCCTTCAGACGTGAGTGTACGTCTGAACGAACAGACATTGTTTGACGAGTCAAAGCCGTTGTAGATATTACGAAACGAATTCATGAATCACGAAATAAATAGACCCGTGTCGTGAAAACATTTCGTAATATTTACAACAGCTGTGAATTGTTTCTGTCTGTCTCATCAGACGTTATATTAGGCTATACAGACACTGAACAATACAGACATTGGCAACCTGTATTTAATGCCACAGCAAGGCAAAACGACGAGAATAACAATGACTGTCCCTGTGCGGGAATCGCAGGGATACATGCGAGCGTGGCGCATGGAAATCGTGGCATGTGAAAGTTCGTGTCGTTTCTGGAATCGTGCACGAATAGCCAGAGTTGTTAAACCGACTCCGACACAACTTGTAAAAATATGTCACTAATCACTTGTACAGCTGGTGTGTAATCATTTTGGCAATTTGTGAATGCATTTCTTACATCTAATGGAGCTGTAGGTAGTGCACAGTGTCTGTTCCTTCGGAAATGCATTCATCACTGAAACACTACCGTGCAGCTAGCTACTAAACGGTAAGCAAACCAGCCACTTGACCTAGCCTCTTTATCCAAAAAAACAGTTCTCTTGTGCTCTTAATGTAGAAACATACATACATACATACATACTCCGTTAGCCACCAAGCGGTGTGTGGCGGAAGACACTATTCGCGCCAAAGTCATATCCCGCTCTCCTTTCCCCTCGTCTGTTCCACTCGAGGATCCCGCGATGGAAAAACGACTGTCTGAACGCCTCAGTACGAGCTCTAATCTCCCTTATCTTTGAATGGTGACCATTGTCTCTCCTCCCCCTCCCCCTCCCCCACATCTGTAGTCCAATTGGGTGGGCTGGATTACCATGCCGGCCGTTGTGGCCGAGCGGTTCTAGGCGCTTCAGTCCGGAACCGCGCTGCTGCTAGGTCGCAGGTTCGAATCCTGGCTCGGGCATGGATGTGTGTGATGTCTTTAGGTTAGTTAGGTTTAAGTAGTTCTAAGTCTAGGGGACTGGTAACTTCAGATGTTAAGTCGCGTAGTGCTCAGAGGCATTTGAACCATTTGATTACCATGATTTATGATCCAAAAATGATGTGAGACACTTTGACGTTACAGTGTATGTTTTAGTTTACCCATCTCTTGTCACTGTTGCGTAACCTAACCTAACCTCGTGATGACCCTCTTCGGAATACATTGTTCATTTTCAAACCATAGTCTTCAAACAATGTAACCTTTAAAAATTTTTACGTTCGAGAAAACTAGACAATTCTTCTTAGTGTGTTTAACATTAGGTTAAATACCTTCGTTGTAAACGTTTACATACATTTTCACCTGTGCACACATATACAGAGTGGACCAGAAGTCACAGACGGAAAGTATTAATTAACTTAACATGTAGTTTTGCGGTTACACGAATCTGGGCACATATTCTAGGTGGAAAATTACGTGCCTCTGTCTTCTGCTTGAGGCATTCAAATTACAACAATGCAGGCGATAATTGG
This sequence comes from Schistocerca cancellata, assembly GCF_023864275.1. Lineage (NCBI taxonomy): Eukaryota > Metazoa > Arthropoda > Insecta > Orthoptera > Acrididae > Schistocerca > Schistocerca cancellata. Next base: position 105,492,340 of record NC_064633.1, on the reverse strand, counting down.
TGTGCCGTGTTGTCGCGTTCTTCGGGATAGCAAGAAAGCTAGTTGGATTTCCCTTACTAGTTCTTTTAAGAGTTCCACTTCCTCTTCCGTCATGTGGGCCAACCTCCGACGGCTCTCTGGGACCAGGTCCATTCCGCAGCAGATGACGTCTTAGTAGCTATCTCCAACACCTTGGACCGCTTTTTTGCGGAGATTTCGATCTCCGCCCTCTATCACCCCACCTTCCTTCATCGGAAACGAGTGGAGGCGGCTCGGGCGTATACCCTTCTCTTCTCAGAATCGTATGTGCTACAGTACCGGCTTTACTATGAGGAGCTAGACCAAGATCGCACTTCATCCCGACCATCCGCTCCAGGGCCGGACGATGTTCACATTCAGGTGTTGCAGCACCTCTCTCTTGCGAGCTGGCACTTTCTCCTTCATACGTACACTCGCATCTGGCCGGAAGGCACGTTTCACAGACGCTGGCGTGAAGCCACTGTCATATCCATACCCAAGCTCGATAAGGACAGACACTTTCCTTCTAGTTATCTCCCGTTCCTCTCATCACCTGTTTTTGCTAGATTCTAGATCGTACGGTTCATGGCCGGCTGGTATTGTGGCTCGAGTTTCGCAATTTATTAAACACTGCACAGCGTGGATTTCGAGCGCGGCGTTCTGCGGTTGACCATCTCGTCACTTTGTCAACCCACGTCATGAATGGTTTTCTGCGGCAATACCAGACGGTGGCTGTGTTTTTCGATTTGAAGAAAGCCTACGACACCTGCTGGAGAACTGGTATCCTCCATACTCTTTACACGCGAGGCTTCCATGACCGCGTGCCCTGTTTCCTTCAGGGATTTTTACAAGATAGTTTTCAAGGTGCGTGGTGCGTTTGGGTCTTGCCTCGTCGAACACCTTTATCCAGGAAAACAGTGTGCCTGGGGGTTCCGACCTGAGCGCCAACCTCTTTCCTATCGCCATCAACCCTATAATGGCCTGTCACCCGCCGGGCATCTCCGGCTCCCTTGACGATTTTGCGATTTACTGCAGGTCTCCACGGACTTTTCTGATAGATCGGCGTCTTCAGCGGTGTCTTGATCGTCTTTTCTCCTGGAGTATCGACATTGGCTTTCGCTTTTCCACTGACAAAACCGTCTGTATGAATTTCTGGCGGCGCAATTTGTTTCTTCCAGAGTCTTTGCATTTTGAGCCTGTTGCTCTTCCGTTCGTTGAAACTACGAAATGCCTGGGGCTCACGCTAGATAGGAAACTTTCGTGGTCCTCCCACGTGCCTTACATGGTCGTCCGCTGTATGCCCCCCAGGGGAGCTCACAATCCTTTCGTGAGTACGTGCGTGGCGAGCACGGAGCCCCGAGCTATTGCAGCCTTCCTTCTTTCCCGTGCTGCATTTCCCTTCCCTTCCCTTCCCTGCCTTTCCTGTCCTTGTTCCTTCCCCTCTGCCCTCTCCTCTCACTCTCTTGGTGTCCTTGTTTATGTTGGCCCCGCTATCGTCCTGGTTATGTTGGCTTTGCGATTTGGTTTTGTTGAGTAATTATCTCACCCTTTTGGTATTCTCTGGTCCCCCTCTGGGGTTTGACCTCCATTACTAAATTTCTATTCCATAGTGTGAGCCATTTGGGGAAGAGCACCTTACCTAGTGTCTCCGACGTGTGCCCTCCTAGCTCCTTCCATCTTTTCCTTCACGTAGTTGTCTGATGCTAGGGCACATAGCCAGTACGGTAGCCAGCCTATGTGGAGCTGTCACTGTGTACCCTTTTGGTTGAGGCCCCTGAAAACACACATGCACTCCATGAGGGGAGTTCCTGTGTCAATGATGTCTAGCTGTGCTTTAGTTACATCTTCACCCCTTCCTCCTCCTTCCGTACCTTAGTCCCGAACCCCTCTCCTTCCCCTTCCCCTGCGATTCCCATCATCCTCTCCGGACGCCGCTCCCGCTCCCAATCTGGAGAAGTGCCCCACTTCTTCGGCGTCTGCCGGTCAAGGGCGCCCCTCCTGGGACCTCCCTTCCTGGCACCTTCCACGGCACAGGTCTGCTGCCACACCACGAGAACCAGTCTGTGGGCCTCCAGGTCGCCCGCTCTCGTTCTGTTCCAGATCTTGCAGGAGCTGGCTCCTTTCTGCAGCACAGCCCTCCTCGTTCTCAAACAGAAAAGAACAAAAAAACGTAAGTCCCGAGACAAGGAGCCTTTGGTGTCACAAGGGGTCCCGTCCCCACCTACGCAACCTGACTCTGACCTGCTGTTCGTGGATGTCGCCCCCTCTTTTTCGGTGACGGGTGGTGACCCGGCGGCATGACTGGCTTTAGCCTGTTCACCCCCCATTTGAGTCGTTTTTCTGTGGTTATCCAAAGGAATTGTAATGGATATTACCGCTACCTTCTGGAGTTGAAATACTTTATTTCGTTTTACTCTACAGCTTGTGTGGTTCTACAGTAATCTCATTTTACTGATGATCACTCATCGACCCTCCGTGGGTTCCGTGTTTTCTGTCGAAATCGGTTTGACCCCTGCGGGTCTCTGGTGGCGTTTGTACGTTGGTCCGTACGGACGTTGCTAGCACATGAATTCCTCTTCAAACTACATTAGAGGCGGTTGCTGTTAGGGTCCACCTGGACTCTGGGGTCACAGTTTGCATCCTTATCTCCATCCTGTCAGGACTCTTATACCTGCTACCTTAACTGCCCTTCTTCACCAAGTTCCTCCTCCTTGTCCGCCGCTCGTGGTCTCGCGGTAGCGTTCTCGCTTCCCGAGCACGGGGTCCCGGGTTCGATTCCCGGCGGGGTCAGGGATTTTCACCTGCCTCGAGATGACTGGGTGTTTGTGTTGTCCTCATAATTTCATCATCATCCAGGAAAGTGGCGAAATTGGACTGAGCAAAGGTTGGGAAATTGTACGGGCGCTGATAACCACGCAGTTGAGCGCCCCACAAACCAAACATCATCATCATCATCATCATCAAGTTCCTCCTCCCTTCCTCCTCCTCGAGGATTTTAATGCTTATCATCCCTTGTGGGGGCAGTGCATTTCCATCTAGTTGGGATCTTCTCATAGACCGGTTTCTTGTAGACCACGACTTGTGCCTTCTTAATGATCGTTCCCCTACCCATTTAAGTGCCGGTCATGGTATCTTTTCTGCCGTTGATCTTACTCTTTCTTCTCCCTACCTCCCTCCCTCCTTCATCCATTACACTGGTCGCCACACGACGACCTTTGCGTTAGTGACCACTTCGTGTTGATTCTATCGCTCCCTTCCCGCTCCCCGATGGACAGGTTACCTCGTTGGTCTTCCAATGCGCCGATTGTCCTTTATCTACTGCACAGATCGGTTTTTCTCCCTTTTTGTCGGGTTGTTTCATACGTGACGTGTCTGATGCGATTGTTCGCGCTGCAAGCCTTGTTATTCCCCGCTCATCTGGACAATTTCACCGCCGGCAAGTCCTGTGGTGGAGTACGGCCATTGCCATTGCCATCTGTGATCGCCGTCGAGCTTTGCAACACCTTAAGAGGCACCCTTCCGCTGCCAATCTTATTCTTTAAACGCCTTCGCGCCAAAGCCCATTACTGAAACGGAGCAAACGGATGTGTTGGGAACGCTATGTTTCTTCCCTCGGTCCTACTGTCCCTATGTCACTGGTATGGGTTACACTTCGCTCTCTCCAAGGTTGCCATCGGCAGTCTACCCTCCCGGATGGCCTTTGCACTGACCCGTTGATTCTCGCGGAACATTTTGTGATCCATTTTGCAACAGCATCAGCGTGAACCTCCTATCCGGCTGCTTTCCTGCACCAGAAACAGTGGGCCGAAGCTTTCGCCTTATGTTTTACCCTTGTCAGTTAGAATCTTACAACGAACCTTTTACTGAATGGGAACTTCTTTCCGCACTTTCTTCTTCTCATGATACGGTCCCTGGCCCAGACTCCATTCATAACCAAAAGCTTCGACATCTCAGTGCTCCACAACGACGACAACTTCTCCGGGTGCTTAACCGTATTTGGCTCCAGGGTGACTTCCCTTCTCAATGGAGGGATAGCATCGTGGTTCCCGTCCTTAAGCCTGGTAAGAACCCCCCGTTTGTCGAAAGCTATCGGCTAATTAGTATGACAAACGTTGTTTGCAAGTTACTTGAACGGATGCTAGCCTGTTGGCTCAATTGGGTCCTCGTATCTCGGGATCCGTTGTCTGCTTACAAGTGTGGCTTCCGAGAGGGACGGTCTCTGATCGATCATTTACTTCGCTTAGAATCCGCAGTTCGGCAGGCTTTTTCCCAGCGCCGTCATTTGGTTTGCAGTATTTTTCGACCTTCGCAAGGCCTGTGACACGGCTTGGCACCATCATATCTTTCTTATACTTAATGAGTGGGGTCTTCGGGGCCCACTCCCGATTTTTATCCGCCAGTTCCTGTTCTATCGATCGTTCAGTGTTCGGGTTGGTACTGTTTTCAGTTCTCCACGGACCCAGAAGAAAGGCACCCCACAGGGTTCCATCTTGAGTGTACTTCTTTTCCTCATTGCCTGTGGCTTCCGTCAGTCGTTTGGTCACGTATGCTCTGTATGTCTGTATGTGGATGATTTCTGCATTTGGGTTAGTTCCTTTTCGATGGCCTCTGCAGACCGTCAGCTCCAGGGTGCTGTACGGCGACCCTCTCACACAGGTTTCAGTTCTCTCCATTAAAATCGTGGGTGGTCCACTTCTGTCGCCCTACTACGATCCACCCTGATCCAGAGCTCTATCACGATGCACAACGATTGCCTGTGGTCCCACAGTTTCGTTTCCTGGGTCTTCTTTTCGACAACAAGCTCACTTGGCTGCCCCATATCAGACTTCTGAAGGTAGGATATTTCCGTAAACTCAATGTCCTTCGCATCCTTGCCCACACCTCTTGGGGTGCAGATCGTTCCACTCTTCTCCGCCTTTATCGGGCATTAGTGCTGTCTCGCTTGGACTATGATTGTCAAGTTTATGGTTCGGCTGATCCTTCCACATTGCACCTCCTGGATTCAGTCCACCATCGTGGTATCCGTTTGGCCACTAGTGCCTTCCCTACTAGCCCTGTTGTTAGTCTCCTGGTTGAAGCTGTGATCTCCCCCCCCCCCCTCCCTTTTCTGTTCAGCGGTACCAGCTTACGGTTTCTTTTGCAATCGCTGTCCGTTCCTCTCCCACTCATCCTTCCTGTTCCCAGACCAAGGACGTCGCCCACCTGATTCCCGTCCTCGGGCGGGTTTACCGGTTGGGCTCCGCCTTGCGTCTCTTCACTGTGATTTTCAGCTTAGTTCTTTGTCCTGTCTCCCACGTTCCCTCCCCAACACCCCTTCTCCCTTGGTTAGTTCCTCGGTCCCGGATTCGGATGGATCTCTGCCGAAGTCTGAAAGAATCCGTTCCCCCGATGGTGTTCCGTTGTTTTATCCGCCGAATTTTATGGGAGTTTCGGGATGCTGTTGTTTTTTACACCGATGGCTCTAAATCTGCTGATCGTGTGGGATATGCCTTCACGTCCTTTTTTGGCATGGAAAATCTCCTGCCAACTGCATGTGGGGTGTTTACGGCGGAATTGATGGCAGTTTCCCAGGCCCTTACCTTTATTAGACAGCCCCAACTCAATCGCGTTTTGTTATGTATGGACTCAATGAGTGGCCTTCAGGCTATTGACCGGTATTTTTCCCGCCATCCCTTGGTCTCGGCCATCCATGACCGTCTAGCTGATCTTCATCATGCTGCTTGTTCCGTTGATTTCCTTTGGGTCCCTGGCCATGTGGTATCCCAGGTAATGAGCTTGCTGAACGTTTGGCTGGGGGAACAATCACTTACCCCCTCTTCTCTGTAACCTCTCATGCGGAGGATTTACGGCTTCATATCAAATCCCACTTCGCTTAATCATGGGCTAGCTCTTTGAAGGCTACCTCCTTGTCTAATAAACTTCGTGCGATTAAGGCGACACCTGTCCTGTGGCGTTCTTCCTTCCGCCTCTCCCGAAAGGACTCGGCCACCCTGTGTCGTCTCCGCATCGACCATACCAGGCTGACCCATGGTTTTATTTTGCGAAATGCGTCACCCACACTTTGCCCCGTTCAGAGCCTCTGTGTGCTGTACCCTATGCATCCCTTAGACAACGAGTCCAGAAAGGCTGTCACTTGCTCGCTCGTGATGGAGCAACTGTGATGTTTATATGGGTTCCTGATCACGTAGGTTTGACGTTAAACGAGGCCTCTGACGCTGCTTACAAGGCTGCAGTCCTCGTACCTCGACACGCTAGTTCTTCATTCATTTCTGTGTTGCCGTCTGTCAGCAGGCGTTGTCAGTTTGGCATCACCATTGCCCTTCCTTCATGGAAACAGCCTCCGGGGAATTAAGCTTCTCCCAGCGACTTGGACTACCTGCTTTCGGCTCTCTCGCCACGAGGAGATAATTTTAGCTATGTTGTGTATTGGGCTCTATCGTTATAGCAGTCGTCATTTGTTAAGTGGTGAACCCTCACCACTATGTGCTCGTTCTCGGCAACCTTTGATGGTTCGCCATTTTCTGACCAATTGCCCTTCCCTTAATCACTTACGTTCTAGTGTCTGTCTGTTATCTGAATTATCGGCCGTTTTTAGCAAACACCATTCGGGCTGTCGACTGCGTTTACTTTTTATCCGCCGTGGCAGTATGGCGAACGACATTTAATCTTTTGTTCGGGACCTCTGCTGTCTCTGTTGCGTATTTAGTGGATTTCTCCATGAGAAAGTCCTTGTTCTTACCTGTCTTCCTTCCCTCTGTTGGGCTTAACGTGTAGTAGCTTTTAATTTTTTCGTATTAGTGTTCTAAGACTAACAAGTGCGCTTATGCTTATGACCTCTGTTGATTTTGCGCCTTAAAACAAAACAGAGCCATACTGCTTTCTCCTCCCTGTCCACCACCTCCTCCTCCCCACCCCTCTACGTCCGTTTCGTCCTCTTTCCTCTCTTTGTCCGCTTCCTCCTCTTCTCTCTCTCTCTCTGTCCATCTCCTCATTCCCGCCCTCTCTGTCAGTCACCTCAGTCCCTCTCTCTGTCGGTCCATCTCCTCCTCTCCCACCCCCACCCCCCATCTCTCGCCATGTTATCACTCCCAACCGAATAGGAGACTGGTAGTTCTTAGCCCCATAGGATTTCTTTTCTAGATTGTAACTAATATGTCTACTAAATTTGATTGAAATTCCTGGGGCTCACGGTCGATAGGAAACATTCTTGGTCCTCCCATGTGTCTTACCTGGCAGCCCGCTGTACGTGGTTCCTAAATGTTCTGCGTGTCCTCAATGACTCTTCCTGGGGTGCCGACCGAACCACCCTCCTTCGTTTCTACCGGTCCCTTGTCTGTCGAAAATAGACCATGGGTGCATTGTTTATGCGTCTGGCGTCCGTCTCTCGTACGCAGTGTCAACACTATCAACCGTCGTAGTATCCGTTCGGCCACGGGCGCCTTTTACACCAGCCCAGTTGGGAATCTGTATGCTGAAGCTGCTGAACTACCCCTGTCCAGGTATGCATGCCGTTTGTCTGCCATGCGTGGCCACCCCTCCTATGCCTCCTCCTTTGATGATTCCTTTGATCGTCGGTATGGGGCTCGTCCTTCTTCTCTGTTACCTCCTGGAGTCCGCTTTCGGCACTCGCTACGGTGGCTTAACTTCACACTACCGGCAACTTTCCCGGTGAGTGTGAACCCTTCACCACCTTGGCTTCGTGAAGCGGCCCATTTTAACCTTGGCCTTCCTTCGCTTCCTAAGCACACTACTCTAGCCGCGGTCTATCGCCTTCAGTTTCACGAATTTCGCATGGAACTTCGCAATAGTACCTTTGTATACACTAATGGATCTCGGACTGATCGTGGGTTCGGGTGTGTATTCGTCATTGGCACCCGCGTCTTTCGATATTGGCTTCCAGCACACTCCTCAGTATTTACAGCCGAACTCTTCGCCCTGTATCAGGTCACGGAGTACATCCGGCGACACAGCATTTTCATTTGTGTCCTCTGCTCAGACTCTCAGCGCCCTTCAAAGTCTATCTACGCTGTACACCGCCCATCCCTTAGTGCTACGGGTCAAGGGAAAGCTGTCGCTTGCTCGTTCTTGGTGGAGCCACTGTGATGTTTATGTGGGTTCCTGGTCATGTCGGTCTGCCACGAAACGAGGCTGCTGACAAGGCTGCAGTGCCCGTATCTCAGCCCACTAATTCCTAATACCCCCCATTTATCTCTGTGTTGCCGTCTGTTAGAAGTTGGTGTCCCTTTGGCATCGCCATTGGTCCTCCCTTCATGGGAATAAGCTCCGGATTATTAAGCCTCTCCCAGCGGCTTGGACGACCTCCTCTTGGCCCTCGCGCCGGGAGGAGGTCATTTTAAATAGGTTGCGTATTGAACACTGCCGTTTTAGCCATCGTCATTTGATAAGTGGCGCTCCCCCACCACGTTGTACGCATTGCGCATAAGTTTTAACTGTCCGCCACATCCTGACGGAATGCCCATTTTTTAGCTGTTACGTTCCCGCTTAGGTTTACCGTCTGAGGTATCGAGTGTTTTAGCAAATAACGCGCGGGCTGTCGACCGCGTCCTACTTTTCATCCGCCAAAGCAATATGGCAAAGGCCATTTAATTTTTAGTTTTGGACCTCCGTTCCTGTATGGTGTGTTTTTTAACCCCTTTTCACGTGCCTGTTTTTAGCTATCTTCTATTATGTCGATTGGGACTGACGTATAGTCGTTTTTTAACTCCTCTCTCTTCGTGTTCCATAGTTTTGACTTGCGTGGAATATCAGATCCCTTAATCGGGTAGGTAGGCTAGAAAATTTAAAAAGGGAAATGGATAGGTTAAAGTTAGATATAGTAGGAATTAGTGAAGTTCGGTGGCAGGAGGACCAAGACTTTTGGACAGGCGAATAAAGGGTTATAAATATAAAATCAGATAGGGGTAATGCAGGAGTCGGTTTAATAATGAATAAAAGAATAGGAGTGCGGGTAAGCTACTACAAACAGCATTGTGAACGCATTATTGTGGCCAAGATAGACACGAAGCCCATGCCTACTGCAGTAGTACAAGTTTATATGTCAACTAGCTCTGCTGATGACGAAGAAATTAAAGAAATGTATGATGAAATAAAAGAAATTATTCAGATAGTGAAGGGAGACGAAAATTTAGTACTCATGGGTGACTGGAATTCGGTAGTAAGAAAAGGGAGAGAAGCAAACGTAGTAGGTGCATTTGGATTGGGGAGAAGAAATGAAAGAGGAAGCCGCCTGGTAGAATTTTGCACAGAGCACAACTTAATCATAGCTAACACTTGGTTCAAGAATCATAAAAGAAGGTTGTATACATGGAAGAAGCCTGGAGATACTGACAGGTTTCAGATACATTATATAATGGTAAGACAGAGATTTAGGAACCAGGTTTTAAATTGTAAGACATTTCCAGGAGCAGATGTGTACTCTGACCACAATCTATTGGTTATGAACTGTAGATTAAAACTGACGAAACTGCCAAAAGGTGGGAATTTAAGGAGATGGGATCTGGATAAACTGACTAAACCAGAGGTTGTATAGAGTTTCAGAGAGAGCATCAGGGAACAGTTGACACGAATGGGGGAAAGAAATACAGTAGAAGAAGAATGGGTAGCTTTGAGGGATGAAATAGTGAGGGGAGCAGAGGATAAAGTAGGTAAAAAGACGAGGGCTACTAGAAATCCTTGGGTAACAGAAGAAATATTGAATTTAATTGATGAAACGAGAAAATATAAAAATGCAGTAAATGAAGCAGGCAAAAAGGAATACAAACGTCTCAAAAATGAGATCGACAGGAGGTGCAAAATGGCTAAGCAGGGATGGCTAGACGACAAATGTAAGGATGTAGAGGCTTATCTCACTAGGGGTAAGATAGATACAGCCTACAGGAAAATTAAAGAGACCTTTGGAGAAAAGAGAACCACTTGTATGAATATCAAGAGCTGAGATGGAAACCCAGTTCTAAGCAAAGAAGGGAAAGCGGAAAGGTGGAAGGAGTATATCGAGGGTCTATACAAGGGCGATGTTCTTGAGGACAATATTATGGAAATGGAAGAGGATGTAGATGAAGACGAAATGGGAGATATGATACTGTGCGAAGAGTTTAACAAAGCCCTGAAAGACCTGAGCCGAAACAAGGCACCGGGAGTAGACAACATTCCATTGGAACTACTGCCGGCCTTGGGAGAGCCAGTCCTGACAAAACTCTACCATCTGGTGAGCAAGATGTATGAAACAGGCGAAATACCCTCAGACTTCAAGAAGAATATAATAATTCCAATCCCAAAGAAAGCAGGTGTTGACAGATGCGAAAATTACCGAACTATCAGTTTAATAAGTCATGGCTGCAAAATACTAACGCGAATTCTTTACAGGCGAATGGAATAACTAGTCGAAGCCGACCTCGGGGAAGTTCAGTTTGGATTCCGTAGAAATATTGGAACACGTGAGGCAATACTGACCCTACGACTTACCTTAGAAGCTAGATTAAGGAAAGGCAAACCTACGTTTCTAGCATTTCTAGACTTAGAGTTAGCTTTTGATAATGTTGACTGGAATACTCTTTCAAATTCTGAAGGTGTCAGGGGTAAAATACAGGGAGCGAAAGGCTATTTACAATTTGTACAGAAAGCAGATGGCAGTTGCAAGAGTCGAGGGACATGAAAGGGAAGCAGTGGTTGGGAAGGGAGTGAGACAGGGCTGTAGCCTCTCCCCGATGTTATTCAATCTGTATGTTGAGCAAACAGTGAAGGAAACAAAACAAAAATTCGGAGTAGGTATTAAAATCCATGGAGAAGGAATAAAAACGTTGAGGTTCGCCGATGACATTGTAATTCTGTCAGAGACAGCAAAGGACTTGGAAGAACAGTTCAACGGAATGGACAGTGTCTTGAAAGGAGGATATAAGATGAACATCAACAAAAGCAAAACGAGGATAATGGAATGTAGTCGAATTACGTCAGGTGATGCTGAGGGAACTAGATTAGGAAATGAGACACTTAAAGTAGTAAAGGAGTTTTGCTATTTGGGGTGCAAAATAACTGATGATGGTCGAACTAGAGAGGATATAAAATGTAGACTGGTAATGGCAAGGAAAGCGTTTCTGAAGAAGAGAAATTTGTTAACATCGAGTATAGATTTAAGTGTCAGGAAGTCGTTTCTGAAAGTATTTGTATGGAGTGTAGCCATGTATGGAAGTGAAACATGGACGATAAATAGTTTGGACAAGATGAGAATAGAAGCTTTCGAAATGTGGTGCTACAGAAGAATGCTGAAGATTAGATGGGTAGATCACATAACTAATGAGGAAGTATTGAATAGGATTGGGGAGAAGAGAAGTTTGTGGCACAACTTGACTAGAAGAAGGGATCGGTTGATAGGACATGTTCTGAGACATCAAGGGATCACTAATTTAGTATTGGAGAGGAGCGTGGAGGGTAAAAATCGTAGAGGGAGACCAAGAGATGAATACACTAAGGAGATTCAGAAGGATGTAGGTAGTAGAGTCCATGCCAAGTCGTGTCGCGGCACTTCAGCATGCTCGCGGGAGCGCTACACGATATTAAACAGGTGTATCAGTTTCCTTGGCTATTGAGTGTCCTTTAGTGCAACAGTGTGAGTTTAAAACAAAAACTGCCTATGCTGTCTAATTGCCATTAGTGTTTTTGCTGATAAATAGAAGTCAAATGAAAATTATTACTGCTATTGATAATGAGTTAAAAAGTAAAACTAATTGTCGAGGCACGTTTTTTTCGTGGTGAGGGCCATGGTAAAGTAGGTGACAGTATGTTTCTTTGATACAATTTGTAAACTTAGAAATGTCTCAGAAATGAAATATGGAAATAGCATGTGCAGCAAATGACATTCTGTGTCAGATTGTTGAAATAAATAATTTGTTTCATCAGTTTCGATTTTGTCCAAATTTGATGTAAACTACATCATCGGAAGCCTAATATTGAGGACGTGGGGAGAAGTCTGCTGTGGCAACACCTTTCGTTCCGTAATTTTCTGGAATAGTGAGATTTGAGACATCGAGGCTTAATAGTCGGGGAGAATGACTGCATGCAGTTCATTTGCTGGCCTGTGGTCGTGCATTGGTACAGTTACCTTTGAGCATACAGTGCGAGAAGACTCTTTGCCCTGTCCATAATGTCCACTCCATTGATGAAGTGGAGCACAACTCGTTCTATAAAAAAACTTTTATTCCGTAACACTTAAGAAAGTGCACACGGTGCCCGCGAGCTACGGTCCTTGTCTGGTCGAGACATTCATCTGCTGGCTACGAAGTGTCCACGCTGCCAGTTAAACACGTAGCAAGATACAGGGTGAGTCAAAAAGGACGTTACAACTTTGGAATGATAAAGAAATTTATTCACTTAACTTGCAACATCGGTAGGTGTCATTTTACAGCGAACCACTTCAATTTTCACAGAAAAGTGTCATTACGGTTCGATGCGGCAAACATCGTACCGGTAATCAATTTCTTCTCACACTTGTCGCAGCAAATCGGGCGTAACTTATGCAACGCCAGCGCAGATTTAATTTTTCGGCTAAATTGTTTGGTAGGGGAGGAACATAGACATGGTCTGTAATGAAACGTCAGAGAAATAAATCTACATCTACATTTATACTCCGCAAGCCACCCAACGGTGTGTGGCGGAGGGCACTTTACGTGCCACTGTCATTACCTCCCTTTCCTGTTCCAGTCGCGTATGGTTCGCGGGAAAAACGACTGTCTGAAAGCCTCCGTGCGCGCTCTAATCTCTCTAATTTTACATTCGTGATCTCCTCGGGAGGTATAAGTAGGGGGAAGCAATATATTCGATACCTCATCCAGAAACGCACCCTCTCGAAACCTGGCGAGCAAGCTACACCGCGATGCAGAGCGCCTCTCTTGCAGAGTCTGCCAATTGAGTTTGTTAAACATCTCCGTAACGCTATCACGGTTACCAAATAACCCTGTGACGAAACGCGCCGCTTTTCTTTGGATCTTCTCTATCTCCTCCGTCAACCCGATCTGGTACGGGTCCCACACTGATGAGCAATACTCAAGTATAGGTCGAACGAGTGTTTTGTAAGCCACCTCCTTTGTTGATGGACTACATTTTCTAAGGACTCTCTCAATGAATCTCAACCTGGTACCCGCCTTACCAACAATTAATTTTGTATGATCATTCCACTTCAAATCGTTCCGCACGCATACTCCCAGATCCAGTGTGTCAAGTCTGGGGAGCGAAGTGGCCGTGCGCAATCGTTCACGGCCATTCCACAGAGCCGGCCCGTGTGGCCGAGCGGTTCTAGGCGCTTCAATCTGGATCCGTGCGACCACTACGGTCGCAGGTTCGAATCCTGCCTCGGGCATGGATGTGTGCGATGTCCTTAGGTTAGGTAGGTTTAAGTAGTTCTTAGTTCTAGGGGGACTGATGACCTCAGATGTTAAGTCCCATAGTGCTCAGAGCCATTTGAGCCATTCCACTGACGCGGGAAGCGACCATCAAGGAAATCTGGAATCCGTTAGGAAATGACGTGGCGCTGCGTCTTGCTGGTAGTAAACCATCCCGCCCCGGTTAACTTCGTCGATCTGATGACTGCGGGCCAAGCTCTCCCGAAGATGTTCGACATGATGAACAACACGAAGGCGACCTCGGGATTCATCATATCGCAGTGAACAACCCGTCTCAACGAAGTTCTTGTGCCAAGAGTAAATGGTAGGCTGCTTGCAGGTTGTTTAGCGTATTCGGTGCGAAATTTACGCCGAGCAGGTGTAGTAGAGTTGGTTTCATGAGACAAAACACACAGCGGGCACGCTCCGCACCAGTGAAAGTAGGCATTTTAACTGTGCACTATGCTGGCGCTCCTGGTGGCGGAATGTGGTACGGATGCACTACGCGAATCGAACTTCAGGTTGTTTGCTACAAAATGACGCATCTACGATTCTATCAGTTATCTCAATAAATTTCTGCACCATTCGAAAGTTGTAAAGTCCTTTCTGACTCACACTGTACAATGCATTAGATTTACTGCACAGCTTGCGTGGCCGAGACATAACCGCTCGCTGCAGATTGTCCCATGTAATTCTTCCTGTCCTCAACAAAGGGACAGGTAGGTGCTGACAAACAGTTGCAAACCTGCGGGTCCGGGGATTAGAATAGGCCCGAGGTATTCCTGCCTGTCGTACGAGGCGACTAAAAGGAGTCCATCCCCCTCACGGGGGTAGTTAGCGCCTGCGTCCGGAGACGGACGGTTCCACGACCTATAATTGTGGTCTTTTTGGTTTTTCACTTCTCGTTTCTTCCTTCCTTTTGTTGGTTCCTTTCTTTGCTCTTCTCCACCTCACTGTCTTCCTTACTCTTTCCCTTGACTTCTCCTTGCCTTCTCATTGCCTTCTTCTCCTTGCCTTCTCCTTGCCTTCTTCTCATTGCCTTCTTCTCATTGCCTTCTTCTCATTGCCTTCTTCTCATTGCCTTCTTCTCATTGCCTTCTTCTCATTGCCTTCTTCTCATTGCCTTCTTCTCATTGCCTTCTTCTCATTGCCTTCTTCTCATTGCCTTCTTCTCATTGCCTTCTTCTCATTGCCTTCTTCTCATTGCCTTCTTCTCATTGCCTTCTTCTCCTTGCCTTCTCTGGTCTCCGCCTCGGCGTTTGAGACAGTCTGTCCTCTTTCTCCCTCTCTCTCTTCTTTTTCCTCTTCTTCCTTCCTCCCTGTGCGTGCCTGAAGGCCGACCCACGCGTTCGCACGCGTAGCCAGTGACCGGGTAACGCGTAATTCCCCGCCCTGGGTAGACATGTAAGGCACGCGCGTACCCCCTGGTAAAGGCCAGGCCCGGGGAGGGGTGATTGCCTGAGCTGATACCTTCTGACCATGCCGATTGGTCCCTCCGTCTGTTTTTCGGGAGGTGTGACCTGAGGTGTAAACATTCACCTAAGGCGGGAGTGCCCTCTGAGAGGGTCCCCACAAGGAAGGAGCGCGCCATCGGAGACGCTGGCAATCATGGGGGATTCCTCCGCAATGGATTCTAATCCATCTCTCTCGACTTCGACCCAAAAACGGAAATGTGACCAGCCAACAGTGACAAAAGTACTACCGCCTGCCCCACAGTTCCTCGTAGTTTCTCGATCTGAGGACGGAAAGGATTTTTCCTCTGTCAACCCTTTCGTTATCCAGAAGGGCGTAGATGCCATAGCCGGATCTGTCAAATCTTGTACCAGGTTGCGTAACGGTACCTTATTACTAGAAACTGAGAGTGCCTTTCAGGCACAAAAACTGCTTCGGGCCACACTCCTGTACACGTTCCCTGTCCGGGTGGAGGCCCACCGAACTTTGAATTCGTCTCGTGGTGTAGTCTATACTGGCTCCCTCGACGGATTGACTGACGAGGAGATTCAATCTTTCCTCGCTGAGCAGAGCGTGACGGCTGTCCATAGGGTCATGAAAAAGGTCAACAATGACCTTGTACTGACCCGGACACTTTTCTTGGCCTTCGATAGTGTTAAGCTGCCATCGCGCATCAAGGCGGGCTACGAGGTTATTTCTGTTCGCCCCTATGTCCCGACACCTACGCGCTGCAACCAGTGTCAGCGTTTCAATCACACTCGACAGTCTTGTTCCAATGCGGCTAAATGTGTCACTTGTGGCAGGGATGCCCATGAGGGTGACTGTCCACCTCCGTCTTCTCGTTGTGTGAACTGTCAGGGTGACCATGCCGCATCCTCCCGCGACTGTCCTGTCTATAAGGAAGAACGCTGTATCCAAGAAATTCGGGTCGAAGAGAGAGTGTCCACCTCGGCTGCTCGCAAGCTATTGGCTAGTAGGAAGCCCACGCTGCTCCCAGCGGGGAAATACAGTACTGTCCTCGCCTCTCCTCGGACTACCAAGGAGGTGGCAACCCAGACATGCGATCTGACCTTCAGCACCACGGTCGTCCGTTCGGCCAGTGCTAAGATCGCGCGGTCGACGTCTCCTCTTCCTCCCATCACCCCACAGACACCAGCCCCTTCATCAGCTTCTGCTAAGACGAAGACCCAGAAGTCAGATGGACGGGCCTTCAAGAAGGAACCATCCCGTGCAGACTTCCTCCGTACCTCGACCTCCCAGCCTTCGACCGGTACTTCCACCACACGTCCTTCCAAAAAGGCTCATAGGAAGCACAGTTCTCCTTCTCCGCCACGGCGCATTTCTTCTCCTGCGCCACCCAGAGGTTGCCGCCCCAGGCCGTCATCCGTTTCGCCTGGCCGCACCGCTGGTAGCCGTACATCTGGCCGTTCACCGGCGGAGGAAGCTCCCCCTCCCGGCCATCCTCCCGAGATGGCCGATGACCCTATAGACACAATGGTGATGATTGTCCGCCTACTGATAGCGGCGGCAGTGCTCGCTCGAAGCCAGGCCCTAAGCGGCCTTCGAGGTGACCCCTTGTATCATCTTCCTTTTCTTACGATGGCACTTATTCACTGGAATATTCGCAGCATTCGCTCCAACCGAGAGGACTTGAAGTTGCTGCTCCGCTTGCACCGTCCGCTCGTCGTAGCCCTCCAGGAAACGAAGCTACGCCCATGCGATCAAATTGCCTTGGCACACTACACCTCTGTGCGTTTTGACCTACCCCCTGTGGTAGGTATCCCAGCTCATGGAGGGGTTATGTTGCTGGTCCGGGATGATATTTACTACGATCCCATCACGTTGCACACCGGCCTGCAGGCAGTTGCCATCCGCATTACTCTCCCCACTTACACGTTTTCCTTTTGTACCGTTTACACTCCATCGTCATCTGCCGTTACCAGGGCAGACATGATGCAACTTATTGCTCAGCTACCTGCACCATTTTTGTTAACTGGAGACTTCAATGCCCACCATCCCCTTTGGGGCTCTCCAGCATCCTGCCCGAGGGGCTCCTTGTTAGCAGACCTTTTCAACCAGCTCAATCTTGTCTGCCTCAATACTGGCGCCCCTACTTTTCTTTCGGACACATCTCACACCTATTCCCATTTAGACCTCTCTATATGTACTCCCCAACTTGCACGCCGGTTTGAGTGGTATGCACTTTCTGATACATATTCGAGCGACCACTTCCCGTGTGTTATCCATCTCCTGCAGCATACCCCCTCTCCGTGCTCCTCTAATTGGACCATCTCCAAGGCAGACTGGGGGCTCTTCTCTTCCAGGGCGACCTTTCAGGATCAAACCTTCACAAGCTGCGATCGTCAGGTCGCACACCTCACGGAAGTCATTCTCGCTGCTGCTGAATATTCCATCCCTCACCCTCCTTCTTCTCCACGTCGCGTACCGGTCCCCTGGTGGACCGCAGCATGTAGAGACGCTTTACGTGCTCGTCGACGTGCTTTACGCACATTTAAACGCCACCCTACAGTGGCGAATTGTATCAATTATAAACGATTACGTGCTCAGTGTCGTCGTATTATCAGAGAAAGCAAGAAAGCCAGCTGGGCTGCTTTCACAAGCACCTTCAACAGTTTTACTCCTTCTGTTGTCTGGGGTAGCCTGCGCCGGCTATCTGGCACTAAGGTCCACTCACCAGTTTCTGGCTTGAAGGTCGCGAATGACGTCCTTGTGGCCCCTGAGGCTGTCTCCAATGCCTTCGGCCGCTTTTTCGCAGAGGTTTCGAGCTCCGCTCATTACCACCCTGCCTTCCTCCCCCGCAAACAGGCAGAGGAGGCTAGGCCACCTAACTTCCGCTCCTCGAATTGTGAAAGTTATAATGCCCCATTCACCATGCGGGAACTCGAAAACGCACTTGGCCGATCACGGTCCTCCGCTCCAGGGCCTGATTCTATTCATATTCAGATGCTGAAGAACCTTTCTCCTGCGGGTAAAGGTTTTCTTCTTCGTACATACAATCGCATCTGGATTGAGGGACATGTTCCCGCATGCTGGCGCGAGTCTATTGTTGTCCCGATTCCTAAGCCGGGGAAGGACAAGCACTTGCCTTCCAGTTATCGACCTATCTCGCTTACCAGCTGTGTCTGTAAAGTGATGGAGCGAATGGTTAACTCTCGATTGGTTTGGCTGCTCGAGTCTCGACGCCTACTTACCAATGTACAATGTGGATTTCGTAGGCGCCGCTCTGCTGTTGACCATCTGGTTACCTTGTCGACCTTCATTATGAGTAACTTCTTGCGGAAGCGCCCGACCGCGGCTGTGTTCTTTGATTTGGAGAAGGCTTACGACACCTGTTGGAGGGCGGGCATTCTCCGCACCATGCATACAATGGGCCTTCGCGGTCGCCTCCCTCTTTTTATTCGTTCCTTTTTAATGGATCGACAGTTCAGGGTACGTGTGGGTTCTGTCCTGTCCGACACCTTTCGCCAGGAGAATGGGGTGCCACAGGGCTCAGTTTTGAGCGTCGCTCTCTTCGCCATCGCGATCAATCCAATAATGGATTGCCTCCCAGCTGATGTATCAGGCTCCCTTTTCGTGGACGATTTTACCATCTATTGCAGCGCGCAGTGTACACGTGTCCTGGAGCGCTGTCTTCAGCGTTCTCTTGACCGTCTTTACTCCTGGAGTGTCGGCAATGGTTTCCGTTTTTCTGCCGAGAAGACGGTCTGTATTAACTTCTGGCGCTACAAAGAGTTTCTCCCACCGTCCTTACGACTCGGTCCCGTTGCTCTCCCAATCGTGGAGACAACCAAATTTTTAGGCCTTACATTTGACAGGAAACTTAGCTGGTCTCCACATGTGTCATATTTGGCCGCCCGTTGTACCCGTTCTTTAAATGTCCTCCGTGTTCTCAGTGGTATGTCGTGGGGAGCGGATCGAACCGTCCTACTTCGTCTACATCGGTCGATCGTCCGCTCCAAGTTGGATTATGGGAGCTTCGTATACTCCTCTGCACTGCCATCCATCTTACGCCGCCTCAACTCCATACAACATCGGGGTACGACTTGCGATCGGAGCATTTTATACTAGTCCCGTAGAGAGTCTTCATGCTGACGCTGGCGAATTGCCACTCACCTACCGGCGCGATATACTGCTTTGTCGGTATGCCTGTCGGCTACTGTCAATGCCCGACCATCCGTCTTATCGTTCCTTTTTTGACGACTCTCTCGACCGTCAATACGGATTGTATGTCTCTGCCCTGCTACCCCCTGGAGTTCGCTTTCGTCGCCTCCTTCAACACCTTAATTTTTCACTCCCTGCAACCTTTCGAGTGGGCGAGAGCCACACACCACCTTGGCTCCAGGCTCAGGTCCGCGTTCACCTTGACCTCAGCTCGCTACCAAAAGAGGTTACCCCCGGTTCGGTCTACCACTCCCGTTTTTTGGAACTTCGTTCGAAGTTCATCAACATGACTTTCATTTATACAGATGGCTCTAAGACCAATGACGGGGTCGGGTGTTCCTTTATTGTTGGGGCACAAAGTTTCAAATACCGGCTCCATGGCCATTGTTCGGTCTTCACAGCTGAGCTCTTTGCCCTCTACCAGGCTGTTCTTTACATCTGCCGCCACCGACATTCTGCTTATGTCATCTGCTCCGACTCCCTGAGCGCCATCCAGAGCCTCAGTGATCCGTACCCGGTTCACCCTTTCGTACACCGGATCCAACGCTCTCTTCAGCAGCTGGTGGACGTCGGTTCTCCGGTTAGCTTTATGTGGGTTCCTGGCCATGTCGGTATCCCTGGGGGCCAAGGCTGCGGTCCTCCAGCCTCGGACAGCTTCTTGTTGTGTCCCTTCGTCCGATTTTAGCAGGGTCATTTGTCGGCGCATCTTTTCGCTGTGGCATGCCGATTGGGCTGCACTTACAGACAACAAGCTTCGGGCCTTAAAACCTCTTCCCGTGGCTTGGACGTCCTCCTCACGCCCTTCTCGGCGGGAGGAGGTAGTTTTGGCCCGGTTAAGAATTGGGCACTGCCGGTTCAGCCATCGCCATCTGCTGACGGCTGCGCCGGCGCCGTTCTGCCCATGTGGGCACTTGCTGACCGTTCGGCACATTTTAATGTCCTGTCCAGATTTTAACACACTGCGTCTAGATCTTAACCTGCCAAGTACTTTCGATGCCATTTTAGCGGATGACCCACGAGCAGCTGCTCGTGTTCTTCGTTTTATCAATTTGACAAACCTCTCTAAGGACATTTGATGATGCTGTTTTTTAATCCTATGCCTGTCAGTCTGTCTTTTATCGTGTTTTCCCTTTTAGTTGTTGTTGTCAACTTGTGCCTCGCGGTGCATTCTTAACGTCGTCAGGGCGCTAATGACCATTGAAGTTGTGCGCCCTAAAACCACAAAAAAAAACAGTTGCAAAGTTCTCGACAGGGAACAGCTTGTACTGGACAAGCTGACCTGTCCATGTTGCAAGATGGCTCTGTGAGTGACAAGGAGAGTTACAGAACTGAGTAATAACCTTGAAATGTAATCTGTGGTATAGGTATGCAGTTTAAATAGAAACACGCATTCCTTAGCTAGTAAACTGATTTCATCTCTGCTGAAGCGAACAAAAAAGTTGCAGCAATTTCTGAGAAGTGTTAAGTTTTAGGAAATTTTTGGTTATCATGCCTTTATCTTGGTCAATTGGGCGATATAACCTATATTACTGCCATATGTTGCAGTGCACAAGTTGCAACTGTATTTTTTCCATTTCAAATGAGAGATGTATTAACGTATAGGAACGCACAATAGCCACATCACGTAAGACTATCGTAAGCTTTCGCAGTGTGCCACCAGAAAGTGCTACGAGGAGCGAACCCGATGCCATCCTAGCCGAGCACTTCGCTGCCCTAGACACACTGCCAGCCGCTTCCGGCGTCGACTCCTACACACGAGCGTCGGCCAGCTGTGAACTGCTTGCTGCCGACCGTCGCTACAGGATACTCGAGCAGTCTGCTCCTTTACCGCTGAGACTTCACTATCGTGTCTCGTCCGTGCACTGAGCATTCTCAGCACCGCGCAGCTCGCCGCCGCTAACGAGGCGAATTGCTGCGTCCACTTCGTTGGTAACGTCTCGTGACGAAGCCGGATTAATTCTCAGCCGTGTTACTCATGTACTATCGTTTTAACAGGGATCTCCAGCCCCACTTTGAGTCCAGAGACAGATTTAACACGTTCCACTTCAACGGCGTGTGGCGCTCTACTCATGCGAATTTTGTTTCCCACCCCGCTGTCGAGCCCCTTCCAGTCCGACTTTTGTAGCTCTCACATGCTCCACTGTTGAATCTGAGTGTATTAGGCATCAATGCTGTATGCTGGTGCCATCTAGGGAAGGTTGTATTAACTCTGATTGCAGTAGTTGCGTTGGGAGAAAGATTGTAATTACTACGTTCGAGTTAGTAGGCGCGAAATGGCTAGTTCTTCACGCCCAGTCCTTTGTGACGAAGAGATTCAGAGGAATGTCTTACTGAAAACGATAGTGACAACGATTTTGATGACGACGGTGGTTCATTTGCAAACAATTCGAGTGAACAGAATGAGATTTTCACTCTGCAGCGGAGTGTGCGTTGATATGAAACTTCCTGGCAGATTAAAACTGTGTGCCCGACCGAGACTCGAACTCGAGACCTTTCCCTTTCGCGGGCAAGTGCTCTACCATCTGGGCTACCGAAGCACGACTCACGCCCTGTCTCACAGCTTTACTTCTGCCAGTATCTCGTCTCCTACCTTCCAAACTTTACAGAAGCTCTCCTGCGAACCTTGCAGAACTAGCACTCCTGAAAGAAAGGATATTGCGGAGACATGGCTTAGCCACAGCCTGGGGGATGTTTCCAGAATGAGATTTTCACTCTGCAGCGGAGTGTGCGCTGATATGAAACTTCCTGGCAGATTAAAACTGTGTGCCCGACCGAGACTCGAACTCGGGACCTTTGCCTTTCGCGGGCAAGTGCTCTACCAATTCGAGTGAAGTTGAAAATTTTACACAATGGGAAGTGTTGGATTGTAATGGTTATGTAGATATATTTCAATGAACGCGCAGTTTCTGTTTTAATGTACTCCCTAGTAGTTGGTCAGTGTGCTTTTGGTTCCACAAATAGACTGGAGAAATTCTCTGCGGCGTGTTCGCCGTGCAAGTGGCGACGATTTAAATAAGGGCGCGGAGACGCCCTGTGACTGCATGACGGAATGCAAAGGGTTAAAATCGTCACTGCTGCTTTACCATCATTAGCGATCCGGCAGCCTTCAAAATCCTCCTACATCCGACTGCAGTGTTCCAAAATGAGCAACGCAAACAGCCAATCGATCTCACGAGCTCTTTAAACCACTCCAGGAAATTATTTAACATTGAGTCCATCGAGCCAACAAATAGAATCAGGAACAGAATGTAACCATTTTCCTGCTCCCGCTAGTAAAGCTTCCGTGAAGAGCTTCTTTGTGGCAGGCCATTTACAGATTTTTCTCTGTAGCTGACGTCGGAATACACCGACCATCTTAGGAAATTGGGGACCTGGGGAGGCTCCGGCCACAACCCATTTAGGAGGATTAGGGAAAGCTCGGCCCATCACCTCGTTGCCCTGAGATATTGTCTCTGACCTAAACAGTAGCCACACAGGTGTCACGACCCGGAAATGGCGTGTGTTAAGTCATCTTTCGGCAGTTTGAGGTGTTGCTCCGTCTCAGGTGTGAGCTTCACGTGTTTCTCTGCAGTTCGCCGTTGTGCTATAGTGGCGGGGCACGGAGAAGCAGCAGCGGCGCTGAGCTGAGCTGCATTCTCCTGTGCTGTGCCGCCGCTGCCGCCTCTGCCGCTATCGATTGCCGCCCACTCTGCGGCAGGCCTGGGCTCTGGCCGTTCGTCCCCTTCCCTTCACTTCCAACTCCTTCAATTCCCAAACTTTACCGGTGTCTCCTAACCACATTCCAGCGTGACCCTCACTACCACCACTATCTTCTCTTACCTTCCCTACTTACTTTTCTGCTGGTACGTCTCTTAACCCACCAGGAGCCGTGGCCCTAGTCGAGGTGGGGTGGTTTGCGTGCTTCAGCGATACACTTAGCCGTACCGTAGGTCCGACAGCAGGTAATCTGTGGAGAGGCGAGATAAACATGTGGTTCCCGCCTTTTCAGTAGTTGTGGGGCCAACAGTCTGCACGATCGATTGATCTGTCTTTGTGGCGTCAGCCGGTATGGACTCACTGATCTGGTATTGCGAACGGCTGAAAGCGAGGGGAGGCTGCAGCCGTAATTTTTCCCGAGGGCATGCAGCTCTACTATACGGCTAAATGGTGATGGCATATTCCAGAGATAAAATAGTCCTCCATTCGGATCTCCGGGCGAGATACAGCGTGATGCGATCGCGGTCTGCTTGCAGGAGCTGCTCTATGTGAAAAGCTGTATCAAACTTCTGCGTAGGAGGCACAACTGCAGTTTTGTGTGTTCTGCACACCAAGGCAGTACTGCTCTATTGATTTAACTTTAACATATGGACCAAACGTCTGTTGGATGGCATTAAATCAGCAACAGCACGTTTGCACTGAGAACAAAGTACTACAAGAAATCCGCTGCGTATGTTGGAACTTCTATGTACAATGTAAAACACTTACAGCTTTGATGAAGTTCTGTCGGCTATGTGCACATGTTTCTCTAGCCATTTGCTTGATAATTATTGTGTGTGTGTGTGTGTGTGTGTGTGTGTGTGTGTGTGTGAGAGAGAGAGAGAGAGAGAGAGAGAGAGAAGGGTATTGGTGTTTAACGTCCCGTCTACAACAAGGTCATTAGAGACGGAGCACAAGCTCGGATTAGGGAAGGATGGGGAAGAAAGTCGGCCGTACCCTTCCAAATGAACCATCCCGGCATTTGCCTGGAGTGATCTAGGGAAATCACGGAAAACCTAAATCAGGATGGCTGGACGCGGGATTGAACCGTCGTCCTCCCGAATGCGAGTCCAGTGTGCTAACCACTGCGCCACCTCGCGAGAGAGAGAGAGAGAGAGAGAGAGAGAGAGAGAGAGAGAGAGAGAGAGAGAGAGAGAGAGAGACTATGGTGATCTAGTTTTCTATTCTGTTTTTATTGTCGACATTAGTAAAACATTCTGTTTTAATTGATTGGCGACTCCATGGAGTGCTGTATGCACAACGACCATATATGTTAAATTAAAAGGAAGGTCAGCGTTGGCCCTAATATTATGTTTTATTGATAGCAGAATCGATTGTTGATTACATACTGATCATCTTCAGTGCATACAAATTAAACTCAGACACTGGTATCAAGTTATCAATAACCAAAATGAGAAGCGATCACAATGTCGTTGTGATCGCTTCTCATTTTGATTATTGATAACTTGATACCAGTGTCTGAGTTTAATTTGTATGCACTGAAGATCTGCTATCAATAAAACATCAATATTACGGCCAACCTTGACCTTCCTTTTAATTTTAATACTGTTTTAATTTCGGCCGTCAAACGCTGAAACGCTGCTGTCCTACACGCGTCTGTTTCCGTCAAGAATTCTCCTTAATTGGATTGCTGCTGACGTATGCAATTCCACAAATGACGTCTGCCTCTGTCTCGTGCACTAACGGAGTTTGCTAGCCGGCAACGTCCGTCATTCCAAGTCACCTCTGCCATTGCGACAAGCGTTCGGCGGTCGTAGCGGTCTCGCGTCTGGATATCGATGTGTGTTGCGATCTGCTGACGCCCCTTGCATTTGTTTAAATATACAAAGAAAAGCGTTCCTACCCTACTACACACATGACAAAACAGTCTCGACTACATTGTTGGATTCTGCGGCGCTCACCGTGGCTGGTGTTAGCCATCTTCAACCGCGACTCGGCTTGGGGTGTTTGTTTAGATAAATAAACGTTCGTGCTCTGTTCTGTCCTACAACATATTCACCCATTGTCTTAGGTTTCGTGCCTGCTGCTAGTACAGTCGGTATCTAACATAGTTGTGTATTTGCACTTGGCGTAAAAACATATCAAACCATCAAGTAAGAATACTTTGTCGATGGGAAAACGGAAGTCTTCTTCTGTAGGAGTAGTGAGTTCTCCCATTTTCGAGGTTCTTATTTGAGATGTGAATCGTTCTGGTACCTGACACAGCTGTATTTTCCATAAATACGGATATCACGCGGGATTTATAATTAAATTCAACAGTTCCTAACAAACAGCGTGTTGTCTTAACGGTGGGGAAACACTGTTCGTGCACGACCCACGATGGCGTTAGATACATGTGTCTATTTTTTCGATACAATTCTGTCGTCATATGAAGAAAATACGGAATATCAAACTAGATTGGCGGTTGGGTTGGAGAGTTACTAACAAATAGCGCGTTGTTCTTCACACGGAGGAAAGCTCCTGCTTAAAAAGTAGTTACATGCCTTCCTTTACGGAGTATCATTACAGCTTCTGACATCGGTGGTGTCTGGTGCAGTGTACATGATGTCGGCTCGTGTCTCAGTGCTCAGTCTAGATTTCACCTACATAATAAGCCGCTGCGCAATTTCCAAATTGAGACCCGATTAAGAGCTCTGTGTAAGCACTTGCTAAGTGACGTCCTCAGTTGCAGTGTACTGCATGTCCCCAAATGCTCGAGAGGAGGAGATGGATACAGTGTGAGGACATTGTTGTTGATGAAAGCGAGCAGAGATGGGAGGGCGGAGGTCTGAAGCTAGCGGTGGTAGCCTGCGGCTCGTAACACTAGTGAAGCTGTGGAGTTTACCATTTATGAAAGGACAGAACTGTTGGCGGGTATCGGCCTCCATTTCCAATTGTATGACGTAGCGCCGTCCAGTTCAGATACGTACCTACTGCAGGTGAAAGCTATCGCTGACGTACGCCGAGACCCACGAGAGAGAAGGGCCGTGGCGCGTACGCGACACTGCAGGTCTTCCTAGTGCTAGCAGCCGTGTCGGGCGGGGAGCGAGTAGCTGTGTCAGAGGAGTTTAATGCATGCAAGTTCTCGATAGCAGACGACAAAGATTAAGACCTGTAGCATATACCTTTTCTGTTAAATATTGATTTCCCGTGTGCTCTGCACAGAGCAGAACGTTCCCGAAGTGTGGCGGACAAGCCTGCAAGTGTGACGACGCAAGTCCGTTGCAGGGCCCGTATGTCTCGTTGACACGTTGGCCCCGCGTACGGCCTTGTGACGTCATGCGCTGCGCCCGGAGTAGTTCTGTTGCTCAGCTACATGCGGCCTGTAGCCTGGGTGTGTGCCTTCAGCACGGCGCGGTGGTGCGGCGGCAGTTGACGCTAGATGGCGTCCGCGACTAGACCTCCGTTAGGTGCGGAGCGGTCTGGGTCAGCGGTGTTTAAATAAAGGTGCATGTAAACACTTCGTGTATTACTTTCCCCCCAACTACACACGACAGTGATCAGTATTTCACAACCGTACAGGCTGCATCACTGGGCTATTCAGTTTTAAACTTAGGACGAGCGCTCTGTCCTTTTGACAACCAGCAGAATTCCCATCGTTTTAAACGTGAGGTACGTGGATTTTTTCAGAGGGCTACTGTACCAGCAAAAGCGGATGGAACACGTAGATTTTTTAGACACATTAATAAGCCGTTATTTCACTAGCAGCAGTATTCGCCAGTATTGTGTGTGTGTGGTACTGTCGATTTTATATATATATATATGAAGTAGTTATCTGTTCTTTCGGGCATCGGTGACCAAGGAGCTCGTTAAATGAAATTATAATGAAATGAACACCCCTAGCTGAACAGGGACTGTTGAAAATGTGGCCCCGACCAGGACTCGAACGCGGGTATCCTTCTTACATGGCAGATGCTCTATCCATCTGAGCCACCGAGGACACAGAGGATATTGCGACTGCAGGGACTTATCTCTGGCACGCCCCCCGTGAGACCCACATTCGCAACGTATTGTCCCGCACTATGTTCGTAATGCCACTACCCATTATACTCATTACCCGCGGCTCTACTGCCGATTCCCGTAAGAGTTCGGGTACTGTCTGTGTATTTGCACAGAAGAAGATGGTCAAATGGTCGATGAGCCGAAGGTATCTGTTCTGAATATCTGAATACGCGGAAGCCAAAACATCCAGCGGTTGGCAGTGGTATTAGCAATACAGAAACTGCAGTGGCTTCTGCTCACTTCCTCTCGACAGTCCTGAAAGAAAGATTTTCTTTCTTTCCTCTTTTCCAGAAGGAACAGCTGATTTCATACAGTCCTTTGTTACGGGATGGGACAAGTTGTATCCAACGATACTGCATCCTCACAGCAGGCTTCGTCATAATTTACTTCCCCGTTTTTACATCCCTCCACTTTGTACTAGTGAAGCTGTTCGACGAGGGTGACTGCGGTAGAAAGGACAGCCTCATTATTGGCCTTGCCATCCTGACGTAAAGAAGCACTGGACAGAAATTCACTATTTTGCTTGGTATATATGATAACTGCAACGAAACTTAAAGGTATACACTGGTCAGCCAAAACATTGACCACGGCCCACCGCGGCGTTGGATGTACCTGGTGGCGTTGCGGGCACGTGACGCGGTAACAAAAATATTCAAGTGGAGCAGACACGGACTATATGGGCTGCAAATGGGGAAATCCATTGAGATAAGAGACTCTGAAGAAGGGCAGATTGTTAATGCGCGGAGCCTGTCAACGAGTATCTCGAAAATGGCGAAGCTGGTCGAATGTTCGCGTGCTGCTGTCGTGAGCAACTACGGAAATAGGTAGGACAGTGAACTACCACTAGGCGATAAATGGACTTCCACAACTCTTTACAGAACGTGCGGTTTGGAGGTTTGCCTGCTCTGTAAAGTAGGATAGATACTGAGTGACCGGTGGCATCTCTGCCGAAAGAGCACACTGCTGATGCACCCAAAGTGTTCCGGAGCACACCGTTAATCGTACGATGTTGAACATGGAGCTCCACGGTAGACCACGCGTACGTGTTCACGTGTTGACACGACTACATCGTCATTTACGATTGCAATGGGCACGGGACCGTCGGGATTCGACCGTTGATCAGTGTAAACGTGTCGGCTCTGCGGGTTAATCACATTTTTGCTACACTAGGTCGATGGTGGTCCCCAAAAACGCCGTCATCGAGGTGAACGGTGGCTGGAAACATGCAGCGTCCCACGCACGTAGCCTGGTAGGAACAGTATTACGCTGTGGAAGACATTCTCTTGCGCTTTTGTGGGACCTGTAGTAGAATTGAAGGCACTTTAAGCAGGAACAGTGTTACGGCTTAAGGCCAAAACAAAGATTTTTCAGTGTTAATTCTAAATAGGCTGAAACCTGGCTCTAGGCCGTATATCAACCAAACGATTTAACGGCTTAAAACCTAGGAAAAGGGCTTCCAATTTAACAGGCTGAGGGCCTTAGCTTAAACATTTCATGCAAACTCGGCTGAAGGCCTCATACTAAAGAATAACAATGTTATGACTTAAACCAAGACCAAGATTTTAAATTTTTAGTTTAAGAGAGATTAAAACTCGGCTGAAGGCCACACACCATGTCAAAACAGTTTTATGGCTTAACGCCTGGGAAGAAGAGCTTTCAATTTGAAGAGGCTGAGGGACGTCATCAACAGCCTTGGGACAAAGAAATTCCCGCGAAAATTCGAAATTCCCTCAGCAGTGTAGGACACGGGCTGGGACCCACGTTCAGGCTGACAAAAACATATGACGTCATTTGGGGGTGGGCGTGGTCGGGGGGGATTGATTGATCAATTTAATTCATTTGATATCAAAAGTGGGCTCGTGCCGCCAGTACCCTACTACTGTTGAATCCCTTAAAGAATTGGGATAAGGGGGAGAGTGCGTTCCTCGAATTTTACAAGTGGCGGATGTCCACTGCATCCTGAAAACTGTGGAAAGTCGTACACCAGTGTTCCAGCTCAATCCTCGAGTAATTTACATCTATACGCCGCAACGGAGCGTACTTCATGTAAGACTATCATTACCCTCCTTTCCTGTTGCAGTCGCGAATGGTTCGCGTGAAAAACGATTGTTAGAATCCGTGTGAGCTCGAATCTGTCGAGATATAGGTAGCAGGAAAGAATATGTCTGTTGACTCATCAAGGGACGAACGCTCTCGTAATTTTAACAATAAACTACATCGCGATAGAGAACGCCTCTCTTCCAGCGCGTGCCACTAAAATTGGCCGAGCATCTTCGACACTATTTCGTGCTTACTGAGTGAACCTGTAACGCAACGCACTGCTCTTCTTCGCATCTTCTGTATTTCCTTTGTGAATCCTGTCTGATACAGATATCTGACTAACGAGCTATGTGAAAGTATTGGATGAACGAGGGTTTTGTGAGCTACTGCCTTTGTGGGTGGAATACACTTAGTGATGATTCTTCCTATGAACCTATCTGGCTTCTGCCTTATCTGCAATTGGTTATATTTATTAATTCCACATTAAATCGCTCCAAACGCATATTCCTAGATATTTTACGGATGTGACTGCTTGCAGTGACTGTTCTGCAGTCGCGTGACCGTACAATAATGGGTCTTTCTGCGTAATTTGCGCAATGTGTAACATTTGTTTATGCTGGTGGTCAACTGTCTGCCCCTGCACCAAGTGTCGATCCTCTGGAGGTCTTTCTGCATTCTGCTACACTACGTTGTCCACTTGTGCATTTATATACAGAGGGGTCCAAAAAAAGCTATCCACTGTTTAAAAGTCCATAACTGGCAAACTAATTGACGGAGTTGTCTCATCTTTGGTAGTGTAATAGTTTGTAGTTCCGGCAATCGCCACACAAGCGTTGTATTGCGTTGTTTTGTTTTGTCAGATGACACCAGATAGTTAAGTGTTTTGTTCTTAGTTGCACGTAGTTACTCGAGTAAACATGGCTGGCGCAAGGCTTACATTCGATGAAAGGAAGTCTGTTTTGAAGTGGTATTTTAAGTACGAAAACATTAATGAGGTTCAACGGCAATGGTGAAATGAGTATCAAACAGAGCCACCGACACGTTTAACGATTCGTCGTATTCGAGACAAATTTGAAGCTGAAGGCTTTGTTAAAGATGTACACGAACAACGATCTGGACGACCTGTAACAGTAACAAATCGAGCTAACTCCCGTCGTGTGTTACAACAATTCACTCGCTCACCACAGATGTCTGTGAGATAGTGTGCCCATGAAACTGAAGTGAGTCGCTCAAGTGTTTGGCAAATTTTGAAGACAGCAAAGTGGAAGTGCTACATCTCACGATTGCTACACGCAATGAACGAGGACGACCCAGATCGTAGAATGGAGTACTGCGAGTGGTTTACTAACATGGTGCGCAACGATGAAGAGTTTGCAGAAATGATTGTGTGGTGTGATGAGACACAGTTCAAACTCAATGGTACAGTAAATCGCCACAGTTGCATCTCCTGGGCCGCCGATAATCCGAAAGTCCATGTAGACAAAGCCGTGAATTTGCCAGGAGTAAATGTGTGGTGTGCGTTGTCTTACCGGGACTTGATTGGGCCATTCTTCTTTGACGGCACAGTTACCGGTGAGGTGTACCTTCAGAAGCTTCAGACATCCATTGTACCTGCCATCCGAGACTTGTATGGAGACGGAAGAGCTTACTTTCAACAAGATGGTGCCACAACCCACTACTAAAATCGTGTCAGGGCGTATCTCGACGAAAATCTACCAGAAAGATGGATAGGCCGTAAATGTGCTGTGGAGTATCCACCACGTTTCCCAGACCTAACTCCTCTGGACTTTTACCTGTGGGGAACAGTAAACGAAGTCGTTTATCGACAAAAGCCACGCACATTGGATGAACTTCGAGAATTTATCGTACATTCATGTGCAAATATGCAACTGAACACGTTGCAGTCAATAGTTCGTGCTGCAGTTCGGCGGCATCGTTTGTGCGTGGTTGTCAATGGTGACCATTTCGAACACCTACAGTGATATCTTTAAGTTGAACTTTAAGCTACACTTTAACCAAAAATGAGACACGTCCGCCAATTAGTTTGCAAGTTATGGACTTTTAAACAGCGGATACATTTTTTTGTACCCCTATGTATATTGTGGGAAGCGAAGGCACAATAACATTCGCTTGCGCTACGCCGAAGTTCCTTTTACGCCACAAGTTTTCCATCCGTTGAGAATAACACGGCGTGATTGCTTTTTCTCTTCAGCCCTGTCACACAGCTCCGCCCATATTCTGTACTGTCATTTTTTGTGCATTAGGCGTCAATTGGGAACTGTACTGAACGCCTTCCAGAAGTCAGGGAACACTACGTCAACCTGGCCGCCGCTTTTGTGTTCCGTGGTTTATCACATATTGCCTGAGCTACAAAACTATTTTTATAGAACCATGCTTCACTTACAACTCCACCGCATGACTGTTGGTCTATGATATCGCAGACTGAACATATGGGAAAGAAGCTACTGAGAAACAGGACACCCCCAATCTCCAGTTCTATGACTGGAGTGAAGTGTGGACGAAGACCGAAGCAAGTTGTGAGGTAGCAAATAGGGATTCTTACGGTAAGAGTTCGGGCTGTCGTCTGTAAGTAATCGCTTTGTACTAATAATGCAGTTTAGTGTGTCGTTTTAATAGTGTAACTGTCCGCCACGATAGCTGAGTGGTGAGCGTGACGGATTGCCGTCCTACGGGCCCGGGTTCGATTCCCGGCTGGGTCGGGGATTTTCCCTCTCCAGGACTGGGTGTTGTTGTGCTGTCTTCATCATTTCATCCCCATCCGGCGCCCAGGTCGCCCGATGTGGCGTCGAATGTAATAAGACCTGCACCAAGGCGGCCGGATTTGCCCCGCAAGGGGCCTCCCGGCCAATGACGCCAAACGGTCGTTTCCATTTCCATAGTTTAACTATCTCGTGTATTAAAATTGTTAAACTCTAGGATTATGTATTACTGTACGGTGTTATATTTTTTTGAGCGTCACTTTGTTGTAATGTAAGACGCGTTAACCATTGGATTACGGTGCAATCTTTACTTTGTGACAAAGAATACGATTCAAAAATCGCAGCGAAAGTCACCAGTCTAGGAGACCGTGGCACTGCAAGACGCCGGTCGCTAAAGGATGGGTGGGTAACGTTCTGTGAAGATGTTGCAGTAGGATTTAGTAGTATAGCTGGGTGGGATGGATTCCATTCGTACCCATGATGAGATTGGGGGGGGGGGGGGAAATCAGGTTATACATAGGTGCCAGTTACTCTCTTGGCCGATTTATAGTCAAGGTCAACCCCCTCGCCTCGTGGGAACCACCGAGAATAGATCAAGGTTCCTGCAGGATCACAACCCCCCCCCCCCCCCCTCTCCCGAAGAAGCTGTAGCAGTTGTGCGAGTTATATTGAAGGGCATGAAATAATTTGATATTGGTCACGTGATACAAAACTGGTGCGAAATCCTTCCCCTCCCCTCCCAACCTGGACCAGTAAGGATCAAGCACACCTCCCCATCTCCGTCTTTTATAAGTGAGACATTTGAGTGACTGGGGTCCACTATGGAGCTGGGCAGCAGGAAGAATATATAGGCTGTATCTATTTGTTAATAACAAATTATGCTAAGAAGCAACATAACTCGAGTTCTATTTGTTAATAACAAGTTAATATTATGTCATTCGAAGCACTAGCAGAGACCACATCCTGGCAAATATGTAAGTACTTTCATTCTTCCACATTATTTCGTGTTTTCCCCAGTTTTACGTATTTGCCAAACATTTTCGTAAATTTTTCAGCATTTTCCCACATTTTTCCTCTTTTTATACTGCAGCTTCTCACGGAGGTCCAGCATGGGTTGTAATCATCGTGTGGCTCCGAAACTTGGCAGATATGCTAATTCCACAACTCGGAATCGATTTACGCAGGAAAAATTAGTTCCAGTTGTGGCCGCCAGGGGAGATCCTACCACTGTTCACTGTTTGTGAGAGATACACATTGTCATTCGACGAGTCATAACGTGAGTGAGCAGTATGGCTACCGAGAAGACAGACAGTGCACTGCTTGTGAAACTGTTTTATGCGAATGGCAGCAATTGCAGTGCTGCATTGAGAGATAATTGCCGACTGATGTCATTAAATGGTTTAAAGAACCTGATAATGAAACTCGAAAACACCGGTGAGCTCGACGTGGTATATGAAAGAGGAAGAGTCCTATCCCAGTGGAAGTTACTGCTAGTCCTAGTACACATGCAGTCTTAGGACAATGGTTCATCCCATTGTTAACAGTACAGAAAGTTTTTGCCATCTGTTTTACTCTGATAGCCGTCCAAGATTCAGACGGATCAGCGGCTGAAACCTCATCATCCGCAGCAATGTTCTGTATTTGCGCTTCAGTTTCTGGCAGAAATCGTAATTGGTTACATGTGACGCGGTAATATTTTATAGAGTGGAAAAATACATTTTACGCTATAGGATGCAGTGAATACACGCAGAATTGCCGAATTAGGCGTACTGTTAAATCCTGTGGTGTGCACAAAGAGCCATTGCCCTTCACGTATATGACGTATGTGTATTCACAGGCACCTTCATATTCCCTCTGTTCTTCTCTGAAGAGAATACACCCAGATTGCCTGTCAGGTGTACCGTGACGTATGCACATTTTAGAGACATCCTTGTACAGAATGTGATTCCTACTTTGCAAGGGCGCAACCGTGTGGAAAACGCTGTTTCCGCGCAAGATGGGCAACACCACATGTCACTCGCCCAGTGAAATATCTCCTTACTACAACATTCCACATACGTGTTATCTGTAGAGGTTTTCCAGATGCACGGCCTGCAAGATCACCTGATCTGAATCCATGTAATTTCTCGCTCTGGCTATATTTAAAAGTACGCATTTACCAGGAGCACTTGCAGTCTCTGCTCGATCTGAAGATCAGTATACAGGAACACATTCCCAGGATCCTCCGGAACTGCTGATAGCAGCTCTTTATTACGCCGTTTCACAGATACAGCATCTCGTCGATGTCTCCGATGCTCATATTGAACAAATTGTGTAGGCGGTGGTAAATAATAAAATCATCATTATATCCTTCTCGCTTGTTTGACCTTGTGTGCTCACATCCCGTACCTAATCCATAACATATGGAAACATTTCCGTACATACATTTATTTCTCTTGCATTCACAGCGTCGTATTTTCACATGGAGGTCAAAACTGTAAGTAATGTTCTTTCCCACCATAAATCGGTTCCCCTTTAGAAAATCTACCAAATTTCGTTGCCATTCGGTAATTGCAGCCCACAGTAGGCCTCTTTAAATAGCTGCACGTTAATTATCACCACCTGGTAATTACGGTACTCTGGAGCTGGGTAGCATAGGCCATAGGGAGAGGTTATAGGCTGTGTCCATTTGTTAATACCAAATTACGTTAAGTCACTTCACTGAGGGCTGGGCTATGGCTATTTTTTTATCTTCAGATTCACCAACTGGGATCACGTAACGACTTCAATTCCTTCTCTTTCCTTGTTGTTTTCTATTTTTCCATTAATCCTTCATCTTCTGTTGTCTTTTCTTTTTTTCTGTTCTTCATGTTACCGATTTATTTCTTCTACATTGAAAGCCTTCTAAATTTAATACCTTGTTCTCGAAAAGATTTCCATCTGCTACTTCTGATTCTTTGACGATGGTTCTTTTTAGATCTTTTGTTGTTTTTGTAATCCATGCTATTGTCCACTTCTTCTTTCAGAAGTACAGGAATATTTGTTTCCTGAGCCTGTCTTCATTCGTTCGATAGAGGTGCCCGGAAAAGATTAATCTTCTTGTGACCATTACTTCTGATATTTTCTCTTCAATACTTCTCATGTTCCAGCCATCTGTCGTTTGTATTGCACCCATTATTTTTCTAACTATCCGTCTTTTAAGTACTTCTATTCTGAAACTTCCTGGCAGATTAAAACTGTGTGTCGGGCCGAGACTCGGACTCGGGACCTTTGCCTTTCGCGGGCAAGTGCTCTACCAACTTAGCTACCCAAGCACGACTCACGCACGCCCCGTCCTCACAGCTTTACTTCTACCAGTACCTCGTCTCCTACCTTCTAAACTTTACAGAAGCTCTCCTGCGAACCTTGCAGAACTAGCACTCCTGAAAGAAAGGATATTGCGGAGACATGGCTTAGCCACTGCCAGGGGGATGTTTCCAGATTGAGATTTTCACTCTGCAGCGGAGTGTGGGCTGATATGAAACTTACTGGCAGCTTAAAACTGTGTGTCGGGCCGAGACTCGAAGTCGGGACCTTTGCCTTTCGCGGGCAAGTGCTCTACCAACTGAGATACCCAAGCACGACTCACGCCCCGTCCTCACAGCTTTTCAGCCAGGTAAAATTCCTAAGTGGAAAGAAGAAACACAATTATAATTACAGTGTCCAAGCAAAATAAATCCTGCAGTGTTGTTAGTAGGTGCAACATTACTATATGTCTCGTATTTTAAATACAGCAAAATCGCAGTGTAGCCATAGTTATTAACGTAATTCCGACTGATGCATAGAAGTCCAAAGACATACGCTGCACAACTAGTGCACTATAGTATTTTTAAAAAAAATATCACTATGAAAACTTACCTGTGCGTTCATAATGATTTGTATCACATATACACTGAGGTGAGAAAAGTCATGGGATAGCGATATGCAAATATACAGATGGCGGTAGTATCGCGTACAGCAGGTATAAAAGTGCAAGTGATCCGTCTGAAAAGGTTTCCGACGTGATTATGGCAGACTAAGGCATTTAAGACTTTGAACGCGGAAAGGTAATTGGAGCTAGACGCGTGGGACACTCCATTTCGGAAATTGTTAAGGAACTCATTATTCTGAAATTCACAGTGTCAAGAGAGTGCCGAGAATTCCAGATTTCAGACATTACATCTCCCCACGGACAACACAGGGCCGAGAGGAGCGGCGTTTGTGTAGAGCTGTCAGTGCCTAACAGAAAAGCAACATTGCGTGAAATAACCGCAGAAATCAGTGTGGGACCTGCGACGAATGTATCCGTTACGACAGTGTAGTGAAATGGGGGCGACAATGGCCAGCCATTCATGGACTACATGCTCCTAAACAACAATGGAATTTTTATGAATGGCGATGCTCCATGTCACGGGCCACAATTGTTCGCGATTTGTTTGAAGAACATTCAGGACAGTTCCAGCGAATTATCTGGGCACTCAGATCGCAAGACATCACCATCGAACATTTCTGGGACGTAATCAAAGAGATCGACATTCAGTGCAAAATGGCTAAGCAGGGATGGCTACAGAAGAAATGTAAGGATGTAGAGGCATATCTCACTAGGGGTAAGATAGATACTGCCTACAGGAAAATTAAAGAGACTTTTGGAGAAAAGAGAACCACTTTTACGAATATCTATAGCTCAGATGGAAAACCAGTTCCAAGCAAAGAAGAGAAAGCAGAAAGGTGGAAGGATTATATAGAGGGTCGATACAAGGGCGGCGTTCTTGAGGACAATATTATGGAAACGGAAGAGAATGAAGATGAAATGGGAGATACGATACTGTGTGAAGAGTTTGACAGAGCACTGAAAGACCTAAGTCGAAACAAGGCCCCTGGAGTAGACAACATTCCATTAGAACTACTGATAGCTTTGGGAGAGCCAGCCCTAACAGAACTGTACCATCTGGTGAGCAAGATGTATGAGACAGGCGAAGTACCCTCAGACTTCAAGAAGAATATAATAATTTCAAACCCAAAGAAAGCAGGTGTTGACAGATGTGAAAATTACCGAACTATCAGCCACGGCTGCAAAATACTGACAAGAATTCTTTACAGACGAATGGAAAAACTGGTAGAATCCGACATCGGGGAAGATCAGTTTGGATTCCGTAGAAATGTTGGAACACGTGAGGCAATACTGACCCTACGACTTATCTTGGAAAATAGATTGCGGAAAGGCAAACCTACGTTTCTAGCATTTAGACTCCGAGAAAGCTTTTGACAATGTTGACTAGAATAATCTCTTTCCAATTCTAAAGGTGGCAGGGGTAAAATACAGGGAGCGAAAGGCCATTTACAATTTGTAGAGAAACCAGATGGCAGTTATAAGAGTCGAGGGACATGAAAGGGAAGCAGTGGTTGGGAAGGGAGTGAGACAGGGTTGTAGTCTACCCCGATTTTATTCAATCTGTATATTGAGCAAGCAGTAAAGGAAACAAAAGAAAAATTCGGAGCTGGAATTAAATTCCATGGAGAAAAAATAAAAACTTTGAGGTTCGCCGACGACATTGTAATTCTGTCAGAGACAGCAAAGGATCTGGAAGAGCAGCTGAACAGAATGGACAGTGACTTTAAAGGAGAATATAAGATGAACATCAACAGAAGCAAAGCGAGGATAATGGAATGTAGTCGAATTAAATCGGGTGATGCTGAGGGAACTAGATTAGGAAATGAGACACTTAAAGTAGTAGAGGAGTTTTGCTATTTGGGGAGCAAAATAACTGATGATGGTCGAACTAGAGAGGATATAAAATGTAGACTGGCAATGACAAGGAAAGCGTTTCTGAGGAAGAGAAATTTGTAACATCGAGTATAGATTTAAATGTCAGGAAGTCGTTTCTGAAAGTATTTGTATGGAGTATAGCCAGCCATTTATGGAAGTGAAACGTGGATGATAAATAGTTTGGACAAGAAGAGAGTAGAAGCTTTTGAAATGTTGTGCTACAGAAGAATTCTGAAGATTAGATGGATAGATCACATAACTAATGAGGGGGTGTCTAATAGGATTGGGGAGAAGAGCAGTTTGTGGCACAACTTGACTAGAAGAAGGGATCGGTTGGTAGGACATGTTCTAAGGCATCAAGGAATCACCAATTTAGTATTGGAGGGCAGCGTGGAGGGTAAAAATCGTAGAGGGAGACCAAGAGATCAATACACTAAGCAGATTCAGAAGGATGTAGGCTGCAGTGGGTACTGGGGGATGAAGAAGCTTGCACAGGATAGAGTAGCATGGAGAGCTGCATCAAACCAGTCTCTGGGCTGAAGAGAGTTCAGTTCGTGAACAATATCCTGAACGAGCAACACTTTCGCAGGTATAGACGACTATAGAGACAGCATGGCTCAGTATTTCAGCAGACGACTCCCTACGAAATGTTGAGTCCATGTCACGTAGAGCAACTGAACCACACTGGTTATAAGGAGGTCCGACACGATAATAGGCGATATCCCGTGATTTTGGTCGCCCCAGTGTGTATGAACGATCTTAATAGTGGAAAGCCAAGGCATTACCACTAACCTTCCACAATACGATATTTATGCAAATAAAGCATGCAATATTATTAGTTTGGGCGATGTTGTAAGAGTCGTAAATGCAATCCTACAAGAACACTGATCCCGGACGAGATCTGCCAGGGCTCCCAGGAAGAATGAAGAGAGACGTAATTGTTACAGTATTAGTATGCGACGTCATTATACGACTCGTAAATAGAGGCGAAAAACGTGAAGTATCTCGTCACACACGTCCTCGTCACACACATGAAAGACTGAGCAATGGACACTGTGCAGCTGAATTAAGCTAATTCTACTTATACAAACATAGATTCACAGACGCCACAACACCTCTGTCGCTATACGTTAATATGCAATCTTAAAGAGTTGCAGAGTTCACGCATCGTCTGTCGGTAAGTATATTCTCCAAAGACTAGTTATTTCAGTTAAACTACCATCAACGTGATTCGAACTGCGAGCGACACACACACACACACACACACACACACACACACACACACACACTGCTCACTAGACCCCAGGCAGCCGAGAGGTTTTCTAGAAAACTGTCAGAGTGATCTGCCGGCACTTTGATCGTCTGCTTATGTCATAAATTTTGGCTAAACTCTTAAGTATAAATACAGATATCCTGTACGACCATATCATATCCTGATTTTAAGGAATTTCTCAATATTTCTTCTATATTCCACATGTTAATGTAAAAGTGTATATATATATGCTCTTATTACTTGCATCACCAGGTGTGGCTTGGTGTTTTTTAATACCATCTAACTTTCATCTAGAGTCCCAACGCAACCAGATTACCCACAAGCCATCGCTAAAATTCACACGCACATGTAAGGATTGCCGTTGACGTTATTCCGTTGTGAGCATACACAGCAAAGTTGCGCTGTTTCGCATGTAGGCTAGTTACTTAGTTGCATGTCCCATGGATCATTTTTCACGATGGATCGTAATGATGTGGAACGAGTCATTTTAAAGTCACATCGCAAATTAATTTGTACATACAGTTACATTCTGAACACTTCTCAGATTATTTACAAAAAAAACAGATGCAGATGAGAGTTAGGAATTCCTACCCACCACGTCTGCACATTACAGTAATGGAAATTATTCTACGAAATAAGAATTGTCAAGGAGAAACTTTCTCAGTTTGTTACCAAATGTTACTTTCCTGTCTGTCAGACATTTTATACCACTGCATAACTGATCAAAAATTTTTGTTGCAGCGTTGTACACTCCTTTTTGTGCTAAAGACAATCTTTATGTGGAGTAATAAATGTCATTTTTCCTCCTGCTATTGTAATTACGTACCTCATTCTTCCTTTTGAGCTGTAGTGGATTATTTACAACGGACTTCCTGAGGGAATAAATATACCGTGAAGTAGTAGTCAGAATGCCCAACTCCTTAACCACATGATCGTGGCTGGGAATCACATATTATTCTTACAGCAGGTTTTTGAGGAATGAAAATATGTCAACTTACTGATTTGACACTCCCAAAGATTTGCAGTGATTCTAAGCGCAAATGTGCTTGAACTAAGTTGTTTTAGAAGTTCCAAAATGTGCTTTCTTTTTCAGTTTAAATTCTCATCTGTATGGACCCTAAGAATTTTGAAGTTCCCCTCCTATTTATTATTTCCTCACCATGTGCTACACTTACAACTGTTGTAGTACCTCTAGAAGTTCGGAACTGAATATGTTGTGTCTTTTTAAAATTGAGAGTGAGACCATTCGAAGGAAACCAGTCAATGATTCTTTTAAGAACTTTACCATTTCTTATGTTTCTGTGCGTATGCTCTGATCGATTATAATACTTGTCATCTGCAACAATAACCAATTTTACTTGTTTTATGCTAGACGGAAGATCCTTTACGTACAGCATGTTCATTTTAACTGAAGACATTGAAATACACTCCTGGAAATGGAAAAAAGAACACATTGACACCGGTGTGTCAGACCCACCATACTTGCTCCGGACACTGCGAGAGGGCTGTACAAGCAATGATCACACGCACGGCACAGCGGACACACCAGGAACCGCGGTGTTGGCCGTCGAATGGCGCTAGCTGCGCAGCATTTGTGCACCGCCGCCGTCAGTGTCAGTCAGTTTGCCATGGCATACGGAGCTCCATCGCAGTCTTTAACACTGGTAGCATGCCGCGACAGCGTGGACGTGAACCGTATGTGCAGTTGACGGACTTTGAGCGAGGGCGTATAGTGGGCATGCGGGAGGCCGGGTGGACGTACCGCCGAATTGCTCAACACGTGGGGCGTGAGGTCTCCACAGTACATCGATGTTGTCGCCAGTGGTCGGCGGAAGGTGCACGTCCCCGTCGACCTGGGACCGGACCGCAGCGACGCACGGATGCACGCCAAGACCGTAGGATCCTACGCAGTGCCGTAGGGGACCGCACCGCCACTTCCCAGCAAATTAGGGACACTGTTGCTCCTGGGGTATCGGCGAGGACCATTCGCAACCGTCTCCATGAAGCTGGGCTACGGTCCCGCACTCCGTTAGGCCGTCTTCCGCTCACGCCCCAACATCGTGCAGCCCGCCTCCAGTGGTGTCGCGACAGGCGTGAATGGAGGGACGAATGGAGACGTGTCGTCTTCAGCGATGAGAGTCGCTTCTGCCTTGGTGCCAATGATGGTCGTGTGCGTGTTTGGCGCCGTGCAGGTGAGCGCCACAATCAGGACTGCATACGACCGAGGCACACAGGGCCAACACCCGGCATCATGGTGTGGGGAGCGATCTCCTACACTGGCCGTACACCACTGGTGATCGTCGAGGGGACACTGAATAGTGCACGGTACATCCAAACCGTCATCGAACCCATCGTTCTACCATTCCTAGACCGGCAAGGGAACTTGCTGTTCCAACGGGACAATGCACGTCCGCATGTATCCCGTGCCACCCAACGTGCTCTAGAAGGTGTAAGTCAACTACCCTGGCCAGCAAGATCTCCGGATCTGTCCCCCATTGAGCATGTTTGGGACTGGATGAAGCGTCGTCTCACGCGGTCTGCACGTCCAGCACGAACGCTGGTCCAACTGAGGCGCCAGGTGGAAATGGCATGGCAAGCCGTTCCACAGGACTACATCCAGCATCTCTACGATCGTCTCCATGGGAGAATAGCAGCCTGCATTGCTGCGAAAGGTGGATATACACTGTACTAGTGCCGACATTGTGCATGCTCTGTTGCCTGTGTCTATGTGCCTGTGGTTCTGTCAGTGTGATCATGTGATGTATCTGACCCCAGGAATGTGTCAATAAAGTTTCCCCTTCCTGGGACAATGAATTCACGGTGTTCTTATTTCAATTTCCATGAGTGTATATCGGAAACTACACATCGGATCAAATAAAGTTATAATTCCAATTTGTTTGGCTCAAAGGGGGGACATTCAGTGAGATCACTCCCCAGGAACCCCCTTTACTATTCTATGGCAGAATCTATATACGTTTTGTCTGAAGCATTTTCTTCATTTCGCCACAGGTGACGCTGTAATCGGAGGAATAGAAATCTGTACACAATCGTAATTCACGACCAGGCGTAGAACAGATAACGGCTATAAACACTACAGTACTTGCACAGTGTTTATTGCCTGCATACCCACCTATCATTTGGAGAACAGAGATGCACGTGGACGACGAATGGTGCAACCACAGAAGAAAAAACTGAAATGATCGTGATTTACGGAGAATGTAGGTGAAATGTTGAGGCTGCCGTTGCCTTGTATGGCGAGCGTTTTCCAGAGAAAGCTCGCTCTCCTTCGTTTTTTTACTAGATGGTGAAGGCTTTTATGTCTGATGGTAACGTACATATCGGCAGAAAGAAACGAATAAAACGTGTTACAGAAAAAACTAATCAAATAGCTGCAATAGCGGCAGTGCACCACAACCCACGGATGAGCGCCCAGCAATTACACCGCGATTCTAGTATGCCCGTAGGTAGTATTGTTAAAACACTGCATCGTCGTAAGTATCGTCCATACCTAGAGTTGCCACCCGTCCCTTCGTGACCGTCACCGTTACGGATCATCTTGTCGCAACATCCCCAAAAGACCCAATTTTGTCTCGATTTTACAAAATGCTGTTACAAGCTTGGCTCAAGTACTGAAGTGACGCCATCTGTTAGCGCAACATGTAAATACAGCGTCAGTTCGTTTTATTTATGTCAACAAGTTTATGTTGACAATGTCGTCTCACCGATGGCGTTGCATTTTGCGCGTCCTGTATCAACGGTGCAATCACCTTTTATATGAAACGCCATCATTCGAGAAAATAAAGTACTAAGTAAGGTGAACAAATAAAAAGTAATTATATTAAATAAATTTTTTACATCATTTTTACACCACCATCTCAGAGTGTCCCGACCAGGTAGACAGGGCAACCATATCCACACCACAAGCCGCTCGTGGTCTCGCGGTAGCGTTCTCGCTTCCCGAGCACGGGGTCCCGGGTTCGATTCCCGGCGGGGTCAGGGATTTTCACCTGCCTCGAGATGACTGGGTATTTGTGTTGTCCTCATCATTTCATCATCATCCAGGAAAGTAGCGAAATTGGACTGAGCAAAGATTGGGTAATTG
Organism: Schistocerca cancellata; assembly: GCF_023864275.1. Taxonomy (NCBI): domain Eukaryota; kingdom Metazoa; phylum Arthropoda; class Insecta; order Orthoptera; family Acrididae; genus Schistocerca; species Schistocerca cancellata. Next base: position 105,449,682 of record NC_064633.1, on the reverse strand, counting down.
TACGGGCGCTGATAACCACGCAGTTGAGCGCCTCACAAACCAAAACATCATCATCATATCCACACCACGTGTCACTGCATCAAGAACTTCATGGCGCCGATTTCCATTACCGGGTATTGTTTTGTGAATGGGCACGTCAACAAATGCAAACCACACCCACATTCTTTGCCGAGGTACTATTTTCCGGTGAGTCTACACTCTCAAACCATCATAGCATTAACCGGCATAACATGCATTACTGGAGTGTAGGTAATCCCCACTGGTTCCGGCAAATTGACCATCAACACCATTGGTCTGTTAACGTATAATGTGGCATCATGTCCACAGTGGCGCGTCGCGTAGTCTCCTGTTCGATGTGTGTAGTCTTTCGCGGCGGCATGACTGGATAAAATCTCGGTTTTCAAGCCGCGCCAATTCCAATAAAATACTCGAGCTTTCGATGGCTAGCTCCACTATCGTACTGACTACCGGGACTGGCATTATTTCTCGCTTATATACGTACGATTACGCCCTATGGCACCAATCAGAGAAGGCCGAAACGACGCGTGCGCGGTAAGGCGAGTTGGGCAGTTCATAGCAGCTACAAGATACGAGATATGTTGCGCCCTGTTAAAGACGATATAGCTGTTCGTATGCCCGGTGTGTATGGTGTCCCTTGCGAGTGCGGCAGCATCTATATAGGCCAGACAATTCACACAGTTGCGAAGCTTTGTACCGAGCACAAGAGACATGTTAAGCAAAGGGAGTTAGACAAGTCGGCCATAGCTGGGGATTGCCTCGAAAACGGACACACAATACGGTCTGAGAACACAAGAGTCTGGGCTCATGCATCAACATACTGACAAGGGGAAGGCATCAGACACGGCCAACAGATTCGGCTCAAATTTGTCAGGTCGCTTGTGTACAACCTACAAAAGGAATCTAAGGTATTTTGGGTCAACACCACCTCGTTTTTGAGAAAATCACCCCTAAAAGTTATGACGAGCAATAAAATCAAAATTAGCGGCATCGATAGATAATTGTAAGTAGAGCATTTTTCATCATCAGGCATGGGGTCCGAAAATGCATACTTTTCCAGAAATTGGGATAAGAAACTTTTTTATACAACTGCCGCTTCTGTACCGACATGCAAAACGCTTTTCGCCGGCAGCGCCGATAGCGCAATGGCCAAGGTAATTGGCTCGGCATGGGAGAACCCGGGTACGAATCTCGAAGAAACCTAGCGGATGTTATTCCTTTCGTCTGTATTTTTCCGTATCTCAATTGATAGGTATAGGGGGGGTTAATAAGGTAAGTAAATCAATAAGGAATGATAATAATAAGGTAGGCAAACTAATTTCCCAAACGCCGTGGGTTAGTAAAGTATTAAACTTTTAAGCCTTGTCACATGAAAACAACTCCGAGTAAGGGTGCTGCGAATTCCTCACAAGGGATCACAGATAGCCAACCGCGCGACGCTTGTTTATAGCGAGGCACGAGACAGAATGCACGCGCGGAGAGTTAAGTTGTCCCGGTTGCCTCTTCGTCATATCATAGTTGTGAACCTGGCAGAGTGAAGGTGTCCAGCACGAGCCTTATAGAAGTCAATCGGAAAGAGTTGTTTTCCGTCATTAGGCTGCCGCGAACCACGCGGATACATGTAGTGATTTTTCCATCGTTAATACGCCGAATGAAATACGTTTTGTGAATGAAGACAGTGTCCTTTCGTAAGTAACATATGACGAGTACTGTATGTAGTTTGTAGTAATTAGCTCGTCTTTTTATGCTGTAGTAACTAGTTATTGTTTGTTGTGTCATATCTTTCGAGATTCGAACCCGGGTTCTTCGAGACCCAGCCAGTTATCTGGGCCGGTGCGCTATGCCGGCCGATGTGGCCGTGCGGTTCTAGGCGCTTCAGTCCGGAACGCGCTGCTGCAACGGTCGCAGGTTCGAATCCTGCCTCGGGCGTGGATGTGTGTGATGGCCTTAGGTTAGTTAGGTTTAAGTAGTTCTAAGTCCTAGGGGACTGATGACCTTAGATGTTAAGTCCCATAATGCTGAGAGCCATTAGAACCGGTGCGCTATCAGCGCTGTCGCCGAATAGCGTTTACCATAGGGGTAGAGAAGCAGCAGTTGTATACGTTTCTTTCCTCGATTTCTGGAAAAGTTTGCGTTTGCGGACACCATACCCGATGATGAAAAATGCTCTATTTACAATTATCTATCGATCCCCCCCAATTTTGAGGATTGCTCTTTACAACCTTTAGGGGTGATTTTCTCAAAAACGAGGGGGTGTTGACCCAAAATAACTTAGATTTCTTCGTTTTAGGTTGTACACAAGCGACCTGCCAAATTTGGGCCGAATCCGTTGGCCGTGTCTGAGGCCTTCCCCTTGTGAGACTCAGTTATAAAAGAGGCAGCCGAGATTAGAATGAACAGCAACAATTTCAACAGAGACCAGGGCTACACACGAGTAGGGCGTGGGGCCGGCTTTGGACGTCGAAAGGAAGCAACGGCGGATGCTTAGCGCTTGTAGGGGTACGGGAGCGACAGTTTCAAACGTAGCGCCGGCCACCTTACGGCACCTGACGTCATTCGGTCCCGCGGCGGACCTGAGCTGCTATGAGCTGCCCAACTCGCTTAATGCGCAACCGTCGTTTCGGACCTCTCTTAGTGGTGCCAGCGGGTGTAATCGTAGGTATATAAGCGGGAAATAAATGCCAGTCCCAGCGTTCATAGTTTTACTCGTGACGACAATGGTGGAGCTAGCCATCGAAAGCTCGAGGATTTTATTGGAGTTGACGCGGCTTAAAAACCGAGTTCTTATCCTGTTCGATACGCGGCGGAATACAACGTTGCGAACGGGGTTTCCAGTTAGTAGTTACAAAACACTGGCCTGTTCTACTCTCGTAGCATCGAGGTGTGGTCCCACTTGCTATTGGCTATTCAAGGGCCATTAAGTAGTATGTCGTAAATTACGATAGAGTATCCATTTATATTCCTCTCATTACAGTGCCATCTGTGGCGAAACGAAGAAAATGCTTTAGAAAGTGCTTCAAACAAAATGTACATCGATTTGCCGTAGAATCGTAATCTGCAATAGAAAGTGGGGGCTCCATTTGAAGATTTCAAAGTTGCCACCCACGCACAGGGTGGGGTGGGCGGTCGAGTGTGGTATCATTGGATGTACCCCTCCGAGACAAACAGATTGGAATTAGAACTATTTTGATCCGATGTGTAGTTTTCGAAATATTTCAATGTCTTCAGTTAAAATGAACACGCTGTATATGAGGAACAGTTGTGGATCTAAGATTGAACCTTTGGAAACTATACGTGATTTCTCTCCACTCAACATTATGTCCTGGACTGTATTGTTTGATTTACCAAGTACAACTTTCAGCATTCTTTTGGCTAGCTACGATATACATTGCTTGGCTTTACCATCAACCCCGTAAAAAGTCAGTTTATCTAGGAAAATACTGTGATTCACAGTGTCAAATGCCGTACAGAGGTCGCAGAAAATACCAACTGACGCTGTTTTATTATGTAATGCATGTAAAATCGGGTTAGTGAACGTGTAAATTGTATTCTCAGTAGAGCAGCCGCTCTGAAGTTCATACTGTGATTTGCTAAGGATACTATTGTTGTTAAGGTGAGATAGTATTGTAGAATACATCGTCATCTCAAAAATTTTGGGGAATAATGTCAGCACTGAAACAGGCCGGTAGTTAAAATTGACAGCTCTCTTCTCACCTTTCTAAACAGGGACTTAACAGTAGGTATTTCAGTCTGTATGGAAAAATGCCTTGAATTAGTGATGCATTATATATTTGTGATAAGACTGGGCTTATTACGTGGGAACAAATCTTTATTACTCTATTAGAAACTTATTGGAAACACCATCAACAACAGATGAGCTTTTATTTTTGAGAAAATGTGTAACTTTATTTCAGGCGGAGAAGCTGATGATACAATCATGTGATTGAATTTTATGAAAGTTGCCGTTCCAACGTACTGCTGTGATTTTGCTCCTGAAATGTTTGTCTCTTTGCTTTCTACTACGTTTAAGAAATGATTATAAAAGGGATGTGCTGCCTGTGACTTATCGTTTGTAGCCCTCCCATTCAAGTTCAGTAGTGATGTGTTGTTCTGTGGCGGGCTGTCCTCTCTCTCGTTCCACAATATTCCCTGTGGCCGTAAGTATGTTGTCGGAAGTACTGATTTCTGACATTATGTGCATGTTCTTCGACTTCTTAAATTTTTTAAATTTTCAGTAGTTTTTGTGGTGTGCAGGGTCTATTTGTTCTTGCCAAGAGATACGTCTCGCTTTTCCTTTCACAAGATACTTTAATCCCTCTAGTGATCCATGGTTTTTTGCTTGGCTGTTTATAGTGTCCTCTCTATTAGCTTACGCGGAAAACTATTTTCAAATTATAGTATTAATTTATCATGAAATAGATTAAATTTCATGTTAGCGTTTGGTTCATTATAAATTACATTCCATGTCATCTACTAACAATTCTCAAAAACAGTTGTCCTAAAGTCATTACTAATTCTGATTTCCATGCTGTGAGGCGCTATGTTATTTATCCTAAGTAAATGTACGTCACAATCAAAGAGGGAATTTGTTACTGGGTAAAGCCGGCCGCTGTGGCCGAGCGGTCCTAGGCGCTTCAGTCCGGAATCGCGCTGCTGCTACGGTCGCAGGTTCGAATCCTGCCTCGGTCATGGATGTGTGTGATGTTTTTAGGTTGGTTAGGTTCAAATGGCTCTGAGCACTGTGGGACTTGACATCAGAGGTCATCAGTCCCCTAGAACTTAGAACTCGTTAAACCTAACTAACCTAAGGACATCACACACATCCATGCCCGAGGCAGGCTTCGAACCGGCGACCGTAGCAGTCGCACGGTTCCAGACTGAAGCGCCTAGAACCGCTCGGTCACACCGGTCGGCTGGTTAGTTAGGTTTAAGTAGTTCTAAGTCAAGGGGACTAATGACCTCAGATGTTAAGTCCCATAGTGCTCAGAGCCATTTGAACATAACCAACCTAAGAACATCACACACATCCATGCCCGAGGCAGGAATCGAACCTGCGACCGTAGCAGGTAAACTGTTATTTTCTTACTTTGAAGGCGCGCGGGGTAGCCGTACGGTATAGGGCGTCTTGTCACGGTTCGCGCTGGTCCCCCCCCCCCCCCCCCCCCCCCCCCCGCCGTCGGAGGTTCGAGTCCTCCCTCGGGCATGGGTTTGTGTGTTGTCCTTAGCGTAATTTAAAGTTACTTTAATTAATGGGTAAGCCTAGGGACCGATGACCTCAGCAGTTTGGTCACATAGTCCTTACCACAAATTTCCAAATTTCTTACTTTGAGCTTCAGCAAAGAAAACATTATCAATTAAGGTCCCACTGTCTTTATCCACCCGTGTTCGAAGATAAATTACTTGCTTCTCGCGGGGAGTCACCACTCACGCCCTCCACCGACATGTAGGATGATCCAAGTTTACGTTGGGGGCGGGGGGGACTAGCCCCTCAGTCATATGTTGGTGGATCTCTAGAGGGTCTGACTGGTTCACTGACACAAATATAGAACAAATTAAAATTATACCCTCATGACATGTAAAGGAGGTATCGTGTGTGGAACAGACTTAGACCATTACCTTTTAAAGTTTTGGTATGTATCTAATCCCAAGATCTGTCTGCATTTTTCTTTATTGAGGTATAATACTAGCTTAGATGTTATCAGTCCTGGTTCCTAAAACTCAAATATATAAATATATATGTTTTAGCAGTTTTAACGTGAAAATCGATTAGACAATACAGCATACTGATATCTGTTTTGTAGCTGATCCAATGTTGGAATTATCGTCTGCCCCGTTACTTGCTGTGGAACCAAGACTGGGAAGTACGCTTCATTATACACTCATAGCTATGACTGGCAGAAACATAGTGTTTCCACATGTGTCACTCTTCCATCTGTCAGTGCTATTAGCCCTCGAATCTATAATTATCTATCACATTAGTAACTTCTTTAGGTTTTCCGTGGTGTGTTACGACAAAATACGGGATTTGATCGACAGTTTGGGACACTTGCAGTTTGGATTAATGCTTATGGGCTATAACTATCATGAGAACTACTTCCATTTTACTGACAGTGAAGTGCTTATATACATAATCTTAAATTGTTATTAATAAATAGTTATAGCCTAGGCTTCAGAGATGTGACTTAATGTAATTTTTATTAACAAATAGGCAAAGTCTGTATCTTCTCCCCATGCGACCCAGCTCCACTGTGAATTCCACCCACTCATGTGCCCCCGTTATAAAAGATTGTGTTGGGAGGGATGCTTGATCCTCACTGGCCCAAGTGTTGAGGAGGGGTGTTCGATCCTCAGTGGTCCGGCGGCGGCGGCGGCGGCGGCGGCGGTGGTGGTGGTGGTGGTGGTGGTGGGGGGGGGGGTTTCCCGCCAATTTTGTATTACGCTTGTGGAAGGGGTTCACGTGGTTGACCTTGATCAATTGCGGATTGTTTCCCGGGGTGGGGGCGGAGGGCGGGGGCGGGGGGGGGATGATTATAAGTCGGCCAAGTGGATAAACTGACACCCGATGTGTAACTTGATACTCCGCCTAACTTACCGCAAGAATGGAATGTTTTAGAACTCATAGTACCGAGAACCCAGTACTAATGAAAACTCTTTCTGTGAAGTAATGTCGATTGTAACGTTTGACATTTCGAGCCTATAATTTTTTAAATTTAAGAAGAAAATATTTCATATCCTTTTTGTAGCCAGTTTTAGTGCATTATTAATACTCACCCTCGTGCGATTAGTAATTAAAACTAAAAGTCTATTATTTTTATTAAAATCTGGTTCGATTTGTGTTGACTTAACTTTTCAGACTGATGGTAAATATACGTAATGCCTGAATTTTTTAATTCTGTTTTCAATATGTGTGGAGCTTTTGCATATGATGCATATTACTCGGTCGACTTTCCCGCTTCGCCGACGCAAGTTGCAACACACTGCCGTTAGAGGACACCGAATGTAGTGTTGGCGATGTGTAAACGTAACTGCGTCAGCGCGCGTTTTAATCGAGATTCGAATTCGACGAGTTCGTCCACACATGGATGAGACTCACTTCCAGCATGACAATGACAGACCACTCGTGAGCGCCGCGACATCTGCGAGAATCCGACGCGTTGGGTTCAGTGTCATCGGTCGTTCTCCATATACGACTTGGCTCCATCCGATTTTCGTGTGTTTCCAAAAGTTAAAGAACAGCTTCAAGGACTTTGCTGATAGTGCAAGTGCAGTGCAAGCTGAGGTAGGGTTATGGCACTGTCAACAAAGTCAAATATTGTGCAGGGACGGTACCAACAAACCGCTCTCTCATTGGGAAAGACGTGTTCGTCGTCAGGTTACTATGTTGATAAATAAATATGTAGTTACGAAGAAAAAAGTAACGTTTGTTTTATTTAAAAACTTAAAGTTTTCACATAGAAATTCTGGGGCATTACTCTAGAACACGATGTAAAATTCAAGTATAAGGAAAAATATTGCGTCTGGAGAGAATTTCAGCACTAGGAGACTAGAGAACCGCTTACGCAGCTACCGGAGGCTCTCTTTTAAAGAGTGCTGGAAATCGTTTATACTTCAGTGCGTTCAGTTCTTGAAAGTCGATTTTTCCAGAAGTTCGCCGGCCGCTTCAGTCCGGAGCCGCGCTGCTGCTACGGTCACAGGTTCGAATCCTGCTTCGGGCATGGATGTGTGTGATGTCCTTAGGTTAGTTAGGTTTAAGTAGTTCTATGTCTAGGGGACTGGATGACCTCAGATGTTAAGTCCCATAGTGCTTAGAGCCATTTCCAGAAGTTCGTCATAGTTTCGGGAAATTGATGTCTCGTCACTGATTCATAAATTTTATAATTGTGAAGGAAATAAGAGAGAACCACTGGTGAGGTGGCCTTGTTAGACGGTGTTTTGTTTACGTCAGGAAAGCTGCTACACGTGTCGTCGGCTAGATGTAGACTGGTGTCCTTACGGCAGTAGCTGGTAAACCCTTGTAGTGGCGCGAGGCAGGCGTGCTCCGTTTAACGACTTCAGCTGCAATATTAGGCGTGCGCGACTGACCGGGGAGGAGGGCACTGCTCTGCCGCAGCCCCAGCCGTGCAGCAGCAGTAGCGCCAGGCGGCCGGTGTCTGCCTCTGTCCGGTCGGAGGTAAAGGCGGCAGTTGTGGCCACCTGCTGAGCCTGCCTGCCGCTGTCGGGCAGGAGCGCGAGAGGCGGCTTCCAGGCGAGCAGGCAGGCACTCAGCGAGGCAGGTGTGCGAAACGTGCGTCGGCACCACGGCGTGACACTGGCCACTGCTGGCTCCACGAGCGGCAGTCACTCTGCACAGCAAGACCCACAAATCGGTCTGCAGACAGTGCCTTCGCAGCGCCTATGCCCGGACGAGATAGTCACTAACTTATATAGTTCAATTCTTTTATCTTGGCGGCTCGCGCATGCCCGCCCAGACGCGGGAGTTGCTGCGTTGCCAGTTCCAAACGACGCACGCGCCAAGAGAAGCAGCGCTGTGGTATAGTACAGTTCGCAAACTTACGTTTAGGGGGGAGCGCGCAGTTTATGAAGTCAATCCACCGCGGCCGCATTAATCCTTTCGCTGCTACAGAGAATGTGCTCCCCGCTGTGCGAGATTTTGTCATCACTGCAGTGCTCTCCTGTGCAGACACATGGTGTTACGACTATTTTGACACATTCATCATTCGATTTCACAAAAACTATTTGGCCCAAAAATTTGATTTTTTACGCATCTTCTTGACTGATACCTCCCGCCCCATAAATGACTTAATTTTGTTTCGATGTTTAACGCAGTTATTGTGCAGCATTAAATGGAATAAACCGTTGCACGAAATTTTGAAGAGTTTGCAGAGGTAAAAGTCCATAGCGTATACTTTCCGTATGGTCGATTTTAGTTACCACGATGTTGAGAATGAAATGTGGACAAGATACCTAAATTTCATATAAAATTTAATGTATAACAATATCTCATTTAATTTAAGTACCAGATAGGTGTCGTATGTAACATTGACAAATGTTCCATTTTTCGCGACTGTAATAAAACTTTTATTTATACCAGAGTCATTTCGCTATTTCCTAAACCGTTCTGATTAAAACAAAGTTGGCGAAGTACACAAAACTGAATAGTGGACGTAATAAAACATAGAAACTAAAATATATTGTCAGTGAGGCGCAGTGCGTAAACAATTTGTATTTGTCACAACGTGAAGCAAATACTTGCCAAAACATACATCAGTTGACGAAAACATTGAATATGATGTTTCCAAAGCAGCGAAGCGAAGAATTGGGCCAGACAATCAAGTAGCTCGGCAACGTACGAGCCGAAATTCTGCTCTAAATAATACTTTTAATACTGTCGCAAAAGAATATATCTCAATATGAATAGTAAAACAGCGACTGCGGAAGAGAAGATATACAAACAAAACAGATAACATGAGTATTGTATGTCTGCCTTTTCATTGTTTTTAATTGCTGTGAAAAGAAATATTGGAGGACAAAATTAGAAAAACCGAAAACTTATGATTATAATGAAGAGACAAAACACTAGAAATTTCAAAAACTTACATTGAAACGAATAAAATTCATGAAGTAAGACACTTCGATATTCTTTTTAAATAAAGAAAATATTGAGCACCGGTTTGAACTCTGAACCTTTCACTTATCAGCCAAACACCTTAACCATCACGCAACGCAGCTCGTAATTTAAGAGAACTGGAGGTCTCTAACACATGACGCAAAATACCGACAAACACTGTTGGTATGATTATGAATTACTCACGTTTCGTCGAAGTACAATAGGAAATAAACAATTACCGCTGTTCTTTATTGCGAAAAAGCGGTTCGTGAGAATGATACAAACACCTTTAATTGCTATTGCCTGAATTAGGAGGCTTATTGCTTGTTTGGTTTAATTAATTAATAAAATATGAGGCAATTGGTATAAGGAATGCGTCTTCCAAACTTTCTATAAAAGTCTGCTATCAAGACATTGCTTTTGTTCAATTACTTTATTTATGACTGAACGTTCCTAAAACTGAAGACACTCGCCCGTGCTCTGCACTGCAGTCGAGCTCTGGCAACGTCGTTCTCTGTTCATTGGCTGACGGTGTTTTGTGATGTCAGATCCGCAGAACGAACCTAAACTCGGCCGCCGTCGTAAATGATGCGCACTAATGTGTGCGACGGCGCAGAGCTGCGGGGCCGACCCGTGGCTTTGGCTTCGAAGCCTGGCGGTGGCGCGCGCCCAGCGCCACTCGCTGCGCAGCCGCTGACAGCTCGTTTAGACCTGTTGGCTGAAACATGAAGTCCACTCCGGACGCAGTGTCAACAGACACATTGTAGTTGCCAGTCGTGTTCCGGGAACTCGGTAACGAAATTCAGACGATTTCACTTGGACTGGGCGGTACTTGTCCCGAGATTGCGAAAATACCAATGTCGCCTGCATAGAGTGAAGCCATCGCCTTCCGCCTTAAACATCAAATGTATTACGACCTCGTAGGCAGCCACGATCTCTGTATGGTTCATTTTATAGGAGAAACGCAAAGGTACTCAGTCTCAGAAGCACACCCACAGAACAGCCGGAAGCATCTGAAAACATAGTTCCAGTAACTGAATTTGTGAGCAATGCAACCCGCGTGAGGTTCGGCATGGTTGGAAGCCTCCCTCTCCCTCTCCCTCTCCTGCTCCCTGCCACCCCTGTCCCCCAGTCAGTAGATAGTTACACGGTTACTTCACGTCAGTGGTATCCGACCACGCACTTTAGACTGTCCGGCTAGAACCTCGTGGAGTGGCCATACAAGTTTATCGAGTTTATATTGACACAATTCTCACTCTCGGCAGGTGGTATGTGACAGCAGCAGGTACCCCGAACCCGACGAAGCTCAATCCTTAGCGCAGATGACGCCTTTGGTGGAATTCAGTAGTATTCCATAGTCGGCGAAGTGGACGAAAATTTTTCCAAGAGGACGTTCCTCTTCTGCTGGTGAAGATGTCACCAGCACATCGTCAATGTAGGCAGAACGCGAGTCTAGGCCATTACCATCGCACAAGTAAACCGTTGGAAAGTCTGTGAAGTGCTGCACAGACCGTACGACACGTAGATTCCCACGGTGGTGTTAAACATAGTTTTTCCGAATCCTCTGGGGCACTGGTATCTGATCTTAGGCGTAGACGAGCACCCAATATGGCGAAGAAAACCGTATAACTGTTCAGATGTGTGAAATCTTATGGGACTTAACTGCTAAGGTCATCAGTCCCTAAACTTACACACTACTTAACCTAAATTATCCTAAGGACAAACACACACAACCATGCCCGAGGGAGGACTCGAACCTCCGCCGGGACCAGTCGCAAAGTCCATGACTGCAGCGCCTTAGACCGTTCGGCTAATCCCGCGCGGCTCCGTATAACTGGGACGACGACATGATTAATCTGGATTGTGGCCCGGCGTGCAGTGTTACAAAGACACACAAGGCCGCCAAACAGCTGGCGTCTCCTCGAGGCAGTGCAGCGCCGACGCCACGTGCTTTCCTACGGCCGCTCCACCGGATCTCGCTATGGCGATCCCAAGTTTGTCGGCAGGAAGACGGCGCCGTCGAGAGAAGGTAGGAGACCCGGACCGGCTGCAGTAGATACGTGCGACCACTGCTGGATCGCGTGGGAGGGGGTCCGGCACGCTCCGCGTGGTGTGCAATCCACGGAAATGTCGTCAAGAGGTGCGACACTGCCTGCAGCCCTGTAACGAAATGCACAGTCGGATCGCTGCCCCGAGTTAGCCAGTCGTTATTGCTGCGCACCCATTACGAGCATACGGTATAAGGTCTACATCAACAGGGTGGTCCATTGATCGTGACCGGGCCAAATACCTCTCGAAATAAGCGTGAAACGAAAAAAACTACGAAGAACGAAACTTGTCTAGTTTGAAAGGGGAAACCAGATGGCGCTATGGTTGACCCGCTAGATGGCGCTGCCATAGGTCAAACGGATATCAACTGCGTTTTTTTAAAGAGGAACTTCATTTTTTATTACATATTCGTGTAGTACGTAAAGAAATATGAATGTTTTAGTTGGGCCACTTTTTTCGCTTTGTGATAGTTGGCGCTGTAATAGTCACAAACATATGGCTCACAATTATACACGAATAGTTGGTAACAGATAGGTTTTTTAAATTAAAAAACAGAACGTAGGTACCGTTGAACATTTTATTTCAGTTGTTCCTCTGTGATACATGTACCTTTGTGAACTTACCATTTCTGAGAACGCATGCTGTTACAGCGTGATTACCTGTAAATACCACATTAATGCAATAAATGCTCAAAATGGTGTCCGTCAACCTCAATGCATTTGTCAATGGGTGTAACGACATTCCTCTCAACAGCGAGTAGTTCGCCTTCCGTAATGTTCGCACATGCATTGACAATGCGCTGACGCATGTTGCCAGGCGTTGTCGGTGGATCACGATAGCAAATACCCTTCAACTTTCCCCACAGAAAGAAATCCGGGGACGTCAGATCCGGTGAACGTGCGACCAATCCACCTGTCATGAAATATGCTATTCAATACCGCTTCAACCGCACGCGAGCTTTGCGCCGAACATCCATCATGTTGGAAGTACATCGCCTTTCTGTCATGCATTGAAACATCTTGTAGTAACATCGGCAGAACATTACGTAGGAAATCAGCATACATTGCACCATTTAGATTGCCATCGAAAAAAGGGGGGCCAATTATCCTTCCTCCCATAATGCCGCACCATACATTAACCCGCCAAGGTCGCTGATGTTCCACTTGTCGCAGCCGTCGTGGATTTTCCGTTGCCCAATAGTGCATATTATGCCGGTTGACGTTACCGCTGTTGGTGAATTACGCTTCGTCGCTAAATAGAACGCGTGCAAAAAAAATCTGTCATCGTCCCGTAATTTCTCTTGTGGCCAGTGGCAGAACTGTACACGACGTTCAAAGTCGTCGCTATGCAATTCCTGGTGCATAGAAATATGGTACGGGTGCAGTAGATGTTGATGCAGTATTCTCAACACCGACGTTTTTGAGATTCCCGAGTCTTGTGCAGTTTGTCTGCTACTGATGTGCGGATTAGCCGCAACAGCAGCTGAAACACCTGCTTGGGCATCATCATGTGTTGCAGGTCGTGGTTGACGTTTCGCATGTGGCTGGACACTTCCTGTTTCCTTAAATAACGCAACTATCCGGCAAACGGTCCGGACCCTTGGATGATGTCGTCCAAGATACCGAAGAGCATACATGGCACACGCCCGTTGGGCATTTTGATCACAATAGCCATACATCAACACGATATCGACCTTTTCCGCAATTGGTAAACGGTCCATTTTAACACGGGTAATGAATCACGAAGCAAATACCGTCCGCACTGGCGGAATGTTACGTGATACGACGTACTTACACGTTTGTGACTATTACAGCGCCATCTATCACAAAGCGAAAAAAGTGGTCCAACTAAAACCTTCATATTTCTTTACGTACTACACGAATATGTAATAAAAAATGGGGGTCCTTATTAAAAAAAAAAAGAAACGCAGTTGATATCCGTTTGACCTATGGCAGCGCCATCTAGCGGGCCTACCATAGCACCATCTGGTTTCCTCCTTCAAGCTAGACGAGTTTCGTTCTTTGTAGTTTTTTCGTTTGATGCTTATTTCGTGAGATATTTGCCCCGGTCACGATCAATGGACCACCCTGTGTATCATTACTCTGCAATCCACGATTAAGTGCTTGGCAGAGGGTTCATCGAACCACCTTCAAACGGTTTCTCCACGGTTCCACACTCGTAACAGCGCCCGGGAAAAACAAGCACTTAGATCTTTTCGTGCGAGCTCTGATTTATCTCATTTTATCATGATGAACCTTTCTCTCTATGTAGGTGGGAGCCAAAAGAATATTTTCGTTTTCGGAGGTGAAAATTGATTACTGAAATTTCACGAGAAGTTTCTGCCACCACGAAAAACGCTTTTCTTTTAATGATTGCCATCCTAATTTACGGATCATGTCCGTTGCATTCTCTCCTCTATTTCGCGGTAGTACAAAACGAGCTGCTCTTCTTTGAACTTTCTCCATGGTCTCCGTCAGTCCCATCTAATGCCGATCCCTCGCCACACAAACAACACTCCAGAATAGGGCAGACAAGCGTGGTGTACGCAGTCTCTTTAGTCGATGTGTTGCGTTTTCTAAGTGTTCTACCAATAAATAGCAGTCTTCGATTTTCTTTACCCACAACATTTTCTACGTTATCGTTCCAGTTGAAGTTATTCGAAATTGTAATCCCTAAGTATTTAATTGAATTTACAGCCTTTAGACTTGTGCGATATCGTGTAACTGAAATTTACTGGATTTCTTTTAGTAGTCATGTGGATTACGTTACACTTTGGTATTTAGTATCAACTGCCACTTTTTTCACCATACAGATATCTCGTCCACATCATTTTGCAGTTGGTTTTGATCATCTGACGACTTGACAAGACGACAAAGGACAGCATCATCTGCAAACAATCTAAGAGGGCTGTTCAGATTGTCTCTTGCGTCGTTTATGTGGATCAGGAACAGCAGATGGCCTGTATCACTTCCTTCGGGAACGCCAGATATTACTATTGTTCTACTGGATGACTTGCCTTCGGTTAATACGAACCTTGACTTTTCTGACAGGAAATCACAAATCGAGGCGATACTGCATAGGCAGGCCATTTGATTAGAAGACTCTTGTGCCGAACGGTCTCGAAAGCCTTCTGGAAATATAAAAATACGGAATCAGTTTGAGAACCCCTGTCGACAGCACTCACTACTTCATGAGAATAAAGAACTGTGTTTCACAAGAACGATTTTTCTGAATCCGTGCTGTCAGTCAATAAACCGTTTTCTTCGAGATAATTCATAACGTTGTCCAGTATATGTTCCAAAAGCCACCTGCAAATCGACGCTAGCTTTATGGGTATATTTCCTTTATTGGGTATTGGTGTGCCTTGTGCAACTTTCCAGTCTTTAGGTACAGATCTTTCGATGAGTGAGCGATTGTATATCATTGTTAGATATGGAGTTACTGCATCAGCATACTCTGAAAGGAACCTGACTTGTACGTACTCTGGACCGGAAGCTTGGCCTTTGTTAAGTGGTTTAAATTGCTTCACTGCACCAAGGATATCTACTTCTAAATTACTCGTGTTGGGAGTTGTTGTAGATTAGAATTCTGGACTATTTACTTCGTCCGCTTTGGTGAACGAGATTCAGAAAACGGTGTTTAGTAATTCTGCCTTAGTGGCACTGTCATCAGTAACATAAACATTGTTATCGTGCAGTGAAGGCATTGATTGCGTCATAAGAATGGCGCAGAATACTTACACATCATCTGAAAGATCGGTTTTATTGCGTGGCTTCCGCTGCCAATGGGAGTGCCGCTGGGAATGCACACGCGTATTGGCCAGCGTGAGCTCCAACTGCAGCTTGCTGGCGCCTACTTTGTGTGTCTGACAGGCAGGCTCGTGCTTCGGGCGCAGCCTACAGGCGGCTGCCACTCTCTTTTTTCCCTAGGAGCAGCAGAAGCAGCATGAAACGTCTATGACAGAAGCTTCCCCCGCAGTCCGGCGTCGGCCAGAACGATGCGCTGCCAGTCCCACGAGAGACGGCGTCTTCCTCATTCCTGTCGTTAGACTCTTATACCCTTTACGAACTCAAAGCCGCGCCACGACGCACGTGCTATGCTGTTTCTGTCCAATGTTTCTGCAAGCTTGTTCAACTCCACTTAATGTGCGGTCTATTTCTGACGAGCATGGTGTCCGTATGGAGCGCAGAAATTCCTCTAGCGTTCCTGGGACGTTCCTGAAGTCGCCAGCAAGCAGAGCTGGTGCACCAAGATAGTTTTCTGTTGCTCCTCCTAGAACAGCAGCTGGTCCCTCAGTATTTAGTTTGTGTGTGTGTGTGTGTGTGTGTGTGTGTGTGTGTGTAAATGGTACGGTGTAATTACATTCGGGCGCACAGTGCACTGTGTCAAGTTGGGTTGTTTTGGGGGAAGAGACCAAACAGCGAGGTCATCGGTCTCATCGCATTATGGAAGGAAGTCGGCCGTGCCCTTTCAAAGGAACCACCCCGGCATTTACCGGTAGCGATTTAGGGAGACCACGGAAAACCTAAATCAGGATGGCCGGACGGGGGATTGAACCGTCGTCCTCCCGAATGCGAGTCCAGTATTCTAACCACTGCGCCACCTCGCTCGGAGCACGCTGTGTCGACTACATGCTTTGAAAACACCACCGAAATCTGCCTGCTCACGCACAGCGCAGCCTTACCGCTGCACGCGGGTAGCGGCACACTCAACCACGTCGTCATGGCGACAGGTCTTGCATCGAGCACAAACCTGCATGCCTGTGCCGTAAACAAATGCCATTTTGGTGACCACAGGGATGGGCTAAACCGTGACTTTCCTAGAACGCTGGTCTCTTTTTAACGTTACTTTTCCATAACTGGTGTTTTTACATGTGTTTCGTCCAAGCTTTAAATCAGGCTGTAGGAATTCACAACCTGTATCCCTTCGCACTCCGCGAACGTCAATATGTTCCTGCTGCCATTCATCACTGTAGCTGTTACACTGTAATTGGTCATGAGAAATAAGTAATAAGCACTGGCATGTACACGTATTTGCTAACGGCTATATCTCGGTACGTGAACTGTGTCAGTGAAACACACCTGACATGTTTTCGCCAGTAAAGGCGATATTCGTCAACACCTAAGGCTAGCTTTATCACTGTACCAACTGACAAAAACTTAATGCCAGCCGTAATTAATATTTGCAACTATTCTTCTCAGTTGTTACTTGGTAGCCTAGAACGTGGTATTATACTCCCAATGAGATCTTAGTTGTGGTGGGAGACTGATGTGTAGCGTAACCTGAGATCGAGGCTAGACTGGAAGGTGACAATTCGGTTGTGAGGTGGCGAAGCCAACGAATCTGAATGCCGAGTAAAGGGCGCCCCGCAACGTAGCCTAGTGTTTACGTTCCTGCCATATTTAAATGCTCATTTCACTACAAAACCTAAAACGTCGAGGTAAATTCAGAAAACGTAACTTGGATAGTGGGCAAGTCTCTGAGGAATACTATGTATATACATCGTACATACGAGGATTGCCCAGAAAGTAATGTACTGCATGTTTTTTTTCTCAGCCGAAAACAATGATACGAATGCGAGGCGTTACGTATGTATTATTTGAAGTCTCCTGAGTGAGCGCGCCAAGTTTCCGTCGCTTCCGATAGATAGCTTGGCTGCAGGACAGTTTCAAAATGGCGTCTGTAGGTGATATATGATACAAGCAACGTTCCGAGATTGAATTTCTCACTCCAGAGAAAGAAACTGTGGGGAATATTCACAAACGCTTGTGCAAAGTGTCTATGGAGCATCTGCTGTCGACAAAAGTGCGGTTACTCGCAAGGCACGGAGGGTGAGGTCATCAGAAGGCGGTTAGGCGGAGCTCCATGATTTGCAGTGGTCGGGGGTCACACCTGACATGTTGCAGCGAGCTGTGCAACATGGGTCCCGCGGTGTCTAACGGTGGATCACAAATCGCACAGAAAAAAACATTTGTCTTGATTTGTTGCAGCGCTTTGAAGCTGAGGGGGAGGCCTTCTTGTCCTGGAATGTGACAGGTGATGAAACCAGGGTTCAAAATTTTGAGCCCGAAACAAAACGACAGTTGATGGAATTGCGCCATTCCCACTCTCCATAGAAGAAAAAATTCAAAGCAACTGCTTCCGCTGGTAAGGTCATGATCACCGTGTTCAGGGACTGTGAAGGTATGATTCTCATTGATGTGATGCCAAGAGGCGGTACCATTAATTCAGAAGAATAAGTCAATACATTACCAAAACTCAAGACGCGCTTCCGGCGACTTCGGTCTCACATCAACCCAGATGTTTTCGTGCAACACGATAACGCTGTGCCCCCCCCCCCCCCCCCCCCCCCGGCCACAAGTCTGAGGACTGCTGAACATATCGCAAAACTGGAAAACTGGGTTGGACAACCCCATCCACCCTGCAGCCGTGACCTAGTCCTTTCGGACTTCCATTTGTTTGGGCCATTAAAGATGCCATCCGTGCGAGACATTTTGAGGACGATGAGGATGTGACTCACACAGTGAAGCTCTGGCTCCGCCACTAGAACAAGGACTGATACAGACAGGGCATACACGCCATTGTTTCGCGCTGGAGGAAGGTCATAGAACGGGATGGAGATTACGTGGAACAGTAGGGTGTGTAGATAAAGCACCATTTTTTGGCAATTTGTGGTAAGATCTTATGGGACCAAACTGCTGAGGTAATCGGTCCCTAAGCTTACACACTACTTAATCTAACTTAAACGAACTTAAACTAACGACAACACACACACACTCATGCCCGAGGGAGGACTCGAACCTCCGAGGGGAGGGAGCCGCGTGAACCGTGACAGGACACCCGAGACCGCGCCCTTACCCCGCGTCGCTAAAGCACCATTCTTTGGTGTGTGTAATTCTCATTATGTCCAATAAAGAATTGTTGAAGAACAAAATGCGCTTAATTACCTTCGGGGCAACCCTCGTAACATACAAAAAACTCGAGGGGGCCTTCGCTACTTAGCTTTTACCACATGGCAAACAAAAGTTAAAGGACTAGTGTATTCGGTTGTGCACAGAAAATTTCATCACAACAAAACCGTCTGTAGTAAGTGTGGTTTACATTTGTTCTTCCTTTGCCCAGAAATTTTTGTAGTAATGAAACACGTGCAAAAATATTAATAGTGTGATGTAGTGCATCATAACATAAATTACCACACAGTACAGTACGAGTTGGTGTTTAAAATACGTGGATAATTTTTTGGACCATAGATAGGTTAGACATTGATAGTGTCAGAACAATGTTCTTAAAACGAAGTACGAATGTCGGGTGACACATCGCACATACCGTTGAAAATTATAATGGTAGTTTCAGTTGTTGCTTGTCATATATATCTCAAATAACGTGGGCTTCCGTGGTAGTGTGACAGCTCTAAAACGGATGTTGCGCAATCTAGTTGTGACTGAAATCGCAGCCAGATACTTACACCTTGTTACTGTGATAAATTTCATTTCGCAGTCACTTGCGATTTGTAACAGATAGGTGATTTCTTTGTTGGTAGTGCTATGGCGGCATCTTGCTGGAGGAATCCTTGCTGCTTGGACAGTAGTTGCTACTAGTCTTGTGACTGTCGTAGCTGTGTCCTCAGCCGCTCCAAATTCGCCTCTGGCGGTGCGGCGCCGTGTGTTCGCCAAGTTGGCTTCCTCGCTTCGCGGAATCCAGTTGCGAGGGGCAAATAAACTTCGACGATATGTAGTGGCACACGGTTTTATTTACGTAACTGGGTACAGAGCAGCGTTTATAACTGCGCAAGGTCATTAAAAGGAAGGTTGGGCCCAAAGCGAAGCGTATTGCGACTGGCTGCGGCATTGAGATGACGTCATTGTAGGGACAGAGCGAGTCAGTCTCTCACGCAGTGAGCAGTTCAAGCAGTTCGTTAGCACAACATAACTACCTATAACTGCAATACGTTTTCAGAATATTACGTAAGGCAGTTATTCACCTGTTCAGGTGTTGAGAGAAGATAGCCACTGATAGGATTTTCTCTCTTGTGCTGCTGCTAGCGTTGCTGTTCGTATTTTCAGTTTCTGATTCAGGAACCATATGCGAATGAAATAATCTAATTCTATAGTTTTCTAATTTCTGGTGGAAAATTAACATTTTGTTTCGATAGCAGTGCAGATTGTTTGCATTTTACTTGTTAATGTAAATATTTTTTGTGGAAACAGTCTCCAACTGGTTAAATGCGTTAGAAATACTTATAACTGAGATACCTCACGCAAGCAGTCATCTCTCGGAGCCGTAAGCCCACTGCGAGGTAGGACTGTGATCTAGCTTAAATGTTCCAAACGTGTAGCAGGGCAACGTAAGTTATCAGTGCGCGGTGTTCTCAGTGGGTTGTCATAGTTCTTTGTAGTCCGCGATGCAGCGGAATCTTTCTGCGGAACAGTGGGCTCCATCTTTGACTACAGATTCCTCTGATAGGAAAGTTGATATCTTGCAGTTCTCTTTCGCTATCATTTCCGGTGCTTCGCCCATGTCAGACAGAATACTTCATATGTCAAAAATTTCCCACTGTCTTCTGCCTCCACCGATGCTTAATTCGGTACAGGAATGTCAGCAGCGTTGTGCCCCAAGAGTAGGGGCCTTTGTTGTTGTTGTGGTCTTCAGTCCTGAGACTGGTTTGATGCAGCTCTCCATGCTACCCTATCCTGTGCAAGCTGTGGCTTAAGATAGTGGCCGAATATCTAGAAACGGTTCGATCAATGAGCGAATTGTTGTAGCAGAGCCTCTGCGAGATGGGGGCAGGCGATTTGTTGTGCCTGCCGAGGCGCAGTTCCCTTAAAATTCTTTTCTGAACTTCACTCTAGCATCACATAATTACATGTTAACCTATTCTTAACATATCATCTTCCGGAATTCAGGATGTCAATTTCGTCATTCGCAAGTTCAGCCACCGTGCTCGAAAGAGCTTGCATGACTAAATGAACACTTTCACGTTTTCCACTCTTGGCATTGAGGTAAATGTGTAACAGCTTAGGATACAATTTCAGTTCACTGCTATCTACGGAGAGCAGCATTTCCGTAATAGATTTTGTAAACTTTTTCACACCAGGAAGACTTGTCAGGAAAGCAGAAATTCGTTCCTGTCATATTAAGACCATTCTAAACAAATATATTTTCCGTTTTGTAGTCTCACACCAGCGCAGTAACAATATAGCCAGGCCGGCAGGGGTGGCCGAGCGGTTCTAGGCGCTTCAGTCTGGAACCGCGCGACCGCTACGGTCGCAGGTTCGAATCCTGCATCGGGCATGGATGTGTGTGATGTCGTTAGGTTAGTTATGTGGAAGTGGGAAACAAAAGTTGTTTCTTAAAAACTATACTACTTCCTTGATGCAGCACAGATATTTTGTCTTTGTCTTTACTAAGTTCGCGAATTTGTTTACTATCAGTGTCACATTCGTCTGTAGTTCTTGTGTGGTTCTTCTTTCTAGGCGCGTTAGCCAGCTGCTCAAGTGCGCTTTGCTTTGTTTTCCTTGCCGGCAACCTGCCTGCTCTATTCTGAGACACAGTAGGTAAACTAAGAGCTACGTCGTCTCCACTCGTATTATCGCGTACACTGGCAACACTTCCTGTTCCGTTTACAGTAGGCACTGCGTCTGGTTTATGCATTCTTCTTAATGCTAGACTAAGAAGTTCTGCTAACAGGCACGGCTCTAATCATCTGCCGTGAGGTTTGAAGCGATCTTTCTTGTGGAATTCCGTAATCTAGACTAAATGCAGTTGAACGTCTTTCGGGAACTACACTACTGGCCATTAAAATTGCTGCACCACGAAGATGACGTGCTACAGACGCGAATTTTAACCGACAGGAAGAAGATGCTGTGATATGCAAATGATTAGCTTTTCAGAGCATTCACACAAGGTTGGCGCCGGTGCCGACTCCTACAACGTGCTGACATATAATGGGGCCTTGAGTGCGACAGGCGTTCCGTTACGGTACAGCCAGGCTTTTTAAAACAAAAGTTTGAACATTGATTAATTGAAGATAGTCATGGCAATGCAGATCAGCGGGAAGAGCAGTGACGCAGTCGAGACAATGGGAAGAGCACAAATTCGTCTCCTTAATTGTGATACTTTCAGCATTCAAGGTTTGCAAAGTAACAGAAAACGAAGCACTGAAATCTGAAGAAAAGACTCAGTAGTGTTTAGAGTTGAGCTCACACGTCACTAAGGATGAGTTTAAAAAAGTTTTAAAAAATACAATCAGTGAAGCCCGCGGAGGATTTAGACGAACGGTATGAAGAGAAATGCTGATGAGGAGGAGCTAAAGCTTAACCTGTAGGCCGTACGTAGCATGTCGCCTCTCCGTGTTGGCCGACGGCCGCTGGCTGTCGCCCACTGAGTGCTCTATGATGGACCCGGACGCTAAGCGTTGACTGCTCCAGGACACCGCCGAAACTGTCAGCGTAGACACTGTGTTGTATGACCACCACTTAAAAGGCATTTCCTAGAAAAAATCTTTCCACCCACTTGAGAGGAACTCTCCAGATTTCTTAGGTTGTCATAGATTCCATATTCATGGATTTCCATGAGCTTTCGACACCGTCTCACAAGCGTCTTCTAATTAAGTTGTGTGCCTATGTACTGTCGTCTCACTTCTGCGAGTGGGCTCGTGATTTCCTGTCAGGAGGTCCTGTTCGTAGACGGAAAGCACTGCGTCGCGTAAAACGGAAGTAATATGTCAAGTTCCCCAAGGGATCTGAGTAGAACTCTTAGTGTTTGCAGATGATGTTGTCATTTACCGCATTATGAAGTCATCAGATGATCAAAACAAATTGCAAAACGATTTAGACAAGATATCTGTATGGTGTGAAAAGTGGCAATTGACCCTGAATAAAGTAATCCACATGAGTACTAAAAGAAATCCACTAAATTTCGGTTACACGATAAATCTTACAAATCCAAAGGCTGTAAATTCAACTAAATACTTACGGAATACAATTACGAATAACTCAAGTTGGAACGATCGCATAGGTAACGTTGTGGGTCACCCACCTACAAAGGGAGGAATGATCATCATAATAAAATAAGGGAAATCAGAGCTCACACAGAAAGATTTAAGTGTTCTTTTTTTTCTGCGTGCTGTTAGAGAGTGGAACGGTGGAGAAACAGCTTGAAGGTGGTTCGGTGAACTCTCTGCCAGCACTTAATTGTGAATTGCGGGGTAATCACATACACGTAGATGGAGACCTGGCTAGTCGTAGCCGCCAAGTATCTCCGAGGAATGTGTCCTATGCTCCAAGCGTCTTTCTACAAACCAAGGAACTTATCCAACGGTGACCGCCATCTTGCTCAACACCAAAAATTGTTGTTGGTGAGCCGGCCGGAATGGCCGAGCGGTTCTAGGCGCTTCAGTCTGGAACCGCGCGACCGCTACGGTCGCAAGTTAGAATCCTGCCTCGGGTATGGATGTGTCTGATGTCCTTAGGTTAGTTAGGTTTTAAGTAGTTCTAAGTTCTAGGGGACTATTGACCTCAGAAGTTAAGTCCCATTGTGCTCAGAGCCATTTGAGCCATTTTAAGGAGAAGAGAGATACTTTGAGGTTAGTCGATGACATTGTAATTCTGTCAGAGGCAGTACAGGACCTACAATAGGAGCTGAAGGGAATGGATTGTGTCTTGAGAAGAAAACATAAGCTGACCATGAACAAAAATGAACCATTGGCAAGGGAATCTTGTCGAATTAAATCAAATGATATTGTAGGAATGAGATGCTAAGGCATCAAGAAGTTGTGAAATTGATACTGAAGGGAACTATGGAACGTAAAAAGGTAGCGACCCACTCCGGTTTCGTGCTGGTAGTTATAAGTACCTACGGTAGGACGACTTGTCTGGCGTAGATGTCGTTTTATTTACGGACCACAGCGTAGTTTTATGATTAAAGTTCTGAGAACAACGTTAGCCAACTGCGTAACATCACTTTCATATAACTTAAACAATTTAAGCAGCGCGCGACAGGAAAGTTCTCAGAAGGCGTGAATGTTGTGTGTTGCACGTTTAATGGACGTTCCGGGGACACCTTCTGGCAATGACAAAAGCCGCTGGCTACCGCGCCTCCCGGTCAGCTCTGAATTAGTATATCTATTAGTGAAAACTGCATCAAAAGCCCTACAGTAGTTTCTGAGATTTGGCGTTATATATAGATAGAAAAACGTGGTAGAGGGAGGGGGAAACTGTGATTTATAAAATGTCTTGAAGAAGTAGACATGTGTAGATACATAGATTCTAATAATAGTTTGGAGTTGCTCTTTCACCTAGATAGCTCTTCGTGTCGGTACTTGACAACATTGACTTACACAATTAAGATGCGCGGAGAGCAAGAATGTACAAACCGTAGAACGGAAAACACGCTCTCGATCGCGCAGCAACAGTACAGATTGCGAGTTGTGCCAGGTACCGATAAGGTGGCACCGACTCTGTTTTCACAGCGGAGGTTGATTTTAATCTGTCATAATTCAACCGATTTTCGCAAAATATTTATTAAATATACACACGAATCTTCTTGGTCAGTCAGTCAACCTATTAGTGAAAACCATATCAAAATCCCTATAGTAGTTCCTGAGGTTAGCCCAAAGGTGCTGAGGGAAGCGATCAGGGGACTTCAATTTATATATCTAGAGAAGAGAGGAGATGTAGAGAAAAGAAAGGATTGTAGAGGAAGACAGCGGCTTTAAGACAGTAAGGATAGTAAGCAGATTGAAATAGCTGTAGGGTGCTGTAGATACACACTGATGGAGAGACTTACACGCGAGTAACTGACTTGGAGAGTTGCAGCAAATCAGTCTTCGGACTGAAGGCAACAACAACAATGACGGCGGCGGCAGCATTGGCATTTGCTGTGGCCTGGTACCAAATAATAAGCTACAAACTCTTTTTGGTGTAAGTTATCATATCAAATACATCGCTTGTTGTAGTTGGTCTGTGGTTGATTTCACCTTGCTGTGCTACCTAAGTGTACGTCCCTCACACAATTCAGAAAAACACAGCGGTCGCCTGAAAAGTTTATCGTGTTGCTAAATGCATTGTACAAGACACTATAGTTCAGGACGGGATACAAAAGAAAGATGGGTTGCCCTTTTTGTACGATGACCACGCATGAAGAGTCTATAAAAGAATAGATGTGCCCCTTCTCACACTCTATCGACTCGAACGGGAAAACAAGAGACTGTAATGTCGTAAACAGAGAAGCTACGCTGCTGACTGCTGACAGTGAGTGCAAACTACCGTATGGAGCTGTTTGGTAAGTCGAGTGACGCTGCATGTGCATGCGGCTTGGGACATCTTATACATTACTGGCCATTAAAATTGCTACACCACGATGACGACGTGCTACGCGAAATTTAACCGACAGGAAGAAGATGCTGTAATATGCAAATGATTAGCTTTTCGGAGCATTCAACCAAGGTTGGCGCCTGTGGCGACACCTACATCGTGCTGACATGAGGAAAGTTTCCAACCGATTTCTCATACACAAACAGTTGATCGGCGTTGCCTGGTGAAACGTTGTTGTAATGCCTCGTGTAAGGAGGAGAAGTGCGTACCATCACGTTTCCGACTTTGATAAAGGTCGGATTGTAGCCTATCGGGATTGCGGTTTACTGTTGGCAGAATATGGAATCGGTGGGTTCATGAGGAACGCCGTGCTGGATCCCAACGGCCTCGTATCACTAGCAGTCGAGGTGACAGGCATCTTATCGGCAAGGCTGTAACGGATCGTGCAGCCACGTCTCGATCCCTGAGTCAACAGATGGGGACGTTTGCAAGACAACAACCATCTGCACGAACAGTTCGACGACGTTTGCAGCAGCATGGACTATCAGCTCGGAGACCATGGCAGCGGTTACCCTTGACGCTGCACCACAGACAGGAGCGCCTGCGATGGTGTACTCAACGACGAACCTGGATGCACGAATGGCAAAACGTCATATTTTTCGGATGAATCCAGGTTCTGTTTACGGCATCATGATGGTCCCATCCGTGTTTGGCGACATCGCGGTGAAAGCACATTGAAAGCGTGTATTCGTAATCGCCATACTGGCGTATCAGTCGGCGTGATTGTTTGGATTGCCATTGGTTACACGTCTCGGTCACCTCTTGTTCGCATTGACGGCACTTCGAACAGTGGACGTTACATGTCAGATGTGTTACGACCCTTGGCTTCATTCGATCCCTGCGAAACCATACATTTCAGCAGGATAATGCACGACCGCATGTTGCAGGTTCTGTACTGGCCTTTCTGGATACAAAACTGTTCGACTGCTGCCCTGGCCAGCACATTATCCAGATCTCTCACCAATTGAAAACGTCTGGTCAATGGAGGCCGAGCAACTGGCACGTCACAATACGCCAGTCACTACTCTTGATGAACTGTGGTATCGTGTTGAAGCTGAATGTGGTATCGTGTTGAAGCTGCATGGGCGGCTGTACCTGTCCTCGCCATCCATGCCCTGTTTGACTCAGTGCCCAGGCAACGACCAGAGGTGGTTGTTGTGGGTACTGATTTCTCAGGCTCAATGCACCCAAATTGCGTGAAAATGTAATCAAATGTCAATTTTAGTATAATATATTTGTCCAATGAATACCCGTTTATCATCTGCATTTCTTCTTGGTGAAGCAATTTTAATGGCCAGTAGCTTAGAAGTTTCAGAGGTCCCATATCACTCCAACTGCTTACGACCCGCACCATTAAACAGCCTTCACCTGAACAGTCCCCTGCTGACGTGCAGGGGCGATGGATTCATGAGGTTGTCTCCATACCGGTATACGTCCATCCGCTCGACGCATTTTGAAACGAGACTCATCCGACCGGCAACATGTTTCCAGTCATCAGCAGTCCAATGTCCGTGTTGACGGGCTTCGTGTTGTGCAGTCATCAAGGGTACACGAGTGGTACTTCAGCTCCGGAAGGCCATATAGATGATGTTCCGTTGAATGGTTCGCACCCTGACAATTGTTGATGGCCCAACATTGAAATCTGCGGCAACTTGCGGAAGGGTTGAACGATTATCTTCAGTTGTCGTTGGTCCCATTCTTGCAGGATTTTTTTCCGGCCGCAGTGATGTCGGAGATTTGATGTTTTACTGGATTTCTGATGCGTACGGTACATTCGTGAAATGAAATGGTCGTACGGGAAAAGCCCAGCTATATCGCTACGCCGGAGAGGCTGTGTCCCATCGCTCGTGCGCCGACTAAAACACCACGTTCAAACTCACTTAAATGTTGATAACCTGCCATTGTAGCAACAGTAACCGATCTATCAACTGCGCCACACAGATGTCTCATACAGGCGTTGTCGACCGCAGCGCCGTAGTCTGCCTGTTTACATATCTCTGTATTTGTATACGCATGCATGTACGAGTTTCTTCAGTGTATAATCAAGGCGAGAGTGGCCAGTGATCCCTTCAGTGTAGTTGCACACCATGGCCGAATTGGGAATCGGCGAAACGCCGCAAGTAATGAGAATAATGGGCAGCACAATAGGCGTGTTAGGGTAGCCCATGCAGTTGCTATGACCACTGTCTCCGAATGGCTCAATGGTTAGAGCATCTGCCTAGTAAGCAAGAGACCCGTCATCTAATCGTGGTCCGACACAAATTTTCAACTTTCCCCATTGGTGCAAATCAATGCCCACTAGCAGCAATCAATTGTATCGGTGTTCGGTACGAACCGAAACCAACAAAATAGGTTCGCCGGTCACTTGGTGAGAAATGCAGTTCGGCTTAAAGACTGTCATCTTCCTGCCCGTCACACGCCGCTTTTGCAGGCTGCTTGCTCCTACAAAGCGCAGAGAAAGAGAGATTAGAATACGAAAATAAATTATTCGTAAAAGACGAAATCGCCATAATAGGAAACTGATTGGTTCCGTCTGGCAAAAAGTTAAAAAAAATAAATCTTCAAAGCGCCATTAGTGTGCAAGCAACAAGTTTTATTTGTAATAATAGATATCCATAATACATGCCCTTGCTCACATATTGCACCTACGTAAACCGATCACTTATCTTTGGTTTGGTAGTTATCGTGTGATAAAATGTGTGGCCTTTTTTTATGCATTTAGACCTACGATGAGGTATTTGTGCTGCCTGGGTGCGTGGCGCCACGTGTAGTAGGGCCCATTAGCAGTGGCGGCGTTGTCGCGCTGCTAATTGGTAGTGGGCGCGGTTTCTGGGCGCGCGGGCCGGAAGATGCGGCCGCCACGTTGGCAACACTGGCGCGCTGACCTGCTTTCCTCTCGCCTGCTGCCCGCGCCGCGCCGGCGGAAGCTCCTGCCTGCCTGTACGAACTCGCTGTCTCCTATGTCTCAGTGGTAAAGGCCTGTTCGCACTAGGCGACACTTCCGCACTCCGGCCATTCAAGTACTTAACGGCGAAAGTTATGTCCCTCGTACACAAAGTCGGAATTTACTGTCACAATCAACGAGCTAATTTCTTTAATTGAATTTTATCCCTAATGGATGCAGCTGAACTCCGTGTTACGTATAGTATAATAACCGCTATGAGTCACGATTGGAGGTCACGTTATTTAGCAGACGTCTGGTTTCGGGCTTATGCCCGTCTTCAGATGGTTTACATTCATTTACATTTTCCCACACTCAGTGTTGGAATTCATTGTTTAAGTAAAAATAATGTATATATTGAATCTTTATCACAACTGAAACAATTGGAAGTAGCTAAGCGACATGTGTTGGAAATACGTTGTCACTTACCCCACTTCCATTTGTTTCAGTTGTAACTTTGTAGTCATCGCCACATTATTTGGTTTTTAATTTAACAGTGAACTCCAACATGAAATGCAAAAAAGTGTAAAAGAATGTAAATCACGTGAAGATGGCTACAAACCCAAAGCCGTCATGTGTTTAATAAAATCTTCTATTCCGACTGTTAGTGGTTATTATTCTTATACCCAATGATTTCATTAACGATCAAATCAAATTTCACAATGGTTGTTCGTAAGTTTGCATGGTGCACTGTTGAGCAGCTAAACAATAACAAAAATGTCGTCCAGAAGTTTGAAAACATTGACAAATAAACAGTTCGGATGACTTGTTTGTTGCAACTCTCCACTCTACTATATTGTGTCCAACCCTCTTCATCTCCGAATAATTGCTACAAGCTACATCCATTTGAACCTGCTAACAATATTCGTCAGTTGGTTTGCAGCTACACTTCTAACTGCCCCGATTCCCTCCAATACTAAATTGACGATTCCTTGATCTCACAGTGTGGCCTATCAACCTATCTCATTTGTGCACAACGCAGGCTGCTTCTCTGTCCAGCTATAGTGAGACATAAATCATTATTCGCATTCACAAAGTTTGCATATCTCTAGGAACAACAGTCAAATCCGTCGTATAATATTTGCAATATGTCACAAAAACGAAGCAAAATAATAAACTAAAGACTAATAAGATGCAAAAGCACCAGCTCGACTGCTGTAAGATGAGTCAACGCGGGTTGACTTCCGAAGTTGGCAGATGATGGCGCCGACTCCTCCTCACAAAGTCAACATCAGTACTGCCTTCAGGGAGAATCGTTTACTCTGTCCCGTCTGAATGAATGCCACCATTTGAAACCCATCGTGGAATGTTTTGACGTTAACGTACCGTCACAGTCTGAATCGACCTAAATACGGATCAGCTGGAAGGTCGACCTGTTTCCCAGCAAGGCAGTGTAAATGTCCCGCGGGTAGTACGCCGAATTAGCTCAATTAAAGCTCGCCTAGCTGCTGTTCGTTTTTCGACCCTGCTTTGGAAGTTCACTTTCTGGCTAGCGTTTTCGGTGTATGTACAGTGCACCGCTCACGACAACCGTGGCTTTGTTCGAGAATCACACGTTCGTATCGGGCGGACACTTTATACTCTCCCTTAATTCGCGATAACACAAAAAGTGCTGCCGTTCTTTGATCTTTCTCGATATTCTCCGTCAGCCCTATCTCAAGTGAGGATCCCATGCCGCGCAGCAATTCTCGAGAAGACGACGAGCATAGTCTAGGCAGTCTCATTATTCTAAGTGTTCTGTCAATAAGACACAGTCTTTGGTTCCCCTTCCTCACAGCGTTTCCTATGCGTTGATTCCAGTTTAAGTTGTTCGTAGCTGTAATCCCTAGGTATTTAGTTGAATGTCACCCTTTAATTTTGTGTGATTCAGGGTGTAAAGGAAATTTAAGACCGTAGATCCTTTTAGCAATCATGCGTATGACAACTTTTCATTCCTCGGGGTAATTGCCACTTTTGACACCGTACAGATATCTTGTATGAATCCTTCTGCAATCGTATTGATATTGTGATGACTTTATGTGACAGTAAACGACAGCAACATCTGCAAACAATGAAAGAGGGCTGTGCACATTGCTTCCCAAATCGTTTATATAAACGAGAAACAAGAGGGCTGAAATGCTTTTTGTTTCACTCGATGAATCCCGTCAATTACTACGAACTGTGTTTTTTGTCACAGGAAAGTCACGAATCCAGTCGAGTCGCACAACTCGGATGATACTCCATAGGCGCGCTATGTACAGGGAATAGACACTGTAAGCAATGGGATGGTTGAGTTTGACGCTCAACAACGCAGTTAAGCACGTGTCGCGCTGGACTGTGCGTGTTCAGTATGGACGAGGAATCAGTGCAGGTTGTTCACGAGTAGTGCACACTTCGTTTTTGCATTGAGAGGCCGAGGTCGATGTGCAATGAAAGACTTAACAGAGTTACAAATACGGCAGATTGGGGAGGCCCGATTATCGGGAGCATCGGCAACCAAGACAGACAACTTATTGAATGTTTCAAGAGCTACTGTTTCAACAGTCACGACAGCCTACACAAAACATGGAAAGACATCATCGTGTAAATATAATAGTGGGTGCAAATCAAAACTATATGACAGAGATCGTCGTATGCTAACACGAATTGTTCAAAACAACACAAAACTACGGCGGCTAAAGTGACTGCAGAATTCAATACTTATCTTCGAGACCCCGTATCTGTCGACACTGTCCGCCGAGAACTCCATAAAGCGAATATTCATCGCCGAGCTGCTGTATATAAAACATTAGTGACCAACGCAAGGAAACGTAAAACATGGTGTCAGTACTACAAATCCTGGACGGCTGATCAGTGGAAACACGTCATATGGTCCGACGCTTTTGTTATTTCCGACATCGGGTCGGGTCAACGTTTGGAGAATGCCAAAAGAAGCCTACAGTCCTGATTTCTTGATTCCAACAGTTGAGCATGGAGTTGGAAGTGTGATGGCTTGGGCAGCCATATCATAGTATTCTGCTGGTCCCACCATTACTCTCAAGCACCATGTTATAGCCAACAATTATGTGAACAATTTAGGTGATCAGGTGCACCCCATGATTCAAATGTTGTTCTCCAACAACGATGCCATATTTCAGGACGATAATGCACCCATACATACAGCCAGGACATCACAATCGTGGTATGAGGAGCATGCAACTGAACTGCAGCGTCTTCCCTGACCAGCAGAGACTCTGGTGTTGAACATTATGGAATTCTTGTGAGCGCAGACTCCGGAGCAAATTTCCGCCTCCTTCGTCACTACAGGAGTCAGAAGAGGTTCTGATCGAAGAGTGGCGTAACATTCCACTGGAGTCTATAGTCATTATACGCCAGTATTCCGAGAAAAATCGCAGCTGTATTATGGGCAAATGGGGGTCCAACCCCCTTATTAATAAACCTTTCCCAAGTAAGTACAGGTGTTCACATTATTTTGACTACTCCCTGTATGTTCCTTTTCCATTCATGGATGGAGCTTCGGAAGAACGCCACTAACATGATAAACACTGGCTTCAGGTTTGTGACGTCACGGCATCTCCCCATATTATACTGGGTGGTTATAATTAAACTTTATCTATTGAGCACGTTATTAATCGAAAACCAATTACCATATGAGTTCCAAGCTTGTTGGTATTAATGTCAATGATATGGGGAAGAGAAATAATGCAGAATCAATTCATTTGAAATGCTTTTAATGTGCTGCTACGGTGCATCGTATCATTACATACCGGTACCATTACTGCTACAAAAGGGGCTCAGTATTGCAACCATCAGTGTCCAGAAGAGTCTGAAAGCGAAGGATTGAATTCTGCACAGCATAACGAAGAATGTCCGTACATATGCTGGCTGCCTCTCTTGATATGCTGCGGTTCAGATGAACAGATGTGTGAATGTTCCCCTAGTAAACCCTGTCCTTCAGGTAGCCCACAGGCGGATATCACAGGGAATGAGGTCAGGTGATCGTGCTGGCTAAGCATTTGGAAACGATCGGCTGATAGTTCTATCGTTTTCAAACTTGTTCCGGAGAAACAGGTGAACTTCACGAGCGATGTGCGGTGGGGCCCCATCTTGCATGAAAACTGTTGAGTTCAATGCGTCTCTCTCCTGCAGGGCTTGTATGACATGCTGCCGAAGCATATCGCAGTAACGATGGCGTCACACTGCGCATCTTTGGTCCTTGATTACCAACCTGTTCAAAAAAGAATGGGCCAATGATGAACGTAGCTGTGAAGCCACACCATAATGTGACATGTTCATCATACAGAGGAATTCTCGTGCTGTGTGGTGGCCGGTGAGTGTGGATTCTCACCAGCCCAGCCGTTGGGAAACGGTATTAGATCAACAAATGTTAGTTGATTGGAGAAGAAGCGTGTCTTTTCTACGGCTTTCCTTAGACCTCATCAGGACAGCGGGAAATTGAAAGAACCCTGAGAGCAGCAGATTCCACGTCACCAAAAATACTCGCAGCAGTTCAACAAGTCTTGGGAAGACGAAGGAGAAACAGGTACTAGTGGTACATGTGAGGATCAGCGTCCTGTGCTGATGGTGTTCACTACACCATTAGCACACGACGGTGATCCTCACATGTACCACTAGCACCTGTTTCTCCTTCGTCTTCCCAAGACTTGTTGAACTGCTGCGAGTATTTTTGGTGACGTGGAATCTGCTGCTCTCAGGGTTCTTTCAACTTCTGTCGCAGGTCAACTTGAACAGCAACTGCAAGAACTTTAAAAGCAGAGCTAACGTAATGTGCGTCCACATACACATACTCCACAAGCTATTGACTGTGTATAGTGTTATGTTATGAAATAATGTGTGTGTAATGCGTGCTCTGATCGGTAGTGAGAAGTAAACAATGTAGCACTAGTTTTCTACATTGTTTAATAACGTACACTATTGTACACTAGGCATACGCTAAATGAGGTTGGATTGTTTTAAACAGACTGACCTTGTATTCTGGAGGATGAAGTCTCTTAGTGTCCTTTCGGCCATTCTGATTAAGCTTCACAAAAAAAAAAAAAAAAAAAAAAACTGATACCATAACGGACAAGTTCGATATGTGGCGTTCTGTACGCTGTTCTTATTAACTTGTCTCTATTATTTATTATTGTTTAATGCATTTGAATTGCTGTAAAAATGAATCTCATAGCACCCAACAACGAATGGTGGTACGTAAATCAGTGCGAAATATGTTTCTCCCTGTTTTCTCCGTAGTTTTGACTAATCATTTGCACGTAACAATAAACTCGCTTGTGGTTTCGTATCGCAGATTACGAACACAGATGATGCTATTGCAGTTGCAGAATCTATATTGAGCCTTAACAGATAATACGTAGTTGTACGAAAATGGTTGAAGGTGGAGTTTTAGCTCTTTTTAAACGGTGAGAAGGCGAATAGAAATGGCATACGACTAGACTAAACTACACTCCTGGAAATTGAAATAAGAACACCGTGAATTCATTGTCCCAGGAAGGGGAAACTTTATTGACACATTCCTGGGGTCAGATACATCACATGATCACACTGACAGAACCACAGGCACATAGACACAGGCAACAGAGCATGCACAATGTCGGCACTAGTACAGTGTATATCCACCTTTCGCAGCAATGCAGGCTGCTATTCTCCCATGGAGACGATCGTAGAGATGCTGGATGTAGTCCTGTGGAACGGCTTGCCATGCCATTTCCACTTGGCGCCTCAGTTGGACCAGCGTTCGTGCTGGACGTGCAGACCGCGTGAGACGACGCTTCATCCTGTCCCAAACATGCTCAATGGGGGACAGATCCGGAGATCTTGCTGGCCAGGGTAGTTGACGTACACCTTCTAGAGCACGTTGGGTGGCACGGGATACATGCGGACGTGCATTGTCCTGTTGGAACAGCAAGTTCCCTTGCCGGTCTAGGAATGGTAGAACGATGGGTTCGATGACGGTTTGGATGTACCGTGCCCTATTCAGTGTCCCCTCGACGATCACCAGTGGTGTACGGCCAGTGTAGGAGATCGCTCCCCACACCATGATGCCGGATGTTGGCCCTGTGTGCCTCGGTCGTAGGTCGTATGCAGTCCTGATTGTGGCGCTCACCTGCACGGCGCCAAACACGCATACGACCATCATTGGCACCAAGGCAGAAGCGACTCTCATCGCTGAAGACGACACGTCTCCATTCGTCCCTCCATTCACGCCTGTCGCGACACCACTGGAGGCGGGCTGCACGATGTTGGGGCGTGAGCGGAAGACGGCCTAACGGTGTGCGGGACCGTAGCCCAGCTTCATGGAGACGGTTGCGAATGGTCCTCGCCGATACCCCAGGAGCAACAGTGTCCCTAATTTGCTGGGAAGTGGCGGTGCGGTCCCCTACGGCACTGCGTAGGATCCTACGGTCTTGGCGTGTATCCGTGCGTCGCTGCGGTCCGGTCCCAGGTCGACGGGCACGTGCACCTTCCGCCGACCACTGGCGACAACATCGATGTACTGTGGAGACCTCACGCCCCACGTGTTGAGCAATTCGGCGGTACGTCCACCCGGCCTCCCGCATGCCCACTATACGCCCTCGCTCAAAGTCCGTCAACTGCACATACGGTTCACGTCCACGCTGTCGCGGCATGCTACCAGTGTTAAAGACTGCGATGGAGCTCCGTATGCCACGGCAAACTGGCTGACACTGACGGCGGCGGTGCACAAATGCTGCGCAGCTAGCGCCATTCGACGGCCAACACCGCGGTTCCTGGTGTGTCTGCTGTGCCGTGCGTGTGATCATTGCTTGTACAGCCCTCTCGCAGTGTCCGGAGCAAGTATGGTGGGTCTGACACACCGGTGTCAATGTGTTCTTTTTTCCATTTCCAGGAGTGTAGATACACGGACTGTGTATTATATACATAGTGTAATGATCCTTTATGTGAGACGATGCATTCGACAACAGCTGCGAAGCGTCGCGGATATCTTTTTTGCGATATTGGATTACGTGCTGCTTATTTGCAAAAAGAGTGTCAGAGTTATTAGCGTGACAGTACGAAAATTTTTAGTCTGCGTATTTGTTTTGTTGCAGTCGCGCGAGCTGTGTACAAACAAGCTTTGCTGCAGGTGCTATTGACAGAACAAGTGATAAGCTGACCACGTCATTAAGTAGACCGCAGACCACTCATTGCAGTTGTTTGATAACGAACCGTGCAGTCCGTTGCTGCTCTTAACAAGTAAACTCAACGTAATGTATTTGCTTTCTACGCGATGAGTTAGAAATTGAGGGGGCAAGTAATATGGCGATAGAAATATTTAGGCATACGTCCAAAATTGTTCTGCTATTGGTGTTGGATTTTGTGGGCGTAGCAGCAAGCTTGCTTCTTAGACACGGAAGAGTTATACTCCAAACAATGAGTTTAATTTTCTTTGCCTTTGACTGTAGATTTTGTTGAATTCGTGGGAACTGAGTGTAATGCTAACCTTTAATTCTGTAGTATATACTCTCGTTTGCTTATTTTATTTGTTCATTAAGACGCAATCTGTTCTACTGTCTGTTAACTTTTGGCTTCATTACAACATTCATTTTACTTTTCAGGTGAGTCGCAGTTGCAAGCAACGTCGGTGTTAAGGTTTGCTTCGGAATACATGTAAGTACTGCACGTGTCGCATGGAATGCCCCCAGTGGTGTCCTAACCGAGTAATCGAGCATAAATTTGCGTTACTTAGAATTTTCGCACTCATCGACAACCTGAATACAGAACTGATTCCAAAAGAAGGGGCACGTTAAAATAACATAAGGTAGATGATTTTTTTTTGAAGTGAATAATCTGCGACAGATTATTATGCTGATTTTCCGACTCCCCCCCCCCCCTCCCCCTCCGTCCCTCCGCTTACAGTGAAGGTTAACTGTGACCGCTAATGAAATGCTTTATAGGAGTTACAGATGTAATCGACAGGAGACGTCAGCGTTTTACATGTTTGGAATTATAAGGAGGAGATATTAGGAGGAAAATAAAAACTGCCACAGAATGGAGACCGGATAGTGAAGCTCTTAGGACTGTTGTAAGTGTGCGCAAGCAAAGAACGCAGGTTGCCCGTGTAGCAGAGGCCGGCTCGAGGTGTGTCCCCGTATCATCCAGTGGGGGCCGCCCGCAGTACACCGCCGCCGCGGCCGGCCGGTGCGATACGGCTACACTGCGGGAAGCGCAGCACGCGCCCACCAGCTGCCCTACAGTCTCTCTCAAACGACTTTATAACAAAAAATATTCCGTGACAAATTTCCATTCTTTCGTTACGTACAGCACTTTGTCAGTTTCATGGCGCGCTGCCCATCTTTTCGTTAATGGCCACGGTAATTGTGATACTTTCAGTTCGGTTCCCAACAATGAGAAATGGCGGTTACTATGAACGTGCATTTGGCGCATGCTATGTCGTGCATTGCTGTATATCAAATATGGCCGATATATTGAACTTTTTTCAGACTTCAGAGAAAGTCCATCTCCAATCTCGAAAAAATATACTTTATGTAGTGCCCTAACTTCCGCGTGCCCGTGCAAACAATATAGTTGTCTGTACTGAATTGTTCGTAACGTCCGTCGTATTTGATAAACAGATGAGTATATCGAAGACAGTTCGTGGCAAATGGTAGTACACAAAAAAAGGTATTTTGGCGTATGATTAGTACGAAAAATATTCGTATATATCGAATAGACCGAACTTTGGGTTTTTAAGCGAGTAATTTAACAACTATCGATATTTAAGAAAGGAGAAATTGTGTGGGTATGTAACAACTTACGTGAAGAGATTACACCTTTATTTTTAAACGACAACGACCTATTTCATAAGCTATTGATCTTTCTTGCCCCCGCTTGTTTAATAAGAGACTCTGATTTAGCGTTCTGTCGTAATTAAATTGGCATGTTAGTGAAGTTAAATGTGGGATCTTCGCTGTGTTTCGGGAAAAGAAGCAGAATCTATTAAGATAAGAAGAGAAATGCGTTACTGTGAACTCCCTACTGATGACACTTCTCTGCAGGAAATAAAAAGATTAACTGGTCAGACAAAAATAAGTCTCCATTTTAGGTGCAATTACCGGGGAATCGTGCAACCTAGCGTATTTTTACTAAACTTGCAATGCATATTCGGTTATTATTCGGTATTCGGCTTGTTCGGCTACTTTCATCCTGTTCTTCCGAATATTGAATATCTGTGTACTATTCGGCCGAATACCGAACACCTAAGTAAGATGTTTTATTGTAGTCAGATAATTGATGAAAATGTAGATTTATTTTATAATAATAATGTATTTTTCTTGTAATCATTAGGCATAGATACACAAACCTACGCACTATAAAAATTAACAAAAAACTAGGTGTCAAAATTACGTATTTTACGAGCACATTTATTAAGTTAGTAAATGTCTTTGCACTTGAATTCTCGTAATTAAAATTTAGAAGTGAAAGATTATGGTGCAGAAGGACTATTTTTTTCTGCATTTTTAGGCATTAGTTAACTCCTCTACTTCTCGTAGACATTCCCAGCTTTAGAGAAAAGACGCTCTGAATGAACAGTATTTCTGGCGCCGTCAAATATTTTGCTGCAAGATTTACCAAACACTGAAATTAATTTTTCCTTGTTGCCACTATGTGCATGGATTGTCACGACGTGACATATTCTTAATACTTATATAAAGGTCTGTTCCAGTTATAACTGCATTTTTTCCTTTTGATGTCCCGGTATTAGCTCTTTTTTTTCTGCAGCCACTTCTTCGAAGCAATCCATAAAAGTGAACAGTCTGCCTTAGACTCTGCTCTTTGGTTCCCATCCTCTTGGCCCGAATATGCGACGAATTCGTGCTATCGTCGCTGCATCTTTCTCACTTCATCTTTAGGCTATCCACAAAAATATACTGCCTTACTTTTCCTCTTTGCAGTTGACTTGTGAAGTATTCATTTTAAATCGTGAGTCTAAAGCGGTAGCCACAAAAGAAGTTTTACTTTTTGTGATATCTTAACATCGTTCGTGTAACACTTGCGTGACAAGCCTCACCTGGCTTAATGTGAGTGGTAGCTCTGGTGTGCTTGTTTTATTGCATTAATGTTGCAGCGTGCGGAATAATTTCAGAAATGCGTTTCCGGAACTTGTAAGTTTTTTCTTTATTTCCTAAAACGGTTATAATAATTTCAAAAGGTCCCCTATAAGCTCCCATTGTGCAGCAGACAGACGCAATATCACAGTCTGAGAGACGAGTGAGTTCCGTTTGCCTTGCATGCATAAAATAGGTGGAATTCCACGACGTACTGACATCTTGCACCAACTCGTGCTGAGGGCAGTCTAAGCGCCTAGAATAAATACACGTTGGTCTGTCGATTATTCACATGATTTTGAAACGCGTCACGGGTTTTTGAACACGTTCTAAGTTAATTTCTGAGCGAATCATAAGTTGATTTTTGAATGTGTGCTTAGTGTACGTGATACCTATGCCAGCGGAATCCCCGTCTCATCTAGGTATAATAAACTTTCTCGTAGACAAAAGGGAAGCTGAGCCGAATAAACCCGAACGGGTGAATGCCAATCGCACGGTTTATGTGCATGACTGGGTGTGCGAATGATCTGCGTTGTTGTAATTATTAGCGAAATCTATGAATTCAGAGTTAAACGACTGACAGGAATAACAGGTAAGAAAGATTAAGATATTATCTTCTCGGTGTATCCAAGAAAATGAAATTTTGACAGAAAATTTTTGCCAGGTCGCTACTTTATTAACGGCCAGTTGTGCAGTCCCCGGTTAACGGCCGCTTAAGTTCTGTTCTCTTAATAACGCGGAAAACATACTGTACGAACACGTAATAACGCCTAATGGGAGAATAAACCCTGGATAACTAAAACGGTGATTCTGGCAAGGCTAGTGAAGGTAACTGGAGAATAAGTTTTGACAATGGCAGGAATAGTTACAGAATTAATGATGATAAGGTTGTTCGTTAGAAAGAGAAGAAACAGACACATCACATACATTATATGGAAGAATATGACGACTCCAAATTTGTACAAACATTTCGTACTACTACTGCTATTAATTTTCGATCTCATGCTTGAGAAACTTGAGCATATGAATGAAATGTGAAACGATTTCCTAACATACTACTTCTTCATTTTAGTAGGCCTAATAGGCATTTGATATTGGTACTTCGTGAATTATATTCTGTCATGTTATTTATGTACATGAGGAACATAACAATGACCATTTGTGCCAAAACAGTCTCGCCCATTTGGCGGCTGTTACTACTGCTGCAATATTGGGAAGCCCTATTTCGTTTTATCTAACAAAAAATTTTTCAAATGGCTCTAACCACTGTCGGACTTAACATCTGAGGTCATCAATCCCCTAGAATTAGAACTACTTAAACCTAACTAACCTAAGGACATCACACACATCCAAGCCCGAGGCAGGATTCGAACCTGAGACCGTAGCATCAACGCGGTTCTGGACTGAAGCACCTAGAATCGCTCGGCCACAGCGGCCGGCTTTATCTAGCAGTGACAAAATAGACGTAATGAAATCGAGATACCACATCAGGCTTGTGTACTATCCTTATTAACACCTTTCTCAGTAACTATTAGACAACGACATTCTGATTTTTCATATAGCAAAACGTTTGAGGAACTTTGATGAGGTAACAGGTTCTTTCGAAGAAAGGAAAGTACGCCTTGTAAAGCTGTAGCAAGATTAGAGAGAAAAGAATGCTCGGACCTAAGGATTGAAGAAATGTGTACTATCGTGCTTGTCTCTCTTCTTTACTGGGTTTATGTTTTCTATAATTAATTTTATGTCACACAAAAAAGAAAGTTATTAGCTAATAGGCAACAAAGATAGCAAATTTTCTGAAGTGATCGTATTCTCCCGGTCACAAATATTATTTGTATTGTGAGTTTTTCTAAAGAGGGATAGGGTGTCCAAATGGCCGACTGGAGGCAGGAAAGGCACCACAGGACATTTTAATTTCCACTGTCTTGAATGTAGGTTTGATGGCTTCCATTACAAAATACACAAGTTTGAATTCCACAGAGTGAATTACAGGGATGTGCGATGGAATAATGCTGTGTGAAGAGGCCTGACATTGTACTTTTGGCACATTTAATACCAAATAACACTTCTTACATTTCCTCGAACATAATGTTTTATGTATCAACCACTCATGTTTTGTGTGCTACAAAATAAACACATTTTTGAAAAATCGATTTTTTATGATTTTTGACGTCTTATCTCAAACTCTCGAGAGGAAGGGAGGGGGTGGGGTGGGGGTGGGGGGGTGGGAGAGCGCCACCATTAAGTTTTCTCCCTGGTTCTTAAATAGCGTAGATCCGGGGCTGTCTGAAGGAGATCCAAATCGTTTCGGATGGAATGCAGTTTTTTCTGTGTAGTGCCAGAATGATTAAAATGAGCTACGATCCTCCTCCGTGCTGTTATCATTTGAGTGACATTTGACTGAACCTTCAGACAGTCGTTAACCAATACTTGAAGAGTAAAATTAAACAACGGACTGAGCCCACTTCTGCATTACTAACAGCTTTTACTATGTTTCGTCTGTTATTGTGAATAAGGACGTGAATTTTTGCGAGCTGGATGTTCCATAAACTTGAAATTTCCTGTGTACTATTCGCTATATTTACTGCTGTATGATGTCACTCAAAATGCTTGATGCTCAATACTACATGTTTGACGTGGAATTCACGATCAATAAAATGCGCAGTTTTTCTGTTTTTATTATGCAGGCACGTCCACAAGTCGCATGCCACGGAAATATAATCAGTCTCTGAAAGTAATCTTTCAGTTGTCTCAATTACCTGATGATATATTTCTGGAATTACTTTTTCTGAAAAGAAAGGGCGGCGTGGTACTTTATAGCGCGGCAAAGAGCTATTAGTCAGTCTTCTAAAACGAGCCCTTTTCTACTATATTTACTGCCTCATTGTCAAGTGCTATAATTTCAGCAGTAAGAGATGGTGTTTTTTGGCCTTGGGGTCATTAATATCGCATGGTTTACGTATTTCAGCACATTCTTCAATACTCAGTTGATGTCGAAGGCTTACTTACATGTGTATCCTGATCCGTTATTTCTTGCCCCTTGGGAAGCTTAGGCTGTAACTGAACGATATTCGTCGCTGTATTTATTTTTCAAATGATTTATCATTTCTGATGTAGTCGCCTTCTTTTCAACGCCACCACGAGAAATGTTTGTTTTGCAAAATTTACACACAACACTTTTTGGATTAGTTTTTTAGAAACCTTTATCGATTATTGTTGGTTAGATCTTGCACAGTTTCACTTTTAAACAAATCAAAACGTAGAGTACGATAAACTGTGTTTACGTGTTGACGATGTGAATCGTACTAAAGTTATGAACAGATCACGCAGCAAGGTAACAGTTGAGCGCACGAGACGGCTCTGCGGAGAAGGGAGGTAATTACATCCAAACAAACGAGCGAGAAACAAACACGTCGATACCAGTTTTCCAGCCACGTGCAGGCCGAATACGTTTGCCTAATATTCGGTTGATCGGCTGGGAAGTGGGCAAATTATTCGATACTCGACGTGTTGCCGAATATACTGTTCCTTGCAAGTCTCATTTCTTAGTAATGAACATCTGGAAATGAAACTTAAGAAAGGATTTTTTTTTTTACGTCTCAACGATCTGTGAAATACGAATAAAAGAATTTGTAGCAAATAGTGTACCAGCTTTTTTTTTTTGTTGCTGCCCCTGTGCATGGGCCGGCCGGGGTGGCCGAGCGGTTCTACGCGCTACAGTCTGGAACCGCGCGACCGCTACAGTCGCAGGTTCGAATCCTGCCTCGGGCATGGATGTGTGTGATGTCCTTAGGTTAGTTAGGTTTCATTAGTTCTAAGTTCTAGGGGACTGATGACCTTAGAAGTTAAGTCCCATAGTGCTCAGAGCCATTTTAACCAGTGCATGGTGAAGGACTGACCTTTTTCATTGCAAATATCAATATATAATAATTCGGCAAAGATATTCAGTAACTTTTTTCAACTGAACAAGCAGTTACCTCAGTTACCTGGGTTCTACTAGTAATCGATGTGTTCATAACTTAAGATCCATGAAACAGTTACGTTGTCTGAATGAGAATTACTTTTCTGTAGTTAAAAACTCGGCGTAGTTCAATTTTTTTAAAGAAAGAACAACTCTTTTTTGTCTATCGATAACAAGATTGATTTTTCACAGAACTGTCGTAAATGACGAGTTGCGAATAATACTTCGTAAAATTTGGGTTATTTTACGACAGTATAGAAGGGCTCACACAATTCAACTTCATTAATATGCTGATGCAGCTACAACTGCAACAGAATCTTGATCATTGTCTATTATTGACAACAACAAAAGCCAAGAAAAGTCAGTAGCTTGTAAAAAGCTCGTTGTCAGTGTAAAGAAATCGAACGTCTGTACTTCCGATGTTGCAAGCGCACATAAATTCTACTTTCGATAGCTATAAATAGCCCATGGAAAATTGCACTGTCGCAGTACACAGATATGAAGTTACTTCTACTGGGTACCCGCAAAGTATGGTAGGCCCCTACACTTACATCAGTAAGATAAAGAAGACCTCTTAAGTGGAGTTTTCTTGAGATACGAACCATTCCTTGTCCAAAGGATCATTCTGTGCACCATTAGTCTCATGAGAAAGAATAATACCCCGCCAGGTTCTGTGCGACATGTTTTTGTGTATTGCTGGTGTAGCTTGGGTAAAAGCGTATGTCACAGCATGTTTCGGGTAGTGAACGGTATCGTAACGCTTTTGTGAAACGATGTCCTTTATGTACCCACATAGCGAATATCAGATGTGGTGGATGTCTGACCTTGGTGGCCAGGTTAGCTGGTGCTGTGGTTTACTTAAATTGAAAGTGTCAGAATAGCTACGATCGTTAACGAAAAGAATAAAAAAATTTTCACGTAATATTTTCAATAAACTGCTCGAGAAAGAATGCACTCGACAACTGCTGGTGCTACAGTACTGGAGCTGTACTGACTAGCTGTATTAACAGACGTTACCAGTGCGCGGCTCCGAGCGTATATAGCCGAGCTAGGTTGCGAGGTTAGTCAACGAGCTTTGTATGTGTTCTGAAACGTGGAGGTTGGAAATTTTAACTTCTCCTAAGGGGTTTGTTACCAGCTGTCAGTGGTCGGAATTAGAGCCGGGTAGTCCTCGCACGATGTTTCAGTCGTCCTCTCATGGCATCTGCCATTGCGTATTCTAGCGAGCGTCGTCTGCCCTCGTATTACTGCCGTAGCCACGGCCAGAGGCGGCGGCCGGTCGGCGTTGGTATTCCAGCTTGTGCGAGGGCATCCGGAAGCGGGCGGAGGACGCGCCGGTGTATGTATAAATGTGCGTGAGGAGGGCCGGCGCCAGTAGCCAGTAGGGAGCCGACATGGCGCAGCAGTGCTGCTTCGCCAAGATGCTGTTCGGGCCTCGGCTGGAGCTCTGGCCGCGTTACTCGATCGGCCACCTCTTCGACGAGAAGGTGAGCGCCCCCAAGCTGCCTGCCGTCTGCCGGCACAGCGCAAGCGCGCTGAGCGTCTCGCGACTGCCGACAGCTGCCTGCTTCACGTGGCGCCGCTGCGTCGCCACATCGAGTGTGAGGTGCGCCTCGGTCCAGTAGAGCACCGAGCCAGCCGGCTGCGTGGATGGACTCTCTTATCCGAGAGGACGGTTATTCCAATCCCCGTCCGAGCACCCAAATTAAGCTTCTGGGTTGCGGTACTGAAGGCGGGTACCGCGTTAATCCCTTACAAAGGGCTCGGCCGATCTCATTCCCCAGTTAGTGTGTGTGTGTGTGTGTGTGTGTGTGTGTGTGTGTGTGTTGTTACACTCGGCTGACGAGGGACCGCACGGCTCGGCGGCTGA
Source organism: Schistocerca cancellata (assembly GCF_023864275.1). Taxonomy (NCBI): domain Eukaryota; kingdom Metazoa; phylum Arthropoda; class Insecta; order Orthoptera; family Acrididae; genus Schistocerca; species Schistocerca cancellata. Next base: position 105,405,799 of record NC_064633.1, on the reverse strand, counting down.
TTTCAAGGTCAGTGCCCCGATATCAGTATCAAAAAGTAGTACGAGACACACAGGAGCGCAGTGTCTGTATAAAAGTAAATTATAATTTGATACAGACCTGCGAGGTGCATTTTTGTTGCATGAAAAAATTATATACCTCATTTCTACTATTCAATCTGTGGGAATGAAGAAGTATTTTATTTGCGGTGAAGGATGCAACGAGCCACAAATACTTGTTAAAGGTTTGAGCAACAGTATGTTGTTTTCCCCCACATTGCACAAGAATATTTGAGTATTTAGTGCCACTTTGTAAGTTGTTTCGTTAGCAAAAATATGCTACAGTGATTGCATTTATATATGGTGCAAAATAGTTGTGTTCACTTGTATAAATTTCAGTAGATGGCGATTTGTTTTGTTGTGGTCCATGTCCAGCGGGAAAACAACTTGGACCACAAGAAAACAAACTGCCATCTATTGGAACGTATGTAAGTGAACACAACTATTTTGCATCATATATAAATAAATGCAACCACTATAGCATATTTCCTTAATGAAACAACTTATGAAGTACCACCAAATACTTAAAGATTCTAGTGCTGTGTGGGAGCAGACGGCATGCTGTTGGTCAGAAAAATGTGTGTACTTAAAAAATATTAGACATCTAAAGATAGTCATGGTAGCCCGAAACCAGGTATGGCACTAAAATAAAATATTTAAAAAGTACTTGGCGTCCTTCACGAGCTATCATAACGACCGCGGAATACACAAGATCCAGCATGGGTAAAATAACTTATTTAATTCTCTGTTCGATGTTACGATTTTTTTCTACGAAATTGTAATTTATTCCAAATGCTCGCGTTTAAGCACGGAGAAAATGGGAGAGCGCCACTCCGTGAGATCGGCTTGTAAGACCGTCTACCAGTGCCGGAAGCGCCCGCCACTGGAGCAGCCGTGGCCGTGTGTCTGCTCTATACACGTGTGTACTGCGTCGTGTCATCTCACAACTGCGTCGCGAGTCTCTGTCTGAAGCGCTCGTACTGGCGGCATTTCTACACGACGACACTTGGTCATGATTTGGTTCTTACTTCTGGGCAGTTCAGTGTCTCTTCCTTCCCGGATACACCCCACTGCCGATCTAAGGCACAGCGTTCTAGTTGTCAGGAAAAACAGAGTGAGAAGTTCTGATCACAGTTCTGTGGTTATTTCTGTTGTTGTTATCGGTGGGGGAGTCGATGTTCAGTATTTTCCCTAGTTTAGAGCTACCGTAGATTGCTTTCCCTATCGAAACAGGCTGATCGTTCTCTATATGAGTCTGGGGCTGTCCGCTCAGTAACCATAGAACGTGATCTCCTCTTTCTCGTTGCTCGCTCTTACCGTAAGGCCGGCCGCGGTGGTCTAGCGGTTCTGGCGCTGCAGTCGGGAACCGCGGGACTACTACGGTCGCAGGTTCGAATCCTGCCTCGGGCATGGGTGTGTGTGATGTCCTTAGGTTAATTAGGTTTAAGTAGTTCTAAGTTCTAGGGGACTTATGACCTAAGATGTTGAGTCCCATAGTGCTCAGAGCCATTTGAACCATTTTGAGCCATCTTACCGTATGCTCCTTTCTCTTCCGTAATTGCACCCGTCGTTTTCCTCAACGTCACAGGTACATTTTCCTCAAGTCCCATTTTAGGGTTTCTGAGGCATGCAGTGTGGAAAGTTCTTACTACAATACAGCAGTATTTAATGAGAGATTTGTTCTAGTGTATGCTCCTGCAGAGAGATCCGCTTGTTTCCAATTTGGAGCATCTGCTGCTCGTTGCAAGGCCTTAGATAGTCTTCGGGGTAATTCGTTTTGTAAAGTGTTTCGAAGTTTCATTTGCACTTCATCTGCGTACGAGGGAGAATCGGGTGCCAGTCTGAGGTCGGTGACGACGGACTCGCCTTTCTTAATGCCGATATATGGGGGCCTAATTGATATGACACTGCTTAATGTTTACCGTAAAATAAATTTGTTGTCCTCGCTAAAATGTGCCTTCCAAACTTGTCTGCGTAGTTAGTTGAGAAGTTTTGGCGACTGCTGTTCCCTAACTCGAGCCATGTGCAGACCGCAGTGGAACATAGGCGCCTGACCTCAAGCTTCTTATCTTAACTGCGCGGTGTCAGATCACAAAAGCTTGCTCTCAACTGCGGTAATCCCCTGCCGCTGCCTGCTACGCATTCGAGACCAATGTTCCCTTTAAATCGATGATAGTCGTAATTGATAGCAACACATTAAGTTAGTGCGGCGAAAGATTTTCCGGAAAATACGATATTTTATTTAAACGTGGTAATGCAGGCAAGCAAATACATATTCGTGCTAACAAAGATTTACAGTTACTATTGAATTCAGCTAAAATTGTTCATAAACTTGCCCAACGGATTATTCGATCGCTGTACTTCTACCTGTTGATGCCAGTGTTGCAAACGGCTTACATATTTGTCAGAAGTATGAGCTCTTATTCACTGTCAGAGGAGTAGCAGCCGTGCGTGTTTTCTTGGCACGCAAATGTCGTTCGCTTCGTGGCTACTGTCTCTGGCACTGATCATTCGGGTCACATCCGCGCCGGCGACCCTGCCTGTCGTCTAAAAATTATCATTCACTGGGCGACTTCACCCAACTTCAAACAGCTTGCCGTGCCAAATGGCGTCTCGTAAACCAGAGAGAAGGCCGAATAGAAACATATTACAATATTAGAGGTAAATTTCTAGAGCTTTTTCATCGTTTAAATACGTGGAGGGAGCAACACGAAGCGACATGAAATGTAAGGAACACGTCGAGTCAGGAAATGAGAGTGAACGGGGAACTGACATTTTTTGGCAGAATTCTTGGAAAGTGCAGTCCGGGCAAGAGTCTAGTACGGTAGGCTGCACGGTTGGCAACTAGTCCTTTTGGGAACTTTAGGCCGCTACATCTCGTACAATAAACGTGAGAATAAGATGGAAGCAGTCAAGGCTCTCGTACAAAGACGTGCAGACAGCACTTTTCCCCTAGCTCCAAAGCGTTTTATGTTTGCAAGTGGAATTGCGTTTCTCGACATTGCAGCAGGTTGCTCAGCACGATGTGTCTGAAGTCCAATTTCTTTTTAGATTCTTGACGTCATTACGAAGTCCGAAAAAATCCTTTACGTGTGTGACATAACCTGTGGAAACAGCGCACAATGTGCTGTACGTCTCTTTTTCTTCTTTCCCTAGTATAATTCTTTTACCTGGAAGAAGGGACCGATCACGTCGCAGTTTGGTCCCCCCCCCCCCCCCCAAACAAACCAACAATGTTTAAATTCCCTGAAGTAATCAAAGTGTAACTTTAATTTATCCCTCTGCGTTCCATTCTTCTGGCCTGGCGTTTTCTTAGCGTCTGGATGTTCACTGTTAACCAGCAATAAAACTGAGTATCAGACGAGAAGTGAAGATTAATAACGTGAATGAAAGAACAACAAAAAAGTAGGAACAGCTGCTGAGTATGGCATGAATGTAAGGAGACACCGAAACTGAAATCAATGTGTGACAAAATGAAACGTTGGTGACCGAAGAAAAGGTGGTTTCCATCAAGTAAATATACAAAAAGTCATTCAATTCTTCATGCTCTCCACGGTGTTGACGACGACACTACCGTAAATGTACTTCGCCTTGCTACCACGTGCTAGAAGTGTTTGCGACAAATCTGCGTGCCGGCCGGTGTGGCCGAGCGGTTGTAGGCGCTTCAGTCTGGAACCGCGCGACCGCTACGGTCGCAGGTTCGAATCCTGCCTCAGGCATGGATGTGTGTGATGTCCTTCGGTTAGTTAGGTTTAAGTAGTTCTAAGTTCTAGGGGACTGATGACCTCAGATGTTAAGTCCCATAGTGCTCAGAGCCATTTGAACAAATCTGTGTACTGGAACGGATAAAGGTGACTTTCTTGTTATGGGCGCCTCAACCGCTGAATATTTATTACACAGTGATGAGTATTGTGCAGTCATATCGAACGACAGAGATCGATATTGACGGTTTGCGCAACTAGAGATTGCAAAGATTTAAAAATGTTGACGATCGTTAAGTATATTATCCAATATGGTGTAACGTGTAAGGGTGATATTGTGCAATGCACGCCAGTTCCTGTGAAGATCGAGAAAAATTCAGTTCTGTCCGAATGAAGCCCCGTAAAGACGTCGAAAAAGTGAATGGCGAAAGATCAGCAGATGGGCTCGAAGGTGTATATGAAAGCATTATGTGGTACTTTAAAGAAATGAATTTTCTGTTTGATGAAGAAGTGTCAGTCTTGTATTTACCAAATGTACGTGCCGCCCAACATAAATGTGGCAGGAAGAGAACCCCCTACCACCGAACGTACCTACTTCTGTCGATATGGCCTACACGCACGCAGCAGCTACATACGTTCGTCGCAAGGTCAAAGAATGGTTTAGATAAATCACTGGAAAACTGAACAACAGCAACTAGCAACAGTTTCCAATAATTTATTATGAGCAATTACAGATTACACACTTTGAAAGCGTGGCAGTGTAGCGCAGTATCCACTTGCGCTGATTATGAATTTCATTTGAACACTTGGTGTAGTCCTGAATACAAGAATTTCCAGTTGGGCTCTTTTGGTGGCGACTGTACTGCCTCGAGGCACGATGTTGGTATTTTCGGATAAAAGCTGAGTGGAGCCGTGCGTCTGCTTGTATGCGCGTTTGGCGGATGGATGTCCACCTGGGATCTGTTTAGGTGGGGTAAGGCGGAAGCGTAACGCAGCCCGTGTTGTGCGCTTCTGACCGCAGCTGTGTGGCGCGTCTCTGGAGACTGTCCCTGCCGTGTAGCTGCCTGGCTGGACTCGCAGTCTGCGGTACCAGAGGAAAAGCCCGCAGGTTAACAAATAGCATCAGAGCAGCTGTTTGTTTTTCTTGCAAAGTTGTCACTGTACACAAGCAAGACAATGTAATCTTTCATCAGCATAACATTGTGCTAGTTGCAGTAGAGGAATACATAAAAAAATAAATCATATGTACGTGATAAACTGCACGCTTTACTTGTTTAATTTGTATTTAGTTGTTGCGGTTTACGAATCTGTGCCAACGACCTGTTGAAATATTCACAGAAAGCTTCTGCGACTTGTTTCGCCGTTTCTGCACAATGTCTGCTCGTGTTTTGCAAGGCAAACAATATAGTCGCAGTACGTGCGAGTTCCACATCGTCGAGCGCCGACAGTTTCGCTATGAAGGCGTCGCGATCGAAAATATTACGCCTTGTTTGGCCTCGCATTGTCCTCACACCATATTATTGTGAGGGCCGCGTTATAACTATGAAACACCAAGCCTGTCGGTCATCTTGCAACAAACTACGGACGTGTAATGTCAATGCTGGTAACTACATGTGGAGGAATTACTCCTTATACAACCAATTGTTCCCTCAGAAGTGCATCTTAATTTCCTTCAGATGGCGACACTAGTCAGTGGTCCACGTTCCAGGGCTGGCGGCGTCTTACCACCACTCCATCCTCTCGACTTCACGTTTCAGAACGTGTATGCTTTACAAGCAGGACGGTAAGTTCATTAAACCGCAAGTATGCGTGCAATTCTGAAAAAGTAGAACTGAGCGAAGACATTGCCTTCCCGTATAGATTTCTCAGGTACACGGGAAAATGACAGAAATTTAGGCATGATGCCTTAACGTCTAAGCAATTCACGCCTTTTCCTTGTGTTCATAGGGGACGCTGTCATTCCAGTAGGCAAGTTTGCACTGACAAATACTTAGGTGTCGCCCGGCAGACCTCATGGCGGTTGACGCTAACGAACCAGCCTTCACTTCCTTCCAGCGGCTTAGTTGGCGCACGGACCCGCCTTCGACCGGAGCGAAGCGATAATCGAAAAATTCTTGTAACGAGGCGGTGGGAGAGAGCGAGTACACCCCCGCGGGCATCCGGCGGACCAGCTATCAAAAGGCTGTTTCCCATATACTTCTCTCCTCTAGGAAATAGCACATTGCAATACAGTAACCTTCGGCATACAGTGGAGAAATAGCGGGTAAAATGTGTCTCCCCCTCTTTCCCCAAACCCCATGTCCTTCCCCAAAGAAAAGTGCGAGGTCATCCACATAGGTACTAAAAGAAATCCGATAAATTTTGGGTATACCACAAATCGCACAAATCTAAGGACTGTCAATTCGACTAAATACCTAGGAATTACAATTACGAGCAACTTAAATTGGGAAGACCACACAGATAATATTGTGGGGAAGGCGAAACGAAGACTGCACTTTGTTGGCAGGAACATGTAGAAGATGCGACAAACTGTCTAAAGAGACAGCCTACATTACACTTCTCCGTCCTCTGCTGGAATATTGATGCGCGGTATGGGATCCTTACCAGGTAGGATTGAGGGAGGACATCGAAAAAGTCCAGAGAAGGGCAGCTCATTTCGTGTTATCGCTCAATAGTGGTGAGTGTGTCACTGATATGATCGCGAGTTGGGGTGGCAGTGACTGTAACAAAGGCGGTTTTCTTTGCGGCGATATCTGTTTGCGATTTTCAATCACCAACTTTCTCTTCCGAATGCGGAAATATTTTGTTGACACCCAGCTACGTAGGGAGAAATGATCGTAATAATAAAATAAGAGAAATTAGAGCTCAAACGGAAAGATTTAGGTGTTTCTTTTTCCCACGCGCATTCGAGAGTTTAATGGTAGAGAAGTAGGATGAAAATGGTTCGATGAACCCTCTGCCAGGCACTTAAGTGTGAATTGCAGAGTAACGATGTAGATGCAGATGTAGATATCTCTGAATGAATAACCCCTCGTCTGGAGTTACTAAACCACATGAGGGGAATAGAGCGTCGCATATACGGCTGGGGAACTTGTTTTTCACTCAGAAAGTGCCAAGATTGAAATAATTCGCGTCAACAATCAAAAACAAAATATACATAAATGAAAGGGCCTAACAAAAACGTTTCTCAGATTGGCTTTGTCGTTCAGGTGTAACAGTAAACGCATATGCTACATTATCAATGAGACTACGTGTTCCTCACACTTCGACTCTTTGTAGTAAAGCTATTCGTGCCTTTTGGGACCATGTTGTATGACTAGTTGGGTTAACAACGAGGTATGTGGTTTGAGGAAGGGCTCATCAGCCGAAAACCGGTAACCATTGCAGCAAAAAGTTGTACATCCATGCAACTGAGGCGGACAAAATAAATTATCAAGTTTCCTCAATACGATGTTGCTGACCTGCCATCCCGCAGCAGCATGCCTCCAATTAGCAAATAACAATATCCCTTGTGCAGCTTTCCGCTCTTCTGTTATCAATTGTGAGTACGCGGTCAGTAACTTACGACAACGACAGTCGATGGGAACCGTTCCAAGAATAGTGGCGCTGCAGCAACTGTTGCTGGAGAACGACTGACAATGATGGCGACATGTTAAGCATCTTAGTCCATGTACGGAACGCAGTACGGTAGTGATTGTGCGTGTCACGGATTGGACAAGTCCGTGGTAGTTTCTGGAGATGCCTACAAACAAATCGTGCAGCCTACAAACAAATCGTGCAGTTCCCGTAAACCTCTGACAGGCGATTTGTGGGAGCCGACCTGGCGCCCAGATGTGTTCCGTCGGGCTCAGATAGGGCAAATTTGATCGCAAAGAGATCAACTTGAGTTCGGTATCATGCTCCTAAAATTGCTGCAGCACCATTCTGACCTTGTGAGACGGACTGTTGCCCTGATCAAGATGACTTCGCCTTTGGGGAAGACATCATGCTCACAGGTAACGCAATAAAGTTCACGTTGCCCATAGATGTCATTGTGCCGTAGATAACTACCATAGCTCCCGTGGAAGCCCCGGTAAATGCAAGCGTGCGCGGAAAGTATTCCAGCTTGGTAAAGCGACATGCTTCGGCAATAATTAAAGAAAGCATATGAAAAGGAACTGCATACAAATACATTCTTGTGTCTCGTTTTTTAATATTTTTTAAGCCTGTGGTATTCATATGAAACGGGCCAAGAGGATACACAGACCTAACCATATAACTGACTTATACAGGTGACTTAGTGCCCCAGGGCAACTTCACATATTTCACTTTAGTAAATCTCTGCCAGAGGCGAAAGCAGCGATAAATTAAAGAATTAAAATTATAGCAACCGAACAATAGTAGAGTATTTTATTCCTGAGCTACCGAACTTACTGAAGAATGATACACATACGTAATGATACAATCTCTTTCATTGAAGAGCATATATTGGAGAGCTTAGGACGACCTGTAAAACTCCAAACGAGTAGTAGTTGACAGTTTCTCATTCACTAGGTAAGAAAAGGCAGCAGAGGCTTCGAAAACTGCAATGAAAGTGCCACCTGAAGATAGCGAGCTGCTGTTGGTTCATGATAATTACAGCAGAGACATCCATCGTTTCGTACAAAACTTAAGTTGCATTTTTTATGATATCATGAACGTTACCCTGGTTGCCTCGAGCTGCATCTGACCTGCGACCGTACTACCAGGCCAGTACTCAGACTGATAGGGGAATCCGTTTCACTCTCGGATACTAAACAAGAACCAATATACCGACGAAAAGAATAGGAAACATAAAAGTGATAAACCACAGCCGTTTAGTTCTTAATAGTAGGGTAACCTAAATGTACTACTAAAAGACATTTTCTGTCTGCTAATATGTGTATGTATAACTCAGCAACCAGAACGTTATGACCACCTATTAATAGCCGGTATGCCAACCTTTGGCACGAATAATAGTGGTGACGCGTCGTGGCATGGAAGCAGTGATGCCTCGGTAGGCCGCCGGATGGAGCTGGCGCCACATCTGCACACACAAGTCACCTAATTCTCGTATATTTCGGGGAGGGAGGCGATGACGCTCCGTTCAATCACACCCCAGATGTGTTCTGTTGGGTTCAGATCTGAGTAGTTGGAGGGCTAGCACATTAGTTGGAACTCGCAGCTGTGTTCCTCGAACCACTGCATCACATTCTTGGCCTTGTGATACAGCGCTTTATTTTGGTGAAAAACGCTACTGCCGTCGGGAAACACGATCGTCATGAAGGGGTTATGCGTGGTCTGCAACCAGTGTACGATACTCCTTGGCCGTCATGGTGCCTTGCAGGATCTCCACTGGACCAATGAATGCCGACGCGTACGTTGCCTGGAGCATAATGGAGCCGTCGCCAGCTTGTCTCCGACGCGCGGTACAGGTTTCAAGGAGCTGTTCCCCAGGAAAAAGACGGATTCGCTCCCTCCCATTGGCATGATGAAGAAGGTATCGGAATTCATCAGCCCATACAATGTTCTGCCACTGCGCCGACGTCTAGTGCCGATGTTCACGTGTCCATTTCATCCGTAGTTTCCGATATCGCGGTGTTAACATTAGCGCATGCAGGGTCGTCGGCTGCGGAAGCCCATCATCAGGAGTTTTGGGCGCAGCGGCTATTCAGACACACTTATATTCTGCCTAGCACTAAAGACTGATGTTATTTCCGCAACAGTTCGCCGCCGGTCCTGTTTTACCATTCGGCGATCCTACGACGTCCGACATCTGTAATGATAAGTGACGGCCCAACCCCACGACGTCTGGATGTGGTTTCACCACATGTTGAAGACATTCACCATTCACCTCTCAACTCGGCACTCCTCGAACACCGGAAAAGTCGTGCAGTTTCCGAAATCCTCGTGCCGAGCCTCTGGGTCATCACAGTCTGCCCTCGGTCAAACTCATATAGATCGGGCGCCTTCCCCATTCTGTTCACGGACAGCACGGTCACTGATACTACATGCACCTTGCGTGTGTCTGACTAGCAATCATTCCTCTCGAGATGACGCTACTATCGCCTGAACGGATTCACGTCGATACCAGGTCGGTAGTCTTAATGTTCTGGCTGATCAGTGCACTATCTTATGTTTTATAGACAACAGACGATGCCTAATATGGACAAGTGAAACATGGTGATTAAAAGCAAAATTATCATTTAGTTGCAGAAAACATACGTGGGCGTGCTGAAAAGTAATGCTTAATTTTTTTCTGTTCTTAATAACGGTTGAGGTATAACAAGCCCTGCATGTTAGTCGATCGACTTTGCCGCTTCGCTGACGCAAGTTGCAACGCTCTGCTGCTACAGAGCTCCGAATTGTAGTGTGTAACTTCGTCGGCGCGTGAGAAACAGCATGGCGTGATCAAGTTTATAACCACTGCACAGTTCGTCCACACATGGAGCAGCCTTTCCTTCAACAAGACAATGCCAGACACACACAAGCGCTGCGACATCTACAACAATAAGACGCCTTGGGTGCACTGTCATCGATCGCCCTCCACACAGTTGCGACTTGGTCCCATCCGGTTTAAACATTCTACAGAGACGGTATCAACAAACTGATCTCTTGTGGGGAGATGTTTGTTCGTCGCTTGGCGAGAAATAGATATGTAGAATATTAATAAAGTTTGCTTTATTTAAAATGGTTTAAATATTTTCGCGTAAACGATTCGAAGGCATTACGTTTCAGCGGGCCCTTGGAAAATATAACAGAGTGAGTGTAAATTCGGCGCTTGGACGCCACAGTGCAGTCCCTTGCTTGTTAACAGTACAAACATATGTGTGTAACAAAATTTCGTCCCTTGCATATTTTCGGTAGGAAATGGATGTCCGAGGTATTTTGATAATACTGTAATCACATTCACGAGAAGTGTTGTCATTCAGTTACTCCTAGCTGTGCTGCTCGGGTTGTGAACTGGATTGAGTTTTGTTTTATAGTATTTGAGTTCGAGTCCGGGTCTAATTCAATTATTTTTTTTATTTTCTAATTTTAGATTGTATGATACGCTGTGTGGTTTCCTAATCGTTATACAATACTGGTGCTTTGACGAAACAAGTGCAATTGCTTAATATTAACACAGAAGTAAGAGTACAGTGGTTTTTATAATTTCATTTTTATGAAGTATTTTGCCTTCAAGTGTTAACTCTGTTCTCTTCCACTCACTACTCCTCTCAATCCCGTGCTTTCCGGTCTGTCGTCAGCATTGCTTCCATTTTCTTCGGTTACTGCCGTTCTCCACCTCCAACAACTCCCCCCCCCCCCCAAAAAAAAAAAGACTCCGCCGCTGTTCTTCGTGCCCTATCCCTGCTTCTTTTATCCTAGGTAGTTCCCTGCAACCTTGTTAATCACGTAGCTACATTGTTCAAGTCTATCATAAACCACAGTCGAAGTAGTTTCTGTTGTATCTTCCTGTCATTGGTTCTGTCCATTAGTACTGGCTCCCATGCTCAGCTCTTTGATGTCCATTACATTTCCATATTGAACAGTATTGATCCGCTCCCGGTCAGGTTGCGACAGCTGTGGCAGTGATACTATTTTACGTACAAGGGTACCACGAACCAACCGAACTTTGTAATTTTTTTGTATTTGTGTCACGTGAAGTTCTGAACTCAAGTATCATTCTCCAAAGCAGTTCGATGCAACTCTCAAAAATTATCGAGAAAATTGATTTTGAAGTTTTCCGACCAAGTTTCATTCATTACAATTTCAACCATGTTCGATGGAGCGCGTGGTTCTATGGTAGAGAGCTTGCCTCTCATGCAATCTGCCTGGGTTCGATTCCTGGTCAACACAAATTTTTAACAAAGGTTCACGTTCTGCAAGCATTTCTGTGTAGCGCAGAATATATATAAATGAAAAAGACTGGCAGCTTTCGAGACTGGTAACCTCTAGTAAGATTCTCGTTTCGGGTCATTTTTTCGATCAGTTAGAGTGGTAAGCGTCATAAGAGCATGGAAAAAATAATGTTCGTAGCATCGAGCACACTGCAAAAATGTTGCATTGTTATTGTGTTTCCCCTCGACTCTTATTCAATGTTTATAAAACGGTAATTAGATACGTGTTGCCGCGCGTGATTAGACGAGCGGTCTGAGGCGCTGCAGTCATGGACTGTGGGGCTGGTCTCGGCGGAGGTTCGAGTCCTCCCTCGGGCATGGGTGTGTGTGTTTGTCCTTAGAATAATTTAGGTTAAGTAGTGTGTAAGCTTAGGGACTGATAACCTTAGCAGATTTCACACACATTTGAACATTTTTTTAGCTGCGTGTTATTAGCATATATTGAAGATTTTTATATTAAAATTATATAAGTATTCTGTTGACAGGAAAATAAAATGAAAGAACACCGAATACGTGACGAACGCTACCGGGTTATATTCTCTATGTACTTTACGCTTCACAATAATGCTCGTTGGACATGTACCTTTGTTTAAAAGGGTGCACTAGCCAGGAATCGAACCCAGGCTGCCCGCATGACCGGCATTCATTATACCATAGAACCACACGGTCCATCGTAAAAGTGTTGCAATTTTAGTGAGTAAAACTTCAAAGCCGAATTTCTCGAGGATTTTTGAGTTGTCCCGAACTGCTTTGTCATGGGCATATTTGAGCTCTGAACTTCACGTACTATAAATACATGAAACTTATAAAAGTACTAGTGGTTTGTGTTCACCATGTTGGTAGCACCAAAAAATAGAAAAAGTAGTGGCAGCACTTCAGTAAGTTCTTCCCCAGATAGATCCAGTCTCTGTATCTTAGCTCCGTCTAACTCTGCGAAGACTCGGTACTACGGTACTACCACGTACGATGTGTTGACAGGTGGTTCCACTTATTCCCCCACTGTACTGCTAATCATAGAGTGAACTCTTCTCGCAGTGCCAGGATTTCTTATTCCCTGCGGGCCCGGGGGTTAGAATAGGCCCGAGGTGTTCCTGCCAGTCGTAAGAGGCTTTTAGTAGCCTCACACCTTTCGGCCTTTATGTGATGATCCCCTGTAGGGTTTGACCTCCATTTTTCAAAATTTTCCCGAAGAGCGAGCCAATTGGGGAAGGGCGCTTTACAAGGTGCATAGTGTCCATCATGTGCTGAGACGTCTCGCATCCTTCGTCGACGTGGATCTGCACTTCCGCTCATTCTCCAGCTGTTGAGCGAGCGAGGCCACCCTCCTGTGTGCGTTTTCCTCCATCCTCTGTGCAGTATCGCTTTCTGCGCTGTCTACGATAATGGATATCCAGCACGGTAGCCAGTCAGTTGTGGTGGGGCCGCCATTTACCCTGATGGTTGTAGCCCCCTGACAACACAGGGATCACTCTGCTGATGCCTGCGCAGTTAACTCCCCACATACGCCGAGGAGTAGATGCCCATCATCCTGGGGCATCGAGACTCGCAGCAATGGCCATCCTGCCAGATGGCATGTGCGGCTGGGTGGCGCCCATGGAAAGGACGAAGGACCCCTGGTCGGAGTGTGTGGCATCAGGGTGGATGACATGCGATGAAGCGTAGTACATCATCTCTTGCTGGTGGTCAGACACCAGCAGTCTCTTAAGCGTTCACAGGCACAATTCATCGCACAGAAGTATGACGCCAAATCGTTCGCCTCCGTGGCCACACCAAGGGAGGAACGCCAGGCTAAGGATGACAGTGAGCCGTATTCGCCCTGGTAACTTGTATGTACGAGAGCTGAGGGGGAATCTTTCATGACGATGAAGCCTCACTTTTTTGTGGTACATTTACAGGATAAGTTTGGGGTGGTTGAGGGCTTGTCCAAAATGTGGTCAGGATCAGTCTTTATAAAAACGGCAACCTCTGCCCACTGACGGGCATTACTCGCTTGTGACAAGCTGGGAGATGTTACCGTTACCATGACGCCTTATAAGAGCCTCAGGGTATTATATTCCACAGGGACCTTCTTTTGCAGTCTGACAACGAGCTGCGAGCCACCTTAGAGCGAAGAGGAGTTCATTTCGTCCGGCACGTCCATTGGGGTCCGAGGGGTAATTGCCTTCATCTTGTCTTTCGAGGGTGACACATTATCCAAGAATGTCAAGGTGATGGTCTACACCTGTGATGGGAGCCATATATCCCTCCCCCATTGCGGTGCTTAAAGTGCTGGAAGTTTGGCCATACGTCTTCCCGCTGTACTTCCAGCATCACATGTCGAGATCGCGGACACCCATCACATCCCAATACTCATGTGCCACGCCTCCCATCTGTGTCAACTGCGCAGAACACCATTCGCCTTGCTCGCCTGACAGCAGTATTCTCCAGAAAGAGAGGAAAATCGTGGAGTACAAGACCCTGGACTCACTGACCTACACTGAGGCTGAGAGGAAATTTAAACGCCTACATCCTGTACGTATGACATCGTCTTATGCCGCCGCTACAACAGTTCTAGTCCCATCAGCTCCACCAAACCCAGTGACCTCTTAGAGCCGGAAGACTACACCTGCCCCCTTTATGGTGCGGGGCACTTCCCTCCCTGTTGCTCCTGCACCACCTCCTTCGGGAGCAACAATCCCCCCTCCCGCCAACCATCAGGGATATCAGTCCTCACTTCTGCGCCGGAGAAGCGTAAGTCTTCCTTCGCTCCTCTCGCTAAGAAGGGGTCCCTTGGGTCACTCCCTTCCCAGGTTTCGGCTAGTGGGAAAGGTGACATCCGCCAGTGGCTGAAGTGCCCAAAAGCAGCTGGTACTAGGCAAAACCAAGGGAATTGTGGGGCACCCACACCACCGCTGCCTACAAGATCTGGGTCTCAGGATAATGTGAAGATTCTGGCACCCGCTGAGGACCTAGTTCTCGCCAGAGCGTGACACACAATGGATATAGCCGGTTCAGGAAATACGCAGTGGCAGCAGGTAACCTTGAGGCGTAGACTGCCTCATTGAGTGTTTCATGCCTTCTCAGTCTCACGGTTTTTTCCACCACCTGGCTGAGCTACGGCAGTTGTTAAGGTTTACACCTTCTTTCAGCATTGCCCTCCAGTTAACCTGGTTCCCGGCAATGCGTACCCCAGCCTTCTGCGGCTATAAGGGATATTCAGGAACCGTAGCGATTATAATAGTGACAGGTGCAGTTTGCGTCTATGTCCTAAACTAAGTATGTAGTGAACCTGTGCCCCTTCAAACTCCTCTTGAAGCTGTGGCTGTCGGGATGCGGACGTTGCAGGAAATAACTGTCCGAAACGTGTATCTCCCTTCAGATTGTGTGGTACCCGTGGACATATTGGCTGCACAGATTTATCAACTCCCTAAACCTTTCCTACTTTTGGGATGTTTTAACGCTTATAAACCCCCCCCCCCTCCCCCCATGAGCCATGGACCTTGCCGTTGGTGGGGAGGCTTGCGTGCCTCAACGATACAGATAGCCGTACCGTAGGTGCAACCACAACGGAGGATTATCTGTTGAGAGGCCAGACAAACGTGTGGTTCCTGGAGAGGTGCAGCAGTATTTTCAGTAGTTGCAGGGGCAACAGTCTGGATGATTGACTGATCTGGCCTTGTAACATTAATCAAAACGCTCTTGCTGTTGTGGTACTGCGAACGGCTGAAAGCAAGGGGAAACTACAGCGGTAATTTTTCCCGATGGCATGCAGCTTTACTGTATGGTTAAATGATGATGGCGTCCTCTTGGGTAAAATATTCCGGAGGTAAAATAGTCCCCCATTCGGATCTCCGGGCGGGGACTACTCAGGAGGACGTCCTTATCAGGAGAAAGAAAACTGGCATTCTACGGATTGGAACGTGGAATATCAGATCCCTTAGTCTAGCAGGTAGGTTAGAAAATTTTAAAAGGGAAATGGATAGGTTAAAGTTAGATATAGCAGGAATTAGTGAAGTTCGGTGGCAGGAGGAACAAGACTTTTGGTCAGGCGAATACAGGGTTATAAATACAAAATCAAATAGGGGTAATGCAGGAGTCGGTTTAATAATGAATAAAAAAATAGGAGTGGCCAAGATAGACACGAAGCCCATGCCTACTACAGTAGTACAAGTTTATATGCCAACTTGCTCTGCAGATGACGAAGCTCTGAGGGATGTAGTAGTGAAGGCAGCAGAGGATCAAGAAAGTAAAAAGACGAGGGCTATTAGAAATCCTTGGGTAACAGAAGAAATATTGAATTTGATTGATGAAAGGAGAAAATAGAAAAATGCAGTAAATGAAGCAGGCAAGAAGGAATACAAACGTCTCAAAAATGAGATCGACAGAAAGTGCAAAATGGCTAAGCAGGGATGGCTAGAGGACAAATGTAAGGATGTAGAGGCTTATCTCACTAGGGGTAAGATAGATACAGCCTACAGGAAAATTAAAGAGACCTTTGGAGAAAGGAGAGCCACTTGTATGAATATCAAGAGCTCAGATGGAAACCCAGTGCTAAGCAAAGACGGGAAAGCAGAAAGGTGGAAGGAGTATATCGAGGGTCTATACAAGGGCGATGTTCTTGAGGACAGTATTATGGAAATGGAAGAGGATGTAGATGAAATGAGAGATATGATACTGCGTGAAGAGTTTGACAGGGCACTGAAAGACCTGAGTCGAAACAAGGCCCCCGGAGTAGACAACATTCCATTAGAACTACTGACAGCCTTGGGAGAGCCAGTCCTGACAAAACTCTACCATCTGGTGAGCAAGATGTATGAGACAGGTCAAATACTCTCAGACTTCAAGAAGAATATAATAATTCCAATCCCAAAGAAAGCAGGTGTTGACAGATGTGAAAATTACCGAACTATCAGTTTAATAAGTCACGGCTGCAAAATACTAACGCGAATTCTTTACAGACGAATGGAAAAACTGGTAGAAGCCGACCTCGGGGAAGATCAGTTTGGATTCCGTAGAAATGTTGGAACACGTGAAGCAATACTGACCTTACGACTTATCTTAGAAGAAAGATTAAGGAAAGGCAAACCTACGTTTCTAGCATTTGTAGACTTAGAGAAAGCTTTTGACAATGTTGACTGGAATACTCCTTCAAATTTAAAGGTGGCAGGGGTAAAATACAGGGAGCGAAAGGCTATTTACAATTTGTACAGAAACCAGATGGCAGTTGTAAGAGTCGAGGGACATGAAAGGGAAGCAGTGGTTGGAAATGGAGTGAGACAGGGTTGTAGCCTGTGCCCGATGTTATTCAATCTGTATATTGAGCAAGCAGTAAAGGAAACAGAAAAATTTGGAGTAGGTATTAAAATCCAGGGAGAAGAAATAAAAACTTTGAGGTTCGCTGATGACATTGTAATTCTGTCAGAAACAGCAAAGGACTTGGAAGAGCAGTTGAACGGAATGGACAGTGTCTTGAAAGGAGGATATAAGATGAACATCAACAAAAGCAAAACGAGGATAATGGAATGTAGTCGAATTAAGTCGGGTGATGCTGAGGGAATTAGATTAGGAAATGAGACACTTAAAGTAGTAAAGGAGTTTTGCTATTTGGGGAGCAAAATAACTGATGATGTTCGAAGTAGAGAGGATATAAAATGTAGACTGGTAATGACAAGGAAAGCATTTCTGAAGAAGAGAAATTTGTTAACATCGAGTATAGATTTAAGTGTCAGGAAGTCGTTTCTGAAAGTATTTGTATGGAGTGTAGCCATGTATGGAAGTGAAACATGGGCAATAAATAGTTTGGACAAGAAGAGAATAGAAGCTTTCGAAATGTGGTGCTACAGAAGAATGTTGAAGATTAGGTGGGTAGATCACGTAACTAATGAGGAGGTATTGAATAGGATTGGGGAGAAGAGGAGTATGTGGCACGACTTGACTAGAAGAAGGGATCGGTTGGTAGGACGTGTCCTGAGGCATCAAGGGATCACCAATGTAGTATTGGAGGGCAGCGTGGAGGGTAAAAATCGTAGAGGGAAACCAAGAGATGAATACACTAAGCAGATTCAGAAGGATGTAGGTTGCGGTAGGCACTGGGAGATGAAGAAGCTTGCACAGGATGGATTAGCATGGAGAGCTGCATCAAACCAGTCTCAGGACTGAAGACCACAACAACCCCTTGTAGCACCGTGCTTACTGGTCGTGGCGGAAATTTCTAACATTTACTGACCCAACTCGACCTTTGCCTCTTAAGTACTGGGGCCGCCACGCATTTCGGTGTGGCTCATGGTAGTTAGTCGGTCATTGATTTATCGATTTGCAGCCCAGGACTTCTCCCATCTATCCACTGGAGAACACATGACGACCTGTGTGGTAGTGACCACTTCCCCATCTTCCTGTCACTCCCCCGGCGTCATGCCCAGGGATGCCTACCCAGATGGGCTTTAAACAACGCAGACTGGGTAGCCTTCACCTCTGTTGTAACCGTTGAATCTCCCCCACATGGTGCCATCGATGTTGTGCTTGAGCAGGTCACTACAACGATCGTTTCTGCGGCGGAAAACGCGATCCCTCGTTTTTTAGGGTGCCCCGGCGAAAGACAGCCCCTTGGTGGTCGCCGGAAGTCGCTGAGGAAATGACAGAGCGTCGGCGAGCTCTACAGCGACATAAGTGGCACCCTTGAGCTACTAATAGCCCTTAAGCGGCTCCGTGCTCGTGTTCACCTGCTTTTAAAACAACGGAAACAAGAGTGCTGGGAGAGGGATGTGTCGACCATTGGGTGCCATACGTCACCTTCCCAAGCCTGGACGAAGATCAGACGTCTTTTTGGGTATCAGACCCCCAACAGGTGTCCCTGGCGTTAACGTCAATGGCGTGCTCTCTTACCGACGCAGAAGTGATTGCCGAGAACTATGCTCGAGCCTCTGCGTCAGAGAACTATCCCCAGCCTTTCGCACCCTCAAACGGCGTATGGAGAGGAATGTCCTCACGTTAACTACACGCCGCAGTGAACCCTACAACGCCCCCATTACAGAGTGGGAGCTCCTCAGTGACCTTGCACATTGCCCCGACACAGCTCCTGGGCCAGATCGGATCCACAGTCAGATATCTCATATGACTGCAAGCGATATCTCCTCGTCATCTTCAACCGGATATGGTGCGATGGCATCTGACCATAGCAATGGCGGGAGAGCACCATCATTCCGGTGCTAAAACCCGGTAAAAATCCGTTTGATGTGGATAGCTATCGGCCCATCATCCTTACCAGCGTTCTCTGTAAGCTGCTGGAACGTATGGTGTGTCGGCGGTTGGGTTGGTTCCTGGAGTCACGTGGCCTACTGGCTCCATGTCAGGGCGGCTCCCGCCAAGGTCGTTCTACCACTGATAATCTTGTGTCCCTCGAGTCTGCCATCCGAACAGCCCTTTCCAGACGCAAACACCTGGTTTCCGTGTATTTTGACTTACGTAAAGCATGCGACACGACCTGGCGAGATCATATCCTTGCCACATTGGATGAGTGGGATCTCCAGGGCCCGCTCCCGGTTTTTATCCAAAACTTCCTGTCGTTCCGTACTTTCCGTGTCCAAGTTGGTGCCTTACATAGTTCCCTCCGTATTCAGCAGAATGGCGTTCCGCAGGGCTCCATATTAAGTACAGGGCTATTACAAATGATTAAAGCGATTTCATAAATTCACTGTAGCTCCATTCATTGACATATGATCACGACACACTACATATACGTAGAAAAACTCATAAAGTTTTGTTCGGCTGAAGCCGCACTTCAGGTTTCTGCCGCCAGAGCGCTCGAGAGCGCAGTGAGGCAAAATGGCGACAGGAGCCGAGAAAGCGCATGTCGTGCTTGAAATGCACTCACATCAGTCAGTCATAACAGTGCAACGACACTTCAGGACGAAGTTCAACAAAGATCCACCAACTGCTAACTTCATTCGGCGATGGTATGCGCAGTTTAAAGCTTCTGGATGCCTCTGTAAGGGGAAATCAACGGGTCGGCCTGCAGTGAGCGAAGAAACGGTTGAACGCGTGCGGGCAAGTTTCACGCGTAGCCCGCGGAAAATTGGCTTATGCCACAACTGGAGACCGACAGCGCCGACTTCATCTTTCAACAGGACGGTGCTCCACCGCACTTCCATCATGATGTTCGGCATTTCTTAAACAGAAGATTGGAAAACCGATGGATCGGTCGTGGTGGAGATCATGATCAGCAATTCATGTCATGGCCTCCACACTCTCCCGACTTAACCCCATGCGATTTCTTTCTGTGGGGTTATGTGAAAGATTGAGTGTTTAAACCTTCTCTACCAAGAAACGTGCCAGAACTGCGAGCTCGCATCAACGATGCTTTCGAACTCATTGATGGGGACATGCTGCGCCGAGTGTGGGGGGAACTTGATTATCGGCTTGATGTCTGCCGAATCACTAAAGGGGCACATAGCAAACATTTGTGAATGCCTAAAAAAACTTTTTGAGTTTTTGTATGTGTGTCCAAAGCATTGTGAAAATATCTCAAATAATAAAGTTATTGTAGAGCTGTGAAATCGCTTCAATCATTTGTAATAACCCTGTATATCTCTATTTTTAGTGGCCATTAACGGCCTAGCAGCAGTTGTAGGGCCGTCGGTCTCACCCTCTCTGTATGCGGATGACTTCTACATTTCGTATTGCTTCTCCAGTACTTGTGTTGCTGAGCGGCGCCTATAGGGAGTCATTCACAAGGCGCAGTCATGGGCTCTAGCCTACGACTTACAGTTTGCAGCCTCGAAGTCGTGTTTCATGCATTTCTGTCGGCGTCGTACCGTTCATCCGGAACCAGAACTTTACCTTAATGACGATGCACTCACTGTAGTGGAGACATATAGATTCTTTGGACTGGTTTTCGCCGCCCGATTGACTTGGCTACCTCATCTTCGTCAGCTTAAGCGGAAGTGCTGGCAGCACCTCATTGCACTCCGCTGCCTGAGTAACACCAGCTGGGGTGCAGGTCGCTCTACGCTGCTGCAGCTCTACAGAGCCTTTGTGCGGATCCGACGTGCGCAACCGCTCGCCAGTTATTTTGCACATATTCCTAGTTCTTCTGAGCATCCGAATTACTGTCTCCTTTATCCACCCGCGGCAGTTATCTCCCGCATCGGCGGTCCAGGTCAGGCCTCACGATTGCAGTTAGAGTGCGATCCCTTCTATCCAAACTGGAGTCCTTCTCTTTACCACCTCTACTTGAAGTTCATTCACGTACTCCTCCATGGTGTACACCTCAGCCGAAGCTTCGTCTGGACCTTTTGCGTGGCCCTAAGTACTCCGTTAATCCGGCCACTCGCTGCTGTCACTTTCTCTCGATTCTTGTGTTCCGGGGCTCTGAAGTTGTTTATACCGACGGCCTGATGGCTGATGGTAATGTTGGCTTCGCCTATGCCCACAGAGTCCATATTGAACAGCATTCCTTGGCCGCTGGCTGCAGTATATTCACTGTAGAGCTTGTGGCCATATATCGTGCACTTCAGTACATCCGTTCCTGTTCTGGTGAGTCGTTTCGTCTCTGTTCTGACTCCCTGAGCAGCTTACAAGCTATCGATCAGCGCTACCCTCGCCATCCATTGGTAGCGTCCATTCAGGACGATCCAGTCGTTCAGTGGTGTTTGTGTGGACCCCAGAACACATCGGAATCCCTGGCAACGAATTTACTGACAGGCTACGCATAGACCGCTCCTGGAGATGGGCATCTCTGAAACTGATCTGCGTTCTGTCTTACGCCGCAAGGTTTTTCGGCTTTGGGAGACGGAGTGGCATATCAGTATGCACAACTAACTGCGTGTCTTTAAGGAGACTGCGAATGTGTGGAAGTCTTCCCTGCGGGCTTCTCGCGGGGAATCAGTTGTCCTTTGTCGGCTCCGCATTGGCCATTCGTGGCTGACAAATGGTTACCTCCTCCGTCGCGAGGTCCCACCTCGTTGTCGCTGTGGCCTGTGGCTCCCAAGTGACTGTCGTTCACCTCTTGCAGGACTGCCCACTTTTAACCGCTCTGCGGCGGGCTTTTAACTTTCCCAGCACCCTACCTTCGGTGTTGGGCGACAGTGCCTCAACAGCAGCTTTACTTTTACGTTTTATTCGTGGGTGGGGGGGGGGGTGTTATCATTTGATCTGTGTTCTGGCGTATGCCCTTGTCCGTCTGTGTCCTCCACCCTAGGACCTTTAGTTTGGGGGTTTTAATGTGTTGCAGAATGGCTGGCTTCTCCTTTTTTATTTTGATGGTCAGCCAGCTATGGTAATCTGCTTTATTGTTGTTTTTAATCTTTTCTCCCTGTTTCTTGCGTGTCTCTGTGGTTTTCTTGTCCTTTTTTGTCCATTGTAGTGTTTGTGTGTTTCTGTCGTTCTTCTGGTTCTTCCTTTCCCCTGTTATTGTGCCGCACGTCTTCTTTGTTTACTTCTTTCCCTTGGGTAATTTTTCTTCTGGGAACAAGGGACCGATGACATCGCGGTTTAATTGCTCCTCCCCCCCCCATTTAAACCAACCAACCAGTCTTATTCCCTCGCTTACCCAAAGTAACTTTCTCGTGCCTTGTGTCACTATATCATACCAATTAAGACATTAATTGGTTTGCCCGCCGATTAACTAGTTTGTCTCAGTGAAATACGTTAGGGGACAGTTCCCTGCACTGGAACACTGTACCCTGAGGTTTCACCTTGCATCGCTGAAGCAGTTTTGGCAAGATGCTTGAACCGAAAGTGTAGCCCTAGGCTCATACAGTGTCCTTAACCTGCCTTACACCCATTATGCACAGCAACCCACACTGTCTGCAACTCAGCAAGGCTGTGACCTAGGGATCGCGCTACCGTACCCTTCTGGTACCTAGTGGAGCTGTGCCGTTCCTGGAAAGTGTGCCCATCGTTCTTCTTACATAAACTAACCGGCCACTTTGCCTAGACTCCATATGTAAGTAAGCTGCTGTAAATTGCGACCCAAATGTAAACAAACGGCACACATATGCTCTTATGTTGAGACTAATTAACGGGCATAAATTTGTAGCTCAATGACCATTTGTTGTTGTTGTTGTTGTTGTTGTTGTTGTTGTTGTCTTCAGTCCAGAGACTGGTTTGATGCAACTGTCCATGCTACTCTATCCTGTGGAAGCTTCTTTATCTCCCATTACCTACTGCAACCTACATCCTTCTGAATCTGTGTAGCGTACTCATACCTTGGTCTCCCTCTATGATTTTTACGCTCCAATACTACATTGGTGATCCCTTGATGCCTCAGAATATGCCCTACCAACCGGATCCCTTCTTCTAGTGAAGTTGTGCCACAAATTTCTCTTTTCTCCAATTCTATTCAATACCTCCTCATTAGTTAATGTGATCTACCCATCTAATCGTCAGCATTCTTCTGTAGCACCACATTTCGAAAGCTTCTCTTCTCTTCTTGTCTAAACTATTTATCGTCCACGTTTCACTTCCATACATGGCTATACTCCATACAAATACTTTCAGAAATGACTTCCTGACATTTAAATCTAAACTCGATGTTAACAAATTTCTCTTCTTCAGAAACGCTTTCCTTGCCATTACCAGTCTACATTTTATATCCTCTCTACTTCGACCATCATCAGTTATTTTGCTCCCCAAATAGCAAAACTCCTTTACTGCTTTAAGTGTCTCATTTCCTAATCTGATTACCTATGCGTCACCCGACTTAATTCGACTACATTGGGCAGGGAAATTATTGCCCATCCGAAAAATAACGCCTTACTGTATACTGAATTTTATTATCACTGAGTAATGTTTCGTTTTTCGCCGTATAAGCGCTCTATCTCTTTTCGTTATTACATAATAGTTTTCAGTTACATATCTCTGTACAGTTCGTTTTGTTTTGTTTATTCTTTTGTCAGAACAATGCACAGTTCAATAACTGGTGAGCCATTAGCCACCGCCGGCCGGAGTGGCCGTGCGGTTCTAGGCGCTACAGTCTGGAACCGAGCGACCGCTACGGTCGCAGGTTCGAATTCTGCCTCGGCATGGATGTGTGGGATGTCCTTAGGTTAGTTAGGTTTAAGTAGTTCTAAGTTCTAGGCGACTGATGACCTCAGAAGTCGCATAGTGCTCAGAGCCATTTGAACTATTTTGAACCATTAGCCACCGGGATTATATCTTCTACCTCCACAATGTTTTAAGATCGTAAGAAGGGACAGACGATTCATAGTGAAGGTAGTGAATAAGGAAGTAAGGAATATTATAAAATCACGTGCTTAGAAGCAAGGCAGGAAAGTAAAACAAGGTTATCTACTTGTTGCCTGTTATGTTGACGTATCTGATGTAAAAAGTCTAAAGAGAGTAATTTCCACAGATGTGACTCCTTTGTGCATCTGGAAAAAATCGTTCAAGGAAGTAAGTGCATAAGTTTCACTACCGTTACTTGGATATGGATGTGATAAGAGACATATGGACATCACATTTCCACTGCAAGCTAGAAACAATCGTAAAGCAGTCACAAATAACATTGTGTTATTTGGCTCGGTGTGTTGAGAAAAACATTTCAATTGTTGCATGCACATTATCAGCATTAATAAACTAATTATACAGTAGGCTACTCAAATGAAAAAGAAGGTCGGTATTATTACGAAAGTAGGAGTATCCTGAAATAGTGTGGTGATTAGATATATTTAATTTGTTGAAATGTATTGCTGACAAAGGCAGCTCTACTTTTATGTAAATGCTTTTAGAACTCCCGCTCACAAGGCAAACGGCCTGCTTTCGCATTCCTTTCGGGCGCATTTTGCTCAGCTGCTGACAATGCACTCACCATTGTGTTGTGCGACAGATCAATTGTTTATTTTTCTCAGTAATAACTATTTCATTCGCGAATCATACACTGTCAGTTTGGCAAGCCGTAGGTGAGTAACCGGCATCTGGCACATCATTCCACCTGAAGGGACTCTGGTAGCCATTATTTTAATACTGCTCAAGTCAGGAGAGGGAATAAAATCTTCTGGTAAGTTTCCATTCCAGTCATTCAGTGTTAAAAGTACGACGATGGGTTACGGGGATTCAACCAAAATTCCAACAGATTTTGCAATTTATTTTTGTGTGAATTGCTAACCGTTTCTCACTCGAAGAAGCATCACCATTTATGAGTAACGGCCACATTTATCTTGTTGACAGTTTTAATTGTACTTCATCTACCAAAACACAGTGCAAATTGCACAAACTCATCTCATAGCAGCTGTTGCGACAGAATTCTGAAACAGAGTGCCTCATTAAACAAGTGAATGGCAATCAAAGAGCTCAATAGCTTACGGAAAACCTCATACTGTCAGTTTGCAGTAACATAGGAGAAGAAATTTCATGTTTGTTTTCATACTAGGAAACTCTTGTTTCACTGGCTGTCAATAACTCTTAAAAAATTACAGTGACTGGAGTGAAAAAAATAAAAAGGGAAGTATAACTACTAGTATATCGCCATAGATAAGAAAGTTCCGTGTGTTTATGAATTGGCAAAATACTCTTCTCCTTTTGTACTGTCATACGCGAAACTCTCGTTTCGATGTCTCGAGCGGTTTAGGAGATATGAGAGATGTGAATATTTCATTCTCGCGGGCGTCGGATCGCAAGTGAGCACGCTACATGGGATCAATTTTCTCGAGATCGGAGGCAGATGGAGACTTCCTCCCAAGTCTAAAGAAAAATTCAACATGTTGCCTAAATTTCATACGCAGCAACGTATGGTGTAATACGCACCAAACGCAAAATCGTAGCGACCCCTATTTTTCATTGCAAACTTTTCGAATTCTGCGTAGCGTCTTACTAAAATGTGTATACCACAATAAGTATATCCATTAGCGAGATTATGGGCATTTCGCCACGAAACTGAGATACAATGCTACAAGCAAGGTAAAAATGAAATATGTTCAATGAATAGTTTCTGTAAAATTTTTTTGAGAAAGATTACAGTGTGCGCGCGCTTCGTTGCTGTCAGCCAGAGCGTCGCCAACCGGCGAAGTACGTGTACGCGTCTCAATATGCGTTGGACCCGCGCGATACGTGCGGAACGTGCGCGTCGCGCTGTAGTGTCGTGTCACGTCACGTCGCGCGTGCTATACGCGTCTCACTTTGCCCTTAGCCTCACTCACACCACCACGAGGCCCCAGCCGCATCCGCTGCTACTACTGCTGATGCGACGCGCGTGTCCGGCCGCGCGTTCATCGGACGTAGCCGCCGCTTGGGAGATTAAGCGTGGAATGATTTTAACAGCGAGGCAAGGGTGGGAGGAAGGTACTGGTTGAAGGCGAGCACTGCACACACGTGCACAAACAAGAGGTGACACAAACAGATACCCCTTTGTTCCAGAAGCTGCCCCGGCAGCCGGAGCGACCAGCAGGCTTAAACAGTCAGTCTCCGAAATGGTGTCAACTAAAAAGATTTGTACCAGGCGGCCGGGCTCCCTGTAAGTGGGGCTCCCGACCCCGAATGCCATACGCACGTTTCATTTATCAGTAATTATCTTATAAGAGAATTATACACCTAAGCGCCAAAGAAACTGGTATACGCATGCGTATTCGAATACAGAGATATGTAAACAGGTAGAATACGGCGCTGCGAGCGGCAATGCCTGTGTAGGACAACACGTGTCTGACGCAGTTGTTGGATCGGTTACTGCTGCAGTGGAAGGTTATCAAGATTTAAGTGAGTCTGAATATGATGTTATAGTCGGCGCACGAGCGATGGCACACAGCATCTCCGGGGTAGCGATGAAGTGGGGATTTTTCCCGTTTGACCAACTCACGAGTTTACAGTGAGTATCAGGAATCCGGTAAAACATCAAATCTCCGACATCGCTGCGGCCGGCAAAAGAGCCTGCAAGAACAGGAGCAACGACGACTGAAAAGAATCGTTTAACTTGACAGAAGTGCAGCCCTTCGGCACATTGCTGCAGATTTCATCGCTGAGCCATCAACATGTGTCAGCGTCCGGACCATTCAACGAAATATCATCAGTATGGGCTTTCGGAGCCGAAGGCCCACTCGTGTACCTTTGCTGACTGCACGACACAAAGCTTTACGCCTCGCCTGGGCCCAACATGTTGGCTGGTCTGACGAGGTTCGTTTCAAATTGTATCGAGTGGGTGGATGTGTACGGGTATGGAACCTCATGAATCCATGGACCCTCCATGTCAGCAGGGGACTGTTGAAGCTGGTGGAGGCTCTGTAATGGTGTGGGGCATGTGCACTTGGAGTGATATGAGACCCTTAATACGTCTAGATATGACTCTGACAGGTGACAAGAACGTCAGCACCCTGTCTGATCACCTGCATCCATTCATGTCTATTGTGATTTCCGACGGGCTTGGGAAATTGCAGCAGGACAACGTGACACCTCACACGTCTAGAACTGTTACAGAGTGGCTCCAGGAACGCTTTTCTGGGTTTAAACACTTCCGCTGGACACTAAATGCCCCAGACATAAACATTATTGAGCATATCTGGGATTGCCTTGTAACGTGCTGGTCAGACGAGATCTCCACTCCCTCGTGCTTTCACGGATTTATGGACAGTCCTGCAGGATTCGTGATGGCAGTTCGTTACAGCACTAATGTGAGAACGAAGTTTTTCTATCACATACCCTCCAGCACTACTTCAGACATTAGTCGAGTCCATGCCACGTTGTTTAGCGGCACTTGTGCGTGCTCGCGGGGGCCCTACACGATATTAGGCAGTTGTACCAGTTTCTTTGGCTCTTCAGTGTATATTTAGTGATACAAATATTTGAGTACATGTGGGAATTTTCTACACTCCTAACGATGTGCAATCATCATAAATTATTTGATCCAGAGTATTTGGACACCTACTAATAAATACTGGTACTGCTGTAGCGATTGAGATACAGGCTCTTCCTCCTGAGCTGAAGTGTTATTAACCTATCATCACTCTGACTTACTATCTTCGTAGCACGTCCCGAGTAGTACCCATGCTTCCGTTGTACTATATTTAAGTATCTAGTGCTGGCTATGGCAATGTCATTGCGGTATTCACTGAACATACTCAGGGACGCTGTGGCTTCGAACACTGCCATCGTGATTCACCTTTTCTCAACACACGTAATGTGCAATATGTAACAAACAGATATTACAGAGCACTTACCAGACACGCAATTTTCAGCTGCAGAACAATTCTATCGGATTATCTCGGCGGAGCACACTGTACTGGGCGTCTCTCCGAAGAGTCGTCAGGTGAATTTGTCTGGTGTTTCGGTAGATATTGGCAATTTCGTTTTTGTATTGTGTAGCTGGAGTCAACCCTAACAGTTACTATTCGTCACTTCTTTCATGCGATGCCCAGTGTCAACGTAAAGCGCCATTTTGTTTCTCATTACAAAGAAAATAATTTTAAATCACAATTTTACGTGTACATTTGATAGAGCGCTCCGAAATTAGTCTAGTCCGATATACGTTTTATTTGTATGTATTGTCAACGACGATGAAACTGGAAGAATAAACAGCAGTCCATCAGCGACTCAGTAACGTTGCACATTTGGCAGTAGCAGTCATCGCTGGACAGGGCAGTGCTTTTGCTGCTGGAGTACTGGTTATTCTTAAGAGTTTTACTGGGCCTGTTAATATATTTCGATAAAACAAACATAAAACTTGACTAATCTGCGCCGGTTCTATCACATAGGCACGTAAAATTCTGCTTTAAAAATAATTGTCCGTAGTAGCAAACAAACCGACCCTTGCCGTCGACATTGGGCATCGCATGAAAGACGTGATGTGCACTATTTGTTTGCGTTGACTCCAGCTACACAATGCAAAAGAGAAGTTGCAAATATCTGTCGGCCCACCAGAGAAAATGTGTCTGACGTTCCCTAGGAGAGAGATCGTGTATAGCAAGTTGCTAAAATGTGCACTGAAGAGTCAAAACATTATGACCACTGCCCACAGCGAGGTTGGGTACCCCAACGTGCGGGCACGTGACGCAGTAAGGAAAAAAAATGGAAGCGGAAGAGAGACGCGTGGGCAGTCATTATAGCGAAGTTTCCGGCCACAGATGAGGGAATCCACTGATATAAGCCGTTTTGAAAAAGGGTACATTGTTGTGGCGCTGCGGCTGGAACCTAGAATCTCTGAAATGGCGAAGCTGTTCGCCTGTTGGCATACTACCGTCGTGAGCACCTATGTGATGTGGCTGAAGGATGGTGAAATAACGAGTAGGCCGTATGGGCGACGACGTCTCACCACGAAACGCAGAGGTCGGAGGATTCCCCATTGTGTAATCCAGGATAGGCAGCGATCTGTGGCGGCTCCGGCGACAGAGTACACTGCTGGTGCAGGCACAAGTGTTTCGGAGCACACCGTTCAGATGCCACTGGTGGACATGGAGCTTCACTTCACATGACCCCTACGTGTTCCTGCTGCGTTGACCCAACGATATTGTCAGGATTGCAGTGGGCACCGCATCACAGAGTAATGAAGTCAATAGCATTACATAACAAATAAATAGACTTTTACAATTACTTGTGTGTGTCAGCTATCTTACAAGCAACACTTCAGAGCAACCAGCTAAATATAAGTCATAACATCGTAACTTCTTCGCTAGCTATTACTGCTGCACGTTGCTAAGTAACCAGTGGCACATTATATATATACACACTGCCTTCTGTGGAACTATTTGTAAGGTATCATTTTTTAATTGTATGCCATTTTATTTTTTAATTGTTTGAAGCGCAAATATAACAGTGGTTAATCCTACAGCCAACACCAAAAATAGATACCTTTTTAAGTTAGTAACTAAAGTTTTTCATCGTATATCCAATAACCATTCATTCTATTGGTTACGAATGACACGTGGAGACGACTAGGGGGCGGAGCTTTCGCTATTTGACCGTACCACATCGTTGTTTCTCCAGCATTTGCCACCATCTGGAGACTTCTGCAGTTCCTGCTACGCAGATATGTCTCTATACATAAAATTTGGGTATAACTTCGTTTCAGTTTTATTAAATTGTTCATGTTTTATCTGTATGACCCTTTGTAATTAAGACTATATATTTCAGAGTACGGTTTGAAGAGGGCCCGCTTCTGGACTGAAACGGGTCACCAATATAAGGGATTTGTGCGATCTAGGCTGCTTTCGTAAGTAAAATAGAGAACAACGCCGCTGTCGGCTTTTAAGAGTGACACTCGTGTTTCTCTGATTGCTACGATAGTGAAACTTAAATGAAGGGGCAGGCATCTGCCGTTATTGGAACATCAGTTCGTAGTCGATACATTCGTCGACGATCGTTGTGTCGGACTGAAGGAAAAGTAGTACACCTTCCAAACCTTAATCTGACCACAATATCGTGAAAATTGGAAGCCATATACCACTGGAAACTTGTAAATGGTTTTTGTCATGTGAAATTGATGTTATGTTCAGTGTAAATGGTGTACCAATATAGTGTTAAAAGTACTGGAATGGATGACGCCTGTATTAACCTGTTGGGTAGCATATACATTTTAGCCAATTGCTATCGAGTGTGCTCCGCTGAGATAAAATGGTAAAATTGCTCTGCAGCTCAAAATTGCGTGCTGTAAATGCTCTGTAATAGATATTTGTGTAATATGTATTGCAAATCAGATGTGTTGAGAAAACATGAATTTTTTTACGAGAATTGCAGTAGAGTCATCGAAGCCGCCACTACTCGTTGAATCGTGGTAATATGTTTGGAAGCATCTCGTAGACTCGGCTGGAGGCGTGGACGGCGTCTCGCTTACCTGCCCTGAGGTACAGGGCAGTGCGAGGTCTGTGCTCATCCGCGTCGTGCGGTGCCAGTGGCAGGCTCCAGTCGAGCTGGCGGTGGCAGTGAGCAGTGACGAGTTGTGTGGTCTGTACGGGCTGCGTTTAGGCGTACGTTGCAGGAGTGGCTCTGCTCCGGTTCTAATTCTTTCCCTCCTTGCTATCCCAGTGGTAGCGGCACAAGTGTGCTAAATGGTTTACAGTGCTCTTAAGCGATGTTTTGTGTGTGTACATACACGCCTGTAGAAACATTACTAGTTGGATTTCTCGCCGTTATTTACAAGTCTACTCTAAGGCAGCCTCATAGTAGCGTCATCGTTTTTAACAAACTGATAATGAACGGGCGAGTTCCTTACAGGAAATGTAGGCTCGGTACCTTGCAACAGTGTGTTTGTTGAACTTCGCTAACTGTTAAACTTTAAACTACTGTTATAACAGAGTGTTTGTTTAAATAATACAGTGCGGTGGTATTTGTTCAACATTTAAAGACCCATATTTATTTGTATCTTCTTGAAAAATGGGTAATTGTGGAATACTGGGAGAAAATTGCTGAAATTGAAACGACTTGCCGCAAGATTGTGAATAGCGCCATGTTTTGTGTGCTTGCAGAAAATACGATGGGGGTTGGAAGACACTGCTGCAAAAATGCAATTGTAAATATCACTTCAATTTGTTGCTGCTTCATGATGTTTATTTGACCGTTGTACAGAGCACGAATGGTAAGGCCATCTCGTGATGGTGGGGTACGCCGATGAGGTGGAAGGAGGGAGGGATCATATCGCACCAGTAGGTACATCCTAGAGCTGTGGAGAAGGGGAGCTGTCCATTTTGGATTATAAATTATGGTAATTTAATTGACAGCTACATCTCATAAATTAGGTTAGGTTAAAAGCAAATGCACGTTAATCACATCCTAAACAAACGCAACTCGGAGTACAAGTGAATGGTTTGTTTACATTACAGTCATTAATTTAGGCTAGGTCAAATCGCCGGTTTGCTTATACAGGGTGTTACAAAAAGGTACGGCCAAACTTTCAGGAAACATTCCTCACACACAAATAAAGAAAAGATATTATGTGGACATGTGTCCGTAAACGCTTAATTTCCATGTTAGAGCTCATTTTAGTTTCGTCAGTATGTACTGTACTTCCTCGATTCACCGCCAGTTGGCCCAATTGAAGAAAGGTAATGTTGACTTCGGTGCTTGTGTTGACATGCGACTCATTACTCTACAGTACGTAGCATCAACAGGTTAGTGTTCATCACGAACGTGGTTTTGCAGTTAGTGCAATGTTTACAAATACGGAGTTGGCAGATGCCCATTTGATGTATGGATTAGCACGGGGCAATAGCCGTGGCGCGTTACGTTTGTATCGAGACAGATTTACAGAACGAAGGTGTCGCGACAGGAAGACGTTCGAAGCAATTGATCGGCGTCTTAGGGAGCACGGAACATTCCAGCCTATGACTCGCGACTGGGGAAGATCTAGAACGACGAGGACACCTGCAATGGACGAGGCAGTCGACGATAACCCTAATGTCAACGTCAGAGAAGTTGCTGCTGTACAAGGTAACGTTGACCACGTCACTGTATGGAGAGTGGTACGGGAGAACCAGTTGTTTCCACACCATGTACAGCGTGTGCAGGCACTGTCAGCAGCTGATTGGCCTCCACTTCTGTGAATGGTTCATCCAACAATGTGTCAATCCTCATTTCAGTGCAAATGTTCTCTTTACGGATGAGGCTTCATTCCAACGTGATCAAATTATAAATTTTCACAATCAACATGTGTGGGCTGACGAGAATCCACACGCAATTGTGCAATCACGTCAACAACACACGTTTTCTGTGATCGTTTGGGCAGGCATTGTTGGTGATGTCTTGATCGGGCCCCATGTTCTTCCACCTACGCTCAATGGAGCACGTTATCATGATTTCATACGGGATATTCTACCTGTGCTGCTAGAACATGTGCCTTTACAAGTACGACACAACATGTGATTCATGCACGATGGAGCTCCTGCACATTTCAGTCGAAGTATTCGTATGCTTCTCAACAACAGATTCGGTGACCGATGGATTGGTAGAGGCTGACCAATGACATGGCCTCCACACTCTCCTGACCTCAACCCTCTTGACTTTCATTTATGGGGGCATTTGAAAGCACTTGTCTACGCAACCCCGGTACCGAATGTAGAGACTCTTCGTGCTCGTATTGTGGACGGCTGTGATACAATACGCCATTCTCCAGGGCTGCATCAGCGCATCAGGGATTCCATGCGATGGAGGATTGATGCGTGTATCCTCGCTAACGGAGGACATTTTGAACATTCCCTGTAACAAAGTGTTTGAAGTCACGCTGGTACGTTCCGTTGCTGTGTGTTTCCATTTCATGATTAATGTGATTTGAAGAGAAGTATTAAAATGAGCTCTAACATGGAAATTAAGCGTTTCGGGACACATGTCCACATAACATCTTTTCTTTATTTGTGTGTGAGGAAGGTTTCCTGAAAGTTTGGCCGTACCTTTTTGTAACACCCTGTATAATGGACCCGTTGATCCCTTACTGATACGTCTCCTTTACTACTTACATTGCTTGCAGTTTTCCCTTCCTTGCTTGTTATTGGCTTGACACCTGAGCCCTTGATATCCATGCAGATGCTTCTCTTTTATACAAAAGCCACCTTAACTTTCCTGTAGGCGGTAAATATCTTTCCCCTAGTTGTTCAGGCTTCTGTATCTTTTGTCCAAAAGCCAATCCTGCTTAGTCATTTTGCACTTCCTGACAGTACCATTTTTTAGACGTTTGTAAACCTTTCGCGTGCATCATTTTCTGTATTTTTATATTTTCTCCTTTCATCAATTAAATTCAGTATCACCTGTAATATCCAAGGATTTTTATTGGGCCTTGTCTCCTTACGTATTTGATCTTCTGCTTCTTTCACTATTTTCGCTTTCAAGGGTACCCACTTGTCTTCTACTGTATTCGTTTCCCCCACTCTAGTGTATCATTCGCTAATTCTCTCTCTGAAACTCTTAACAGCCTCTGGTTGTTTCAACCTGTCCAGGTCCATCTTCTTAATTTCCTATCTTTTTGAAATTTCTTTAGTTTTAAATTACAATTCATAACCAGTGAATTACCTTCAGATCCCAAATCTGCCCTTGCAGTTGTCTTACAATTTAAAATCTGGTTCCAACATTTCTTTCTTACCATTTTATAATCAATTCGATACCTTCTGGTGTCTCCAGGACTCTTCCACGTATACAATCTGCTTTCGTGATTCTTAAACCAAGCGTTAGCTACTCTGTTTAATTAAAACACTCGTACTGAATCAATTTGCATAGGTAATCAAGAAAAAGTAACGTTCTTGGAGCCCCGTGTTTTATTTTTTCTTGCAACCGAACGTACCAGGCATAGGATTTAGCATCTCGTAAATGCTTTTTGTATGTATAATTCTACGTAGTACAGATCGCAGGTAGCTGAACAAGCAAGAGGCTGGGAGAAGTGCGAAGGAAAGAGTGGAGTGGTGCTACTGCAGTGCTGCTTTCTCTGCTTTCTGCGGCTGTTTTCTCACGGCGGCCACACTTTCTCCCCGGCTGCTGCCTGCGGTTTCTAATCGCGCGGCTGGCTCGCACTACCAAATCCAACGCGCCGGGGCAAGCAAGTGCGACATCGTGTTCTTGTTGAAAATAAGTTCAAATGGCTCTGAGCACTATGGGACTTCTATGGTCATCAGTCCCCTAGAACTTAGAACTACTTAAACCTAACTAACCTAAGGACATCACATAACACCCAGTTTGAAAATAGGAATAGAAGGTCTACCACAGCAGCCCTGTGTGAAGAGCAGCTCACTCAATTTAATTACTATGATTGTAACTCACTGGTGTCCGTAAAATGACTGAAAGATCACAAAGGTATGAATAACGTAAAAAAAATACTTCGGAGTTGGCACTAAACAAGTTGGGTATTTCGAAAACGGAGATCCTCGCATGCAGATCGGTGGCTCTACGACCCAAGTGGCGACACCTCTGCGTTTGAAAGAGAAACTTTAATAGCGTATAATTTAATACCAACCTCCTTCAAGAATTCAAACACCAATTCATACGAATTTACGTTCAGTGCTGTCAAGGACATTAAAGGGGTGGTCACCTTTCATTTAAACAAGCTCCTTACGTAACCAATCAGACTGACTTGTGTCAATGGAAATCCTTCTAAGTGTATACGCGTATACGGTTCTTATCCTGATTTCAAACTGGCGGTGATCACCAGAAGTGGCTTCACGTTCTTCCGACTGGAGGAGCTGCACATTTTTCGGTGTGGCTTTCTCGCCAGCAGTCTTAACGAACGGCGTCGGTCATCCCTCTCCATTACAGCATCTTTTCCGTGCTGCATGTCTATCCTCTTGCTATTCTTTTTCCCCTCCCTTGGGGAACATGGCTGGGGTGTTATTAGGAATGTTCTGCATTGTCTGTCGCTGATGTAAGAACAGGCTCACAACTGTTTTCCCTCCCTTCTCATTCCTTTCCCCTCTACTCTCATTCCTCCGCTTCGGCGTTTGAGGTTTCTCCTTTTCTTCTTCCTCCCTGTACGCTCCTGAAGGCCGGCCTACGCGTCTGACGCGTAACAGGTGATTGGTAACGCATAATTCCCAGTCCCATGTCGATAGGTAGGGTTTGCACGTACTGATACAAGCCCGGTCCAGGGAGGGCTGATTGCCTGAGCTGCAACTTGGTGTGACCTGAGGTGTGAACAATCACGTAAGGCGGGTCCGCCCCCTTGTGAAGGGGGGCCCCAAGTAGAAGCAGCGTGCCATCGGAGACGCTGGCAGCCATGGGGGATTTTCCCGTAATGAGGCAATCGTCATCAAAATCAACGTCTACGAAACGTAAACGTAATGAGGCGAACGATTCAAAGACGCTTCCCGCTTCACCACAGTGAATCCGTTTATTATTCAGAAAGGTGTTGATGCAGTTGCCGGCCCTGTGAAATTCTGCTCTCGTTTACGGAATGGCACTTTGATTTTGGAGACTACTTCCGATTTTCAAGCACAGCAACTGCTTGTCTCCTCGTTACCCCACGGCTACCCTGTTCGTGTCGAGGCTTATAGAACTTTGAATTCTAGGCTGCTCGACAGTCCAACCGAGGCCGAAATCCAATCTTATCTCTCTGATCAGGGTGTCATTGCCATCCATAGGGTGATGAAAAAGGTAGATTCCTCCTTAGTGATCACCCTCCGCGCGGGGTAGCCGTGCGGTCTGGGGCGCCTTGTCACGGTTCGCGAGGCCCCCCCCCCTTCCCGTCGGAGGTTCGAGTCCTCCCTCGGGCATGGGTATGTGTGTTGTCCTTAGCGTAAGTTAGTTTAAGTAGTGCGTAAGCCTAGGGACCGATGACCTCAGCAGTTTGCTTCCATAGTCCTTACCACAAATTTCCAAAATTTTCTTTCTCACCTTTGATAGAGTGG
This sequence comes from Schistocerca cancellata, assembly GCF_023864275.1. NCBI lineage: Eukaryota > Metazoa > Arthropoda > Insecta > Orthoptera > Acrididae > Schistocerca > Schistocerca cancellata. Next base: position 105,369,970 of record NC_064633.1, on the reverse strand, counting down.
TGTTTCTGTTAAAGCTCAAAGCAGGCTGTGAAATTATTAAAGTCCGGCTGTACATTCCGAACCCGATGTGTTGCTACCAGTGTCATCGTTTCAACCACACTAGACCGTCTTGACGACACTCAGACAAATGTGTAACCGTGGTAGGAACGCGCGAAAGGGCGATTATCCGCCTCCTTCTCCCCGCTGTATAAACTGCATTGGCGGCCATGCTGCCTCCTCTAGGGATTAGTAGTAGTAGTAGTAGTAGTAGTATAGTAGTAGTAGTAGTAGTAGTAGTTAAAGAAATCTTCAGTACTTCCGCAGTTTCCTCTGTTGTTAGTTACTGTACAGTCTGCGGTCCTGACTGTTGAAACGTGATGTCTGCCGAACGTAAATTCGTGTTGTGCTCAATTTTTTGTTGTTAGTTGTCTTGTTTTTGGTATATTACTACTGTATACTCGTAAGCTCGATAAGACCTGGTAAGAATAATTGTCTTAGTTGTGACGCTGTTGTTGCTGACCAGGACGGTGGATTTGGCAGTGTCGAGGCATCACGAACTCGTAAGTTAACCTCATTCGGTAAAAACTGGTCGCTTATAGGATCACTTACTGTCTACTGTCGATTGTCTTCCTGTCTGTCTGTCTGACTGTTAAGTACCATTTTTCTCAGGAGCAGGTGGAGCTATCAGATTGAAATTTTTGTAGTCCCTTGGCGGTGTGAAAAAAATTACTCCTAAGTCAATGCAATCAAGAGATACGGCCGCGTTTTGATATTCGCAGAGTCAGCCATCGAAACCTGTGGAGGAACTATCTATATACAGGGGCGGACAAAACTACTCAGACACTGGGAGTAATCAGAGAAGTAAACCTTAAATGTGTTTTTATTTCAAAACATATTTCATTCTTTGCAGATGTATTATACATATTTCAATCTGAACATATGCGGAACAACAAGTAACAAAACACGCCTTATGTAAAAAAAAAGAAAAGAAAATCGAATTCTACAATGGGCAAAATTATTCAGAGAGTCAGCAGTCGGTATTTGGTAATGCGTCCCTTTCTCTGTATTACAACCCTCAGTCTTTGTGGCATGGAGTAAACAATCTTCTTCGTTATATCCGAACCGATATTCACCCATTCTTCTATCAGTGCACGCATATGTGTCAGACTGCTCACATGTCGTTTGTGTAGTCTCATTTTCAAGTCATTCCATATGTTTTCAATGGGACTCATGCCCGGAGACAGCGCCGGGGTAATGAGGCGATGAGGCGTGTTGTATAGGATTATAGGATCCACTGTTTAACAGTTTCTGCTCTATGCATATGATAATTGTCTTGTCGGAAATAGTCACCTCCAAGAGCCAACTTCGCAGCACTTTTCGCCAGATTTTGTTTCAGTGTATCGAGATAGACAAATTTGTCCACGGGCCCTTCAATAAAGACAAGCTCCCCAACACCTCTGGAAGACATGCATCCCACGCCATCACACTGCCGCCTCCATGTTTGATGGTTGCTTGCATGTTTTTGGGCTCCAACTCTTGTTTGCTTGACGCTAGACTAAACTGTGGCCATCCACGTAGCTCAAAGTAAATTTGCATTCATCACTCCATAGGATCTTGTTCCAAAAGGTCACATCCTTGCCGACAAATTCTTCTGCGAAAACCATCCGCTTTTTTGCGTTACAATTACTGAGGAGGTATGCGCCTTGGCATGCTGGCATTGTACCCAGCACTGTTCAGGGATCCGCGCACTGTTGTAACATTAACTTCGGTACCAACGCCTTCTGCCAGTTCTGTCGCTATAACAGGGGACGTTGTCCGCGGGTCGTTTTTCACCATTCGAAATATGTTCCTATTGTCTCTGTTCGTGAGTTTCTGAGGACGCCCCTGTCGCTGACTGTTGACTAGTTTTTTATTTCCATTTCTGGACGGTACTAAATATAGTTTTTCGGCTTCGGTTGACGCTCCTGCCTACTTCTGCGTATGGTTTTCCCTCACTTTGCATCCGCACAATAAGCCTTCGCTCGTCCAACTGTCGTTTCCCTACCTTTACGGGGTATGGCGCTACGTTGGTCTTTTTTGACGTGACCTGTGCCTTCCTGTAGTACGAGACAGCTGCCTTGCGTACACTGACTGCTTGCTGCCGCCGAGCTGTGCCTTCAAACTGCGGTTACCTTATCAAGCGGGCGGTGTCTGATTACACACTGTCTGAAACACACGCCTGAGATGGTAACACAGAACTAATCGTTCCAGGTAGTGCATACGGTGCATTCGCATAGTCGATGTCTTTCGAAATATCACCTGCATTATGGCACATACGCAGATACACATTCCGTGTATGCATCAGTAGTAATTGATCGTGAGATACGCTTGTGACCTGTGTTTGAATACTTTTGTCCGCCTCTGTACGTATCGCAGCTGTTGATCTAGCGGTAAAGCGCGTGCCTGGATTCAGAAAGGTCGCAGGATCCAATCTCGATCAGACTACTTCTTCTACAGACTCCGTTTTAACCTAGCCTATCAACGAAGTGAGAAGTTATCAGAAACAACATGTGGTCTGAATTCCACGTTAATGTCCAATTTCCCTGGTTGAATGGCTGCGGTAGACTACGGACACTCAAATCGCCGAAGTGGCGTCCAATAGAAAGACTTGCACCAGGCCACTGAGACAGATGAAATTATCATTGTCATCATCAACCCCTGTATACGTATTAAGTTTGTGTGGAATTCTCAGAGAGAGAGTCCTACGCGCAGTTGTCTGCTTTTTTAAATCGTGATATTTATTTCTACGGCTGAATTTGTATTTGGTCAAACTGTGTTTATTAAGGAACGAGCTATTGAAGTTTTCTTCATTCAGTTGCGCATTACATGATAGTTTCCTCCGTTTTGGTCACATGCCATCTCGACGAGTGGTCTCGATTGCCGCGAAAGCTTGTGCGTTGTGTCCAGTGACAGCACAGCCTTCCAGTTCAGTAATTGATACCCAGTGAGACGCGTAGTTTGAAGCGACTGCAGCGGCCGTACAGTGTTTGACCCTGTCGGATGCGCCCGCACAAGGAGTCGGCGAGAGAAAACTGCGCCAGGCTGCTTTCTCTCTCTCTGCTGGCTGCTTTCGCTGCAGCCTCCCCAGGCAAACCGCATGCTTCTTCGTTTCCCTTTTTTTTTCCTTCTTTGGGAAATTGGGGCGTGGCACCGTGATTTTTATGAAGCTTTCGATATTTCTCAGACGCAATTGCAAGAGATGTGTCATCTGTTCTTTCAGGTTATACCTCTGTAGTTGTTGGGCATTCTAGAGCCAGAACCATGTGGAATTGTGTGTAAGTCCACTCCTGCTAATCCGAACCTCGATAAATCGAATTCCTCCTTAAATCGAAATGGTTGTCCAGTCCCGTGAAAAATCTCGAAATTCGATGAAATTATGTGTTTTGACGCTGTGCACTCCATAAATGGAAATTATCGTCGCGGCAGATCGCCCGCAGACACTGTTTTGTGTAATTACAACTTAGTGGCTGTCTAACACTCACTAATTCGAATTGTTACGTTAGTCGTCTCTATATTGGTTCCGTCATTCAACTCTTTGCGACGCACCTTTGTTTGCTTAACGGTGCGTGACTTAGTACAGTACACATATCAGTTGTACAGGTGTTAGAGTCTTGCAGAAAAGAAGATTGTTGAGGCCATGGAATGTGAGCCGAAAAAGAAGGGTGTGACAGAACTTTCGGTATCCCGCCATCCGCGCTTTCAACAGTCCTGAAGCAGAAAGGTTGGACTGCTGGAAGCGTATCGTTTCGTACAGAGCGACTGCTTTCCTGAAAAGTATTTGTGTTATTTGGACTTATGAAGACTGGTAAAAACTTTTGATCCATACTTAGTGCTGTTTCTCCTCCTCAGAGAACAACAGATTTTCATGTTTGTGGTACTGACGTTCTAGAAAAGGAGAGAGGCTTGATGACTTTATGGTTAATTTTGTTAGCCTGCAGATTGTGCTCATCTTCTGGCTTTCTTTCTTCTTCCTTTAGACCATAAATGTGAATTGATAGACCCATAATCTGCCTCTCAAATGTAGATATGTCTTGACGTTTAACGAGGAAAGCCATACCGTCAAAGTAGTAATGCCTGGAAACATTAAACATTTGTTGTTGTGGTGCAAGAAGTTGTTCCAGCTCTGCCTTGCAATCAGCTGAAAGATGTTTGTGTAAAAACATTGTTTAGATAGCTGTCACCTAGAGAATCTTCACTGTGCGTACTTTGTGTTGACTTAGGTACAGAGATGATGACAGCACAGGGCACTGGCAAATCGTCATGAAGGCAATCGTGCGTCTCCATAAGCTATGAAGTGATCGATTACGCTTTGGCGTCGCGGCTTGGTGGTGTTTTGGAAGGCAGATAGAAAGACAAGCTGCCTACAGTGTAGGCACCCGGAAACAGTTGAACGAAGCTAAAGAGAAATGTCACCCTATTGGGTGACGTAAGATTCACTTCGAAAATTTTGCTCTGGTTAGTATAAGATCTGTTCATCCAGTGTATATGGATGCCACATAAGAGCAACAAAACACAAAAAGAGTTCTTTCTTATGTCATTTCGTAGCTTGAAAACTATAGAGCTGTCTTACAGCCTTTGACCCTCTGCAAAGTGGAACGAAGGGTTATTTAGTAAGCGTGATAGCGTTACGGAGATGTTTAGCAAACTCAAGTGGCAGACTCTGCAAGATAGGCGCTCTGCATCGCGGTGTAGCTTGCTGCCCAGGTTTCGAGAGGGTGCGTTTCTGGATGCGGTATCGAATATATTGCTTCCCCCTACTTATGCCTCCCGAGGAGATCACGAATGTAAAATTAGAGAGATCCGTGCGCGCACGGAGGCTTTCCGGCAGTCGTTCTTCCCGCGAACTATACGTGACTGGAACAGGAAAGGGAGAAAGGGAGGTAATGACAGTGACACGTAAAGTACCCTTCGCCACACACCGCTGGGTGGCTTGCGGAGTATAGATGTAGATGGCTCATAGCGAGAGTTGCTTGCACTGCATAGCAGGTCCACAGTATCAAGAAACTACAAGAAGGCAACCAGAAGCAAACTATCAAGGAAGAAATTCACAAGCAGCATCATGATGACTGATCATTGAAACGTAACACTTCTTCTGAAACGTAAGAAGTCTTGTGGGCACATAAGAAGTCCTCTCTTCGTCGGCATTACATTTCAGTATGTAGCCAGACATTCTACATATTTCGTGTAATTTCATTCGAAAGCCAAAATTTACCATTTAGACTAAAATTCGTCTGCTTTATTTAAAGATTAATACGTGCATTTTTAGTATCAATATCCTCTGGAAGTAGAATGTAGCTGGACCGCCATTTACTGGGTCAGAAACATGTAGGTGTTGTTGTATCAGACGGCAAATGTGGCGTATTTACACCAAATGTATTGGATGGGTGCCAGGAGGTGCCGTATTAAAACTCAGAGGTAACTTTCCAAATGATTTATTCGTTTCCACTACAGTGCTTCGTTCACCTCAGTCCGCGTCACAGGGTCCCGCAATGCTGAGGCCACTGCACCAGCGACCCAGTGCAGTGCGCCGGCCGGAGTGGCCGAGCGGTTCTAGGCGCTGTAATCTGGAACCGCGCGACCGCTACGGTCGCAGGTTCGAATCCTGCCTCGGGCATGGATGTGTGTGATGTCCTTAGGTTAGTTAGGTTTAAGTAGTCCTAAGTTCTAGGGGACTGATGACCTCAGAAGTTAAGTCCCATAGTGCTCAGAGCCATTTGAACCAGTGCAACCCGCTGTGTCGAGCCGGCCTAGTACGCCAGCAGAGTGCATCGTCGTCAGGATGCTGCGGTTGACTAGGCGGTATGCGTCCCTGCCGACTCAGCGCCGCTCGGTGTGAGCTGCAGGCGGTCGCTGCGACCTTCTTCTAGCCGGCGTGGCTGAGATCGCGGAGACCAACAAATCCCGCTATCCGGCGTCCGTATCTGCGACCCTCACCTCGGAAGTCTCATGCGTGTGTCGGGAGCCGAGACGACTGCCCGCGGTAGCGAGCCGAAGAGTGGCTCACCGCTGGCTGGCTGCGGACCCCGCGTCGGCCCCAGAGGGCCGAACCAACGACCCGCGACTGGGACGCTGGCGCCCCATCCGTTGCTGCGTGTAGCCCGGTGGTGTGACACGCGCCGCCGTCCAGGAGAGCTTGCCACACCTGAATCGATCTCGTTAGAAAAAGGCACCTGTTTATACTCGGCTGTGCGCCTCTGTTTTTGCCAAGCACGCCGATTCGCGTCACGTACGTGTAAAACTTAGGTTGGGCAGTGACTCTTCTGCCTGTGACTTGCGCCATGGAAACTGCTGTGTGTGCCCTCTCCTTCAGTTCTACGCCCCTGTGGCCTCTATTTGCCTTCTCAACCGCTGGTATGCGTAACTTTACTGCAATCCGGCCCGCACCTGGCTGTAACTAGTGCTCGGAATATCACACGAAACTTAACTTTCCTATCGTAAATGGTGGTGCTGATACACAAGTATATGTCGATGTGGAGTACACGTTAGAGTGCCTTACCACTCTCTCTCTCTCTCTCTCTCTCTCTCTCTCTCTCTCTCTCTCTTACATTTCGAGAAATTGGCCCATTATGCTGCAATTGAGGTACTCCACAATATCACACAGTTTTCCCCCTAATATAGGTAATGGATTTCTCCTCGGCACCATGACCGCCTCCTTTTGGAGGTGTTATTTCACAGCATAAAACTGCACTACTCTTTGTGGCAGGATACAGTGCATCGTTGATTGTTCTGAGGAAGTTGGTTGCCAAAATGGATAGACATGCATGTAGGAAAATGGTAAGGGCTATTGTCAATACATGTGTACGCGATCCTGTCATTAAATGCGTCTGCAGCCACAGAGTAATTTGAAGCTAGCATGTGACTAACCTGGTGCTCGTTAACAGGATGGGCAACAGAGCTCCTGCTGGCTGTAGGATTACTATTACTATGTCCAGGAGAATGTATGCAAGATGGCCGGGGACGAGGAGGGGGCTGATGCCGTGGTGATCGCATCGGTTCATGGTATGCCGAATGCGATGGCGGAGGTGTTGCTGTAGCCTGCGTCCCCATCAGGATGGCTCAAGCGCTCCTGCAGAAAAAAAAAATAACGACAGAGATAAGTATTTTGTGTAACGATCCCAAAAAGAGCAAACGTAAATAATTTTTTTGGTACTTCTGTCATCATCATCTGTACCAGTGTTACCAATGTCATCTCATATTCGAGTGCTTTGAGTGTCGGTATTGTGCTTACTACGGCGATCAGCATGTCGTCTTTATCCATGAAACAACGTTATCATGTTCCAGTTAGTTTGCTGCAGTCTCAATCCATTTGATTAGTATAAGCATAAACATTATTATTATTATTATTATTATTTAATACTGCTACCATCACCACCACCACCTTGAGATGACAAAAGTCATTGGATTTGCCTCTCAACATGGACAACACAGAGATTAACCGGCTTCACTTAACGACAGAGAGCAGCGGCATTTGCGCAGAGGTGTCAGTGGTAACAGACAAGCAACGCTGTGTGAAATACAACTTACATATCTGTTAGGACAGTGCAGTGAAATTTGACTTTAATGGGCTATAGCAGCAGACAACCAATGTGAGTATTTCGTAAATGCATGACGTTGCCTGTAGCTCCTCTCTTGGACTCATGAGCGTATCAATTGGACCCTAGGCGACTGAAAAAACTGTGGCTGGATCAGATGAGTCCTGATTTCACTTGGTAAGAGCTGATGGTAAGGTGAGTGTGGCACAGACCCCATGAAGCCGAGGACCCAAGTTGTCAACAAGGCACGTTGCAAGCAGGTAGTGGCTCCACAATGGTGTGGGGTGTGTTTACATGAAATGGACTGGGTCCTTTGGTCCAACTGAACCAATCATTGACTGGAAATGGTTATGTTCAACTACTTCGAGACCATTGGCAGCCATTATGTACTTCATGTTCCCAAACAACGATGGAATTCTTTTTATCCACTAAATCCTTCACTGCCTACAGAGGCAGCATGGCTCAGTATTTCTTCAGGGGACTTCCAACGACTTGTTGAGTTCATGATATTTTGAGTTGCTACACTATTCTAAACAAAAGGTGGTCTGACACTTCTTCGAGAGGAATCCCATGACTTTTTCGTGAGTTATCTTACTTCATGTTGCTATTTCAGTATGAAAGGCCAATTTATGGCAAGAGGCAAATTTGATAGCCCTCCTCAAACGAGAAAGAGTCTGAACGTGACCCAATAGTTACTGAAGCGCTGTCTTAACGAGATGTGTCGGAAAGAACCTAGAGCACATTGTAAACCATCTCCTGGTTCAATGTCGACATTCTGGCCGTGTTAGATGCGGATATCCAGCAACCTTTCCTACATAAACAGCATTGTGTAGGGGTATTTTTCGCCATCAGTAAGTTTTAGACACCACTTGCAGGGAAAATTTTCTCTGACAGCTACAGCAATGGGACTTTTATAGCCACCTCCTTCCGTCTTAATTCGGTTCTTCCTCTCAAGACGCCATTTTAGGTAGAGAGTTGATGACGCGCTGTCAGGTAGTTTTGTGCAGGAGAATGGTATTCCGTGGGGCACTGTTTTAAGTGTCGACGTATTTACGATATCTATTAACAGTATAACATCCACAACAAGGTGTCCTTTCCAATGCTCCTTGTTTGTGGACGATTTTGCGGTCATCGGCACTTCGCCCAGCACCGAGTTGTCAGTTGCAACTTACGGTTGGAGTGGATTTTCTGCAGAAAATTATAGCCACGGATCACCTCTGTAACAGTTGTCCACGGGCAACGAGGCAGTTGGGGTTCCACGAAAAAGTGTGTGCTGGAGTCTCTTGGTGTGGACCACGTGGCACTCAGTCCAGGATTTTAACTGCCTGGAACCCTGGAACCCTGGTTACTGCAGAGGCTCACAGTAATTTTAGATTTGGTGCAATACAGGAGAGGTTGCATTCCTGCATATGTTTTAATGCATTCTTTTGTAATATTTTAACTGTGCGCCACAATTCTGTAGCTGTAGTTACGAATTGGTATAAAGAGGGGGACTCCGTTGGTTGCTCTGTTGTTTTCCCTGATTGTGCCCTCAAAATCAGACTGCCTTCAGAAATTACTGTCATCAGCGCGGAATTATACGCGATCTTGTCGGCAATGGAGCAGATGAGACCTGTTTAGAGCGCTACATTTCTCCCTTGCTCAGATTTCCGGAATGCCCTTTACTCTCCAGCAGATAAAATAGTCCAGAATATCCAGGACGCCCCCCTCCAGCTACAGGGGTTGGGGAGGAGGTTTCTTTGTGCTGGGTGCCAGGGCACACGGGTTTTGTAGGGAACGAAAGGATGGATGCTGCTGCCAAGGAGGCTTGTCGCGATCTTCAGTGTACATGCTTTCTTGCCTCGCTGTTGAGGTACAGTCACGTTTAGGCGGGAAGAAGAGTGGGTGGGAGTGACAGACAATAAGCTGCGTCTGGTAAAGGCCACGTGCCTTCATCCAGCCATGCAGGTGGGATGAGGTTCTTCTCACTAGTCTTCGTTTAGGACACAAATCTTACACGCATGCTTCTTACTCGGGCGAGAGAATCCTCCGTGTGCTTCTGGCGTACAGAGCACTGTGCGCCATATTTGGCCGTCCCTCCCAACCCTCCGACCTCCCTCCATTTTAACTCTTCCTCAATCTTTCTTTTACGCTCACGTTGGCCATACTGGACAGCGCTCCTTGCCAAATGGCCACAGCGTTTTCACTGCAGAGTTGGTTGCCATGTATCGCGCTCTTGAGCATATCCGCTCCTGCACCGGTGAGTCCTTTGTCACCTGTAGTGACTGCTTAAGCAGCCTACAAGCTCTCGACCAATGCTTCTCTTTGGTAATGACTATCCAGGAGTCTCTTTATGCCCTCTGTACTAATGGACGTTCAATGACCTTCATTTGGATCCCAGGACATGTCGGGATACCGGGCAATGAACTTGCTGACCTCCTGGCCAAACAGGCTACCAGTGAATGGCCTGCCGGAGACCGATTTGCGATCGGTCTTCCGTCGCAAAGTTTTCACGAACTGAGATACTGAATGGCGCACCCTCAGTACACCAAATAAACTCAATGTTATCAAGGAGACAACAAATGAGTGGCGGTCATCTATGCGAGCCACTCGCAGGGGAATCTGTTGTCCTTTGCCGGCTCCGCATCGGCCATACGTGGCTAACACATGGTCACCTCCTCCGTCGCGAGGACTCACCTCGGTGTCGCTGTGGCTCCCTTCTGACTGTCGTCCACATCTTGTTGGACTGCCCACTTTCCGCCGCTCTGCGGCGGACTTTTAACCTTCCCAGCACCCTACCTACGGTGTTGGGCGACAATGCCTCAACAGCAGATTTAGTTTTACGTTTTGTTCGTTTGGGGGGAGGGGGGTTACCGTACCACCTAAAGGTGGGCGTTTAGCCTTATCACCGAGGCCTCCACCCTCCTTCCGATTTCACTCTCTCTTTCACCCTTTCATTGGATTTTGTTTGCCTTGTTGTTCGTCTTTTCCCTATGTGTGTTCATCTTGCCTTGTCTTTTTGGGCTGGACGGTTTAGTGTGTTGCGGAGTGACTGGGTCATCCTCTACTTTTTTGCGGTGTAAGTTTTCCCCCTTTCTTGTTCGTTTCTTGTGTTTTCTCTTTCGTTGTGGTTTCCCACGCCTTATAACTGCTTTTTCTTTCCAACACTAAATTTTGATGTTGTTTTACCTTGAGCCTTGTTTGCGTCAGGAAAAAGGGAAGATGACTGTGTGGTTTGGTCCCTTTATACCCCAAACCTACCAATCTGACAGCCACTCTTTCTTTGCTGTTTGTTTGCCTTGGTGTTCGTCTTTTCTCTATGGGTCTTCGTCTCGCCTTCTCTTTTAGGCTGGAGATTTTAGTGTGTTGCAGAGTGGATGGTTCACCCTTTTTTATTTTTGTGATCAGCCAGTCTAGGCGATCTGCTATATTATTTTAATACCTTCCACTAATTTTCATGTTAGTATACGTTTTCCCCTTTCGTTAGCTTGTTTCGTTTTCTCTTTCCGTGTGGTTCCCCGTTAGCTTTATGCCCTTTTACTTTCCCCGACTCCTTTTGGGAATTGTTTTAACTTGAGACTTGTTAGCATGAGGAAAAAGGGACTGATGACCCTGGAGTTTGGTCCCCTTACACTCTACATTGCGTTTTATTTTCAGACCAGAGGGCAGTGGCAGATTTACCGACAGGTCCACCCTCTGTTTCAAGTAATATTCAAACGAATATTGTTAGAGTTTGAAGGTTGTTATAAGTCCAACTTCTTTCCTAAAATTTTTGGGAGATATCCTTGAAGTGTTAACAGTGTGACTGGCTCACACTGTCTTTTTGTAAGTGATCAGCCGGTGACATTCCTCTGAGCTGTTATTTTACTTATTTTTAAATCCCAGATATTGCACCTTTACCTTTTATACGGTATCGTGCGGTGTGCAAGATAGAGTAATTGTTGGGTCAGTGCAAGTGAGATGGGTGTGAGTGAATTAGTAAGTGTCGCTTTGTAAGTTTACTCCTCACCGTGTAACATTTCTGAACACAGAAACATCTGCTTCTATTTAGAACACGCCCATGAGTTCACTATTATAGGAGACGTTGACGTATTCAAGAAACCTACTAAGTCCGGATGTCCAAAATATTCTGGAATTAATTATTTCCCAATATGTGATGATGATGCTGCTGCAACGAAGGGGCTATGGATTCAGCAAGAAGAAAAAGTGTTGATGCTTATTACCTGTTTGAGTGGTTTAAATCTACAAATTTGTGTGAGCTACTCCGCTCCTAGACATTTCTAAGAAAGGCGTCGTAGTTTCAATAGAACTGACTATTCAAACAACTTATGGGAACGCTGCTGGGTAATGTTGACACTCGCCAGTATTTAGATTGCTGCAAGCCCTGATACTACACACATGCACCCCCCCCCCCCCCCCCCCCACACACACACAGTGTAAACACTAGTGCCGGTACACAACGAAAGATGGTCGATAGTGGAAATTAATAACCAATGGGTGGGATAGCAATAACTCTGTCCCTCTATTTTTTGAGAATAGGGAGAGCAGGAATCTATGCAGAATTTAAGTAGGAATTTCCGTCTCTATTCATGTGATTACCTCCCACATTTAATTTCAGCTGTTTCTTTAATAACACTATCCTAGTAGCTGGAAGCACATTCCAGACTTCTGTGTTGTTATATTCCAAAGGATGGTGCCACAGCAGTGTTGTGCAACAGCAATTTACTTGGTTGTAAATGTGTGGTGCTGAAGCTCAGTACTGCGGTCCTCCACAGCCCTGATAGTCTGACCAACACATGACATGCCACAGCTGCAAGGTATATGGATATGGTAGTTACCTGCTTTACGCAAACCTAAAAACTCTTTACGAAACCTAAAAGTACCCTGATCTTAGATGTCAGTCGAAAAACACGTTTCACATAATATTTCCGCAAAATGCGACGAGTCCTGCTTGGGAATGCTCCTTGCGTAAGGAAAAAAGGCCGTATGCTTTGGTGCCACCTCGGTTTTATCGTCGGTCACGCGGTCCACGGTTGGTCGATAGTGCATTACATATCTGAGCTGCCCTTCACTATAATCATTCTGACGAATGGTGACCTCGAGATGAGCGAACCCAGCTGACAAACTCTCAGGCTCCCACATAATGTGGCCCCAATAAACAAAGACACGAAGTACTCCTTCAAATTGAGCAGAATGGTAACAACTGTTAGCATGTAGATAAGTCAGTGTGAATAGGCTTCCTACAAAAGGCATGCCCCAACGAACCATCAGCCTTCCTCTGATCAACACATCAAGGAACGGAAGACAGCCGTCCTTTTCCACGTCCATCGTGGGATTGAATTCAGGTTTTCTAAAAGTCTTTCAAATTCTCATTGCCACGAGGCCAAACAACAAAAATATCGTCTACATATCTGGAAAACACGCGTAGGTAACAAGCCATAGAGTCCAATGCACGTTCCTCGAAGTCTTCCGAAATAAATTGTCAGTAATAGATGACAACAGCAGTCCCATCGCAACTCCATCTATGTGCCCATAGTCATACTGGTCATTGAATAAAAAGTAAATGGAAATCAACACACGTCGAAATAGGTTCGTTAATTGTGCACCAAACGTAACCTTAACTAACTGTAAAGAGTCAGACAGAGGGATGTGAGTAACGAGAGACACCTCATGGAAACTTAATAGAATATCAATCACACAAAAACGCATTCCTTGATAATCTCCTGTAGCAAGGAACTTTTCTTCAGGAGGCCGTAAGTCTTTCTGTCAGCACTTTTTGTAGGGTCAGCACCGATCTTGTGATACGTTGTATGAGACAGTAAACAATGCATCTTTTGAATGTAGTCCTACTTGTCCAAAACAAATGTATTATTGCCCTTGTCCGCGGCTAAAATAACAATATCCAGACCAACTCTTTAAGTGAACATAAAGCAGCTTTCTCAGCTATTTTCTTACTCTTGGGTGGACGTGCCCAGTCAACACATTTCTCTCTTCTAACCCCCTCTCCAGTGTCAAGAGCTATTTTCAAAAAGCCTGTTTAACAGAACTAAAAAAATTAACCACTGGCAGACGGTTGGGCTTTGGTGCAAAGTTTAAACCTTTCGCTAGCAAGGATAAAAGTGCATCGTCAAAAGCTTTGTCCTTGAGATTTATCAGCAATTAACCTTATAAACAGAGACGTAGGTTTGTGCTTAAATATGTTTGAGTGATTTGTCTGTTTTGAAGTATTAATGTTGCTATACCCGATATATTCTGAACTCAAGATGTCAAATCCATGGAACGCCTCCAATTAAATTACACTCTGAGGGTTAGGAAAGAGAACAAGAAAATGAATAATTTTTTCATGGTTTTGTTTTTTTCCCTTAAATAATGTGCAGGCACGTTGGCTTAGGAAGCTGGTGAGAGGATGGTAATGACTATTTCTCTATAAACCTCTGTTCCATACACAGTGAGCTACAGTAACTGCTTATCTTTATATAGTCTTGACTCACATTTGAGTGATACGATAGAATTGGAAACAAAATCAGTTTTGTAAGAAAATATGCATTCATTCAGTCATTTCGTATAGGCCATCTTTGGACCAAGTTATTTCAACTGTCTTGCTTTACGTGTTCTTACGTTTGACCAGTTGCTCCTTCCTCTCCTGGGTCCAAACCTTTCGTATTTTTAGTTTTGGCTTTCCTTGGAAACTCTGCCACACCATAAGTTTCTCCTTGAGTGGGACACATTCCAAGATGTCATCATGGGTGATCCCCACCTCTTTAAGATCTTCCTCCGCCTCTGTGAACCAGGCCCATTTTGTTTTCTTCTCCTGAAAGTAGGTGATCATATGACTGGTGAGTCTTCCAGGACTCATTCAGGTCGTATGTCCATAAAACATAATTCTTCTTTTCCTGATGGTATCGGTTATCTTCTATAAGTGGGAATACAGTTCATGATTGACGTCTTCTATATTCCCCATTCTCTTTGGTGGGACCTAACATCTTTCTCAAAATCTTCCTTTCCTTGGCCTGCAGGTTTTCGATTAGGCCTTTTTTGTTCATTACTAGGCATTCAGAAGCGTACAAGACCTCCAGACAGATAACACTGTAGTAATGCCTTAACTTTGCATTGAGCGATACTGATCTTTTGTTGTAGATGTTTCTGGTTAAATGGAATGCCATTTCCATTTTGTTCATGTGTGATATGAAGGCTTCTTTCTCCGAAAGGTGGCTGTTATCCATTCTCCTAGATATTTAAGCTTTTCAACTCGCTTTATTTTGCCTTGACCCACTACAGGCTCCCTTGATGGTGAATTTATGTCCGTTATAAACTCGGTCTTCTCAAATGAAATTTAGAGGCCAGTCTTCTGTGCTTGTACGTTAAGCTCATTAATCTGCCTCTCAGGTGTCCCCATGTAATCATAAAAAAATTGCAAGATCATGTGCAGAAGCGAGACATTCGATTTCAGGATTTTGTTTATTGCAGCCCTGCCTGTCACCATTTTTAATACTTTGGTTTTCCAGTTTTTTGCGCCACTCACGAATTGCCTGCTCGAGGGTACAGTTGAATAGGAGAGGTGAGAGCCTATTTCCTTGCCTCACTCCAGTCTTTATTTCAAAAGCTTTTGATGTTTCTCTTCTAAATTTCACTTTTGAGGTTGTGTTGGTTAGTGTTTTCTGGATTATTTATTATTAAATCAAACAATGGAAAATCCAGGATGGAATGTAACAATATTATGAGAAGGAAAGTTACTGCTCACCATATAGCGGAGATACTGAGTCACAGATAGGCACAATTCACACTTAAGCTTTCGGCCAGTGGGCTTTGTCAACAACACACACACACACACACACACACACACACACAAACTGCAGTCTCAGGCAACTGAAACCACACTGCGAGCAGCAGCACCAGGGCATGATGGGAGTGGCGACTGGGTGGGGGAATGGAGGAGGCTGGGGCAGGGAAGGGGAAGGATGGTATGGTGGGGGTGGCGGACAGTGAACTGCTGCAGGTTGGGAGTCGGGCAGGGGAGAGATGGGGAGGGGGGGGGGGGAATGGCGGAAAAGGAGAGACATAGAGAAAAATAGAGAAAAAGAGAAAAAAATAAAGAATAAAATAAAAAAGACTGGCTGTGTAGTGCTGGAATGGGAGCAGGGAAGGAGCTGGATGGGTGAGGACAGCGACTAACGAAGGTTGAGACCAGGAGGGTTATGAGAACGTAGGATGTATTGCAGGGAAAGTTCGCACCTGTGCAGTTGGTGGGTAGGATCCATATGACACAGGCTGTGAAGCAGTCATTGAGATGAGGGGTATCATGTTTGGCAGCATGTTCAGCAACAGGGTGGTCCACTTGTTTCTTGGCCACAGTTTGTCAGTGGCCATTCATGCTGACAGACAGCTTGTTGGTTGTCATGCCCACACAGAATGCAGCACAGTGGTTGCAGCTTAGCTTGTACACTGCATGACTGGTTTCTCAGATAACCCTGCCTTTGATGGCATAGGTGATGTTAGTGACCAGACTGGCGTAGGTGGTGGTAGGATGATGTATAGGACAGGTCTTGCATGTAGGTCTATTATAGGGGTATGAGCCATGAGGTAAAGGATTGGGAGCAGGGGTTTTGTAAGGATGGACGAGTATATTGTGTACGTTTGGTGGACGGCGGAATACCAATGTGGGAGGGGTGGGAAGTGTAGTGGGTGGGACATTTCTTATTTCAGGGCATGACGAGAGGTAATCAAAACCCTGGTGGAGAATGTAATTGAGTTGCTCCAGTCCTAGGTGGTACTGAGGTACGAGGGGAATGCTCCTCTATGACCAGACGGTGGAGCTTTGGGAGGTGGTGGGAGACTGGAAAGATGATTGATTATTACATATTTTAATAGTGATTCCTTTCATTTGAGATCCATTCAGGTTTCCCACCATAGTCACCACACCGTCAAACATTTGTGCGATCAATATTTCATTCGAATTTTGATAACAAGTGCGGGATAAGATCAGCAATAGCCCTTGGGTCGTGTGTCACTACCTGCATCATAGAACCCAAAGAGCCATCTTTAAAAGGAATTCACAGATGCTTTTCGAACTACATCAACAGTTGTGCAGTATTTTGCAACGAATTTTTTGTATGCTAAACTCGGCGTTTAGGGATTTAATGCTTAAGGGGGCTATAGTAGCCGGCCGCGGTGGTCTAGCGGTTCTAGGCGCTCAGTCCGGAACCGCGCGACTGCAACGGTCGCAGGTTCGAATCCTGCCTCGGGCATGGATGTGTGTGATGTCCTTAGGTTAGTTAGGTTTAAGTAGGTCTACGTTCTAGGGGACTGATGACCTAAGATGTTAAGTCCCATAGTGCTCAGAGCCATTTGAACCATGGCTACTGCAAACGGAAGTAGCAGATGTGCTGGGGAGGACGAGCCAGATAATTCTCCATTGTCATTTGAGCATTGATGTACGACATCACGTGACTCCACACCTGCAAACTGCACTGTAACACTTAGGATTTCTACCAGTTAATGGCAGTCACTGTCTGGTTGTATACCTCCATTTGCACATTCGGATCCACTGGTAGGTTGAGGAGTCGGTGGAAACTCGAATGGCTGCACCTCCTTATCTTAGATACCAGGTGGACTACTTGTGATGCTGCTGCGATGGTGCAGGTACTGGAAACTCGAAGAAATAGAATAGAAACTACGTTTGATGACCAGCTGAAAAATGAAATATCTCTACGTAGCCAATTCTAAGGTGGAACAGGGAGACCAATAAAAGACTTGCTAGATTATTGTGTTTTCTGGAGAGAGAGAGAGAGAGAGAGAGAGAGAGAGAGAGAGAGAGAGAGAGAAGTTTGCCTTTCGATGACGCGATGGAACAAGTAATTCTGTTAATCAGAGAAGTTATATGAAATTGTTGAAGTAAACTAAAGAGTGTGATCCTCTTTCAGCGTAGACATAAAAATCTCTGCTGTGTTTAAAGGAATTTCTAACCAAATTCATAGTGATTAATACAAGTCGTAGGTTCAACCGTTTTATCAGCTACGGAGCGGGGTATTGTGGATGTTCTTTTTGTAGCCATCATGGCTGACGAAACCTCAGATGTGTCCAATAAAGAACAGTTTTCTATTTCCCAGCGTTATGTATATGAAGGAGAGATAAAGGAAAAACTCTTGGCGTTCTGTGATGTAAGTAGTAATACACGTTCCCAGACTACTGCTGATCTTACACTGCACTTCTCATCAAAATTCAAATCTAATGAAGAATTGATTGCACAAATGACAAATGTTTGACGGTGCGGCAGCTATGGTAGGAAACCTGAATGGAGCTAACAAAAAAAAAAAAATATTCAAACTCACACATCGTGAGGTCTTATTTTTCGCTGTTATGCTCATGTACTAAACCTCATTTTGTCTCAAAACACCAGCCAAATACCGAAGTCTAAAATATTTTTTAACTCGCATGATGGATATGCAGTTTTTTTTCTCCAAGATCTTCTAAACATATTAAATTTTTGGATACATTTTTGCGACGTTGTCTTTCACACGCCTGTCGAGTGCGAGGGAAATTACTCACTGTCGCAGGTGAAAACTGTATGCAGGAACAGAACTAAACTTTGTAATGTGTTTAGTGCCATGCTAGAACATCCTCAGGAAAATTATTCAGATATTTTAGCACCACATAAGGGCTTTATGGCAATGTTAGAAGATGTCAAATTTGTTTTTTTCTTGAACACATTTGACTACATTATCTTCAGTGATGCGCTGTAAAACGTCCTGCAGAACCAAGCAAGTGATATTTTCTAGTAACAAGAAACAAACAAACAAAAAAAAAAAAAAGAAATGCAAGAAACTCGCCGCTCCATAGTCGCACAACGTAACGACTATCAACGTCGTTTCCTAGTAACCGTGTCTCAAATAGGGGAACACAAAAAATATGAACTATAAACGCATCTGTTACAAAGTGTTTGATGAGATTGATACCCACTTGGATTTAAGATTTCAAGATTAAATTGAATTTTTTTACTTTATTGCCACATAAAAACTATGGACTATAGTGTACACTACTGAAGAGCTCAAAATTAAAACCACGAGAGCGCTATTTGAGTACCAAACAAAAGTTTTCCGCAGTTTAATCTGTTAGTGTTGTTACTGTATAAATTTCTGTGAGTACCTCATCAGCAAAAAAGTTGTTTTCATCTGGAAGATAATCAGAAGCTAATCTCGAAATTCTATTGGAGAAGAGAAACACTCTCACCTTGCTATTGAAACTCGCCCACTACGAGAACTCAGAAAGAAGGAACATTTATTTGAGGAAGTGGTTACCAAATTTGCTTCCCAGGACAGAAGAATGAAATTTCTGTTCCCTTAATCATGCAATGATGGTCTACCAAAGTATCAAGGTAGAGATTACAGCCAGAAACTAGTTATTTTTAGAAAAGTGTGCTTATAGTAATACAAATTACTTCAACGCCTGTTCTTTCAGTTTAAACCGTACCAGTTGTGATTTCAGTCTTTAATATTAATTCTTTTAATTTAAAATATTACCAGTAGTGACATCAAGATCAGCTTGTCCCGTGGTATACTATTGTTTACTAAAAATTATAATATTAACGCAAGTTATTAATTAGTTATTTTAAGAAATATAATGAATGTACAATAACAATATAATTACTAATATAATTATAATATTCAGTGCTTTGGCTATCAGAACGGTCACCGCACACTACTGCGTATGAGGTGTATTAGAGTTTGGTGTGACCGTTGGAGAATCGCTGATGCAATAGCGTCACGGCTAGTGAGTGTGCGACCACGGAGAGTGTCTTTCGTCGTCGGGAACAACCAAATGTCTCTAGGAACCAGGTCAGGTGAGAAATCACTTCAAAGTTATCACGAAGAAACTGCAGTGTCACGTTCCCCGATGCGCTGAGGCGTTGTCATGGTGAAAGAGCGCACTTGCAGACTTTCCGGTTCGTTTTTCACGCAGTGCTGGAAGGAGCTTGTTATTCGAAACATCTCGGTAGGACGCGCCTGTCACCGCAGTGCTCTTCGAAACGCAGTAAGGATTACACCATCGCTGTTCTAGAACGTGGCAACATAATTTTTTCATCGCTGGCGCTTACCGGAATTTTTTGGTGGCAGTGTCAGGGTTTGAAAACGGCATCATTGTCTCACCCGTCGCCACAATGGATGTCAAGAAAGCCCTCTTCGTGCCGTAGTCGGGGCTCAGCATTGGCTGGCGACTTGCCGCGCGTGCAGCCTTGTGGCCGACCGTCAACATTCTTGGCACCCACCTGGAGGGCAGGTGGTAATGTAGGACCGTGTGCACACATCTCACGGAAACGCCAGCTTTGGAGGCGACGTGTTCCACAATTGTTCGACGATCCACTAACACAACTTTTTCCACACGCTCGATCGTCCTCAGACATGATGGTGCGCGGCCGTGACTGTCTCCGTTTGTCGTCACACGACGTTCTGCCTTGCTTGCACGTTAAACACAGCCATGACACAGTTGCCCCGTGTCTCACTCGGTTGATGATGAGTTTCAGTCGGTGTCACACCACGCAAATGAAAAGAACGATTACCTGCTGTTCTTGTGGTGTAGCGTCGCCATTTTTAGAATGAAACAAGTCCTCCGTCTCGCCGCTATAGTTGCGTGTGTCGTACGGCTGTCATCTGTGTCCGGCTTCAACAATGGATAGTCCTGCATTTCAAAACTAAACGCATTTTCTGCCCTTTTCCAGTCCTGACAAAAAAAATCAGAGGTGTTGAATGCACCCGATGCTAGTTGTGCGTCAGGAGTTCTTCTCTTCCGAGTACCTATATTACCTATGTGACATCAGTATCTGTAACCGTAATACTTGCATCATACGCCAAGTCACAGCATCCAGGCGACTGCTTACTCGTGACCTACCATGTGAAAATATAAAGCAATCTTTTGCCTCCTGCTTCACAGTAACGATCTAACTGACTACGTTACGCCTAATTTCGCAATATTGTGAATTATTTAGCAGTGAAGCGTAGTGTCTATAGCGAAAAGTCTTTGTTAAGTTACAAAAAGCACCCATGCAAACCTATGGGTCTGGTGAGTTTTCTCTGTAATTATCGAGCCCCAAAGTCGCCAAATTGAAATTTACTGCGAATTTCCACAAATTGCACAAAATTTAATAGGGAGCAAATGTAATCTGTTGGTTTTGTACTATTTGTCATCTTCGATGGGGCCGATTTTAAAGTGCGTTTTTTTTCGCAATCGTGTTACAGTACTCGATGTTTTGCGCGACAGTGCGTGTCGAAAGAAAAAAATTGATGTATTTGCCATAACTAGACAAACATAGCAGTAAATTTTTTTAGAAAGACTACATCCAGGGTCCGAGGCGCTTGCTAGCGAAAACCAGTGTAATCTCTTTCAGCAATCGTCAACAACGTATGAGTGTTACAAGGAATAGAATAGCACCAGTCGTGTTGCAAATCGTGTTAAGTGCCTGTCAGCTGCTGAACTGAATGTTAGTGTTGCCATGCGCTTTTTCTATTCCAAAAGAGTCCTGGATAGTTACATTTAGTATTTTAGGGCACATACCCGATGGCCAGCGTGGTTCAGTGAATTCAAAGAAGGAATAAATTCTCTGGAAAATGTAGCCTGTACAGACATCTGGCCCGGCTGCAGCAGTTGCTAAGGACGGGGGATGACGGGTGCGCTGAGCCGCATACAAGTTAGGCCAGAGACTGTATTCGGTAGAACGTTGGTCCCCGATGCAGTGGCGCTCGGCTTCTCATCCACACCAAACGAAGGGCTTGGGACCAAGAGACAACTTGACAACGTTGCTCCCGTTTTGTTATTGTTATAAAGTAGAATTTTAACTAAAATTTCTTAGGCCGATATTATGAGGAAAGAAGGGCAGTATTTATTTTTAGTCAAGAGGCTGATCAAAAGAAAAAGAAAAAGACGAAACGACGCCGTTGTACGATCTGTCATTCAAAAATTAGGGAGCCGTGTGGATAGACAAGATTAATGTCTACCTTGAAGGTGAATTGTAATATGGGCTATTTCATAATTTTTTCCGTAATGAAAGCTACGGATTTCGAATTGTTCTTGCATTGTGTAGGCTCTAAAATTTCCAAAGATAACGCCTCTTTTAGGTGAGCTGTACCTGTAGCGGAAAATTAAGTTACTCCCAGTTTTGTTTGTTCCTCTTTGTCGTTCACGGCGAAAAGATGTCAGTAAATACAACAATTTCTTTTTCACATCGTGCATATCACTTTCTAATAGCTAAATTATTACCTTACATACGTCTAGTCTTTTCAGCTTGTTTTTATAATCGCAGTTCGAAGGGACCCATAAATATTCCCGTTCGCGATGTATCAGCTTTAATGCTCTCTCCATATTACACTCCATACTCCAGTATTTTTAAACACAACCATTACACACCCTTTTCGACAGCATGCTTTGTGTGCAGGGGGAACATCGACTGTTGAAAGTTGTTGAGGACAGCGTCAAGTCGCACTCAGTATGTTTTATTGGTCGGTTTCGCTCTATAATTTAACAGCCAACCACTATAATTTAACCCTCTAACCGGAACATCGTTTACTCGGCGGTAAGATGGAACATCGGTCTGCTAGACCGCTAGGACATTTAAAGTGTATTTTTCTCTATTTTTATGACTTTTCCGCACTTCTACGTTGCTTCTCTCTCTCTTTAAGGTGTAATTAAACATAATAATAGGTTTTTGAACCATAATATTTGTTAAAATACCAGTAAATTCAAGTTTATTACTAGGAAAAACTTTAATTTGCAGTGTTTTGTTGTTTACACATTACTCCTTTAGAAATACTTTTTTTTACATTATTATAGTTACAACACAAAGAAAATGAATACTAAAATGTAATGCAAAGAAAAAATTTAACTTTTATTTTTAATTGCACAAGTCTTGCACACTTTTCGTGAACACTCCAAGCACGTTGGTTCTTCGCAAGAAATACACTTGTAGGCAGTTTTCCTCTTTTTTTGATATGGACAAAATCGACAGGTTTTTCTTTTACCAAGTGTGTCCGTCGGACACTCATCAACTCGAACAACAAATTTATTCCGTTGGCTAACGATTTGCTTTTCTTTTGCTGCCTCTTCTTCTAAAGATGAAATAATACTTTGTAGCTCTTGAGGCAGATTGGAGATTGCCAGTCGGGATTTTACGAAATCGTAGACCAAATATAGAGAAACTCTTTTCAGGAAATCAAAACGTGATACGGTTTTCTTCTCTCCAAAAAGTCCATAAAGTATACTTGCGTTTGATCCAGCCATGGCCACCATGTGGTAAAAAATAGCCAACGGCCACCTTCTTGTTTTGCGATTAGTAGAATAAACACTGCACTTCATATCTAGCGTGTCTATTCCACTTTTTGTGGCGTTATAAAAAGATATGATTTCAGGTTTATCATTTGAAACGTCAGTGTAATTGGAATGATGCATTGACGAAAGAAGTAGGACTGCCTTATTCCTTTTTGGGACATAAGAAAGCAGAGTCATTTCTTTCGTAAAGCCATAAAGGCTGGACCCAATTTCACGATCGCTTCTTGCTTGAAATTCTGCTGGTATCTGGGGTCTGTTTCTTTTTAGTGTCCCAACTAATGTCAAATTGTGAGCTAGTAGCTCCTGGGCAAGTTCCACAGAACAAAACCAATTGTCGCAACTAATATTTCTGTTTGTGCCATACAGCCCTTTAGATAGGCGGATTACAGACTGCGTGGGAATGCTCTTTTTCTTTTCTGCTGTAGAAAGTGTGGCTCCATCACAGCCTTTGCCGGAGTAGATGTAGGCATTGTAAATATATGCATTGTGTGCATCTGCCAGACCCATGACCTTAATGCCATATTTAGCCGGTTTATTCGGCATATATATACGAAATTTAACCCTCCCTCTGAAAGGCACCAAAGTTTCATCAACTGTCAAATGCGCTCCAGGGCTATAAATTTGTTGGCAGTTCCAAATAAACTTATTAAATATGTCTGTAATGGCAGCAGCTGGGTCATATTTTTCCCTCTGTTCCCTCGTGCTCGAGTCATCGAATCTAAATGCCCTAAGCAATATTCCTAATCGCTTTTCTGTTATTATTGATCGAAAAATTGGCCTCCCCAAGGCCGAAGTGGAAAACAGCGAGGTCATAGGCTCCCTCGCAGATTTGAATATGCTGCAAAGAACTGTGACTCCAATCACAGCGTTCACTTCCTGCACAGTAGTGTCTCTGTAAGCTACACTTTCTTTTAGTTCAATAACAGAACGAATTTTGGCCAACTTTTCATTAGTATGCTTTACAATCGTCTCAATCATGTCGTCAGTAAACAAAAGGCGCCACACTTCACCTGGGAGTGGGTTTTTCCCCACGGTAAGAGCAGGCCCTTGTATCTTTGATAGCCGTACCTTTATTATATTGGATGCTGCTGTTCGCGTCTTAGAGCGAACAGGAGTTGATGACCATGTGAAACACTTGTTTCTTCCGTAGTAAGAAACTGGAAGACGACTCTCATCTAGAGTGTCATCAGAACGCGTAGATGAGCTAGCAACATCAGCAGGCTTCTGTGGAGTGATTAGTCTGCTTCCACCAGAAGTTATGTCAGACTGTGGTTGCTCTCCAGTTTCTTCGCGAACTGCGGTATTTTCGACTTCAAATATTTCTCGAATAGTTTCATCATCGCGATCATCATCATTGGGAGAGTCATCGTCATTATCTGTTTCATTGCGAAGATCTTGGATAGTAAGGTCCTCATCTGGAATGCATGATTCATCTGAATCCACTTCCGAGTCTGATTCTTCAAGGTAATTTTGAGAGCGTGCAAGGGCTACAATTCTTTTCGACCGATTTGAAACATATTTCGGACCTTCCATTGTAAACCTGCAAGGAAAAAGGGAAAAATGAGTTTTAACGAAATTTAATGGGGATAATTCTATCGCTGTAATAAGTTTGCGCGGTAAATTGGAGAATGTGTGTGAAAAACGGAAAGAGGAAAAATTAAAACGTTAAATACGAGTTGTTACACTTTTTTCTCGTTCTTCTATGAACACAAAAGTATTAAGCATCGTGTGGTGGCAAAAATTTCAATCAAATAGATGAAATGTTGCTACACAGAAAACAGAAGAGTTCAAAGAGTGGAACATCGGTCATACAGACCGACAAATGCGTGATACTTTAGGAACACCGGTCTGGGAGACCGGCAAAAATTTGACACTTTTAGGAACACCCGGTCTGTCAGACCGGGAGGGGAATGCATTTTTTCGGAACACGGTCTCACAGACCGACAATACGTAACAAAAATTCTACTTACTTGAAAACAATGCATGCGCCGACAATACGTTGTTGGCCAGCTGCGGTTCGGGACCCGACTGAAGATTACTGGGCTTCTCCCCACCCTCACGAACAATGCAGCGCCGTTAGCATTGTTAATGTCAACTATGGCGGTATCTCAGACCGATGTTCCGTTCAAAGGGTTAAACTGAAAATTCCAGAATTTCTGATGACGCTCTTGTTAAATTAACGAGCGAAACCAGTCAATAAAACATATTAAGTGCGAGTTGTGGCTGTCCTGAAAACTTAAATACCCGTCCGTTCTTGGGACACAACAGATGTCTACTGAACCAACAAACATTCGACACTGCGTCCACACTAGAGGCAGGGTCCCAAGGCCAACCAACCGCCAACGCTTTGATGTTACCGCCAGAGACCGAACCGCAACGAATGCCAACCACTTCATTGGCTCCGATCTGCCGCCTGTACGCTAAGCAAATCTCGTTCGTTGGCGTGTGGAGGCGGACGCGCCTTAATGGGCACGTCTCTGACGGGCCGCCGAACCGTGGTCTTTTGTCCCTCCTTCCAGTCTTGCTGATGAGGGCGAGCTAAACAGTAATACGCACTTTTCTGTTGCGTGTGGGATCATAGCCACTAAATATTTAGAAAGCATCGAGGGTAGGCCTGGCTGGTACTGTCTTTGGACCTAACGTAGAGAAGAATATCAAAGCGTAGCACTGTTAGGTTTACCTTCTCGAAAGCGAAATGCGTTCTTGAGCATCGCATCTAAACTCAGATGCCTAGGAAGCATTTCTGAACGAATTCGTGAAGCCAGTCATGTAGTGGAGCCTTCATTTGAGTAGTTTGAGAGACTGAATCGCTCGTACGACTTGGAAAACATATGACTCCATTTCTGAAAAGTTGCTGTTCAGCTACGTTATAAGTTTTAAGGACCCTCGTAAAATAAGATAGCTATGACAGTGTTCCGAATTCCCAAAGAACATTAATTAATAGTAGTTTCTCTATATTATCCCGTCTCCTGCATAATCCTACTTTTTCGTCTCGCATTCGGTGCTCATCTTTCTCGCGTTTTAGTTTTTATCTTCCTATCCACCGGCTAGTTTTTCTCATATTGCACTGAACGACGGGAGTGGTCCTAGTGTAAGACGCGTAGCGTGTTAGGAACAGAATGCGGGTAAGGAATGAAGCAACGCGCTAACCGACGTCGCGTTGCTTTCTGGCGGAACATCGTTGGTCTGTTATATCCGTTTACGGGAAACTTCGGCAGCTGCAGTTCTCAGTATACGCGGCTCCTTTTTAATCGCCGCGGCACGCCATTAGTGTCACATCACGTGACGTCACTCGCCGTTGTGAGTTGAGAGTAGGCCTTTGGAAGACGGCTGCAACAGTTGTCGGCTGGCAGCCGGTGTCCGGTCAGCCGGGTGTCTGCCGCGCCGCGCTGTTGCCAGCCCGGAAGCCGCAACGCCCGCCGGACGCTCGCACCGCCGACCCACAGACGGTGACAGGACAGGACAGGACGCTGCTGGAAACCAGGTAGGCGTCACGCGCGGACGTTTCAAAAGACGCTACCAAGGGTACTTTCGCGAAGCACTGAGAACCAGAATGATAAAATCCTGGAATTATGCTCACATGCAGCGAACTGCGACGTGCCTCGTGGAAAGGATTGTAAATTAAAGCTACCTAAATACTAGCGCTGTCACGATAGTGAACCTTCAGTTTTCTTAACTCGCAACTATCGTCGATATGTTTCATTTGCCATTCCCTAACCCGGACGTAAGCACGTTTCTGAATGACCGCGCTGTTGCAAAATGCGTTGTCGCAGTGCAGTGCTGGTATGTTTTACAGGATCCGCTACGCAGTGATGCGACAATATTATTTTATTTCTGTTATCTGTCTGTGTTGCTGCTCTCAAAAAAATTCGTGAGTTGTTTCACAAGGGAACATTACTACGCTGAAGCTACTACACCTGTAACTGACACGTTGATTTGCGTACGTTTGTCTCTGGATGTGCACAAGATTAATTCCAGGCAGGGCCGCTTCAGTGACAAACTTGTGCTTGGTCTGAGTACCATCGCGTGTTGCCAGACGTAATGAAGTACTTACTACCTTTTCCTTCCGTAAAGCTCGTTTTACATGAGAAGCTTCCTGGTCAAAACTGACTGCTCGAACTGCGTGCGCCTTTCGTGCCTGCGTGTAAATCAGCAAGAACCGCAATGCGAGTGTGTCTATGCCGTCAATCGTCTATAGGTTGTGCCGAGTGTACTGCACAGCGCGCATGCGCAAAAAGAGGTGACTATGACGGAGTCTGTTGGCGTCGGAAGTAAACCATTTTCCCCGAGCTCACTCTGGTTATAGAAATGTATTTTGTGCTTTAGTCTCGTCTTAATCTTTATTGTGTTGTATGCTTTGCTTTGTTTTGGTGACTCACTGAAACGTTAGACAGGGTCCTAGTATTTTTTACCTACTTCTGTCCTCCTACAAGAGGAAAAAACTCTTATAGCAAAAAGACGTTTACGTTGTGCTTAAATAAGGACGTTTATAGATAAACGTGTTCTAATGAAAAATGTTTCAACAGTGAAAAACGAGAAAATTATGACAATGAAATGAAAACCCTTAGCTGCTTACAGGCGTTGACATACGTCAACGGGGACAGATGAAAATGTGTGCCCCGACCGGGACTCGAACCCGGGATCTCTTGCTGACATCACAGACGCTCTATCCATTTTTTTTAAATCTCATTTTGTTCTTTTGTTCGTTGCGTCTGCTCGAGGCGGACGTCGTGACATCCGTTTAAGTTCGTTGTTGATCGATTAACTCAGTTTTTTTTATTACAGAGGGCAACTAACGCTCTGACCGAACACGCTTAGCTACCGTGCCGGCTGTCCATCTGAGCCACCGAGGACACAGACGATAGTGCGACTGCAGGGATTTATCTCTGGCACGCCTCCCGCGAGACCCTCATTCTCAACGTATTGTCCCGCACTACATTCTTGTGCCGTCGCCCATTATACTCATTACTCGCGTCGCGTTGCCGATTCCCCTAAGAGTTCGGGCACTGTTCGTGCATTCGCACAGAAGAAGAAGATGGTCAAATGGCCGGTGAGTCTTAACTACGTATATATGAAGATGGTATCTGTTCTTTCGGACATGTCTGAAAGAACAGATACCATCTTCGTATATAAAAATAGTCTGTGTTATTTGACACTTGGCCAGAAAACGATGTACAAAGAATAAGGCAAAAAGGCGTTATGTTCTGAAAATTTCAGAGGACACTTTTCGTTTTCTTTCAGTTCTCAAGTATATAAAGAATTCATCACACCACCATTCATAAGACTGTCCACTATGAATTCTGCTTCGGTGGTTAATAAATTTTGTTATTGTAGAGTCTTGTACCGTAGGAAGGAAGGGAGAGGATGTTATTGTGGGTGGCCGGTATCCTCTTTCGACAACACAAATGCACATACGGATTAACACGGTTCTTTATTTACATGAACAGATAGCTGCTACTTAACTTCAATAGAGTCCACGCGCTGTGGTGCAAACTTGTCAGTAGTAGTCTTCTTGCAGACAGTATCAGTAATCTTGCAATTATACTATTCTGGTCGCTACGTGCAATCTTAGCCTGTTACCAAGCAAGGTCGCTCTGCGATCGAACTGACAGACACCAAACTAGAAGTGAGTCAGTGAGGCCCTGCGGTCGGCGGCAGCGGCCTAAATACATGCTGTTGGGAGGGCATTGGCGGCGTGTTGCTTGTCACTGTGTCTCTGGACTGTCTCGTGATGGGCGCGCTTCATCCAGCGCCTACTATCGATCTTTGCGCTACATCTTTGCCGACCGGTGTGCTGGCGACAGCTTATGCCAACACAGTTGTTACTGCTTGTTCATTCTGTTTTTACTGCCTTTAGAGTTTTTAGTAATAAGGACGGTACTTGATAACCTGACTTTCGCCATTCAGATGACAACTGCACAGCAAACAGTCTCACAACCCTTAAGCTTGGTACACAACATCCTTTCTGTTGGGGGGGTGGGGGGGGGGAGGGGGGAATTTGAGGAAGTGCAGTTGATGAAGCAGGCTGTCTTCATTAGCCTCCACCTTCCTTGCTTCCTGCTACATATATGTTGCTCCCCCCTGCCATTCGCCTGCGGAACTGTGGGAAATGCCATTCCAGCGCCCATTGGCTGGTCTGAGGTGGGAGGCTCGACGTCCAGCGCTGGCTTGGTGGGCTGATGAGGGGAAGCTGGCTGCATACGTGTCTTCTGGTTCTGTAGAACAAAACGGCCTTGGATTTCTTCCTCCATGCAATGAATGCGGTGTGGTCCTATTTGATTTTTATGGCGCGTTGAAACTTCATTTGAATGTTTAATTTTATTCGCGACATTGCCGAACTGCTCTATGACTCTGCCTGGCGCTAATGTCTTCTTGCCTAATTTGTACATTCAAATGATACCGCATCATTCAGTTCAAAAAATGTTTGTTACGTCTGTTGTGGAAGCTCGGCTTGTGGACGCAAGAGTGGCTTTAAAACTGACATTGGTGTTCGTTGGGATCTTCCGTGGAGTTCCTCAGCTAGAGATTGTGCATCGTGTGGTGTGGCTCTGTAGAGAGAGAGGAAGATCAGTGAAGCACTGTCTTCATTGAATGGCTGAACCAGCTTCGTCATGTGCGACTCGAAAGTTCTTACGACTCTTTTAGTGAATCCGTTGGCCTCGGGATAAAACTTTGCAGCCCTAAAATGTGAAATGTCGTTAGTTTCACAAAACAGTTCAATTTCTTTAGAAGAAAATTATGTGCTGTTGTTAGTGACAATAGGTTTCGGCAGTCCTTAAATAGAGAATATCTTCGACAAAGCCTGAATATTGTTGAAGATATCGATGACGTCTGTCTCTCAGATGGAAATTTGGAGAAAGGAGCCAGTAGCTTCTTCCGAGAAACGGTCCTGCAAAATCAGTATGCAGGCGTCACCAGGGTTCTGATGCCTGTGGCCACGCACAATATTGCCGATGCAAGCTGACTGGTATTTTTGACATAAGTGACATTTAGCTGGCATCATTTCAGTGTCTTATTCCGGTAGCAATGCTATCTGGCAATGCGTTTGGTACGATCTGTGCCCCGAATGGCATTGATGTAGCATGTGCACTACCTTAGATTTAGGCACTGTAGGAATAACCCCTCGTTTCTTGCTTGATTCTGACTGTATCAGAATGACATCTTTATGCACTGTAAGTGCATCCCTCATATTCCACTAAGATTTAATCTCCGGTTGAATGAGTAACTTCTTACCATTGGGTCATTTCGTTTGAGTATACTGTTTAGTCTTAGAGAAAACTGGGTCCTCAGGTAAGAATTTGCAATTAAATTTGAATTTACTGGGAAATTTTCCACTCTGTCCTGAGTACTGATATCTGCAAAACAAACATCAGCTAGAGAGCCAAACTTTTTGTCTTGCCCTATTGACAGACGTGAGAACTGCGTTCACGTGTTGTGCTGTGGAGCAGAAGATAATTTCTTCTTCGTCATTCGACAGAAGTAGCGCCCAGCGCTGCAGACGTTTAGTTTTCCGTGTAGGAACAGTATCATCAGCTGCAAAGATAGCCACGAAGGGCTTGTCGTCTGTGAGGAGGAGAAAATAACGTCTGTAGATGTAATCATGAAAATTCTTGAGGGCAAATATAAACTCAAGACCCTCCTTCTCGATCAGACTGTAATTTCTTTGTGCCACTGTCATAGTCTTACAAGTGAACGTAATTAGTAGTTTCCATGATACTGATACGACACAGCGGCAGCTATAGTCTGAACTATCTGCAGCAACTGTGAGCATTTTGTTCGTATCTTAATTCGTAAGACATTTGGCGTCAAGCAAACACCGTTTGCTAAATGCGTGTTGGTATTCACTGTTCCAGTTCCATTTACTGCCTTTACGTAACAGCTTCTGCAATGATTCACTGATGAGGGAAAAACTTCCGCTAACAATTTATTTGTTAATACGGAACGTAACTGCTTGACGCCCTTGGGAGTGGGAAGATTTTTAAAGGCGTCATTTGGTTGCAATGTTGGCTTGATGCCTTGTGGGCACGGTATGTGTCGCAAGTATTGCACTTATCTTTGTTGTATTTCAAATTTATCGGTTGTAGAAAACGGATTCGCTCAAGGTAGTTTACAGCGTTTGGATCTTTCCAGACTAAGTGTTCAAATATCTCTGGAACAAATACAGTGTGTTGGCAATCCCAAAAGGTAACCTTTGGTAACGGTGGAGACCAAATAGAGTATTTATCATCATAAATCTCTGCGCGTCGTCAAAAACGGTTTGCAGATATGTGTAT
Source organism: Schistocerca cancellata (assembly GCF_023864275.1). NCBI lineage: Eukaryota > Metazoa > Arthropoda > Insecta > Orthoptera > Acrididae > Schistocerca > Schistocerca cancellata. The sequence goes on along the minus strand of NC_064633.1, from coordinate 105,338,856 downwards.
GTAAGCTTCAACTTGGCAAAATTCTCACATCGGCTAACTTCCGGCTTGTGGCTAGGATTGAGTCAGTAATATTCTGCATTAACTGTCGCTTCGAAATCTCTGCATATGCGTAATGTGCTGTTCGATTTCTGTACAACTTTGATTGGTGCCATTCTGTTCAAGACGGTCGATTACTTGATTTACTTTATCCTTTAAACATAAGCGAAATGTTGCGTCTTTTCCAAAGTTTCTCACTGCATTCGGATTCAGCAAAATTTTGACACCGCATTCTGCTTCACTGTGATACATGCCTTTATATATAAAACGCCGTTGATCATGATTCTTGCTTTAGAAAAAAATATCACTATATTTCTGCCACACCTGAACCAACTGTCCATTCAGAATATCACTTTTAATTTGATTTGCCTCTCGTGATGAATCGTAAAGCTCAAAGCATTCAGTAGAATTCGTTGTATTATTGGGATTCACAACAACGAATGTAGCCTGTTACGTAACGTGTTTGTACATAACATCTTTTGCAGCATTGCCCTTTCATTGGAATCTCCTAATTGCTGTTAACTTTGCAATCCCTAAATTTCGGTACTCTAGCAGGCTGTTTGGAAGAGAAGACCCTGTCAATTTGAATATTGATTGGCATTTCGTTAAAAGAGCCGTAGATGACGGTTTGTTGCTGACAGAAAAGATAGCAATCACGTTACGTTTCGTCCATGGAAGTTTTTGAATTTGCACATGTTCCTTATGAACATTAGTTGACTTTATTTTTAACTATTGCAGTATGCTTGAGTGTCTTGACTTGTGTTGGTTAGGCTTCGTTTTGCTCACCTTAGCCCCATGTTCGGCCTTTTTAAAGCAATTACAACATATATTGTGTGGTTTACGCTACAATGTGAACAAGATTGTAATTTGGCGTTTCAAAACTTGTCCGGTCTGTAATCTCGCTCTTGGGGTCGCACTTTTGAGTTTCTATGGCCTCTCTGTACAAGCTAGCATAGTAATGTATTGTAGTATCAGTGCAACAGCCTTTTCGGGACTAGGTCCCGTACATTTCTGTTCCACTGTACTCTTGTGGGTTGTGCTTGTGTTCTATGACTACGACTGCCTTCACAGGTTTGATAATTACTGGTGTCAGCTCAATTTCCAAGCTTTGTTGAAATATATGTGATAGCAACAATATGTTATTGAGCGTTTCAACGATTTGGAGCTATCATACGTGGCGGAAGTGTTTGGAAGTGGCGGAAGTGATTCTGGTACTACCAACAGTGTTGACTCTTAGTCATAGAGTGGCTTTATTCTTAAACTGATACCCTCATGGATGTCTAAGGTAATTTTTTCTGCTATTCACGTGGTCAGATTCAGGAAGCTGTAAATTGGCTTTGGTTTTCATTTATGAAGGACGATGGAATAAGATGTCTTTACGACTTACTAGCACGCCCATTGAGCTCTTGAATTGGATTTTAACGTGTCGCAAATGTGTCGATAGCGTAAATTCGGCAGATTACAATCTGGAGCGTGTCCCAGGAGCAATGGTCGGTATTCAGGTATGTTGCAAGCAAAAAAAGTCTAGTAAACCGAGTTCTAAAATGCACACCTTAAAAGCTATAAGCGCTTGTTCAGTAGAATAGATGTGTTTCACAGTACCGAAAAAGTGCGAGTACTCGTAACTCTGCAAGTATGCCTTTTGGAGCCCATGCTTACTAGACTTTTTTTGTTACGAATAATTATTTCTGTCCCATCCCTGAATATTGACCATACCTCTTGGGACACCCTATATATTTAACATTGTCTATTGGGACAAAATGCTACTGGACCAATTTGACTCGCATATGGAGAATCGATCATACACCTAGATGTAGACACAAAATGCAAGTAGAACAAACTAAAGATCGCGAGGAGAGTGGATGAAAGAATGATACGCACTTATTTATTGCAAGAGGATAGATTGCTTCAACAGAGGTAATGACGTAAGAAAGATAGTAATAATGGACGAGGCTTTTGAAGGTCGAGGTGGGCAAACGTGGACCTGTTCGGAACTTGTTCCATCGTGGCAGCATGTGTGCTGTCGTGACACCAGTTACAAAAGCATTCCGCAGCTGTTGTCGATGATGATGATGATGATCTTGTGACTCAGTATAAAATCATTCTTCCAGAATAGTCCGATCGGAAGTGTTGCTGAGGCCTTCTTCTGGGAACAGGCTACATGCTGTGATGAAATGTCAGACTCCCGTTAATTTAACAACGATAATTTCTGCATTTATAAGCATAGATAATGATTATGATTGACTGTTGAATGACGTTGCTGTGTTGGTGGAGACGTTCACCATTCATCTATGGAATGGAGGACGGGCCGTGGATGGTACCTTGCGTTGGCTTTTAGATACACCGGTAGCGGTCTCGTAGCACTGAGTGTAGGCAGCAGTGCCACCCGAAGCCAAAAGCTGTCGACATCATTAAAATTATTCGAGCATTTAGCAGTCTAGACTGCCTCTCTGACCCTTAGTTTTCGTTGGTATGGCGCTATTGCTAAAACACCAATAGGATCAAAGTTTGTATTCTGACCACATTTTTCACTATGCCCAGCAAGAGCTGACAGTCATGCATAAACGAGGTGCCTGCCACTAGAACACCAGTCAACATTGGCATGATGGGGCATACTTTCTACAACTACTTTAAGTCGAAACGTGGCAGAAAATCCAAAGCTATTCTCGTTGTATGTGAAGTATGTTAGCGGCAAGACACAATCAGTGCCTTCTCTATGCGAAAGTTATCTATGACCGTGTTGTTAAAGCTCAATTACTAAACCAAAGGCTTCCGAATTTCCATCACCAGAGAAGACTAAGTAAATATTTCAGCAGTCTAATCAAGAATAGTTGCCAACATCAGTAATTTAAATGTAGACAACCTCGGAATAGTGAAGCAACTTAAATCACTAAAATAAAAGAAAATGTTCCAGTCCAAATTGTATCCCAATTAGGTTTCTTTCAGAGTATGATGATGCATTAGCACCATACTTAATAATCATTTACAACCGCTCGCTTTTCGTCCAAAGACTGGAAAGTTACACATGTTCAAGAAAGGCAATAGGAGTAATCCACTAAATTACAGGCCCATATTATTAACATCGATATGCAGCAGGATTTTGGAACATATAGGGTGATTCAAAAGAATACCACAACTTTACGAATTTAAAACTCTACAACGACAAAAGGCAGAACTAAGCACTATCTGTCGGCGAATTAAGGGAGCTATAAAGTTTCATTTAGTTGTACATTTGCTCGCTTGAGGCGCTGTTGACTAGGCATCAGCGTCAGTTGATGCTAAGATGGCGACCGCTCAACAGAAAGCTTTTTGTGTTATTGAGTACGGCAGAAGTGAATCGAAGACAGTTGTTCAGCGTGCATTTCGAACGAAGTATGGTGTTAAACCTCCTGATAGGTGGTGTATTAAACGTTGGTATAAACAGTTTACAGAGAATGGGTGTTTGTGCAAAGGGAAAAGTTCTGGACTGCCGAGAACGAGTGATGAAAATGTAGCACGCATCCTCCAAGAAGCCCTGATCTTACCCCCTGCGATTTTTTCTTATGGGGGTATGTTAAGGATATGGTGTTTCGGCCACCTCTCCCAGCCACCATTGATGATTTGAAACGAGAAATAACAGCAGCTATCCAAACTGTTACACCTGATATGCTACAGAGAGTGTGGAGCGAGTTGGAGTATCGGGTTGATATTGCTCGAGTGTCTGGAGGGGGCCATATTGAACATCTCTGAACTTGTTTTTGAGTGAAAAAAAAAACCTTTTTAAATACTCTTTGTAATGATGTATAACAGAAGGTTATATTATGTTTCTTTCATTAAATACACATTTTTAAAGTTGTGGTATTCTTTTTGAATCACCCTTTATTTGTGTTCGAACATAATGAATTACCTCGGAGAGAACGGCCTGTTGACACACAGTGGACGCAGGTTTAGAAAACATTGTTCTTGTGAAACACAACTAGCTCTTTACTCACACTCACGTTTCGATACTTGATCCATTTATGTAATACGACAATTGTTAAGACCATATGATTACCAGTATGCAGTGACAGAAATGGGCGCGTCGGACACGACCATCAGACGGATGGAAAACAAGTATCTCGGAAGGGAATAAGACATCGTTCTACTCTCAGTTTTTAATGAAACTGCTATATCTTATCTACATTTCGTCCACACGCAAAAGTTCACGCAGTTCGTTTTTATCCGTAAAAAAATTGGTTCAAATGGCTCTGAGCACGATGGGACTTAACTTCTGAGGTCATCAGTCCCCTAGAACTTAGAACTACTTAAACCTAACTAACCTAAGGACATCACACACATCCATGCCCGAGGCAGGATTCGAGCCTGCGACCGTAGCAGTCGCGCGGTTCAAGACTGTAGCGCCTAGAACCGTTCGGCCACACAGCCCGGCTTTTATCCGTACATATTTCGTGCTATGCTTTACCTCATTTGATGCAAAACAGTAACTATGATGAATAACGAAAAGAAATTCAGTCCTTTAACGGCTGAAAGCGAGGGGAAACTACGGCCGTAATTTCCCCTGAGAGAATGCAGCTCTATTGTTTTGTTAAACGATGATGGCATCCTCTTAGGCAAAACATTCTGAAGCTAAATTAGTCCCCCATTCGGATCTCCAGGTGGGGATTACTTAGGAGGATATCATCAGGAGTAACAAAACTGGCATTCTATGGATCGCAGCGTGCAATGCTAGATCCTTAATCGCACAGATAGGTTAGAAAATTTAAAAAGGGAAGTGGGTGGGTTGAAGTTAGATACAGTGGAAATTAAAGACGTTTTGTGGCAGAAGCAACAGGACTTCCGATCAGGTGAAACAAGGCTATGAACACAACATCAGATAGAGGTAATGCAGGAGTAGGTTTAATAATGAATAAGAAAATAGGAATGCGGGTTAACTACTAAGGACAGCATAGTGAACGAATTGTTGTAGCCAAGACTAACACAAGGCAAACACTCACCACAGTAGTACAAGTTCATACGCCATCTGGCTTCACAGACGATGAAGATATTTAAGAAATGTATGATGAGATGAAAGAAATTATTTAGATAGTTAAGGGAGACGAAAATTTGATTGTGATGATGGACTGGAATCCAGTAGTAGGAAGAGAAGGAAAAGAATGAAAGAGGAAGCTGCCTCGTAGAATTTTGCATAGAGAATAATTAAATTATCGCTAACACTTGGTTTGAGAATCATAAAAGAAAGTTGTGTACGTGGGAGAGACCTAGACATACCCTGTTATACAATGGTAAGATAGAGATTTCAGAACCAGATTTGTGAGAGTTTTCCAGGGCAGATGTGCACCCTGACCACAATTTATTGGTTATGAACTGTACATTGAAGCTGAAGAAATTGCAAACAGGTTGGAAATTAAGGAGATGGGACCTGGATAAGTTGAACGAACCAGAAGTTGAGAGTTTCAGAGGGAGCATTACAGCAGTTCACTAGAACATGGGAAAGCAATACAGTAGAAGACGAATAGGTAGCCTCGAGAGATGAAATAGTGAAGGTAGCAGAGGATCAAATACGTAAGAAGTATTGGATAACACAGAAGATACTAAGTTTCATTAATGAAAGGAGAAAATATAAAAACTCAGCAAATGAAGCAGATGATAGGGAATACAAATGTCTAAAAAATCAGTGTGATGATAAGTGCAAAATAGCTAAGCAGGAATGGCTAGAGGACGTATGTAAGGATTTAGAAGCATACTTCGCTAGGGATAAGATTGATAGCGCACACAGGAAAATTAGAGACCTATGGAGAAAAGAGAATCTGATCTACGAATATTAAGAGCTCAAATGGAAAACAAGTCCTAGGCAAAGAAGGGAAAGTTGAAAGGTGGAATGCGTATATAGAGGGTCTATGCAAGGGAGATGGACTTGAAGGCAGTATTATACAAATGCAAGACGACATAGATGAACATGAGATAGGAGGTATGATTCTGCGAAAAGAATTCCGTTAGAACTACTGACAACCCTGGGAGAACTAGCCATGACAGAACTCTTCCATCTTGTGTACAAAATGTATGAGACAGGCGAAATACCTTCAGACTTCAAGAAGAATGTAATAATCCAAACTCCAAAGAAAGCAGGTGCTGGCAGGTTTGAATATTACCGAACTATCAGTTTAATAAGTCATGTTTGCAAAATACTAACAGGCTCTATAGAATAATGGGAAAATTGGTAGAAGCCGATCTCGGGGGAAGATCAGTTTGGATTGTGGCGAAATATAGGAACACGGGAGGCGGTACTGACCCTATGATTTATCTTAGAAGATAGGTTAAGGAAAGACAAACCTACGTAAGTAGGATTTGTATCCTTAGACAAAGCTTTTGACCATGTTGAATAGAATAGTCTCTTTGAAATTCTGAAGGTAGCAGGTGCAAAATACATGAGCGAAAGGCTATTTACAACTTGTACAGTAACTAGACGGCATGTACAAGAATTAAGGGAAATGAAAGGGGAGCAGTGGTTGAGAAAGGAGTTAGACATTTGCCATGTTGTTCAATCTGTGCATTGAGCTACCAGTAAAGGAAACAAAAGAAAAATTTGGAGTAGGGTTTAAAGTTCAAGGAGAAGAAATAAAAGCTATTTTGTTTGTCGATGACATTGTCATTCTGTCAGACACAGCAAATAACTAGGAAGAGCAGTTAAACGGAATGGATGGTGTCATGAAAGGACGATATAACATGAACATCAACAAAAGCAAATCAAGGACAGGTGAATGTAGTTGAATTAAATCATCTGATGCTGAGGGAATTAGATTAGGAAACGCTTAAAGTAGCAGATGAGGTTTGCTATTTGGGCAGCAAAATAGCTGATGATGGCTGAAATAGTCTGAACAACAGAAATTTGTTAACAGCGAATATAGATTTAGGAAGTATTTGTATGGAGTATATCCATGCATGGAAGTGAAACGTGGACAATAAACAGTTTGGATAAGAAGAGAATAGGAGATTTTGAAATGTGGTGATACAGAAGAATTCTGAAGCTTAGATGGGTAGATCACCTAACTAATAAGAAAGGACTGAAGCTAACTGGGGAGACAAGAAATTTGCGACACAGCCTAACTAGGGGAAGGGATCTGTTGATAGGACTCATTCTGAGACACACAGGGATCACAAGTGTAGTATTGAAGGGAAGTGTGGAGGGTAAAAATTATAGAGGGAGACCAAGAGATGAATACAGTAAAGAGGTTCAGAAGGATGTAAGTTGCAGTATTATTCAGAGATGATGAGGCTTGCACAGGATAGAGTAGCATGCAGAGCTGTATCAAACCAACGTTCGGACTGAAGACCACATCAACAACAACATTGAGCAAAGATATCGAACTGTAAACTGTGCAAAAATCAATTTTTTTGCGTAATAGTTTTCTTAATATCGAATGATAAGTATTTCATAACGGTCAGACCATCGTCTCCCATCACAGGCAGCATAAGGCGAGCAGTACAGCGACAAGAAAGCCACTCTCAGCACGGAATCCAGAGAGAACGTCTGTAGCAGCCAAAGGATCTAAATTTATAATTAATAGTTTAACATTGAGATAAATAAAAAGGAAAAAAAGTTGTTGGTAGCAGCGGGACTCGAACCCAAGCCGACGAATTGCCAGTCTGTGCCCTAAACGACTCAGCCGCGGTGCCGTTACAACAGTTGCACCTCTAAAGTGCCTCGTACTTTGTGCCTGCAGTGCTCAACGAAAACTGCTGACCTGGTGATACAAGCAATGTGGCACCCTCAGTACTAGCAGGGATGACGTCACATCAGGGCATGTGGCATCGAAAACTGACAGTTGCGTCGCTTCTCTGATTTGATCATAGTGCGGCTGACTGTCATTTCAGCACTCGACACTGGTTTCCAGTTTTTGCGGAGACAGCATTTCAGCACACATGTGAAGAGAATTGGCGTAATTTTGGTGAGATTTCCTTCTCGCATTCGAAGGGGATTGCTATAACTTTAGTGTAATATTTATTGTGTGTTGTAGCACATTAGCACGTGCTCACAGGCCGCCACTGATCAGAAGATTCTGCAAGAATGCAGTACCATATAACTTTTAACATAGCGTACAAAAAATTATTTTTGAAAAGACACGAACAGACACATTTACACACCAGGTTAGAGGCCAGACACGACCACATTTGATTTCTTCCTCTTCGTAAAACTGACAGTGCCTAGAAGCATCCATGTTAAGGACTACTCTGATGGACGTGGGAACACGTCATAATGCGCGTGATATAAAAATGCAATACAGGTTTTTGTGCGCATATGTTTGTATTGAGCTGACGTGTCGTGGGAATGCGTTGGATGATGGCATCTGACGCAACACGCCTTACGATGCGTGGGAAGAATATCAAAAGATCTAGGTGTTTCGTCAGTAGTGGGAAGGCGTCAGGAGAGTCAATTGGTTTTTCCTCTGTCGTTTCCATTTATTATTTGAAGATGGAGGAGATGTTGATTGAGTACGTTCGGTCAAATCTGGTGCTGTATGACCCTAAAAACCGGGAATATCGTAACCAGCATTCAAAGAAAGGGGCTTGGGACGAAATAGGAGAAAAACTCGGTATTCCAGGTTAGTGAAAACAGTTATTTTTTCCATACATATTTATTAATTCTTTTTTTACAATTTATAATGGTTCAATATGCGTTATATTTGATATTGTTAGGGAAAAAGTATCAGTCGATATCAAATAAAACCATATGTGAATATAACAGATATTTATAATAAAAATTAGGTTATTTGACTTTATAACTAAAAATAACACCCAAAATTGAAATTGAAACTTGGTTATATTGAACGTAAAATGGTTGGTTATAATGAATGCACCTATTAAATAAATAATGCTGGACGTTTCACGGAGCAACTCTACCCTTTCGAATGGAGTGCCATTGCCAAGAATAACTTGCTGGACCATAATCAGAAACGAAGTACATTTTGAACTTTGGTGAAGGCCGCTTCTCTCACGAAATTTCTACGAATGGATTCGAGGTTGGCTACACCATGAATGTGTTCACTTTCCATTCGGATTTGTTCCTTGAAAGGGGAAATATTGGTTGATGTATTCCGAAGCATGTTGTGTAGACAGGTGGAAGCTAAAACTATTATATCAGCAGTTTCTGGTTTAGTTTCAAAAGGCTTTAGAAATACGCTCCAGCGCCCTGCTAGAATTCCGAACGCGTTTTCTACAGTCCGTCGAGCTCTTGAAAGGCGGTAGTTGTATACCTTCTCGTCGTCACTTTTAATGGCTGCTTCTCCATTGCTGGCAGTAGCTCTTTGTCTTGTGAAACGCCGTATTTGTTGCTTTCAAATCTTATCCCCATCACAGATCGCTCAGAAGTTCCTCCCGCTACTTTTGCCGTAAGCTCCACCGTCAACAAGCGTGCATTTGTAATTTGCATCTACCAAAACCAGTAAAACAATGGAATATGTGACTTTGTAGTTATAGTACAATGAACGAGCACCAGCTGGACATCGGATTTGAACGTACTTGCCGTCCAAAGTTCCTTCCTGTGCATTGTGGATAATTCCACTTCTCATCACAATCCTTGACGATCTCTTTCCATTCCTCTTTCTTTGGTTCTGGCATGTATATCGGTTGTAGAGTTTTCCAAATTACCTCGCAACACTCTTTAACTATTTCTCCAATAGATAAAAATCCAATCCGAAAAGAAAAAGCAAAAATTCTATAAGAATTCCCAGTTGCTAAGTACCTGTGAATAGTGAAAAAAGCCCAATTATCGAAGTATTGCTCTTAACGTTGTCCTTTGGCAACTAGGCGACCTTTTATTGTCTTTGGGCGCCAAAGGAGAATAAATGAATAACTAATAGATGACTAAAGATAAACCTAGAATTCTAAACTAATTTCTCTGTTCTAGGTAATGAATGTAAAGACAATTGGAATAAACTACGGAATGCGTATATCCAGGCTAAACACCGTGGAGCCATAAAATCAGGTCGGGCAGCGAAGAGTTTGAGCAAATGGAAATTTGAAGATGATTTGGCCTTTTCGGATCCAGCTCTCGTAACAAGAAAAACTCGAGGAAATGCGGAAGACAGCCCCAATAATGAAGATTATGATGGAACACGGGAAGAGATTGGCTTATGTCCGATTGATGAAACAGATTCACAGGTGGTCTCGTCAGAAAGTTCCCAATCTAACCCACCAAGAAAATACCTATTGCAAAGTGCAGTCCCTATAATGGCGGAGGCCACCGAAAATCCCACGACCAATGTGTCAGATTGTCCAACAACTTTTACCCAACCTTCAGCGAAGCCCGTAAGGTAGTATCGTGGAATAAAACGTTTAGTGTCATCCGTACAAGAAATGGTTACATTTATGAAAGACAACCAACGTTTGAGCTCCCAAGTACTTCTGCAAAGTGCACCCGTTGCATCAAGTAACGACGTGGACGATGAATGCGAACTTCTATTCCTCGGCATGGCGAAAAATGTGAAAAAACGGCGTCCTGATGTGCAAATCGGAGTGAAGATGGAAGTGAGGAACATTGTTTTGGGGGCAGCGTTGCAAGCTACACATGGGAGCTCATTTCAGGTGAACTCTGGTTACCACAACACTCTTAATACAAATCCATCATCATTCCACCAGTCCTCCTCAAGACCGACCATCTCCTCAGCAATCTGAACACATCTTGGACTGCACAACGGACTCAAGGTTCTCCTACAATTGGCAATAGAAGCAGCAAGAAAATATTACTAATCTGTTATTACTTTTCTGACGTATAACAAAACACACTTTGTGAAAAGAAAATCAAATAAAATTCCAAAATGTCACTGTGCTATATAATAAAGTAATGTATTAGCTCTTTCCTCAAGCAAACTTTCGCATCCCAGCCGGAATGCTTTCCCTGAGTTGAGTGGAGCGTTTCTCTATTATCGGGCTAACCAAGCTCAAGAGATGGTAGAAGTCAGTTTTTGCCATTCTGGAATACCACTTAAACCGCTCTTAGTGTTCTGTTACACTCCTGGAAATTGAAATAAGAACACCGTGAATTCATTGTCCCAGGAAGGGGAAACTTTATTGACACATTCCTGGGGTCAGATACATCACATGATCACACTGACAGACCCACAGGCACATAGACACAGGCAACAGAGCATGCACAATGTCGGCACTAGTACAGTGTATATCCACCTTTCGCAGCAATGCAGGCTGCTATTCTCCCATGAAGACGATCGTAGAGATGCTGGATGTAGTCCTGTGGAACGGCTTGCCATGCCATTTCCACCTGGCGCCTCAGTTGGACCAGCGTTCGTGCTGGACGTGCAGACCGCGTGAGACGACGCTTCATCCAGTCCCAAACATGCTCAATGGGGGACAGATCCGGAGATCTTGCTGGCCAGGGTAGTTGACTTACACCTTCTAGAGCACGTTGGGTGGCACGGGATACATGCGGACGTGCATTGTCCTGTTGGAACAGCAAGTTCCCTTGCCGGTCTAGGAATGGTAGAACGATGGGTTCGATGACGGTTTGGATGTACCGTGCACTATTCAGTGTCCCCTCGACGATCACCAGTGGTGTACGGCCAGTGTAGGAGATCGCTCCCCACACCATGATGCCGGGTGTTGGCCCTGTGTGCCTCGGTCGTATGCAGTCCTGATTGTGGCGCTCACCTGCACGGCGCCAAACACGCATACGACCATCATTGGCACCAAGGCAGAAGCGACTCTCATCGCTGAAGACGACACGTCTCCATTCGTCCCTCCATTCACGCCTGTCGCGACACCACTGAAGGCGGGCTGCACGATGTTGGGGCGTGAGCGGAAGACGGCCTAACGGTGTGCGGGACCGTAGCCCAGCTTCATGGAGACGGTTGCGAATGGTCCTCGCCGATACCCCAGGAGCAACAGTGTCCCTAATTTGCTGGGAAGTGGCGGTGCGGTCCCCTACGGCACTGCGTAGGATCCTACGGTCTTGGCGTGCATCCGTGCGTCGCTGCGGTCCGGTCCCAGGTCGACGGGCACGTGCACCTTCCGCCGACCACTGGCGACAACATCGATGTACTGTGGAGACCTCACGCCCCACGTGTTGAGCAATTCGGCGGTACGTCCACCCGGCCTCCCGCATGCCCACTATACGCCCTCGCTCAAAGTCCGTCAACTGCACATACGGTTCACGTCCACGATGTCGCGGCATGCTACCAGTGTTAAAGACTGCGATGGAGCTCCGTATGCCACGGCAAACTGGCTGACACTGACGGCGGCGGTGCACAAATGCTGCGCAGCTAGCGCCATTCGACGGCCAACACCGCGGTTCCTGGTGTGTCCGCTGTGCCGTGCGTGTGGTCATTGCTTGTACAGCCCTCTCGCAGTGTCCGGAGCAAGTATGGTGGGTCTGACACACCGGTGTCAATGTGTTCTTTTTTCCATTTCCAGGAGTGTAGTTGAGGCAGTTAATTTCGGAACTCCCCGAATTCGTCTTGCCCCATATTGATAGGATGCAATATATAGAGCGGCCATTTCTTCTTCTTCTTCTTCCAGCATGTCAAAAACAGGGAATACATTCATGGTTGCAGGTTCAAAACAACCAGCACAAATGCTCTCGAAGCAGTTGTTTCATGTTGCTATACGTCAGGCCATTGTAAACACCACTTCATGTCTGACGTGGTCCCACGGTGCTTGACGTGACGTGTTTCCACGTCATGTCAGAGTAGTCTGTACTTACACTTAGCCTATGGAGCGACATGAGTGATTTTTTGCAAATGTACTATGAGGTCCATTTACGTGATGCAAGGTGATTTATATATGTGCATCATATTGGAAGGATGTAATGATAAAGATTGGAAAATACTTTTACCACATCTTGGACAATTTTTTGGGAATCCGTTCATGTGATGAGTAAAATATTGATATCAACATTTTATATCTTTTAATCTGAAAATGTTATTCTTAGTACGTACTGAAGACGTTGTCAGGATTGCCAAAATTTGGTCTAAAGATATCCAAACATTAATAATAGGCCAAAACCTGCTGTAGTTTTTTAATCAAAAAAGAATGCACTACGTGTAGCAAGTATTGGAGCTTTCTTAAATATCAAACAGTTATTTTAACAGTGACTGCCACTAAACTACAGAGTTAAGTTGTAGTGTCAAAAGAGCAGGTGGGCAAGTTCAGGAGAAAAAGGGTCCTCGGTTTGAAAGTTGATGGAAGCCTTAAATGTGTGTACTCTTTGGATTCGCCGATTCACTCTTGCGTACTTGCGCTCCACATTCGTTTTCTCGCTCGTGTTGCAGATCAACTTGCGGCTCATACTGGTCAGCGGCAAGACGAAGGAGTTCCTGTTCAGCCCGAGCGACTCGGCCGGCGACATCGCGCAGACCGTCTTCGACAACTGGCCGGAAGGTGGGCAACACATACGGCACACAGCGAGCGGCAAGCGTACAGAATTCATACTGATGGAGGAAGCCTTTTGCGTGCATTAATTTACTAATTGTGTTGCAATTGTAAGTTCATCGCGTGACTTGGATTAAAAGTTGTGAAAACGTCCCATAATTAAATGATAACGTTCCCACCTCGCTCTGTAAGTATTATTCATTTTACACTAATGGCCAAGCTGTGTGGCCTTCGGCATATGCCGTGCAAACGTGGCTGCATGGCTCGGTGCCTCGTGCTTGCGCACTGGCCAATATTGCAAATAAATATGAAGATGGAAAATATTAACGTTTGAAAGACTGTGATACCTGCCCGAAGAAAAGTAACAATGCAGTGTTACTGAAGAATAATGGAGATTAGATGGATGAAGCAGATAACTAACAAATCAAATGGTTCAAATGGCTCTGAGCACTATGGGACTTAACTTCTGAGGTCATCAGTCGCCTAGAACTACTTAAAAGTAACTAACCTAAGGACATCACACACATCCATGCCCGAGGCAATATTCGAACCTGCGATCGTAGCGGTCGCGCGGTTCCAGACTGTAGCGCCTAGAACCGCTCGGCCACCCCGGCCGGCCATATAACTAACAAGCGGGAACTGAAACCAATTGTGACTTACAGTACAGTGTGGCTAAAGGAAGTGATATTGCATCCTTAGTCATCAACAAATAGTTAATTTGTATTATTTTCAGTTTATTGTCATTTGATATTCTATCCTGCCGACGCCATACTATATTACTAGTGCATCGGGTAATTACAGCAAATTTGTGTCGGCGGATACAGAGAAATTTAAGAGGCTGATAGCTGTATGTGTAGGCCACAGCCTTGTAAGAAGTCAGTCATTATTTAGTGAGGTTTCTTTTTTTGGGAGGGGGGGGGGTAAGGATGGTACTGATTGTACGAAGATACTGGAATCACTGTTTCTTCATCCCCCAGGGTGGTCGCCATACTATGGCGGGTTCGAGCTTGGCTACCACGGGGCGCCAGCCTTTGCAGCATCTTTTCCCTTCCGTGCTCCATGTCTGTCCTCTTGGTCCAGGCCAGGCCCACAGACGCTTGATTGCCTGAGCTGCTACCTTCCAAAGTTGCCGATTAGTCCCTCTGTCAGGTGTTCGGGAGGTGTGACCTTTGGTGTGAACAATCATCGAAGGCAGGTGCGTCTCCTTGTGAAGGGGGCCCCGCAGTTGGAAGGAGCGCTCCATCGGAGATAACTGATAATCATAGGGGATTTTCTCGCAATGAGCCAATCACCTTCACAATCAACGTGAATGGAACGAGGCGAACGATTCAAAGACCCTTCCAGTTGCACCACCGTTCATCGTGGTTTCACATACTTAAGACGGTTAGTTCTTTGCAACGGTAAATCCGTTTCTTATTCAGAAATATGTTGATGCCATAGGTGGCCGCGTGAAATCCTGCTCTCGTTTACAGAATGGCACTTTGCATTTGGAGACAACTTCTGATTCTCAACAACTGCTTGCTGCCTCGCTTCTCCACGGCTACTCCGTTCGTGTCAAGGCCCATAGAACTTTGAATTCTTCCCGTGGTGTAATTTACACCAGGCTGCTCGACGGTGTAACCAAAGCCGAAATCCAGTCTTACCACTCTGATCAGGGTGTCATTGCCGTCCATTGTGTAATGAAAAACGTAGATTCATCCTTAATGCCCACCCGCACTCTTTTCCTCACCTTTGATAGGGTGGTGGTGCCGTCCAAGCTCAAATCAGGCTATGAAATTATCACAGTCCGGCCGTACATTCCGAACCCGATGTGCTGCTACCAGTGTCATCGTTTCAACCACACTAGAACGTATAGTCGACACCCAGCCAAATGTGTAACCTGTAGTAGGGATGCACACGAGGGCGATTGTCCGCCGCCTCCTCCCTGCTGTATCAAATGCAATGGCGGCCATGCCGCCTCCTCTCTGGATTGTCCCGTGTATCTTGATGAGCGGGCTGTCCAGGAGATCCGGATAAAGGAAAAAGTGCTTTACCCACTCGCTCACAAGTTATTGGCTAGGCGCAAATCCTGCGTTCTCCCGTCTGACACTTGTAGTTCTGGTCTTGTTACCTCTCGCTCGATGAAGGACATGGTCACACAGAGATTCGACCTCAAATTCAGCTCTGAGCTTGTGAAATCGCCCAGTGTCAAGGTAGCATCGCCATCCCGCCGTCGAGGTGTACAACAAGCCGTTGAACTCTCGCCTCAAGAAGCGAAGCCACCATTCACGCAACCGGTAGACCGTAAAGGACAGTAGTAGTAGTCGTCCCATGAAGACTTCCTACGTCCCTCCAGCCAAACATCATCTACGTTTTCCTCTACTAACCGGACAGGCTCGAAGAAGTCACCAAAGGCAAACAGTCTTGTCCTTCACCAACTCGCAGATCGATGCTATTGCGACATGATACCTCAGCCCGCTCAGCCTCCATGTCACTGGTGCGCACCACCAACCGATTTGCTGAGTTGGACTCAACAGACTGACAGCACAAGCAAGCCGATGCTTCTGTGGACCTCATGGAGCAGAATCATCCTGCTTCTGTGCCCTGTAGCAGCGAGTCTTCGCAGGCTGTCATTCGGCAGCCGCCAAGGGGACACCCCTTCATTTCGTCCTCGTCATTACTCTCCTCCAATGGAGCGTTCGCGGCCTTCAGTCCTACAAAGAGGATTTACGGCTGCTTTTAGCATCGCAGAGTCCCCTTGTACTGTGCCTTCAGGAAACAAAATTGCGTCCTTATGGCCACTTTGAGCTTCCACATTTTTCCGGGTTCGTTTTGACCTTCTCCCTGAGGTCGGCAATCCATGGAGGCGTCATGCTGCTCATACGGGATGACGTTCATAGTCAACCCATCTTCCTGACTACCCATCTTTAAGCTGTTGCAGTTCTCCTTTTCTTTCCCCACGCACGGTTTCCCTTTGTACCATTTATCCATTTATGTCCCTCTGTCATTCGATGACACCAGGGGAGATTTCCTTCAGCTTATGGGTCTGTTACCTCCCCCATTTCTGCTACTCGGTGACTTTATTACGCATTATCCCATTTGGGGTTCTCCCAGAACCTGTCAGAGAAGTGCCCCTCTTGGCTGATCTTAATCAACTCCACCACTTCTTCCTTAATACTGGAGCACCTACATTCATTTCTGACTCCTCACGCGCCTATTCCCATTTGGACCTATTCTTCCGCACTGCCTAGCTTGCCCACTGCCTTGAGTGGTCCGTTCTTTCTGACACCTACTTGAGCGACCATTTCCCATGTAATACCCTTTTGCTGACTTCTACCCCACCTGCGTTTACACAAATATGGCAGCTTACTAAGGCTGACTGGAGGCTTTACTCCTCCCTGGCTATCTTCGAAGAACAAGATTTCCCCAGTTGTATTGACCAGCGGGAATGTCTCGCAAACGTTATCCTTACTGCTGCAGAACCTTCCATTCCTCGCACTTCATCTTTACCACGCTGTGTCCCAGTCTCTTGGTGGACAGAGGCATGCGCCGACGCAATTCGCGCACGGATACGCGCTCTCCGCTTTTTTAACAGTCATCCAACTGTATTCATTATAAACAGATGCGTGCAAAGTGTCGTCGATTTCTTCGGGATAGCAAAAAAGAAAGCTGGATTTCATTCACTAGTTCTTTTAGCAGTTCCACCCCTTACTCTGTCGTGTGGGCCAACCTCCGACGGCTCTCTGGGACCAAGATCCATTCGCCAATTTCCGGCCTGACAGTAGCAGCCGATGTTATCGTGGACCCTGTTGCTATCTCCAACACCTTGGGCCGCCATTTTGCGGAAATTTTGATCTGTTCCCACCATTACCCTGCTTTCCTTCATCGGAAACGAGCGGAGGCGGCTCGGACGATACCCTTCTCTTCTCATACTCGTGATGCTACAATGCCGCCTTTATTATGAAGGAGCTTGATCATGCTCTCAGTTTATCCCGATCCTTCACCCCAGGGATAGACGCAGTCCACATTTAGATGTTGCAGGACCTTTCTCTTGCAGGCAGGCAGTTTCTGATTAATACGTACAACCACATCTCGGCAGAGCGCACATTTCCCGGACGTTGGCGTGACGCCACTGTCATACCCATACCTAAGCCCGGTAAGGACAAAAACCTTCCTTCTAGCTACCGCCCCATCTCTCTCACCAGCTGTGTTTGCAAGGTGATGCAACGTATGATCCATGCCCAGCTGGCATGGTGGCTCGAGTCTCGCAATTTACTAACGACTGCACAGTCTGCATTTCGAGCGCGGCGTTCTGCAGTTGACCATCTCGTCATTTTGTCCTCCGACGTCATGAATTGTTTTCACCGGAAATCCCAGCCTGTGGCCGTGTTTTTCGATTTGGAGAAGGTCTACGACACCTGTTG
Source organism: Schistocerca cancellata (assembly GCF_023864275.1). Classification (NCBI taxonomy): domain Eukaryota; kingdom Metazoa; phylum Arthropoda; class Insecta; order Orthoptera; family Acrididae; genus Schistocerca; species Schistocerca cancellata. The sequence goes on along the minus strand of NC_064633.1, from coordinate 105,321,058 downwards.
GAGAACCGGAATCCTCCTTACTCTGTGCACGTCGGGCTTCCGTGGCTGCATGCCGTTTCCTTCAGGAATTTTTAAAAGATCGAGTTTTCAGGAAACATGTGGGATCTGTCTTGTCGGACACCTTTATCCAGGAAACCGGTGTGCCTCAGGGTCCCGTCCTGAGCGTCATCCTCTTTGCTATCGCCATTAACCGTATAATGGCCTGTCTCATGCTGGGTATCTGCGGCTTCTTTTTATTGACGAATTTGCCATCTATTGCAGTTCTCGACGGACCTGTCTCACTGAGTGGCGTCTTCAGCGATGTCTTGATCGTCTTTACTCCTGAAGCATCGACAATGGCTTTCATTTTTCCACTGACAAAACCTATGTATGAATTTCGGGCGGCACAATTGGTTTCTCCCACAATTTTTACATCTTAGGCCTGTTACTCTTCCGTTCGTTGAAACTACGAAGTTCCTGGGGCTCTTGCGCGATAGGAAACACTCTTTGTCCTCGCATGTGTCTTACTTGGCAGCCAGCTGTACACGGTCCCTCAATGTCCTACGCGTCCTTAATGGTACTTTCTGGGGTGCAGTTCGAACCACCCTCCTTAGTTTTTAGCGGTCCCTTGTCCGTTCGAAACTCGACTATGAGTGCTTTGTTTATGCGTCTGCACGTCCATCTCTCTTACGCCGTCTCAACACTATCCACCATCGTGGTATCCATTCGGCCACTGGCACCTTTTACACTGGCCCGGTTGAGAGTCTGTATGCGGAAACTGCTGAACTACCACTGTCCTACCGCCATGACTTTCTCCTCAGCAGGTTGCATATCGTTTGACTGCCATGCGTGCCCACTCATCCTATGCTTCCTTCTTCAATGATTCCTTTGATGGCCAGTATGGGGCGCATCCCTCTTCTCTGTTACCACCTCGAGTCTACTTTCGGCACTTGCTATGGCGGCTTAACTTCACACTACCTTTAACTTTCCCGGTGGGTGTGAACCCTCACCACCTTTGCTTCGTGAAGCGGCCCGTGTTAATCCTGGCGTTCATGCGCTTACTAAGGACACTACTCCAGTCTCGCTCTATCGCCTTCAGTTTCAAGACCTTCGCATGGAATTTCGCGATAGTACCTTTGTATACACTGATGGCTCTCGGACTGACCGTGGGGTTGAGTGTGGCACCCGTGTCTTTCTATATCGGCTTGCGGCACACTCCTCAGTATTTACAACCGAGCTCTTCGCCCTGTATCAGGCCACGGAGTACATTTGGCGACACAGCCTTTTCAATTGTGTCCTCTGCTCAGACACTCTCAGCACCCTTCAAAGTCTATGTGCGCTGTACACCGCCCATCCCTTAGTGAAACGGGTCCAGGAAAACTGTCGCTTGCTCGTTCTTGGTGGAGCCACTGTGATGTTTATGTGGGTTCCTGATCATGTCGGTTTGTCAGGAAATGAGGCTGCTGCCAAGGCTGCAGTCCTCGTACCTCAGCCCACTAATTCCTAATTTCCTCCATTGATCTCTGTGTTGCCGTCTGTTAGGGGTTGGTGTCCTTTTGGCATCGCCAATGGTCCTCCCTTCACGGGAATAAGCTCCGGCTTATTAAGCCTCTCCAAGCGGCTTGGAGGACCTCCTCTTGGCCCTCCCGCCGCGAGGAGATTTTAACTAGGTTGCGTATTGGACAGTGCCGTTTTGTTTTAGCCATCGTCATGTGATAAGTGGCGCTCCCCCACCACTTTGTACACACTGCGCCCAAGTTTTAACTGTCCGCCAATTCATGACGGAATGAGCATTTTTAGCCTTTTACGTTCCCGCTTGGGTTTGCCGTCTAAGTTATTGGTCATTTTAGCAAATGACATATGGGCTCGGCCGCGTTTTACTTTTTATCCGTCAAAGCACTATGGCAAAGGCCATTTAATTTTTAGTTTGGGCCTCCGTTTCTGTATGGTGTCTATTGTAGCCCTTTCTCCACGATCCTGGTTTATCTGTCTTATGTCAATTGGGAACAAACAAAACAAAACAAAGCAAAGCAAACTGTTGTTTTTGTCTCTTGCACAAAGTTACAATTTAACCACCAAGCCAGTCACATAAATAAAAAAAAAATTGGGAAGCCCATAGCTTGTATCTTGTGGAGACGACTGGGGAAGTTTGTGTGATGGTAAGGTGCAGTGAAATTATGGACAAGGAAGTGCCTTTTGCCATTTGTGTCTTTTGCCGGAAGATATGTGTATTTCTTTTGTTATGTCGGAATGCAGGGAGAGTTGAGAAAAGTTCCATAAGTTTCTCAGTCACGCTGTACATTATTTTCGAAAGATGAGTATTGTTGTCTCTCCGTACTGCAAAAATGTACTCGAGACGGGTCAGATGTTGTCATGTCCTGACTGTAGGTTTTGCGAGGTACTGAGTGACCGCGTCCGTACTAAAGGGATTTCAGTCGGTTGGCCGAAGTGATAGGAAGACTCGATTGTGTGACTTGAATTACTGAGGTGGATATGTAAGATCGGATACAATTTTACTTCAACCTTTTATATCGAATCTTAGTTACAGAAACGACTTCCCTAGCTGAGTTGCCTCGAAGGGGAAGTCGTTACGCAGAGCCTTGGACTGTTCATCATCGTTCTGTCTGCTAACTCGAACCCTCGCATAACATCTTAGGAGCAGCAGAGCTTCCAGCCCGTAACGCTGGTTGCGACCGTCCGCGACTGCTTCTCACGGCTAACACCGTTGCTGCCCGCCGCCGTCTTCGCGACCACCGACTGCCTGTGGACACTCGGTCCTAAAGTGCTATCTCCTTTTCCCCTTCGAGCCCGCTTGTCTCTGACATTACTCAATGTCGAGGGCTTCTCACCCCTAATTGACTACCCTTGTCCTTCTCTTCAGATATCTTTGAGTCCGAGTGGAGGGAATACGAAGTCTTTCCCTGCACGGTCTCTAACTACGTCCTAAGCCCTTCATTGGCTTATCGTGACGTAGCTATCCCCCAATCGCCAGACTACTTTCTCTCCCTTAGCTCCTGTTTCGTGTGCCAATTCTTACACCTGTATAGTCCAAAGGCATTTGCTTAATTAATTCTGTCTCATTGTAAGGACCCTGCCGTATTGATTCTGACACTTTACTCACACTTCAACGTAAAAGGATAGTGCTGCATTAATTCGGTCACATCGCATACGTCTTTATCTTCTGAAGACCTTCTGTCTTCAGTTCTGTCGCCTAACTCGCTGCGTCCGTCAGCTGACCTTATGGCCTCTCAGGCTGCTTCTGCTGCACCAGTCTCTGTCTTCACTTTGGCTAATTTTCAACATTGTTCCCGGGACTTCGCTTTTCGCTGTGGAAGCAACAATGTGACAAAGATATGGAAAAGAAGACACTATCCACTAACGATCGATTACTTATTTTTGATCCATCGCTGAGTATGTTAATCACTTCAGGCCGCTACGTATTTGCGCGTCGTAAACACCGAGTCCAAATCCGAAAGCAGCATTGTCAATAAAGTACTCACTTGGCACTGAAAAGCACGTTCATTTTCTACAATAATGTACAGGTGGAACAGTAGCGTCTCCTGCTATTAACGCGAACATAAAACATTTCCAGAACCTCCTAGAAATGATAAATGTTGTTGTTGTGGTCTTCAGTTCTGAGACTCCCCCCTACGGGTCGGGGATTAGAATAGGCCCGAGGTATTCCTGCCTGTCGTAAGAGGCGACTAAAAGGAGTCCATCCCCCTCACGGGGGTAGTTAGCGCCTGCGTCCGGAGACGGACGGTTCCACGACCTATAATTGTGGTCTTTTTGGTTTTTCACTTCTCGTTTCTTCCTTCCTTTGGTTGGTTCCTTTCTTTGGTCTTCTCCACCTCACTGTCTTCCTTACTCTTTCCCTTGACTTCTTCTCCTTGCCTCCTCCTTGCCTTCTTCTCCTTGCCTCCTCATTGCCTTCTTCTCCTTGCCTTCTCCTTGCCTTCTTCTCCTTGCCTTCTTCTCCTTGCCTTCTCTGGTCTCCGCCTCGGCGTTTGAGACAGTCTGTCCTCTTTCTCCCTCTCTCTCTTCTTTTTCCTCTTCTTCCTTCCTCCCTGTGCGTGCCTGAAGGCCGACCCACGCGTTCGCACGCGTAGCCGGTGACGGGGTAACGCGTAAGTCCCCGCCCTGGGTAGACATGTAAGGCACGCGCGTACCCCCTGGTAAAGGCCAGGCCCGGGGAGGGGTGATTGCCTGAGCTGATACCCTCTGACCATGCCGATTGGTCCCTCCGTCTGTTTCTCGGGAGGTGTGACCTGAGGTGTAAACATTCACCTAAGGCGGGAGTGCCCTCTGAGAGGGTCCCCACAAGGAAGGAGCGCGCCATCGGAGACGCTGGCAATCATGGGGGATTCCTCCGCAATGGATTCTACTCCATCGCTTTCGACTTCTGCCCAAAAACGGAAACGTGACCAGCCACCAGTGACAAAAGTACTACCGCCTGCCCCACAGTTCCTCGTCGTTTCTCGATCTGAGGACGGAAAGGATTTTTCCTCTGTCAACCCTTTCGTTATCCAGAAGGGCGTAGATGCCATAGCCGGATCTGTCAAATCTTGCACCAGGTTGCGTAACGGTACCTTATTACTAGAAACTGAGAGTGCCTTTCAGGCACAAAAACTGCTTCGGGCCACACTCCTGTACACGTTCCCTGTCCGGGTGGAGGCCCACCGAACTTTGAATTCGTCTCGTGGTGTAGTCTATACTAGCTCCCTCGACGGATTGACTGACGAGGAGATTCAATCTTTCCTCGCTGAGCAGGGCGTGACGGCTGTCCATAGGGTCATGAAAAAGGTCAACAATGACCTTGTACCGACCCGGACACGTTTCTTGACCTTCGATAGTGTTAAGCTGCCATCCGCGCATCAAGGCGGGCTACGAGGTTATTTCTGTTCGCCCCTATGTCCCGACACCTACGCGCTGCTACCAGTGTCAGCGTTTCAATCACACTCGACAGTCTTGTTCCAATGCGGCTAAATGTGTCACTTGTGGCAGGGATGCCAATGAGGGTGACTGTCCACCTCCGTCTCCTCGTTGTGTGAACTGTCAGGGTGACCATGCCGCATCCTCCCGCGACTGTCCTGTCTATAAGGAAGAACGCTGTATCCAAGAAATTCGGGTCAAAGAGAAAGTGTCCACCTCGGCTGCTCGCAAGCTATTGGCTAGTAGGAAGCCCGCGCTGCTCCCAGCGGGGAAATACAGTACTGTCCTCGCCTCTCCTCGGACTACCAGGGAGGTAGCAACCCAGACATGCGATCTGACCTTCAGCACCACGGTCGTCCGTTCGGCCAGTGCTAAGATCGCGCGGTCGACGTCTCCTCTTCCTCCCATCACCCCACAGACACCAGCCCCTTCATCAGCTTCTGCTAAGACGAAGACCCCGAAGTCAGATGCACGGGCCTTCAAGAAGGAACCATCCCGTGCAGACTTCCTACGTACCTCGACCTCCCAGCCTTCGACCGGTACTTCCACCAAACGTCCTTCCAAAAAGGCTCATAGGAAGCACAGTTCTCCTTCTCCGCCACGGCGCATTTCTTCTCCTGCGCCACCCAGCGGTTGCCGCCCCAGGCCGTCATCCGTTTCGCCTGGCCGCACCGCTGGTAGCCGAACATCTGGCCGTTCACCGGCGGAGGAAGCTCCCCCTCCCGGCCATCCTCCCGAGATGGCCGATGAACCTATCGACCCAATGGACGATGACTGTCCGCCTACTGATAGCGGCGGCAGTGCTCGCTCGAAGCCAGGCCCTCAGCGGCCTTCGAAGTGACCCCTTCTTTCATCTTCCTTTTCTTACGATGGCACTTATTCACTGGAATATTCGCAGCGTTCGCTCCAACCGAGAGGACTTGAAGTTGCTGCTCCGCTTGCACCGTCCGCTCGTCGTAGCCCTCCAGGAAACGAAGCTACGCCCATGCGATCAAATTGCCTTGGCACACTACACCTCTGTGCGTTTTGACCTACCCCCTGTGGTAGGTATCCCAGTTCATGGAGGGGTTATGTTGCTGGTCCGGGATGATATTTACTACGATCCCATCACGTTGCACACCGGCCTGCAGGCAGTTGCCATCCGCATTACTCTCCCCACTTTTACGTTTTCTTTTTGTACCATTTACACTCCATCGTCATCTGCCGTTACCAGGGCAGACATGATGCAACTTATTTCTCAGCTACCTACACCATTTTTGTTAACTGGAGACTTCAATGCCCACCATCCCCTTTGGGGCTCTCCAGCATCCTGCCCGAGGGGCTCCTTGTTAGCAGACCTTTTCAACCAGCTCAATCTTGTCTGCCTACTTTTCTTTCGGACACATCTCACACCTATTCCCATTTAGACTTCTCTATATGTACTCCCCAACTTGCACGCCGGTTTGAGTGGTATGCACTTTCTGATACATATTCGAGCGACCACTTCCCGTGTGTTATCCATCTCCTGCAGCATACCCCCTCTCCGTGCTCCTCTAGTTGGACCATCTCCAAGGCAGACTGGGGGCTCTTCTCTTCCAGGGCGACCTTTCAGGATCAAACCTTCCCAAGCTGCGATCGTCAGGTCGCCCACCTCACGGAAGTCATTCTCGCTGCTGCTGAATATTCCATCCCTCACCCTACTTCTTCTCCACGTCGCGTACCGGTCCCCTGGTGGTCCGCAGCATGTAGAGACGCTTTACGTGCTCGTCGACGTGCTTTACGCACCTTTAAACGCCACCCTACAGTGGCGAATTGTATCAATTATAAACGATTACGTGCTCAGTGTCGTCGTATTATTAAAGAAAGCAAGAAAGCCAGCTGGGCTGCTTTCACAAGCACCTTCAACAGTTTTACTCCATCTTCTGTTGTCTGGGGTAGCCTGCGCCGGCTATCTGGCACTAAGGCCCACTCACCAGTTTCTGGCTTGAAGGTCGCGAATGACGTCCTTGTGGCCCCTGAGGCTGTCTCCAATGCCTTCGGCCGCTTTTTCGCAGAGGTTTCGAGCTCCGCTCATTACCACCCTGCCTTCCTCCCCCGCAAACAGGCAGAGGAGGCTAGGCCACCTACCTTCCGCTCCTCGAATTGTGAAAGTTATAATGCCCCATTCACCATGTGGGAACTCGAAAACGCACTTGGCCGATCACGGTCCTCCGCTCCAGGGCCTGATTCTATTCATATTCAGATGCTGAAGAACCTTTCTCCTGCGGGTAAAGGTTTTCTTCTTCGTACATACAATCGCATCTGGATTGAGGGACATGTTCCCGCATGCTGGCGCGAGTCTATTGTTGTCCCGATTCCTAAGCCAGGGAAGGACAAGCACTTGCCTTCCAGTTATCGACCTATCTCGCTTACCAGCTGTGTCTGTAAAGTGATGGAGCGAATGGTTAACTCTCGATTGGTTTGGCTGCTCGAGTCTCGACGCCTACTTACCAATGTACAATGTGGATTTCGTAGGCGCCGCTCTGCTGTTGACCATCTGGTTACCTTGTCGACCTTCATTATGAATAACTTCTTGCGGAAGCGCCCGACCGCGGCTGTGTTCTTTGATTTGGAGAAGGCTTACGACACCTGTTGGAGGGCGGGCATTCTCCGCACCATGCATACATGGGGCCTTCGCGGTCGCCTCCCTCTTTTTATTCGTTCCTTTTTAATGGATCGACAGTTCAGGGTACGTGTGGGTTCTGTCCTGTCCGACACATTTCGCCAGGAGAATGGGGTGCCACAGGGCTCAGTTTTGAGCGTCGCTCTCTTCGCCATCGCGATCAATCCAATAATGGATTGCCTCCCAGCTGATGTATCAGGCTCCCTTTTCGTGGACGATTTTACCATCTATTGCAGCGCGCAGTGTACACGTGTCCTGGAGCGCTGTCTTCAGCGTTCTCTTGACCGTCTTTACTCCTGGAGAGTCGCCAATGGCTTCCGTTTTTCTGCCGAGAAGACGGTCTGTATTAACTTCTGGCGCTACAACGAGTTTCTCCCACCGTCCTTACGACTCGGTCCCGTTGCTCTCCCAATCGTGGAGACAACCAAATTTTTAGGCCTTACCTTTGACAGGAAACTTAGCTGGTCTCCACATGTGTCATATTTGGCCGCCCGTTGTACCCGTTCTTTAAATGTCCTCCGTGTTCTTAGTGGTATGTCGTGGGGAGCGGATCGAACCGTCCTACTTCGTCTATATCGGTCGATCGTCCGCTCCAAGCTGGATTATGGGAGCTTCGTATACTCCTCTGCACGGCCATCCATCTTACGCCGCCTCAACTCCATACAACATCGGGGTTTACGACTTGCGATCGGAGCATTTTATACTAGTCCCGTAGAGAGTCTTCATGCTGACACTGGCGAATTGCCATTCACCTACCGGCGCGATATACTGCTTTGTCGGTATGCCTGTCGGCTACTGTCAATGCCCGACCATCCGTCTTATCGTTCCTTTTTTGACGACTCTCTTGACCTTCAATACGGGTTGTATGTCTCTGCCCTGCTACCCCCTGGAGTTCGCTTTCGTCGCCTCCTTCAACACCTTAATTTTTCACTCCCTGCAACCTTTCGAGTGGGCGAGAGCCACACGCCACCTTGGCTCGAGGCTCAGGTCCACGTTCATCTTCTCAGCTCGCTCCCAAAAGAGGTTACCCCCGGTTCGGTCTACCACTCCCGTTTTTTGGAACTTCGTTCGAAGTTCATTAATATGACTTTCATTTATACAGATGGCTCTAAGACCAATGACGGGGTCGGGTGTTCCTTTATTGTCGGGGCACAAAGTTTCAAATACCGGCTCCATGGCCATTGTTCGGTCTTCACAGCTGAGCTCTTTGCCCTCTACCAGGCTGTTCTTTACATCTGCCGCCACCGACATTCTGCTTATGTCATCTGCTCCGACTCCCTGAGCGCCATCCAGAGCCTCAGTGATCCGTACCCGGTTCACCCTTTCGTACACCGGATCCAACGCTCTCTTCAGCAGCTGGTGGACGTCGGTTCTCCGGTTAGCTTTATGTGGGTTCCTGGCCATGTCGGTATCCCTGGGAACGAAGCTGCAGATGCCGCGGCAAAGGCTGCGGTCCTCCAGCCTCGGACAGCTTCTTGTTGTGTCCCTTCGTCCGATTTTAGCAGGGTCATTTGTCAGCGCATTCTATCGCTGTGGCATGCCGATTGGGCTGCACTTACAGACAACAAGCTTCGGGCCTTAAAACCTCTTCCCGTGGCTTGGACGTCCTCCTCACGCCCTTCTCGGCGGGAGGAGGTAGTTTTGGCCCGGTTAAGAATTGGACACTGCCGGTTCAGCCATCGCCATCTGCTGACGGCTGCGCCGGCGCCGTTCTGCCCATGTGGGCACTCGCTGACGGTTCGACACATTTTAATGTCCTGTCCAGATTTTAACACACTGCGTCTAGATCTTAACCTTCCAAGTACTTTCGATGCCATTTTAGCGGATGACCCACGAGCAGCTGCTCGTGTTTTTCGTTTTATCAATTTGACAAACCTCTCAAAGGACATTTGATGATGCTGTTTTTTAATCCTATGCCTGTCAGTCTGTCTTTTATCGTGTTTTCCCTTTTAGTCGTTTTAAACTTGTGCCTCGCGGTGCATTCTTAACGTAGTCAGGGCGCTAATGACCATTGAAGTTGTGCGCCCTAAAACCACAAAAAAAAGAAAAAGTTCTGAGACTGCTTTGATGCAGCTCTCCATGCTAATCTATCCCGTGCAAGCTTCTTCATCTCCCAGTACCTTCTGCAACCTACATCCTTCTGAATCTGTTTTAGTGTATTCATCTCTTGGTCTCCCTCTACGATTTTCACCCTCCACGCTGCCCTCCAATACTAAATTGGTGATCCCTTGATGCCTCAGAATATGCCCTACCAACCGGATCCCTTCTTCTAGTCAAGTTGTGCCACAAATTTCTCTTCTCTCCAATTCTATTCAATACCTCCTCATTAGTTAATGTGATCTACCCATCTAATCGTCAGCATTCTTCTGTAGCACCACATTTCGAAAGCTTCTCTTCTCTTCTTGTCTAAACTATTTATCGTCCATGTTTCACTTCCATACATGGCTACACTCCATACAAATACTTTCAGAAACGACTTCCTGATATTTAAATCAATACTCGACGTTAACAAATTTCTCTTCTTCAGAAACACTTTCCTTGCCATTGCCAGTCCACATTTTATATCCTCTCTACTTCGACCATCATCAGTTATTTTGCTCCCCAAATAGCATAACTCCTTTACTACTTTAAGTGTCTCATTTCCTAATCTAATTCCCTCAGCATCACCAGATTTAATTCGACTACATTCCATTATCCTCGTTTTGCTTTTGTTGATGTTCATCTTATACCCTCCTTTCATGACACTGTTCATTCCGTTCAACTGCTCTTCCAAGTCCTTTGCGGTCTCCGACAGAATTACAATGTCATCGGCAAAAAATGATAAATACTAAATAGCAAATTATTGTTGGTGATCGGATTTGAGCTGGCAATCCGGATCACGCCAGCCGGTGGGTATAACCCCGAGACCATATTGCGCGCAGCACAAATTGCGGCAATGTATACAGTTTTTATGCTTATGTTGTTAATATTTGACATTTCACATTTGTGGTCAATGAATGTTGCACAAACTGAGTAAAGGAACTTCCAACTGTGTGATATGAGAATACCACGTCAGTTGTGAATTGTGGGTTGTTTCCAGGAACTATGCGACATCATCTGTAGAGCAAGTAAATACCACTACTTCCGGGACCGATGACCGTAGCAGTCTGGTCCCTTTAATCCCACAAACCAGCCAACCACTACTTCCGATTTCCGAGATTATATTGCTAGCCCCTCTTTTACTAGACAGCTGTTAAGCAGTGTTCCAGTAGTCTGTCAGATATCCTGGGGGGATGTGGACATTGACTACGAGAAACATAACATCTGCGTAGTGTAATTGTTTAGCAACTGTTAGTTCAGAAAGTTCACTATATGTAGTATATTACGTTGGGATGAGGACTGCACCTTGAAGAATTCTGTGTGAGCCTTCCGTCCAAGATTAGGTCCAGCAATGGAGGGTGAAGCTTTGACAATGCCAGCCACGCAGACATACAGGTGCGAGCGCTCAGGGTTGAAGATAACAGTATTCTAAGTCTGAACAGACACATACACATTTCCCTACACGTAACACTGCAATCTCCCGAGACTGAAACATTTCTTACCTCATGATTATACGTGTACCATCAGAAGCATTAGATCTGCCATACATCTTCAATGAATTGCTGCTTACAGGAAAGCTCCCAGTGATGTCGGGCACAGGAACATACGTACGGAAGCAAGGAAGAAGGCCCCTCACACTGGGTCTTAAAGGTCAAAAAAATGGCTCTGAGCACTATGGGACTTAACTTCTGAGGTCATCAGTCCCCTAGAACTTAGAACTACTTAAACCTAACTAACCTAAGGACATCACACACATCCATGCCCGAGGCAGGATTAGAACCTGCGATCGTAGCGGTCGCGCGGTTCCAGACTGTAGCGCCTAGAACCGCTCGGCCACTCCGGCCGGCTATTAAAGGTCATTTCCACTAATCTTACACATAAGCAAAATTTTGATATTCCTTGTTAAAACATGACTACCGAACGAGTATGGTAGGTACCTGTCGAGTATTCCAAGAGCACAAAGCTTATGTCTTCGTATACCGACTTGTAATCTGCGGTGAAGGAGCAGTTACGGACAAATGCGACCAAGGAGTCACTCATATTCGCCTCCTTTTTCATCGGGGGTTGCTGAGAATACACGAAAAAAATTTTTTTCACCATTTTTTCGCTGTCAGCAGCGGATTTACAAATAACTAACCACATCAAATTTCTCGCGGTATACCTAGCAGTGTCATCTTCCCGTTTTCAAAAATTTTATCCGTTATCGACAAACATCCCAAAAACATGATTTTTTGATATCAAAACGGAGGCGCGGATTCCAAGACGGATATTTGCAGCAAATGGCTGAAATTTTTGTAATATCTTCATGAGATCCTGATCTTAACGGACGATGAAAATTTTCGTCATATCTTTATCCCTTTCCGAGATAAAGAGGTTCGAGGTTACCCTACTTGTACACGTAAAATGCGTACGTGAAATCCAGTGAGAGGCGGAAACGTTTATAAAGTGACTTGAAGCGAAGAAATAGTCTATAAAGTGTTTTCATTATCATCAGAAGGGCTCTGGGAACCACATATTGTGCTGAAGAACGTGCAAACTTTTTGTGATCGTAAAATCCTGTCTGAGTTGTAAATTTAGTTTCGCTTTATTTCAATTTCATATCAGTAAAATTGTACTGACTTATCAAGTTCTTTTCATCTACATCTACATCCATACTCCGCAAGCCACCTGACGGTGTGTGGCGGAGGGTACCTTGAGTACCCCTATCGGTTCTCCCTTCTATTCCAGTCTCGTATTGTTCGTGGAAAGAAGGATTGTCGGTATGCCTCTGTGTGGGCTCTAATCTCTCTGATTTTATCCTCATGGAGGGAGCAATATACTGCTTGACTCTTCGGTGAAGGTATGTTCTCGAAACTTTGACAAAAGCCCGTACCGAGCTACTGAGCGTATCTCCTGCAGAGTCTACCACTGGAGTTTATCTATCACCTCCGTAACGCTTTCGCGATTACTGAATGATCCTGTAACGAAGCGCGCTGCTCTCCGTTGAATCTTCTCTATATCTTCTATCAACCCTATCTGGTACGGATCCCACACTGATGAGCAGTATTCAAGCAGTGGGCGAACAAGCGTACTGTAACCTACTTCCTTTGTTTTCGGATTGCATTTCCTTAGCATTCTTCCAATGAATCTCAGTCTGGCATCTGCTTTACCGAAGATCAACATTATATGATCATTCCATTTTAAATCACTCCTAATGCGTACTCCCAGATAATTTATGGTATTAACTGCTTCCAGTTGCTGACCTGCTATTTTGTAGCTAAATGATAAAGGATCTATCTTTCTGTGTATTCTCAGCACATTACACTTGTCAACATTGAGATTCAATTGTCATTCCCTGCACCATGCGTCAATTCGCTGCAGATCCTCCTGCATTTCAGTACAATTTTCCATTGTTACAACCTCTCGATACACCACAGCATCATCTGCAAAAAACCTCAGTGAACTTCCGATGTCATCCACCAGGTCATTTATGTATATTGTGAATAGCAACGGTTCTATGACACTCCCCTGCGGCACACCTGAAATCACTCTTACTTCGGAAGACTTCTCTCCATTGAGAATGACATGCTGCGTCCTGTTATCTAGGAACTCCTCAATCCAATCACACAATTGGTCTGATAGTCCATATGCTGTTACTTTGTTCATTAAACGACTGTGGGGAACTGTATCGAACGCCTTGCGGAAGTCAAGAAACACGGCATCTACCTGTGAACTCATGTCTATGGCCCTCTGAGTCTCGTGGACGAATAGCGCGAGCTGGGTTTCACATGACCGTCTTTTCCGAAACCCATGCAGATTCCTACAGAGTAGATTTCTAGTCTCCAGAAAAGTCGTTATACTCGAACACAATACGTGTTCCAAAATTCTACAACTGATCGACGTTAGAGATATAGGTCTATAGTTCTGCACATCTGTTCGACGTCCCTTCTTGAAAACGGGGATGAGTGACGTGCCCTGCTGTACCAGGGAAAAGAATGGAACCAGCGGAAAATGCTCCCATCAAAGCACAAGAAAGGCAAATGTGCTCCTGTTTAAAAAAACAGTGTCTGGAAAGAGTAGTACCAACTGCCTCATTAGACAGTGACAATGAGAGAAGAGGGGAGGAATAGTAGGAGGACAGAACGAAGGAGGCTGGGGGTGTCAGGCAGGAGGCAATGACAGTCAGACACAAAGAGAGAATTGAAATGAACTGATGTGAATGAGTGAGTGAGAATGGGCAGTGGGAGTGGATGGGTGCAGCTAAGAGCTGATTTTAAAAAAATTAAAAAAAAACGCTGAGAGCTTCTTAAGTGCGTAGTTTTCCTGTTGAGTAACAAACAAAAATAGTATTTTAAAACGTGCTTAATTATAATTGACGTTTGTGAATTCGGCGGTTAGCCACGTTGGATGGTACCTCAAGGGGCAGAGGGGTAAGCAGCGCAACCGCTCCAGGGATAGAGGATGTGAGAGGGAGAATGTTTTATTGTTTGCCTGGCAAGTCACGGACGTGCGTGAGTAGAAGGAAAATTGCATTCAAAACATTTGGTACACATTTGGGATCGTGAGTCATATTTCATAAAGCATTTAAATATAAACACAATTGCTGTTATTAATAAGTCATCCGCTCACAAAGACACACAATAACACTTGGTCAGGCAATTACAGTGGTATAGCTTTGGGGTCGCTGAGGCTGGCAGCAATCTGGAACAGAGAACAGTCTGCACCAAGTGTTCCGAATGGAGCCGACTTTAAACATGGGGGCCGGCGGCAAACTTATCGTCTCTTTACTATAGTTAGTGTATGGGGAGATCACAGCATATTAATTTATGTCAAATAATAAGGGGTACTCCAATCACTTGTAAATAATGTGAATTTCACATCGAGATTTCGGTCACTGTGGGCCGTGTTCAGTGCACTGAATTTGCGTTACAACATTGAAACCATTTACATATGCACATAGTTCCAACTGGACTGCTCTTGTCAAAGGTTAAGTGGGAGTATGTACTCTAACCTTGACACGAATAGTCCAGTTGTGATAATGTGCGTTTATAGTATAGATGTGGTTTTAATGTTTTAACTTATGTTTACTGCGCTGGAGATGGCCACACTGTCGCCGAAATCTGGATACGCAATGAACATTTGTGCGACTGATTACTGTCCCCCTTACTACTTAAAATACTGTCACTGGGCACAGCTGTTTCCCCATCGAATCTTATTTATGTAGGGTAGCGGTTAATAAACAAGATCGGAACAAATGCGGCCTGAGGTGCCATTCCACAATGACAGTATTGGTCTGCAGCAAAAAAGTTTGGCGGCCACTGGACTAGTAGCTTGAGCGAGGTACAGTTAGGGGAGCTTGTAGGAGTGAGGTGAGATGCATCTTATAAAAGGGCACGAATACGTTCGCGTGCCAAAATTTTTGGAAATATTTTTGAAGGCGCTGAGGAAGGTAGAATGAGGCAGCAGATACCCCACTTTTCAGTCAGTCCTGTAAACAGGAGCATATTCGCCTATTTTGTGCTCCGATAGAATCATTTTTACGCTGGTCATAGAAAGTCTTTCCGACTACTGGATGTTAAATCAACTTCTCCAGATCACAACAGTGGAATATCAGCCTGATTCGCTGCCTCAGTTTTAAGCATTGTAACATCGTTCACTGTACTCTTCATCCAATTTTTATTTTGCCGTGAAATGCACACTAGCAACCGAATCAAAGTACCAATACCGTCTATTAAGCGCTTGCCAAATGTTGATGGGTCCAACTTGTGGAAACAAATGCGTTCCAAACGTAGGCTTAAACTCCACGGCTCACATTAGTGGAAAACGAAAGTAGGAGCAAACTTATTTCTTGTGTGTTTGGTATGGCTCCATTCAATACATACATTATCCAAGAAACAATACACCGTGAGAGAAAGAAAACATATTTAATCGCGGTAATTAACATAAAACCACCTCGACTCTAAGCGCAGTGTTCGGCCCATATCCAAAACATATCGGTCCGACGCAAAGAAGAAAAAAAAAAAGTTTGCATGAAGCGGAACGACGTGGAAACGCACTGAGTATGAAATGGCGTTACATGTACCACAGTGATTCCGAAACTACTATGCAATGCAGGACTATTAATTTTTAGAGTTGCAGGTATTTTCCTATTAGAATTCGTTCAAGTGGAGCATTTATTGTTGTAATTACATTTTTTGTTGACAATATTTACGTTTAGATGTGTTATCACATTCCTTCTGAAGAACTCACACCTGAAGAGGCCCTCGAAAATACATTCCTGTTAAAGTATTGTTTATATGTAAAAATTTAAATTTTGAAGTACGGTAAGGAACAGGAATTAAAATGTCTCCCAGAGCAGCATCACACGAAACAAACAAAGGTGTAGCCGAATAACAGGTATCGGCATGTCTGCTTGTATTTCGACTGTTTCGCGCGTCACGCTGGCCCATTTCGCACGTGTCGTCTCAAACCGCCTGCGCACGGACTTCGTCGAACTAAATGGTACGTCAAGGGGTTAAAAGATCCGCTTAAAAATACTGCACTCAAGACATTTTAGGCTCTGTTTTGTTCGATATCATTAACCTCACTGTAGGACACGTACTTTTTAAAAGTCCTTGCTTTTACAGTAACAGCAAATAACTTCTTTGGTTGGTTGTTGGGTTGATTTGGGGGAGAGAACCAAACAGCGAGGTCATCGGTCCCATCTGGTTAGGGAAGGATAGAGAAGGAAGTCGGCCACGCTCGTTCAAAGGAGCCATCCTGGCATTTTCCTGAAGTGATTTAGGGAAATCACGGGAAACCTAAATCAGGATAGCCGGACCGTCGTCCTCCCGAATGCGAGTCAAGTGTGCTAGTCACAGCGCCGCCTCGCTCGTTAATAACTTCTTTATTGCCAGAGTTGTCAAACTACAATTTCTGTTTCTTCCACAAGTCCGTTGTCGTTTTTTCTTCTTCTGCATCTCCGCATGAAGATGGAGCAGTAATAAGAATTATTTAAACTTTGGCCTTGGAATCCTCTTTTTCAACTACCTCTGTCGGCAAATTATTCATTGCCATATTTGTTGAGTAAAACGATTCTTTTCAACAACAATATCCTGGACTTCAAGTGAGGACACCTTATTCCAGATCTCTTAACCGTTTTGGTGAAATGTTATCTAGATACCTTGGAACTTGAGCCCATAATCTGTTCAGAGTTCTATCACATGTGAATTCCGCCGAATACCTACTTGTGCTGACAACCTTGCATACTACTGAACACTTTATTTGACGACTTCATGTTAAGAGCAGCTCACACATTACACTACTCGATACACAACGAACGGACATGACGACAGACACCAGATACACATGGCGCATAGGACACAATAAGGCAAGACAAAGAAACAGTATAAAAAAGACTGACAAAAGGGCCGGCCGCAGTGGCCAAGCGGTTGTAGGTGCTTCAGTCCGGAACTGCACTGCTGCTACGGTCGCAGGTTCGAATCCTGCCTCGGGCATGGGTGTGTGTGATGTCCTTAGGTTAGTTAGGTTTAAGTAGTTCTAAGTTCTAGGGGACTGATGACCTCAGATGTTAAGTCCCATAGTGCTCAGAGCCATTTGAACAGACAAAAGTTTATGGCTCAAAGAGTCCACAGACATTGATTTGACTGCTTTCATCAAACTCAACAACTTTGTTTAACAGTACAAAGTTTCGGCCTTTTATTAATGAATAGCCACGCTGTTTCACTCGACTGTTTACAGCTGCATGCTGTATGATTAAGAGTAACCACAAGTGACACATATTGGTCA
This sequence comes from Schistocerca cancellata, assembly GCF_023864275.1. Lineage (NCBI taxonomy): Eukaryota > Metazoa > Arthropoda > Insecta > Orthoptera > Acrididae > Schistocerca > Schistocerca cancellata. Next base: position 105,303,660 of record NC_064633.1, on the reverse strand, counting down.
GTGAGAAAATTTACTGCCATAGGTCATTCAGTATGATTTATCTTGGTGGGCACTAAAGGGTCATAATTGTCAAGAGAGTAGCAGTATGAAATGTTTTCATTATGATTTAAAATGTTTTCATGATGATTTAATTACACACACTCGAAGACAAGAACGACGAAACGACGATGCAACACAAAGAAGAAATTATCTGAATGGGCTGGTAATCAATAGATATTAAGTATGTCTACAGACAAACTGATGATTACAATTTTAGGAAAATTGGATGATTCATTCAAGAGAGAGAGTTTCACAAATTGAGAATGTCAGTAATGCGGTGGTCCATCTCTGGCTCTTATGCAAGCAGTTGTTCAGCTCGGTAGTAATTGGTTGACCTCCTGAGTTATATCATGCCAAATCATGTCCAGTTGACATGTCAGATCGTCAAAATCTTGAGGTGGTTGGAGGACTGTGAGTAGGGGGATAGACTATGTTCTGGCGCTTGTTGTTAGTGTGGGCTGCATACGTTCAGGGGAAAACTTGATTGATTTATGATTTCTCCCTTTTCCGTTAACGTATTGTTCTGTCAAGTGGTTTATGACCCCCTTGGGATTGATTTATGAACCCCCTTGCCAATCAATACAAGCACACTTTTGATATCAAATGTACAACACCTACTGTTTATAAGGTTCAAACTTTATTATGGTTCAGAAAATATGATATGTTAACAACAGTCCTATAAAATGATCGTCGGCAGCTTAAAATGCATGCAAGGAAATGACAACATCTTACAAGGAAATGAACACCGCGATCAGTAGCCAGAGGAGATGTAACAGTCTTATCGCAGGTTACTACTGCCCTTGGTAACATTCTTCTTGCACAATGAAGTTATGGTCCAGTTTTAGGTTGTATTGTTCATGTGCAGGATAATATGGCCGTTTCGCCTTCACATCGTCTATGGAATGCCTCCTCCTTCCACTATTAAGGTGTGTATATATAGCATCAGTCCAGATCACACAGGTCGCTCTCATTTCATGGTATTTTTTCTCCAATTTTCTCTATTCTCAGTCAATTTCCGTAATTCTGCTAGGTTTGCACGATTTTACATATTTCTTCATATTCCTCCCAATTTATTGTATTTCCAAAGAATTTTTCATCATTATACTTCGAATTTTACCCATTTTATATCATGTTTCATATTTTTTGACAGTTTTCCATATTTATATGGTCATATTACTGACAATACCCATGTGTTGTTTGATTTTCTATGAGAATATTTGCGCGTCTTATATACCAATCTACCAAGACCTCCCCTCCTCCTGATGATCCACATGCATGCTTTTTGGATACGATGATCATGAAAAGCATAGTAACAGTCGCTTTGTACCTATATGAGGCTTAGCGAGTGGTGCAGATAATGAATGTAATGGAAACTCGAAATCGGGGAACAATTACATGTATTGGCCTGACCCATCAGAGACCCTGTCTACAGATTCATGTAGTGCTGCACTTGATGGAAACGCAAAGTCTGGAAACAGGTAGTTCTACACATTCATTTGACTTACAGTCCATTGTGTAGGGATCTGCAATGGGGAGTTGACATGTGTACAGAGTTGACTTCTGTTGCTGTTTACATGGCATCGAGATAGATGGCGCTACAAATACTGTTTGTTAGTGCGGTAAATATCTAGCAGTGGCATGACAGAGTTGGAAATATCGCTTAAAACCACGTTCCATACTTGAATAACTTTCTAAATTCGGTGATAAGGACGATTTTATTACGAGCTTACACGACTGGCGATGTATACCCACACTTTGACCTGTTAATACACACCCCAGCGAACACCGTCTATATTGAATGTCGCGGTATTTGTGTAGAACAACCACTTCATTAGGAAGTAACACCATATCTCGATTTATAAGGCATGTATAGTTTTTAACATGGATATCGTCAGCAACTCTTATTTATGCCTGTACAACCAAGACTGCTTCTTATGAAGGGCGATAGAACATAGTCACTGTGGTCGTGTTTTTAATAGCGCGATCGTATGTTGCCAGCAGTAGATTCCTTCAGCGGTCAGTTTCAAATGTCTGTTCTCAATAGTGTTACTCGAAAAGAACATTTTATTTCCTTCAGGGATTCCCATTTGAAATACCTGTCGAGTGTTATCCGACCGCAGAAAACAAATTACTCACCATGCAAAGTGACTCTCTTGATCAGTTTAATTAATTAACCTATCAGTTTGATATCTATGACATGATGTCACGGATATGATTTAGGAGTTGGAGTGGTAATGAGCCATTTTTTTGTTGTGGCGATATCTTTTAACAAAATTTCAATCTCCCACCTACACAGGGAGAGAGGACCATCATAATAAAATCAGATGTATTTCCGAATTTATAAAGTGCTACAGGTATATACCTGATATTTACAACCTTAAGAGACTTGGTACGTGTCGAACGATTTGGTTACTTTAAGGAAGCTTCAAAAGTGAAGAGGAATCCTGTGACAGAGATAGATCTTAGCATTCCGTCATGAGTAAAAAATGAATTTAATATTCTGGTCCTGTGATGCAGGACGTAGCAGATATTAAGCTGATTAGAACAGATTTTTTAACCTGATGATAGAATACTTAGAAGAGGAAATATAGCTATGCCATACTATTACAGCATTTTCACAACATGTAACGATACGTCAGTGATATGAAAATGCATGTATGCCCCGATTTCGTCTGTCTTCGAAAATAACTTGAATAAAAGGGAGAAGTATATACACAAATAAAAAAGGTTCTCCATCACCTTGATTCCTAGAGTTCCCCCCTTTTTATTGCTCGTGAAAACCACATATTGCATGTTGTACTACCATACAGTGAGACCTTCAGAGGTGGTGGTCCAGATTGCTGTACACACTGGTACCTCTGACACCCCATAGCACGTCCTCTTGCATTGATGCATGCCTGTATTCGTCGTGGCATACTATCGACAAGTTCATCAAGGTACTGTTGGTCCAGATTGTCCCACACCTCATCGGCGATTCAGCGTAGATCCCTGAGTGGTTAGTGGGTCACGTCGTTCATAAACAGCCCTTTTCAATCTGTCCCCAGGCATGTTCAATAGGGTTCATGCCTGGAGAACATGCTGGCCACTCTAGTCGAGCGATGTCGTTATCCTGAAGGAAGTCATTTGCAAGATATGCACGATGGGGGCGCGAATTGTTGTCCATTAAGTCGAATGCCTCGCCAATATGCTGTGGGCACTATCGGTCGGAGGATGGCATTCACATATCGTACATCCGTTTCGGCGCCTTCCATGACCTCCAGCGGTGTACGTTGGCCCCATATGATGCCACCCCAAAACAGCAGGAGACCTCCACCTTGCTTCACTCGCTGCACAAAGTGTCTAAGGCGTTCAGCCTGACCAGGTTGCCTCCAGACACGTCTCCGACGATTGTCTGATTGAAGGCATTTGTGACACTCATCGGTGAAGAGAACATGATGCCATTCCTGAGCGGCCCATTCGGCATGTTGTTGGGCCCATATGTATTGCGCTGCATGGTGTCGTGATTGCAAAGATGGACCTTGGACATCGGGAGTGAAGTTGCGCATCATGCAGCATACTGCGCACAGTTTGAGTCGTAACACAACGTCCTGCGGCTGCACGAAACCCGAAAAGTATTATTGGACATGGTGGCGTTGCTGTCAGGGTTCCTCTGAGCCATAATCCGTAGGTAGCGGTCATCCACTGTAGTACACTCCTGGAAATTGAAATAAGAACACCGTGAATTCATTGTCCCAGGAAGGGGAAACTTCATTGACACATTCCTGGGGTCAGATACATCACATGATCACACTGACAGAACCACAGGCACATAGACACAGGCAACAGAGCATGCACAATGTCGGCACTATTACAGTGTATATCCACCTTTCGCAGCAATGCAGGCTGCTATTCTCCCATGGAGACGATCGTAGAGATGCTGGATGTAGTCCTGTGGAACGGCTTGCCATGCCATTTCCACCTGGCGCCTCAGTTGGACCAGCGTTCGTGCTGGACGTGCAGACCGCGTGAGACGACGCTTCATCCAGTCCCAAACATGCTCAATGGGGGACAGATCCGGAGATCTTGTTGGCCAGGGTAGTTGACTTACACCTTCTAGAGCACGTTGGGTGGCACGGGATACATGCGGACGTGCATTGTCCTGTTGGAACAGCAAGTTCCCTTGCCGGTCTAGGAATGGTAGAACGATGGGTTCGATGACGGTTTGGATGTACCGTGCACTATTCAGTGTCCCCTCGACGATCACCAGTGGTGTACGGCCAGTGTAGGAGATCGCTCCCCACACCATGATGCCGGGTGTTGGCCCTGTGTGCCTCGGTCGTATGCAGTCCTGATTGTGGCGCTCACCTGCACGGCGCCAAACACGCATACGACCATCATTGGCACCAAGGCAGAAGCGACTCTCATCGCTGAAGACGACACGTCTCCATTCGTCCCTCCATTCACGCCTGTCGCGACACCACTGGAGGCGGGCTGCACGATGTTGGGGCGTGAGCGGAAGACGGCCTAACGGTGTGCGGGACCGTAGCCCAGCTTCATGGAGACGGTTGCGAATGGTCCTCGCCGATACCCCAGGAGCAACAGTGTCCCTAATTTGCTGGGAAGTGGCGGTGTGGTCCCCTACGGCACTGCGTAGGATCCTACGGTCTTGGCGTGCATCCGTGCGTCGCTGCGGTCCGGTCCCTGGTCGACGGGCACGTGCACCTTCCGCCGACCACTGGCGACAACATCGATGTACTGTGGAGACCTCACGCCCCACGTGTTGAGCAATTCGGCGGTACGTCCACCCGGCCTCCCGCATGCCCACTATACGCCCTCGCTCAAAGTCCGTCAACTTCACATACGGTTCACGTCCACGCTGTCGCGGCATGCTACCAGTGTTAAAGACTGCGATGGAGCTCCGTATGCCACGGCAAACTGGCTGACACTGACGGCGGCGGTGCACAAATGCTGCGCAGCTAGCGCCATTCGACGGCCAACACCGCGGTTCCTGGTGTGTCCGCTGTGCCGTGCGTGTGATCATTGCTTGTACAGCCCTCTCGCAGTGTCCGGAGCAAGTATGGTGGGTCTGACACACCGGTGTCAATGTGTTCTTTTTTCCATTTCCAGGAGTGTAGTAGCCCTTGGGCGGCCTGAGCGAGGTATGTCATCGACAGTTCCTATCTCTCTGTATCTCCTCCATGTCCGAACATAATCACTTTGGTTCACTCCTAGATGTCTGGACATGTCCCTTGTTGAGAGCCCTTCCTACCACAAAGTAACAATATGATAGCGGTAGAACCGCGGTATTGACCGTGTGGGCATGGTTTAACTACAGACAACACTAGTCGTGCAGCTACTTCCTGGTGGAATGACTGGAACTGATCGGCTGTCGGACCCCATCCGTCTAACTCTAATAGGCGCTGCTCATGCATGGTTGTTTACATCTTTGGGCAAGTTTATCCATCTTTGGGCAGGTTTAGTGACATCTCTGAACAGTCAGAGGGACTGTGTCTATGATACAATATCCAAAGTCAACGTTTATCTTCAGGAGTTCTGGGAAACGGGATGATGAAAAACTTTTTTTGATATGTGTATTTCGCGTGGGAAATTCAAGGTGTATTATCAACATCGCTGTCTAGGATGGTTAAAGTGAATTTTTAAACTAGGGGGAGGGGGTCTATGTCAGAGTGGAATTGGTTAAAACTATTGTATATATCCAAGCTGCAGCTGTTTGTCTTTCAATACGTGGCAGCCGTCAGCATGAGTGGTCAAGAGGCTTCGGAAACGGGAAGTCTCGGATTAGCTTGGGCTGTGAAGTGAAGTGCAGTTAGGTACAAAGGACGCGCATCTGCCTGCTCTTGTGTGTGGCAGGCAGGCTGGTGAAGTGAACGGTGTGCTGGGCAAGTGGCGGCAGAAGCAGACATGTATGTTCCGTGAAAAGATTCAATATGATGGGTGTTTGTGATGGACCGCTATTCCTTCCATCTAAATTCATTGATTGACTGCTTGGTGACAGTGTCTCTCTGACCTCTGAGTGTTTCTTCTGGCCGGCGTGGATAGGGCTACCAAGCAATCGTCGGATGCCACATACTTTGCGATCGCGAGTTTGTGTGATTGGTAGGATTTTTTCACCTAATATGTTTGGTGGAAATGTTGTAGAGGAGGGTGTTCGTATTGTCAAACGTCATTGTACACAAGTTCTCGGCTATATTTAGCACTATGATCTATTTGTGGCGGAAATTTCATTGCTTGATTTGCAAAATGATCGCGTATGAGACTCAAATGTTGAAAATCTGTTTTTATTATGAAGGATCCTAACAAGGTGGGGGTGAGTGTTTTAAGCGATCTATTTGACTCCTGTAAATTGTTAATCAATTAATTTGATAGGGTAGTAGAAATGGACTACATCACTCTAATTTTTATGTCGAAATTGCGCCAGCTCTCCCTTCACTACCAGCATTAGCCAATAGGAGCACAATATTCTGAGAAGAGATGAAAACATTTGTCTGCATGTTTGGAGATTTTGGTTCACACAAACACACACACACACACACACACACACACACACACACACACACACACACACAAGCAGGAAGAGATAGAGAAGAGAGCAAGTCTGGAATTTCCCAATCAACATCATGCTGCTACTTGATGCTTTGTTTAGGGCCACCAGATCAAAGGGGCCGCCATCCTGTCCGTGGTCAGTTGTATTTAGTACTGTGATATGTAATTAGGACCTCAGGCGGCTTTTGACCTACATTGCAGCGTTCTGACAACAGAGACACTCGCAGGAGACCCAAAGCAGTTGCTACTATATTGCACTTTCCATTCCTCGGTGCTTACAGTTATTATATCAGGGGAAGTGGCGATGGGGGATGTGAACTATACCTAGATGGAGGAGCCCTGTCTCGAGCAAACTGATTAAATAAAGAATATGCATCAATATATTACTGACATTGATTTGAATTTCATATCACAAGATCCTTCCTCTCCAGAAGAGTGAGTCTTTTTGATGCCAATTTCCAGATGAGGGAGGAGAGGGCGGCAGGGGGGGGGGCTTTGGTAGAGGAGGGAGGAGTTAATTAATTGATTAGTTTAAATAATTAGTTAATTAATTTTATTTCAAAAGTGTGCTTGTATTGGTGAGAGGGGTGGGGGAGGGTTGGAGGTTTCCAGTCGGGCAGGCAAGGAAGAGGGGAAGGTGAAGAGGTGAAGGGTTTTGCAGAAGGACAGATTATTCCCAGGGTGTCGTAAATCAACCCCCAGGGTGGTCATAAATGACTTAGCTAAACAGTTGGTTAAGGGTGGGGGAGGGGTGATAAATCAACCAAGTTTTCCCCTGAATGTGTGCAACCTGCACTAACAAAACGCGTCAGAACATAATTTATCCCACTACTGCCCTGCCCATAATGCATTCTTTATTTGGGAGAAACTGGGCGACTTTGCTAGTCAAGGTAGGGTTTGGCAAGCACGAAGACAAGCAGTACAATCACTTGCCATAAGCAGGTGGACATTATCTTGCTGGAATGTAGGTCCATGGTGGTTTACAGTGAGGAGCAGCAAAATGGGGCATAGAACATTGTCAACATCCCGCTGTGCTATAAGGGTGCTGTAGATGACAACTGAGGGTCTTGCTATGAAAAAAATAGCACCACAGACCATCACTCCTGGTTGTCGGGCCGTATTGTGGGTGACAGTCAGGTTGGTATCCCGCCACTGTCTGGGGTGTCCCTAGACGTCTTCACTGCTCATTGACGATCAGTTCAAAGCGAGACTTATCACTGAAGGAATTCTACTCCAGTCAATGAATTTCCAGGCCGAAGACGTGTGTGGAGATGCCACGGACAGTGATGGCTAGGGTGCCATTTGTTTTCATAAGAGGACTTCTTTGGTTGTCATCCGCGGTACGTAAACGATTTTCTATGCTACAGTTTTGGCCCTTTATGGCAAACTACCTTGGGCTTGCATTTCAACAAGATAGTGCCTGCCTGCACTTGATAAGAGTTCCTGCACTGTGTCTTCGTACTTGGCAAACCCTATCTTGGCCAACAAGGATGTCTTCCAAATTGAGAGAGCGTTATGGAGCTGCCCCTCGAACCAGCACGGGATTTTGACGATCTAATGTGAGAACTGGACAGAAGTTGACCTTGTTCAGGACATATAACAAATCTAGCAATCAATGCCAAGCCGAGTAACTGCTTGTATAAGGGTCAGAGGTGGACCAACGTGTTATTGACATGCTCAATTTGTTAAGGTCTTTCTCTTGAATAAATCGTCCAGTTTTCCTGAAATTCTAATCATTCGTTTGTCTGTACATGTGCATCCCATCTACCAATTTCTGTTCCATTTAGATAAATACTTCCTGGTGCGCCGTTTCGTTTGGTTTTCCCCCCTTAGAATGTGTAATATGAAGCTCCATGTAAGCAGTTAATCATGTTTTTACATGCCAATGGGTGAAGATAACGGGGCAGTTGATCGGTCCCAATTAGTCCATCTGGGGCCAGAACGGCGGATCTTTCACACATGATAGAACTACAGGAAAAGAAACTGGAAACTGGATATGCAACTGTAGAGATAAGGCTACCAAATACTGGGAGTCTCAGCATATTGGAAATGTGACTCAGATGGGAAGACTGGAACGCTGTATATAACAATAATGTGGAAAGCTGGGGAAGTTTCCTTTCAGCTTTGTCGTAGCTTAAACTTCGGCTTGTCCAGAGGTTCACGGGAAGGTGATTGTTAAGATATTGTAATAAATAGATCACGAAAGAGATCAGGTATGTTTGGGAAGATTTAAAACATTTATCTGAAAGATATCGAAGTATAATAATGAAGCAGACATATGGAGAAAGAATATATAGCAGGATGACACAGCTAGCAAAATCTAAATATTATAAATATTAAATTCGAACCTATTCATATATTTGTATGACAGTTCGGCGGGTCACACTCAAATACAAAGAGGAATGTATCTAATAGGACAGAGTGGGAATATAATGCTTACTGTCAAAGGAAAAAAACTGATTGACCCGTGTACTATGTTTCACAGTTGAAATCGGTATTATGTAAATATAGTTCATAACGAATGAAACAAATGGACGCATTGGCTAAAAAGAGTAAAACGTCACCAGAAATGATAAAATGCCTGTTACTTTTTCCAACAGGTTGCACAGGAGTTATCCATGTAATCAGATCAGTGAAAAATAAAAATACAGAGTGCATAGATGGAATACCTGCAAAACTTATCTAACAATGCTCACAGCGTAATTTTTTTCACATGATACTTTGCCTTCGGTAGCTTCGAAGTTTGCCGATGATAGTTGTCTTCAAAATGTTGAAGGATATGGCGAATATGTGTCACATAATGTACTTTACACTGTCAGTCTCTTCATTTATTTATAATCAGCGATTCTTGTCTGATGATCAGCTTTGTCACAAGTAAAAAAAAAAAGTGTTTTAAGCATATGAACCTGGCGAACAGTTACTAATATGTAGTCTCACACTATTTGGACACAAAGTGTACCCAGTGGTTATCATTAAAGTGCAGCTACTCGTAGACATCCAGTGCGGGTTGTAATTATTGTATGGCAGCTAAACTTGGTAGATGTTCTAATGCGTTAATGCGGAATCGATTTATGCTGGTTCCAGTTTTTGGCACCAGGTGCAAATCTGGCTTTGTGAATGCAAGAAAGATGTATAGAAATGTTTCCATATGTGATGGATTAGGAACAGGTGGTGTACAGAAAAGGTTAAACAAATGAGAAAGGCATAAATTGATTTTTTATTAACCTTACGCGATGTATCAGAAACGTGAATGAAATGCTGTACAGCGTCAGATTTGCACCTGGTGGCCAAAATTTGAACAAATTTTTCTCACTGTAAATCGGTTCCGCATTAACGTAAGAGCATGCCTACCAAGTTTCGCTACAACACGATAATTACAGCCCACACTGGACCTTCGTGAGTAACTGCACTTTAATTGTAACCTCCCGATACATTGTAGATTGCTAAATCACAATCAGAACACGAAGCAAATGACTGATATTGAGTGGCTAACTGAGCGAGACAATCGATATGTGTTGACTGAATCTTTGTACGTCATGCCTGTTGAAAGATGTGCATACTGTTGAAGAAAATATGTTATTACGTTTTTTGATATCAATATAAAAGATAGCGAAATTAGAGGACACAAAATTACAATAGACAAAAGAGCAAGGCTGTTAACTATGAGATGTATAACCACTGTTTTATGAAGCTGATTTCTTAAATGCAAGAATTTCCAAGACCTTGCAAAAAGCTTTGAGAAAATAAAATTTTCCGAATTGAATAATTAACAAACTGACAAGCCATTTTAGTGAAAGTGGGCATTTTTGGAATCAGAAAAATTCAGCCTACAAATCTATGGTGCTGAGTTTTGGAAATAATCGCCATTTAAGATCGGAACTTCCTAGATTGGTGAAATTATCATTACAAATAAGTTTTGAAATATCAAGTTTTTGGAAAAAGTAAAACGTTTGTTGGAAAGAGGAGAATAATGGCCTTTAAATGAGTCATATTACTTTTAGAAATAAACTGCTATCTTCTCACTGAAAATTTCACCTCCACATGTTTCATATGAATTGTAAATTGTGAATATTCCTTTAACTAAAATATTTCCATAATGAGTGAATGTAGTATTCTCATCAGTGGTGTGAAAATTACCAAGGGTAGTTTTAATTAAATTAAGTAAAAATAGGAAATTAGCTATTTTGTGTAATTATGGTATATATGCTCTTAGCAGAACGAGATCAGATAAAGAGAAAAAATCATCTTAATGGTCAGGAGTGTTATGAAAACAAGTTACCTCTGTTACAACAGCACGGAGTGAAGCCTCTGATATTCCTAGTAGAAGGCTCTGTTCCGAACATTTGTGAAAGTGAGTAAAGGTGGTGACAGGGAGAGCTCCTGGACACTATAGACCTGTAATGATTACTACATCTACCTAATTAAAAACTGTAGAAATGACCATAAAGACACAGTGTTATAAAATTCATAGGAAAACAAAATATCCTGGATGAGACACAACATGGATTTAGTCAAGGGAGGTCTATCAACACAGTAGTAACAAGCTTCTTGGCACGCACAATCAAAAGGATTAGAAGAATGTGAGAGGTCTGTAGTGTATTGTTCGCCCCCCCCCCCCCCCCCCCTCATAAGCTTTTGATTGTTCATGCCGCACTACACTCTTGGATCAACTGCGTAGATATAGTATTGGGAGTGCTGTCAGTCCAATAAAATTATTTGTAGGAAACAGAGAATAAAATGTAGAATTAAGATACAATATAAACAGTTTGGTACAACCTTTTTACTTTGATTTTCAAGTGGCAAGGTATGGGGTAGTGCAAAGTTTTATACTCAGTCTAATACTGCATGTGAAAAATATGTTGGCATCACTAAAACAAAATTTAACCATTAATTCAGATGATGCATCACTTATTGTACATAGTTGGTCAATAAATGATTTAGAAATAAGAATTGTGGACAGAGAAGGGGCAAATTAATATTTAAGTGGAAAGAAACTATTTATAAGTCAAAACAATGTACATGAAGATACTTACAAAGAGAACCACAAATGAAGAGAGAGAACATATGACTTCTGGATATATTAATAGTAGAAGTTGAGATTAATAAGTTCTTTGGTTTGACAATAGACAAATTTATGACTTGGAAAAAGCATATAGAAAACACTTGTTCAAAACTAAGCAGCAATGCATTCTTGATGAAGAAAATGTCTCACAGGGTTGATGCAAATACGGTACTGAATATGTAATTTGGACTTACAAATCAACATTTATTGTACACGTATAATAATATGGGGTAGGACAACAAATGTACGTATTACCAGGCTGCAAAAATAAAGAGCAATCAGTCGTATTGGAAGGTTATCAGCAAGACAGTCCTGCCAACTCTAATTTAAAGAATTTAAAAAATTGACAGTCCCCTCTGTGTATGAATATGAAACAGCAGCGTTTCTCAAAGTAAATTGTACACTTACAGTAAACAGAGAACTGCACAATTATACCATTAGACCGTGCATTATGAACAGGTGTTCGATCGTGTTGAAAAATGCAATCGCCATCTCCGAATTGCTCGTCAACAGTGCGAAGCAAGAAGGTGCTTAAAACATCAGTGTAAGCCTGTACTGTGATAGTGCCGCGCAAAACGACAAGGGGTAGAAGCTCCCCTCCATGAAAAACACGACCACACAATAACATCACGGTCTCGGAATTGTACTGTTTGCACTACACACACTGGTAGATGACGTTCACTGAGCATTCGCCATACCCTCACCCTGCCATGGGATCGCCACATTGTGTATCGTGATTCGTCATTCCACACAACGTTTTTCCACTGTTAAATCGTCCAATGTTTACACTCCTTACACCAAGCGAGGCGTCGTTTGACATTTACCAGCGTGATGTTTGGCTTAGGAGCAGCCGCTCGACCATGAAATCCAAGTTTTATCGCCTCCAGCCTAACTGTCATTGTACTTGCAGTGTATCCTGATGCAGTTTGGAATTCTTGTATGATGGTCTGGATAGACGTCTGCCTATTACACATTACGGCCCTCTTCACTTGTTGGCGGTCTCCGTCAATTAACCGACGAGGTCGACCTGTACGCTTTTGTGTTGTACGTGTCCCTTCACGTTTCCACTAAACTATCACATCGGAAACAGTGGATTTAAGGATGTTTATGAGTGTGGAAATCTCGCGTACAGACGTATGACCCAAGTGACACCCAATCATCCGACCATGTTCGAAGTTCGTGAGTTCCGCGGAGCGCCCCATTCTGATCTATCACGGTGTCTAATTACTACAAAGATCGCTGATATGAAGTACGTAGCAGCAGGTGGCGGCACAATACACCTAATATGAAAAACGTATTTTTTTTTGGGGGGGGGGGGTGTCCAGATACTTTTGATCTCATATATGCCATGTTGGCCAGCTGCGCACAGGCAATTTTCATGTTTGATCAAGACTTGAGTGTTGCAGCAGAAAGTGATACTGGGTGCCTGTATATACTGAATTGAATTGAAAATACAGTTTTGTTTGCCTGTATTTCATTTATTTATACATAGATGTTTATCTTTGTCTATAAGGTAACTAATTTCGAAATTTCATTTTATATCCGTTTGTATTATATACTTCTGTTTTAAAAGCCTGTAAAAAATAACGTGCGTTACTTAAGTGCGCGGAACTGCAGAAATATTTTAAGTGCTCGAATTGAAATTCACCCTGTATCTGTAAATATAATTAGCATAAACAGTATTGGTGTAAACAGTGATCTACGAGTGAGTAAATAAATAACAGAAATAAAAATTATTTCTGGATAAAATAATCCGGGAGTTGGGCTTCAACCATGTCTGCAATATCCAAGTCTGACGGGTAAATGGTATGTATCAGGTGTAGTAGGCTTGTTCTGTTAAACACCACTGGTCATGCATTCCATCAGAGGATTTTAAGTCCCATTTGGAGACTTCAAGATACACACAATTCTGCCTGTAATAAGCGGCATTTGGATCCAGGTGGCCTAGGGAAAGTTGACGTTTTAAAGCTATAACAAGCTTGCAGATGTTGACAGTTGGGTCCACCCTCGTGTTCTGAGCCAGATTAATGTCCCTGACACTCCAAACTTGGCGAGTTAGTTGTAGTATGTTATACCATAACTTGTGGGACTGGCACATATGGGTTTTGAAAATTGGTGGCATCAAAAATTGTGTCAAGCGATGTAAGAGCTTGAAAAAAGCCTCAGTTATTGTTTTATTGTAGGGATTCTTGTCACGGCCCTGCTTCCCTCTCCCACAGTTGTTTCGTGACATTGGCTCTTGGCACTCCGAAAGACGTATCCCCGCCATTACCTGCGGCGATATTGACAATAATCTGTGGTGCTGCATTGCCAGTAAATGTTGTGGACATAATATGCCGAGTGCAACAGGTTAGATTTAGCTGCTGATCGTGAGGAATGGCGTGAGCTCAGTATTGTTGAGCACAGGGTTATTACAAATGATTGAAGCAATTTCACAGCTCTACAATAACTTTATTATTTGAGATATTTTCACAATGCTTTGCACACACATACAAAAACTCAAAAAGTTTTTTAGGCATTCACACATGTTCGATTTGTGCCCCTTTAGTGATTCGGCAGACATCAAGCCGATAATCAAGTTCCTCCCACACTCGGCGCAGCATGTCCCCATCAATGAGTTCGAAAGCATCGTTGATGCGAGCTCGCAGTTCTGTTACGTTTCTTGGTAGAGGAGGTTTAAACACTGAATCTTTCACATAACCCCACAGAAAGAAATCGCATGGGGTTAAGTCGCGAGAGCGTGGAGACCATGACATGAATTGCTGATCATGATCTCCACCACGACCGATCCATCGGTTTTCCAATCTCCTGTTTAAGAAATGCCGAACATCATGATGGAAGTGCGGTGGGGCACCATCCTGTTGAAAGATGAAGTCGGCGCTGTCTGTCTCCAGTTGTGGCATGAGCCACGCGTGAAACTTGCCCACACGTGTTCAACCGTTTCTTCGCTCACTGCAGGCCGATCCGTTGATTTCGCCTTACAGAGGCATCCAGAAGCTTTAAACTGCGCATACCATCGCCGAATGGAGTTAGCAGTTGGTGGATCTTTGTTGAACTTCGTCCTGAAGTGTCGTTGCACTGTTATGACTGACTGATGTGAGTGCATTTGAAGCACGACATACGCTTTCTCGGCTCCTGTCGCCATTTTGTCTCACGGCGCTCTCGAGCGCTCTGACGGCAGAAACCTGAAGTGCGGCTTCAGCCGAACAAAACTTTATGAGTTTTTCTACATATCTGACCATATGTCAATGAATGGAGCTACAGTGAATTTATGAAATCGCTTCAATCATTTGTAATAGCCCTGTACTTATTACTGCATTAGCATGCGACTAAGAATCCATCAAAGACAGATCTCCTTGCCCTGAGACATTATTAATAATACTAAATTCCTATGCCATTCTCCTTCTGCGATACTGCATTCTTAATCTGCTTCACCATTGCAGTTGGGACGTTTAATGTACACTATACTTGACCAAAGTCGTGGGATAGCAATATGCGCATACACAGATGGCGATCGTATCTCAGACACAGGGTATGAAAGGGCAGTGGATTGGCGGAGCTGTTGTTCATGCTCAGGTGATTCGTGTGAAAAGGTTTTCGACGTGATTTGGCCACACAAGGGAATTAACAGACTTTGAAGGCGGAATAGCAGTTGGAGCTAGACGCATAGGACATTCCATTTCGGAAGTCGTTAGGGAATTCAGTATTTAGAGATCCACAGTGTCAAGAGAGTGCCGAGAATGCCAAATTTCGTGCATTACCTCTCACCAAGGGCAACGCAGTGGCCGACGGCCTTCGCTTAACGAGTGAGAGCGGCGGCGTTTGCGTAGAGTTGTAAGTGCTAACAGAGAAGTAAGACTGTGTGAAATAACAGCAGAAACCAGTGTCGGACGTACGGCAAACATATCCGTTAGGAGAGTGCGGCGAAATTTGGCATTAATGGGCTATGGCAGCAGACGACCAACACGACTGTCTGTACTAACAGCACGATATCACCAACAGCACCTGTCCTGGGTCTGACCATATCGGTCGGACTCTCGACGACTGGCAAACTATGAACCGGTCGGATGAGCCCAGACTTCAGTTGGTAAGAGCTGATTGTAGGGTTCGAATGTGGTGCAGACCCAACGAAACCTTGGACTCAAGTTTTCAACAAGTACCTTGCACGCTGGTGCTAATGGCATGGGCTGCATTCACATGGATTATTGACTGAAAATGGTTTATGTTCCCAAACGACAATGGGATTTTTATGGATGACAATGCAGCATGTCACCAGCCCACAGTTGTTTGCGATTGGTTTGAAGAAGATTCTAAAAAAAAGTCTAGTGAATGATTTGGCCATCCAAACTGCCCGACATGCGACATGATCGAGAGGTCAATTCTTGCACAACATCCTGCACTGGCAACATTTTCGCAATTATGGGTGGCTAGAACCTTGCCTAGTACGCAGTGCGGGTCTCCCGCATCGTCCCGTACGCTTCTCGGAGTATGGGACCTCATCGTCATAGGGGCAGCATCGCTCTGTATTTCTGGTGGGGACTTCCAGCGACATTTTAGTCCCTTCCACGTCAAGTTGCTGCACTACGGCAGGAAGGAGGTGGTCAGACATTATATTAGGAGTTAGCCCTTGACTTGTCACTCCGCTGTAAGGAACGCCGAATGAAGTGAGGTGGCAGAGTGGTGAAGATACAGAACGCGCATTCGATGGAGAAACAGCGGTTCAAACACTTGTCAAGCCGCCGCGCGGGGTAGCCGAGCTGTCTATGCGCCTTGTCACGGTTCGCGGTTCCCCCCGTCGGAGGCTCGAGTCCTCCCTCGAGCATGTGTGTGTGTGTGTGTGTGTGTGTGTGTGTGTGTGTGTGTGTGTGTGTGTTGTCCTTGTTGTAAGTTAGTTTAAGTTAGGTTAAGTAGTCTGTAAGCTTAGGGACCGATGACCTCAGCAGTTTGGTCCCATAAGACCTTACCACAAGTTTCGAAGCTTGTCCAACCATCGTAATTTAGGTTGTCAGTATATTTTCCGTGAACTGATTAGGGTGAATGCTGGGATGGTCCCTTTGAGAAGGGGACAGCTAATTTGCTTTCTCATCGTTCCCCGTATCATGATTGTGCTCCATCTCAATGACAGCTGGATGTAAAACACGACATTTCCATCACTTTCAATATAACGATCACTACAAGGCTGAACTGCCACATATGGAGCTCCTGGTTTGGCTCTTGCATTGTTTGCTGAAATGTCCAATGCAGAGCCAGTTGTAAGTTCGGTATAATGGTGCTATCCCTGGTATCAAAATCCTGTACATAACACAAGTTGCTAAATCTGGAGAACCGAGTGTTAGCTAGTACTTCTCAAGCCCAGTAATACACATTTGGTTATCTTGCACCACCTTTCTGATAGATCATTTGACAGTGCGGCTGATCCCGGCGGAGGGTCGAGTCCTCCCTCGGGCATGGGTGTGTGTCTTTATACTTAGGATAAGTTAGGTTAAGTAGTGTGTAAGCTTAGGGACTGATGACCGTAGCAGCTAAGTCCCATAAGATTTCACACACATTTGAACATTTTTGATTTAGATCATTTGACACTGTCAACAGAAAAACCAACAACACAACAAATTGAATGTTGTCAACAGCTATGCTTTAACAATGTATCGTATGACTCTACAGCTGTGAGCTGGTACATGGAATATAACACATTCAAATGCTTTTACTACCTTCTATGCGTTAATTAATACGTAGGCTGTTTTAACTGATTTCAGTTGCATTTCAGTCATGTTGCCAGCATTGCAGATATTAACATCATTTCCTGAAAATGGGATTTTGGGGAGTAAATTTCTTTACCAGCAATTATAGGATAAAGATCCCATTTACTCTCGACAAAACCTTAAATAGCTCCATGGGTGCGACTGTGCTGCTGTCTCTGAAACACTTCTGCAGGAACAGCTTGTACTCCAGGACTACACTATTGGCCATTAAAATTGCTACACCAAGAAGAAATGCATATTATAAACGGGTATTCATTGAACAAATATATTATACTAGAACTGACATGTGATTACATTTTCACGCAGTTTGGGCGCATAGATCCTGAGAAATCAGTACCCAGAACAACCACCTCTGGCCGTAATAACGGCCTTGATATGCCTGGGCATTGTGTCAAACAGCTTGTATGGCGTGTACAGGTACAGCTGCCCATGCAGCTTCAACACGATACCACAGTTAATTGACAGTAGTGACTGGCGTATTGTTACGAGCCAGTTGCTCGGCCACCATTGACCAGACGTTTTCAATTGGTGAGAGATCTGGGAAATGTGCTGGTCAGGGCAGCAGTCGGAACATTTTCTGTATCCAGAAAGGCCCGTACAGGACCTGAAACATGCGGTCGTGCATTATCCTGCTCAAATGTAGGATTTCGCGGGGATCGAATGAAGGGTAGAGCCACGGGTCGTAACACATCTGAAATGTAACATCCACTGTTCAAAGTGCCGTCAATGCGAACAAGAGGTGACAGACGTGTAACCAATGGCACCTCATACCATCGCGCCGGGTGATACGCCAGTATGGCGATGACGAATACACGCTTCCAATGTGCGTTCACCGCGATGCCGCCAAACAAGGATGTGACCATCATGGTGCTGTAAACAGAACCTGGAGTCATCCGACAAAATGACGTTTTGACATTCCTGCACCCAGGTTCGTCGTTGAGAACACCATCGCAGGCGCTCCTGTCTGTGATGCAGCGTCAAAGGTAACCGCAGCCATGCTGATAGTTCATGCTGCTGCAAACATCATCGAACTGTTCGTGCAGATGGTTGTTGTCTTGCAAACGTCCGCATCTGTTGTCTCAGGGATAGAGACGTGGCTGCACTATTCGTTACAGCCATGCGGATAAGATGCCTGTTATTTCGACTGCTAGTGATACGAGGCCGTTGGGATCGAGCACGGCGTTCCGTATTACCCTCCTGAACCCACCGATTCCATATTTTGTCGCAATACGATAAACCGCAATCGCGATAGGCTGCAATCCGACCTTTATCAATGTCGGAAACGTGATGGTACGCATTTCTCCTCCTTACACGAGGCATCACAACAACGTTTCACCAGGCAACGTTGGTCAACTGCTGTTTGTGTATGAGAAATCGGTTGGAAACTTCCCCATGTCAGCACGTTGTAGGTGTCGCCACCGGCGCCAACCTTGTGTGAATGCTCTGAAAAGCTAATCATTTGCACATCACAGCCTCTTCTTCCTGTTTGTTAAATTTCGCTTCTGTAGCACGTCATCTTCGTGGTGTAGCAATTTTAATGGCCAATAGTGTAGATGCACTCGTCACCATTCTGTTGTGCTATTAGGAAAAGTACGGCTGATGAAAATATCTGAGCCCTTTTTTACCTGAGTTTCTTGATTTTGCATTGTGTCACTTGGCAAATTCCTGGAGTTGTCAGATCGCATTGTGTGATTGTGTTTCCTATGTGGTTAAATATTGTATACTACTTCCGCTGGTGTGCCTTGAGGAGCTCCTGTCAATGACTGTTGTATAGTACTGTAGTGGGTTCACAAGAGCAGGAAATGTAGTCCAGATTATCTACCTTTCGCAAAGATCCAGCTAACCATGTTGAATTGCTGTCATGGCAGGGATGCTTCTTGAGTGGCAGTGTGTATCACTAGCACTTGACTATAAGTAATGGAGTGCTGTTTACTGAATGAAGTGAAAACATGTTCTGTAACTTCAAGTAAGCTAGTTAACTGACTGTGCTCGGGCGTAATGCGAACTTGAGCACTATTGAATTACCCCAAATATTTGAAGTGATTAAAGCCGTTAACATCTATAGTAACAGAATTGCCTTTGCTAATTAATTTGGTTGAGATGTGAAGTGTGGGAGTTAAAAATAGCAGAGAAGAACCCAAACCTCGAATTAAGTAAACATATAAAAATGAAGATTCATTGAAGTAATTTTGTAATGACGAACAGAATTGCACATGATTGACTGGTTTCGAGAGCTGCTACAACAATAATTCAGCAAGAGAATAAATTTGACAAGACTTGCATGTGTGTGGTGGTAAGTATTGGACTGCTGGTGCATTTTGCTACAAAATGATTATGCAGTGAAGCAATACGGAACCTTCCTAGGAGCCCACTGTTATTCTCTGAAGAGGCAAAGAAACTGGTACACCTGTCTAATATCGTGTAGGGGCCCCGCGAGCAGGCAGAAGTGCCGCAAAACGACGTGGCATGGACTTGACTAATGTCTGAAGTAGTGATGGAGGGAATTGACACCATGAATCCTGCAGGGCTGTCCATAAATCCGTAAGAGTACGAGGGGGGTAGAGATATCTTCTGAACAGCATATTGCAAGGCATCCCAGATACTCAATAATGCTCATGTCTGAGGAGTTTGATGGGCCAGCGGAAGTGTTTTAACTCAGAAGAGTGTCCCTGGAGCCTCTCTGTAGCGATTCTGAACGTGTGGGGTATCGCATTGTCCTGCTGGAATTGCCCAAATCCGTCGGAATGTCCAATGGAAGTGAATGAATGCAGGTGTTCAGACTGGGTGCTTAGGTACGTGTCATCTGTCAGAGTCGTATATAGACATATCAGGGATCGCATATCACCCCAACTACACACGCCCCGCACCATTACAGTCTCCACCGGCTTGAACAGTCCCCTGCTGACATGCAGGGTCCATGGATTCATGAGGTTCTCTATACCCGTACACATCCATCCACGCGAAACAATTTGAAACGAGACTCATGCGACCAGGCAACATGTTTCCAGTCGTCAACAGTAGTGTGTTGGTGTTGATGGGCCCAGGCGAGGCGTAAAACTTTGTGTCGTTGTCGTGCAGTCATCAAGGGTACACGAGTGGATCTTTGACTCCGAAAGCCCATATCGATGATGTTTCCTTGAATGAATGGTTCGCACGATGACACTTGTTGATGGCCCAGCATTGAAATCCGCAGCAATTTGCGGAAGGGTTGTACTTCTGTCACGTTGAACGATTTTCAGTCGTCGTTGCTCCCGTTCTTGCAGGATCTTTTTCCGCCCGCACCCATGTCGGAGATTTGATGTTTTACCTGTTTCCTGATGTTCATGGTACATTTGTGAAATGGTCGTACGGGAAAATCCCCACTTTATCGCTACCTCAGAGATGCTGTGTGCAATCGCTCTTGCGCCTACCATAATACCACGTTCAAACTCACTTAATCTTGATAACCTGCCTTTGTAGCAGCAATAACAGATCTAACAAATACGCCACACACTTGTCTTATACAGGTCGGGCGCTAATGACCGTAGCAGTTTTGCGCCCTAAAACCATAACAAAACAAAAAAAAAATAAACAAAAAAAACACTTCTCTTATATAGGCGTTGTCGACCGCAGCGCCGTATTCTGCCTGCCTACATACAGGGTGTTTAAAAAATGACCGGTATATTTGAAACGGCAATAAAAACTAAACGAGGAGCGATAGAAATACACCGTTTGTTGCAATATGCTTGGGACAACAGTACATTTTCAGGCAGACAAACTTTCGAAATTACAGTAGTTACAATTTTCAACAACAGATGGCGCTGCGGTCTGGGAAACTATAGTACGATATTTTCCACATATCCACCATGCGTAGCAATAATATGGCGTAGTCTCTGAATGAAATTACCCAAAACCTTTGACAACGTGTCTGGCGGAATGGCTTCACATGCAGATGAGATGTACTGCTTCAGCTGTTCAATTGTTTCTAGATTTTGGCGGTACACCTGGTCTTTCAAGTGTCCCCACAAAAAGAAGTCACAGGGGTTCATGTCTGGCGAATAGGGAGGCCAATCCACGCCGCCTCCTGTATGTTTCTGATAGCCCAAAGCAATCACACGATCATCGAAATATTCGTTCAGGAAATTAAAGACGTCGGCCGTGCGATGTGGCCGGGCACCATCTTGCATAAACCACGAGGTGTTCGCAGTGTCGTCTAAGGCAGTTTGTACCGCCACAAATTCACGAAGAATGTCCAGACAGCGTGATGCAGTAATCGTTTCGGATCTGAAAAATGGGCCAATGATTCCTTTGGAAGAAATGGCGGCCCAGACCAGTACTTTTTGAGGATGCAGGGACGATGGGACTGCAACATGAGGCTTTTCGGTTCCCCATATGCGCCAGTTCTGTTTATTGACGAAGCCGTCCAGGTAAAAATAGGCTTCGTCAGTAAACCAAATGCTGCCCACATGCATATCGCCGTCATCAATCCTGTGCACTATATCGTTAGCGAATGTCTCTCATGCAGCAATGGTAGCGGCGCTGAGGGGTTGCCGCGTTCGAATTTTGTATGGATGGAGGTGTAAACTCTGGCGCAAGAGACGATACGTGGACGTTGGCGTCATTTGGACCGCAGCTGCAACACGGCGAACGGAAATCTGAGGCCGCTGTCGGATCACCTGCTGCACTAGCTGCGCGTTGCCCTCTGTGGTTGCCGTACGCGGTCGCCCTACCTTTCCAGCACGTTCATCCGTCACGTTCCCAGTCCGTTGAAATTTTTCAAATAGATCCTTTAATGTATCGCTTTTCGGTCCTTTGGTTACATTAAACCTCCGTTGAAAACTTCGTCTTGTTGCAACAACACTGTGTTCTAGGCGGTGGAATTCCAACACCAGAAAAATGCTCTGTTCTAAGGAATAAACCATGTTGTCTACAGCACACTTGCATGTTGTGAACAGCACACACTTACAGCAGAAAGATGACGTACAGAATGACGCACCCACAGATTGCGTTGTCTTCTATATCTTTCACATCACTTGCAGCGCCATCTGTTGTTGAAAATTGTAACTACTGTAATTTCGAAAGTTTGTCCACCTGAAAGTGTACTGTTGTCCCAAGCATATTGCAACAAACGGTGTATTTCTATCGCTGCTCGTTTAGTTTTTATTGCCGTTTCAAATATACCGGTCTTTTTGAAACACCCTGTATATCTGTATCAGTTTCTTTGGCGCTTCAGTGTACTTTGAAGGGTTGAAATGATAATGGAAGAGAGTGAATACACTGATTGTCTTATTTAGTGGCTATTTCAGGACGAAAAGTGCATCAAATATTTGATGTATCATTTATGTTGTTTAGATTGGAGGTTCAATATGCACGCACATCAGTCATTTGCAGTTTGCTGTCCTTAATACAATTGGTATTATTCTTTCTGTGTACCCCATTTTATTCATTTGCAGTTCAGAGTGTGAAAATAGAGGGGAAATAACTAGGTGAAACTTTACAATTTGAGGAGGAGCTAGATTGTTGTGTGTCACTGCACTATCTTTAAACTTACATGTGAACATGGCTCTCTTGATTGTAGAGATGTTATTAACATACATATGTGAGATGGAAAGCGAAAAGGGACCTTGTGTTGGAGAAGTAAAATTTTCAATATTAGCAAAAACATATGATAGTCGGTTTTTTTGTATATTGTATTTTACTTCATTCTGTACACAAATGGATTTGAAAGTTGTTTGAATCCAGTAGGAGTAAACAATATCACTAAAAGCAATCGATGTCAGTTTTCTGAGAAAGGATGTCTTCTCGTTTTGGGGAAATTACAAGAGACCCACTTTATAAATCTTGCAGCTATCCATGCAGCGCTTCACAGAAAAGTATTTGCAAAATTTCTAGGCAAATTAAGGAGCTCAGAGTAGCTCTCTGTAAAAAACAACAATAATGCCAAACAACACACGCGATTCCTTTTTACATGAGAGTTATAAATGCCCACAGGTTTTCCATTATGTAGTTGGCACCCCAGAAATGCCACCTGATGACGTTACTGCAGCAACAAAAACCTACTCCTCCATTTCACATTAACTCTGCTGTTGCTGCTGAAGTGGAAAAGGTGAAGTTGTTGTGAATACATATGACTGGCTAAATGTCTCGAACAATGGTAATGCTAATAACGTGCTTCACATAACCAAATACAGTCCGTTTCAGTTCATCGTTAGCTACAAAGGTAGTGTACATTGCACAATGATTTTGCTGGAAATGAATTTGCGTACAGAATTTTTTTTTTTTCTGAATAAAATGGAACCGTTGGGCTGTCTGGTGCAGTAATTCCAGCAGGACTGGCAAGACAATGGAAAAAAAAATTATATTTTTAAAACATCAGGTCCTATTGCAAAGAGGAATAAAAGACATTATTTGTCCTGAGGTAAAACCAGAACCTCAACTCAGTGACACTGAGGGTCCTTAGGAAGCACCTGATCTACCAGATATTCCAAAACAAAGAAGAAGAGGCGGAAACATTGTTTGTGAGCGATCTTGAACACATTGAGACACAGGTATTTTAGAAGTGGAAAATCCGATAGTATAATCTGGTCTAATCTAATAAACTGTGGGATTTCGGTAATCTATTTTTTGGGGTTTTGTGAATTCAAAATTTTAGACGATTTTGGTTTCAAAATCAAAATTTGGTCCAAAGGTGCCGTAACACAGTAAAAATACCAGCATTTTGCCCAGAAAAGCTGTGTAGAGTACGCCAATTTTTCTTCAGATAGGGCGAATTTATTTGGTTTTGAATTTTTTGCAGTGTGCTGTGGGTCTGAAGGGTTTAACCATTCAATGTATAATGTTAACTTAAAAAAAAAAAAAGTCTATACCAGTTGACAAAGGACTTTTTGAGTGTAATATACAGAATGTGTTTCTTAAACATGTAAAATTAAACATTGGTAATAAAGTGAAACTTTAAAATACATTATCTCAAACACCTGCTTTCCATCACCGACATTTCAACATGTCGTAAGTCATTCAAATTTGGAGATAGATATCTATTTTTTTCTACAAGTTGCTCAGAATTTAACGCTGAAGGTAAACACCTGCTTTCCATCACCGACATTTCAACGTGTCGTAAGTCATTCAAATTTGGAGACAGATATCTATTTTTTTCTACAAGTTGTTCAGAATTTAACGCTGAAGGTAAAAATTACAATAGCTCAAAATCCAAACTGTTCGATAAAGGGCCCGATTTCTCTCTGTCTCACATAGAGGGTGTTCATAATTAAAGTTCGAGTTTTAAAACACTGTAGAAAGAGAACCACTGCTTAGAATTATGCCAGACTTGAACAACATATTATTGGCGCAGTGGAAACGTCAGGGAACAAAAGTAACGGAAATTTTTATCAGTAGATGGAGTTTTAACCGTCTTAACCGTAAGGGCTATAAATGATAGATGAATCGCAATATGACGGCTGTGGGTAGAGTTACTGTGAATCGCAATATGACGGCTGTGGGTAGAGTTACACAGTACACCATTCGTTCTGTTCAATATGCACGACTGCACAAGTTCGGCAGTCAATAGTTGTGGCACTGGGCACTGGGCACTGGGCACTGAACAGAACATCTTTCAAATAACCCCACAGCCAGAAGTCAAACGGATTAAGATCAGGTGATATGTATGGCCAGGCTGTAGGGAAACGATGGCTAATAATTCTAATATTTCGGCAATGCCCCTTGCAGCAGTTACTTCCCTGACTGTACAATGCGCGAAGCATCTTACATGAAAGTGATCTTATCCGCACACCGACACCATTGAAGGGTTGGAGTGACGTTGGTGTCCAAAAGACTATCATAGGGTTTACTAGAGATGCTACAGGTAATACGACCCATAGGACTCGTCTCCTTGAGAAAATACGGCCCTACGATAAACAGAGTCTAAGCCAGAACTGGTACTGGTTGATGTGCATGTGGATTTTCCGTTGCCTATATTCTGCAGTTCTGCATATTGATATGGCCTTTTAGCTGGAAATGGGTTAACTCTGCCAACAAAATGTTCCATGGCCATTCATTGTCCACTTCTATGCAAGCAAGAAATTCCAGAGTGAACTTTTTGTCCTGCTGGCATGTCAGCGGGAAACCACTGCTGAACATGGGTGATGTTTTGTAGGATTTTATGCGCTGTGCTCACAGACGTGTCCAACATTTGGACAAATTCCTGTGCGCTCCATGTTTGCACACCACTGCTTTAACCTTCCTGCAATACTGTGGCTACACCTTCGACAGATGTCGGATCGACTGCTTTCTTCCCTTTGCCACGTTGCAGTTCAAAAGAACCTTTCTTTTCGAATATTGTAGTAATTTACTCCAAACCCTTAGCAGACATCACACCAATTCCTTTTTTCGTATTCTTGAGTGTCCGGAATTTGTGCAGGGCCACTGGTGCACAGCCATTGATTTTGTAAAAGAGCTTTACCAGCAGCTTGCTATCCTTTGTGGAGACAGTCATGTTAAGTTTCGTTGACGCAAACTGTTGAACGATTTTGTGCCATGAATTTGTTGGTGTGCATGTTCTGACACTTTAACTATTGGTTCTCCTCCTTATTTTATGCTGTCTAAATTTGACGTCTTTCTGAGCAGCATTTCACTTTCCGCAGCATTTTGATACTGGAACTGGTGGCTGAAACTAAATCAGAATTTACTGACAGGTAATTGTTTGTAACACATACATATGTGAAATAACAATGAGTTGAAATAGTGGTGTATCTAAAGTATTTACAAAGCTGTTATGCTGTGAAAACAAATAAGAGTTTCCTAGTATTAATGAAGCGTTCACGTACACTTTGTGCCAGGGTTGTTAACAGTGTAAGGAGCAACAATATATAGCAAGATATCAGTCCTAATATGTCACTATAGGTGCAAAGATATTGGCAGGAAACAAGGAAAAACTGCTGGACTGAATCAGACTTCTTTCTGAATCTGTTTACAAAAAATCTAAGTTGTGTTTAAAGCTACAATTGTAAAAATAACAACTGTTGACCCATTATAAAACCTAATTTTACGCTGATTACAAAAATCAGGTATTTGGTAAAATAGAAAACTTTACTTGTGTCTTCACCGTTTCTTTACATTACATGACTGACAGAGAACTACTCTATGACATTTGTCCAAGTGGAAGGAAAAGTTGGTGACGGTGATGATATAAACTCTTACTAAAACTTTTTTAGTAAAATGAATGGAATGTGCCCATATCTTTTCCATTCTGTACAAGTGTTATTATGAAGTTATAAGATTGATGATATTGAATATTTCACTTTAATATTATAATTAATTCTGGAAAAGGGCTGTGGAATGTCACATAGCTGTCATTGTTCATTATTGCACAGAAAGTATTGGTGTATTTAAATTATGAGAACACTGTGTTTATTTATGGTTTATTTTACAGATTGGGCAGAAGAAGCAGTGGCCAAGGCAGAAATTCTTAGACTAATATACCAGGGACGGTTCCTGCACAGTAACGTGACACTTGGAGCTCTAGGTCTGCCGTTTGGCAAGACGACAGTAATGCATCTCGTTCCCAGGGAGAATCTACCAGAACCTAATTCACAAGGTAAATTTGAGTTTGCTATTTACAGTAACAATGTTCTCACCATGACAGGTGCCAACTGCCAGACACAGTGTATGTGACTGCCTGGATACTAATGCCATCTATAGTCACGAATAAATCAAAATCCAAAAACATACGTAGCAAATACAAACAGTTCTGCTATTGTTAATGTTAGAAGTTAACAGTGTCTTACATTGTCTCTAGCATCCAAGCAGTGTCTTATAATGTGTATACATGTGTATACTGAATATCAGGTATTTCGCAGCTCTCTCTCTCTCTCTCTCTCTCTCTCTCTCTCTCTCTCTCTCTCTCTCTCTCTCTCTCTCTCTCTCTCTCTCTCCATCTCCATCTCCATCTCCATCTCCATCTCTCTCCCCACCAACACCAACACCACCTTTCTTAAAAGCAGATGTATCATTCTGCCATCCATCAAGGTAATTTATCTGTACACCTTCACATTTGAGTACAATTGATCCTTGAAGGCTTACAAATCTAAAAACTAAATTTTCAGCAATCTGACTTAATGGACAATTGTGACCACAGTGCTACAGATTGCTGCTCACTCTATAAATGAGATGTTGAGACACAGACAGGCACGTTGAAAAGACTGCTTTACATAAGAGCTTTAGACTAAAAACATCTTCTTCTGAAGTAGAAAACACACATTCACACAAGCAGAACTCACACACACATCGGACTGTGGACAGCAACTGTGCCTGGCGGGAGCAGCAGTCTTGCATGGGTGGTGGGAGTAAGGAGTGGGCAGGGAGGGAAGGTGTGTAGCGATGTGTGGGGTAAAGTGTTTTGCTGCTTGTGGGAGCATGCAGCGACATGGTGAGGGACAAGGTAAGGCTGCTAGGTGAAGTCATGATGTTTGGATTGGGGGAGAGGGGGGGGGGGAGGTGGAAAGGGATGCAGAAAAAGAGAGAAGTAGAGAAGGGAAAAAGACTGTGGATATGTTGGCAGAATAGAAGGCTGTGTGATGCTACAGTGGGAGCAGGGAAGGGGATACTTAAGTGGAGGACAGGGACTAGTAAAGGTTGAAGCCATGGGGATTATGGGAAAGTAGGGAGAGTTCCCATCTGAATGATTCAGAAAAACTGGTGTTGGTAGGAAGGGCCCAGATGGTGCAGGCTCTGAAGCAGTCATTGAAGTGAAGCACATTGTTTTGGGCAGCATGTTCACCAACTGAGTGGTCCAGCTGTCTTTTAGCCACAGTGTTATGGTGGCCATTTATGCAGACAGTTTGTTGGTTGTCATACACACATAGGAGGCGGCTCACTGGTTGCAGCTTAATTAGTAGATCACACAGTTGCTTTCACAGTTAGCCCTGCCTTTGATGGGATATAAGATGCCTGTGATGGGAGTAGAGTTGTTGTTGTTGTTGTTGGTGGTGGTGGTGGTGGTAGGATTATATGGGACAGCTCTTGCATCTAGGTATATTGCAGGGATGTGAGCTATGAGGCAAGATGCTGTGAGCAAGTGTAGAGGAGGGACTAACAAGAATATTGCTTAGGTTCGGTGGGTGGCGGATTATCACTGTGGGAGCCATGGGAAGGAAAATGGATAGGATATTCCTCATTTCAGGGCACAACGAGAAGTACTCAAAACCTTTGTGGAAAATGAGATTCACTTGCTCCAATCCCGGGTGGTGCTGAGTCATGAGGTGAATCCTCCTTTGTGGTTGGATGGTGTGTATGAGGAAGGTGGTATGTGACCAGATAGACAAGGCACAGAAGGTCTGCTTCTGTACAAGGTTTGGGAGGCTAATTTTGATCTGTGAAGTCCTCAGTGAGACCCACAGGATATTTGGAAAGGGACTGCTTGAACTACTGAAGTGATGGCCGCAGGTGGCTAGGCCATATGAGTTCCTCTTCGATGGTGTCGCCATGTGATACCCTCACCCGGCCACCCTCCGTGTCACCGGTGTGCACCGTGAACTGTTTTTCTGCCCTGGGCTCTGCAAACTAACAGGAAGAGAATGTTGACACCTCTGTGGATCTCAAGGAGCAGGATCCTCCAGCCTCTGCACCCTGTCTTGTGAGTCTTCGAAGGCTGGCACTCGGCAGCCGCCAAGGTACCCCACCTTTGTTTTTTCGCTCCTCCCCTTTCCTCAGTATAACTCTCCTTTAATGGAATGTTCATGGCCTTTGATCGAGAAAGAGGATTTGCGACTGCTCTTGGAATCACAGCATCTGCTTGTTCTGTGCCTCCAGGAAACAAAATTGCATCCTCACACGTGCTTTGACCTCTCACGTGCCTTGACCTCTCACATTTCTTCCCAGTCTGCTTTGACCTTCCCTCAGAAGACAGCATTCCATCTCGTTGGGGCTAATGCTGCTCATCTAGAATGACGTTCATAGTCAATCCATCTCCCGCCGGGGGTGCCGACTTATAAAAAATATTGGGGGGGTGGGGGGGCCTACTGGAGGACTTGCCTGGGAAATGTTATAAATTTTAGATGGAAAAATAGTGAGTTTTAAAGTATTTTTAAGCATTATAGAGTCATATGATCAACATTAGAACCCCGAAAACTGAACTCTCGATAACTCGACACTCCGGGAAACTCGACAAGTCTGACACATTTTTTGGCTTTGAAAAAAGAAACGAAACATAAACACGCATGGTATTTTCGTAAAAGAACTAATTTAATTTACAATAATAATCATGTTTATAGACTATTACAGGGTAGTGAATATTTAGCTCTGAAAAGACTGAAATTATATTTAAATAAATCCTAAACTATCATTAAAAGAATAAAACATAAAATATTGCTGTCGCACAATAATAGCACTTTGATTAATAAATGAAGTAGCTAATTTAAGCTTACTTTGAATAAGGCTCAGGGTTCATTAAATAAAAACAATATCTCAAAGTTAATGCTTTAATACAGTTAATAAAGTTAGTATAATATGCCTAATACTTTCAGTCAAAAAGTATGTAAATAGTGGGTTTTAATTGGGTCTCACACATTAAAAATATTTAAGTATTTGAAAATTACTAATACAGTATTATAGTAATGCAGTAATGAACTAGTACTAAATTTCAAAACTGAAAATTTAACATTATGTATGTATTTAATTTGGGCAATGGCCTTGTCACAGTGGATACACTGGTTCCCATCAGATCACCAAAGTTAAGCGCTGTTGGGAGTGGCCGGCACTTGGATGGGTGACCATCCAGGCCATCATGTGCTGTTGCAATTTTACGGGGTGCACTCAGCCTTGTGATGCCAATTGAGGAGCTACTCGACCGAATAGTAGCAGCTCCTGTCAAAGAAAACCGTCATAACAACTGGAAGATCAGTGTGCTGACCACATGCCCCTCCTATCTGCATCCTCAGCTAAGGATGACATGGCGGTTGGATTGTCCCGATAAGCCACTTGTGGCCTGAAGATGGAGTGCTATGTATTTAATTATCTATTTTTATTTTATAAAGATTTTTAATATTGCTCTAAGTGCCATTATTAGGGCTAGAGTGTCTTTAGAAAGGTGCAAATGTCGACAATCTGACTGGATTACTGAATATGAAGTCGTTGACGTCTGGTCGGATATCCATTTCATCCAAATCATCTCGGTGGGCATGAAGGACAGTCAAGTTGTTCAATCGCTTCTGTCCCATTTTTGATCAGAGATATGACTTCAGGCATCTAAGGGCGCTAAATGACTGTTCTGCTGTTGCTGTTGTGATTGGAACTACTTGGAGAAGCTTAATGCACTTCACTACTTCACATAACATTTCTCCAACTGCAGGCTCTTGTGTAATGTACTTTCTTATATCACACATGTTTTTTAAGACCAGTTGTTTTTTTTTATTAGCAATTTCGGCTAGCATATTCAAGTGTAAGCGCGGTCTCTCAATGTCTAGGTCATTTTTGAAAAACTCAGTTGATTTTTCCAAAATTGTTTCACCTCTGTTTACTAGAAGCAAGCACTCTTGTTCAACTGCAATGACCTGTGTGAGTCCAGTTGAAGCAAACTGTTCAGTAATGCAAGATTGCGCTGTTTCACAAACTTCAATGTAAACAGCTTTGTAGTATTCCTTTTGGGTTTTGAAAGTGTGATCAGCGTGTGAAGGTTTTTCTTTAAACATAATTCACAGAAGTGTTCAAAACTATCACGCCTTCCGTTCAATACACAAATCGAGCCCTCATATACTTTTTCCAGGTCAGCAACACTTGGATGAGGGCATTTAATTTTTTCTTTGACATCCTTTACTGAGTTCATTGCATGGCAATAAAGATGTAAAAAGAAATAAGTCTTGAATTGTAACATTGTCTCAAGGTAGTCTGCACATTTGTAACCTGCCTATGTTTTGTCCTCTGCAGAAAATGTTTCAAGAAACTCTAGAAGTTCTTCAAAGTTTTTCAGTATTCTCAAGATACCAGAAGCTCGCATAGTCCATTGAGTCGGGCAAAGGGATTGTAGACCAGCTTGGTCTTTGACACTCTCACGGTGTATGCTTCTGAAAAGTCCCATCCTTTTGTTGGATTCCCTTACGGTGTTTATGAAGTCTTCGCTAAAGCCATAATATCCCTAATAGACATGAGATGGTGGAGACTGTCTGCAACTTCCAAGTCTAAACTGTGAGCAGTGCAGTGCACATAACGTGCTTTTGGTTGTATATCCAAAACTAACTTTTTTAGTCCTTTGAACTTAACTCTCATATTCGATGCACCATCATAACACTGTCCTCTTAAGTTATCCATTGACAAAATATTAAACAGAATATGTGATTCCGTGTTAGGAGTCTTGTATAAGCCAATAAAGTCTTCATTGATGACTAAGGAATCATCAACAGTACGAATACAAAATGACACTTGTTCGTGAATCGAAGAATCACTTGTTTCATCAACCATAATAGAAAAATGTTCAGTCTTATTGACTGAGGCCAATACCTTTCTCAACACAGACTTTCCTAGTAGATCAATGATCTCGTTTTGAGTATCGTGGGACATCCACTTATACCCCGAACGGCCTAACCAGTCTTTAAACTCAGGTATGTCATTCTTTCAGAGTTCAAACAATTAAAAAAAAAATTGAGTTTACATCTTCATACTCTCTAATTGCTAGTTCTTGTCGGCATAAAAATTGCATGTTAGTAAAAATTGTTTCGAGAGCTACACAGCCTTTCTTCATATCATTATCTAACTGTTCGTTCAGTTGGGAGGCCAAACTTCGGTTAGTGATAGAATTTAGTTTCAGAACACCTTCTTCATGCATAAACATATTTTCAGGAAGATGGAACCTTTCCAAAGCCTTTTTCCAGTTAGAAAACCCTACGGAAGTAAGTGCATCACTTTTTTTTATTCTTTTTTTTTTTTAAGAAAATTGTAATAGATTTTTAGCATCTGCCTCTTTGCAGGTTTTGCAAAAATCTTTTTTGGTAGATGCTTCATATTCTAGCCATGTGTATTTGATCAACCAAGACTTCTGAAATGATCTTCCCTTACTGTATTGTCCAGGTTTTGGCCGTGAGTGGTTCTCGCGTGAAGACGACGAAGCAATTGACGACACAATAATTGTTGGAGGTTAACTTACAGTATCATCAACTTCCAAGCGTGCCTTTTTGGTAACAAATTTATCCTTTGCAAACTTAATTCACAATGCACTAAGAGACTAAAGTAAATGAATAAAATGTAGCCGTATAAAATAGTCCACTAGACACTAAAGTCGGAATACTAAACATGTCTGCAGCATGCGCTGAACGAAACTATCCTCACTGAATGACTGCGACAGCAGGGTGGGCTTTATATAGCCGCGGCATTGTAATGTCTTGAATCGTCGAGGTGACGCAAGGCAGAGAGTTCCAGGCGCTTCTGCTGCAGTCCTTTTGATGTCGCAGCAGCCGCTGCACTGGCCCACCAGTGCCAGACTTTACCCGAAGGTTCGTGCACTGGGACAAATTCTAAGAGTTCCCACAGCACTGTAACACTATCATGATTCACACCACTCATTTTCAGTTAACCTGCTTACTACCATAATAATTATTTGTTTTAACTCATTACTGAATGTCTTTTAAAAGGTAACTATCATCAAACAAGGAAAATAAAAAATTCCAACATAATTTTGGGAGTTTTCAAAGCATAATAAATCTAATAATTTTCTTAAATGATTGTGGGTGCTGCCCCCCCCCCCCCCCCACAATGAATTTTTGAGGGGCCTTGGCCCCCCTCAGGCCCCATGGAGTCGGTGCCTGGCTATCTGGCTTCAAGTTGTTGCAGTCTGCATTTTCCTTCCTCACTTGACCTTTTCCCTTTGTACCATTTACATCCCTCCATCATTCGGTGTCACCAGGGCAGAGAACCTCCAGCTTATTGGGCAGCTCCCTCAACCCTTTCTGCTGCTTTAATGTGCACACTCATCCAGAGTGTGTCCGAGAAGTGCCCTCTTGGCTGTTTTTCTCAATCAACTTAACCTCATTTGTCTTAACACGGGAACACCCACATTCCTTTCAGACTTAGACTATTCCCATTTGGACCTCTCCTTCTGCACTGCCCAGCTTGCCCATCATCTCAAGTGGTCCATTCTCTCTGACACATACTAGGGTTACCATTTCCCATGTGCTATTCATTTGCTGACTCCTACTGCACCCACATGCACACCGAAATGGTTGCTTTCTAAGCCCGACTGGAAGCTTTATTCCTCCCTGGTGACCTTTGGTGATGTGGGTTCTACCTTGTAGGACACCTTTATCCAGAAAATCGTTGTGCCTCGGGGTTCCATCCTGAGCCTCACCTTGTTTGCTCTCACCATTAACCCTATTATGGCCTGTCTCCCATCGGGCCTCTCTGCCTCCCTTTTCATTAACATTTTGCGACCTATTGCACTTCTCCACAGACTTGTCTCCTTGAGCGGCATCTTCAGCGATGTCTTGTTAATCTTTACTCATGAAGCATCGACAATGGCTTTTGCTTTTCCACTGACAAAACTGTTTGTATGAATTTCTAGGAGCACAATTTGTTTCTTCCACTGTCTTTCCTTCTTGGGCCTGTTGCTCTTCCGTTTGTTGAAGCTACATAATTCCTGGGTCACATGGAAACTTTCTTGGTCCTCCCGTATGTCTTACCTGGTCGCACACTGTACGTGGTCCCTCAGTGTCCTACGTTTCCTCAGTGGTAGTTCCTGGGGAGTGGATTGGACCACCCTCCTCAATTTGTACGGGTCCCTTGTTCGTTCGAATCTAGACTATGGGCCTTTCGTTTATGCATTTGCATAGCCATCTGTCTTATTCAATCTCAATAAAATCCACCATTGTGGGATCTGTTTGGCCACTGGTGCCTTTTACAAAAACCCGGTCGAGAGTCTGTATGCAGAAGCTGCCATTCTACCAGTTACCACTGTCATACCACAGTGATTTTCTCCTCAGCAGATATGCATGCCATTTGTCTGCCATTCGTAGCCACCCACCCTATGCCTCCTTCTCCGATGACTCCTTTGATCACGTGTATGGGGCGCATCCCTCTTCTGTTTTATCTCCTGGAGTTCACTTTTGGCTCTTGCTCTGTCAGTTTAACTTCACGTTACCTGCCACCTTCACCATCTTGGCTTCGTGTGGTGGCCCATGTTCATATTGGCTTTCATTCACTTCCTAAGGATACTACTCCAACGTTGATCTATTGCTGTAAGTTTTTCGACATTGGCACTGACAATTTTTGTTTTCGGCTTCTGGAACACTGCTCAGTGTTTACACCAGAGCTCTTTACCCTGTATCAGGCCACGCAGTACATCCGGAGACACAGGCTTTTCAATTGCATCATCTGCTCCAGCTCTCTCAGTGCCTGTTTGGGCTGTACACTGTCCATCCCTTGGTGCAATGGGTCCAGGAAAGCTGTCACTTGCACACTCTTGACGGAGCCACTGTGATGTTTATGTGGGTTCCTAGTCATGTCGGTCTGACGGGAAATGAGGCTGCTGATGCTGCTGCCAACTGCGGTCCTTGTACCTCGGCCCACTAGTTCTTCTATTCCATCCGATGTTCTCTCTGTTGTCATCTGTCGACAGGTGGTGTCACTTTGACATCATCACTGGCCTCCCTTCATGGGAACAAGCTCTGAGGAATTAAGCCTCTCATAGTGGCTCGGATGACCACCTCCTCTACTGTGGGAAGATCATTTTAGCTAAGCTGCGTATTGGGCACTGTCCGTTTAGCCATCACTGTTTGTTAAGTGGTGCTCCCCCACCACTCTGTGCTTATTGCTCTCAACCTTTGGGTTTCACCATTTTCTGACAGAATGCCATTTTTTAACCATTTATGTTCTCATTTGTGTTTGCCGTCTTGAGTTATGGACCGTTTTAGTGAATGGCACGCAGGCTGTTGACCTTGTTTTACTTTTTATCCATCGTAGCAATATGGCACAGGTAATTTAATCTTTAGTGCAAGACTTCCGTTTCTCTATGGCACATTTTATGGACGTTTCTCCAAGTGCCTGTTTTTAGCAGTCTTTCCTTCCGTCAATTGGGCTTAACGTGTACTGGTAGTCATTTTTAACTTTTTTCTGTGTTTTCTGCACTTTTGACATGGGTACATACGATTCTCATTGCTTTTGCACTCTAAAACAAAAGAAAGCAAAACAAATAGACTCTATGGAATGGATGGTAGCTGTCAAGCTGCAGGTATTGCTGGTGGTTGGTAGGTTTGACATGGACAGATGTACTGATGAGGTGGATGTCAACATTGAGGAAGGCAGCTTGTTGGGTTGAGGGGCCAGGTGAAGGGAATGGGGGAGAAGGTGCTGACGTTCTGGGGAATGTGGATGGGATGACCTCACCCTCAGTCCAGAGAATTATGTCATCAGTGAATGTGAACCAGGTGTGCTGGTCAGCCATCTTTGGCCACTTAAGGCAAGATAATGATACTGATGCTGGGTCATAGCACTGTACTGTGCTGTGCTCGTACTGCTATTTAACCCCCCTACTTCTTTTAACTAATAATTTCGCAGAAGTATGTTCAAATTTAGGTTGTGAACTTAGTAATTATCTATATCATAAACTCTTTCGTTGTCTCTCCTTTTGTGTGTAACTTGATATCTCATTTAAATCTATCATTTACATTGTTTGATTCTATCTATCAACTGGTACACTTTTCTTTTTCTTTTCTTTGCATTGTAGCAGGCTTTATGATAAAGACTGCATAGCTTTTATTATGATGGTAGCTGCTGACTGTCTAAAGAATATCTTTCTCTTTTTGCTTTCAGTGTACAGAATTAACTGACTCTCAAGAAAGAGCATGTCAAGATGACAGATTTGAAAATAACAGTGAAACAGTTTCTAAAGTTTCTAATTTCAAAGTTGTCACACAGTACAGCTGGTATGCAGACCAACTGAAATAAAACGTGCAAAACCACATACATGATGTTTGTTTTAATGATATTTTAATTTCTCGTGTGTTAGTTAGTTGTGTGTGTGTGTGTGTGTGTGTGTGTGTGTGTGTGTGTGTGTGTGTGTGTGTGTGTGTGTGTGTGTGTGTGTGTGTGTGTTGCGGGGGGGTGGAGAAAGAGAGAGGGGGGGGGGTGAATAACATGTGAAAACAAAACTGACAAGCTGGAAATTTGATTTATAGGAACAAATAACCAACAAATTTTTGTTATCACTTTGCCCCAGAAATTGGTATCATCACATTTAGTTGCTTTTTGTTTCAGCTTCTTACAGATAACATTCTGTAGACGTTGATAGCCATGAAGTTTTCAAGGGAAAAAGTGTTGAACCAAGTTTTAATGGAGCAAATACTGTTGTAGTGTGCTGTAATATGCTGACGTGTGCATGGGTTTGAATAGTCACATATACTCTTCTGTAGGAATAAGACTTGCTGAAGTGAGACATATGTTTTGCAATAACTGTTTATTACAAGAATTAAGCTAAATATAGACTCTGAGAATAATGATAATGAAATTTGAGAACAGCAATGTGTTGAAAAGCAGGGACGATTAATAATGACACAGTCTTAAAAGGCTGTCAATTCGGAGGTAATCTCTTGATGTGCGGTAGGTGCTATGACGACATGGTCCTATGAGGCTGTGAGCTCGTAAGCAGTCTACTGGTAATGAAGCAGTCCTGTAAGGTGATGTGTGTGTGTGGGCAGTCACAACAAATACTTCAAAGCGGTGTCCTAGGAGCAGCTGGTGGAAGTGAAGTGTTGGACGTGGCTCAGGATGAGGGCAGCACGGCACCTTGGTGTGCAGCAAAGTGGCAGCAGCAGGCTGTGTACATAGTGGAAATGTGAAGCGGCTGTTGGTTACTTGGAGCTGCAAGCATAACTAGTTCTCCAGGGCAGAGTGCCGACTTAAGTACACATCTGCAGAAGAATACATGCGTGGTGTCATGTGAACATATGACAAAATTAGTGCCTGTAATTGCAGTGCTGTGCACTGCAACTTGCATGCCACAAAATAGTGGTGAGACTGGCACCCCTCTGACATTGTGGCTACTGATAATGGCTTGACTGTACACAGTACGTGCCTCTTTTGTGTGCAAATAACCTCCTATGTGATTCCAGGCCTGCAAAACATATGCATAAATGTGGTGGCCAAAATATGCAGGGGGCAGCCCTACATATTCAGCATCCCTCCCTCCTTAAAAGGAGGTGGTGCAGCCATTCAAAGGGAGCACCACTCACAAGGGAGGGGGCACACCACAGCCACCGGTGCTGACTTCACAAACAACTGGAACAAAATAATAGCCCAGTCAGCCAATGTGTAAACATGTGCTGGAGAAATGATCAACTTATGGATGGGAAATTTAACACAGCCTTGCATTCCACAAGTGTTGAATAGAACTAAAACATTAAATAAAAAATTAACCTCTGACAGATCATGAACATTTGCAGTAGAATGTAACATAACAATGAACAAGACGTCTGAGAATGGGGTGTAGGACCCTTGACCACAGACAGACAACAACATCAAAACCACAGAAACATCGCAGAATAGCTTCCAAAAGCTCAGTGCAAGGCAGTTCAATATACTGAATAAAACTGCTAAACAAGGAAGTTATCCCCAAAACAACAAACATACTGTGTCCTTGTAGGGGAATGGCAAATGGCTTCAGCATGCAATGGCTGCACCAGTCAGGCATCGGCAGTGCTTGTGGCAAAACTTCCACGAAGGCATAACCCATGGCCCGGAAGAACACATGACAGGATCTACAGTGTTAGCAGGAACAGTGAGACTGGCAGGAAAGCCAGCAGCAACAACGGAAGCAGTCAGTTGTGGTGGTAAGAGAACCAATCGTGGCAGTGCTGGAGAGGAACTCACTGATAAGACAGTTAACATCGGTGCTGACAGGATTGACAGCAAGAGGGTGGCCAACTGTAACAGCACTGGCACCGACAGGACTGACACCGACCATGAGAGAAGCAGTGTCTGATGGCGTCACAGGCCAGGGTTGGACCAAGAGTGGCAGGGTGAAACAAGGTCAGTGCTGACAGGACTGACACCAATGACGAGAGAATCAGCATTCTGTGGTGTTAGTCACAGGCAAGGGTTGGGCGAAGGGCGGCGGGGCTGCCGCTGTGAACCGAAACACGAGGGCTGCTTCAAACGAAAACTCTGCGAAGAACCTGGCCGAAGGTGGACCAGCTTGCTGCACACAATAACAATACTTGTGGACACAGAGTCCAGATACTTTCCTTGAAGAAGCTCACTAGA
This sequence comes from Schistocerca cancellata, assembly GCF_023864275.1. Taxonomy (NCBI): domain Eukaryota; kingdom Metazoa; phylum Arthropoda; class Insecta; order Orthoptera; family Acrididae; genus Schistocerca; species Schistocerca cancellata. Next base: position 105,265,047 of record NC_064633.1, on the reverse strand, counting down.
GCGCTGTGGTGACAACTGACCAACATTAATCGAGACCATGGCATGCACACTGCTTAGCTGGAGGCGATTGTCACAACAAAAACGTAAACCAAATGTTTCACTAACAAGTCACGATCCATGTCACAGGACATGAGCCTGGAAAGGCAAGACAAACGAATCATTTCTACACCCCCATGTGCAAGAAAGTGAGTGTTGTGTTGCATACCTTGTGTACGGTAAGCCATAAAGTGGAGCTGTTGATCGTACATGTTCCAGTCGTCTTTCTGACTGTCAAACACATGAAAAGTTCGTGCAAATGTGGGAGCTGTGTGCCAAGAGGCAGTTGTAAAAGCAAAAATGTGAGCAAGCTGAGTTAAGTCTTGCACCAGTTTCTGAACTTGCTGCTCCTGTAAACGAACAGCTTGAGACAAACACAGCTCTGACTATAGTACAAACATGATACTTGAAAGGGACACACAAACTTCATGCAAAAATATGCCTGCCATCAAATGAAACTTGAACTGTCAAGTACTGAAGACAACACAGACCAGCAGCTTCAGCTGAGAGAATTCACACTCAGACAACACATGAACAACACAGAACTCTGCTGAAGAGACATCAATTACTGTGAAACTTGGTGCACAAATGTGCATAGACTGAGAAACTTTTCTGTTATAGGAAGTTGAAATGTGATGGATGCCACTGTCTGTAGACTACAGCAACACAAGAAGCATGTGCTGGCCTAACAAACAAACTATCACACAGTCAAAAATCCACTAGGTTGAAAAACCACACAAACAAACTTGAAAACAAATCTTGCTTCAGCAAGCAAACTAAGATGCATCGACCACGAGAAAAGACTTGAAGAACCAAATGCCAAACCTGTTACCTAGTCACCAAATGTTCTGTCCTCTTCTTCAGTAGCGAGGTTGACTGAAGTGAGATGTACACTTTGCTGTAACAACTTTTTATTACAAGAACTAAGCTAAATATAACCCCTGAGAATAATGGCTATGAAACTTGAGAACAGTAATGTATTGAGAGCAGAGAAAATTAATGATGACACAGTCCCAAGATGCTGGTAACTCATAGGCAGTCTTCTGATTAGCAGCAGGTGCTGTGATGACATGGCCCTATGAGACTCATAAGCAGTCTGCTGGTTACTGCGCAGTCCTAAGAGGTGATGAGCACATGGGCAATCACAACAAATAGTGTGAAGTGGTGCTCTCGGAGCAGTTGTTGGAAGTACAGCTTCGGACATGGTACAGGATGAGGGCTGCACGGCACCTCGGCAGGCAGCTAAGTGGCAGCAGCGTGCAGTGTCCGTAGCGGAGACTTGAGGCAGCTGTCAGTTGCTCATAGCTAGGGACGTAACTGGCTCTCTTTGGGCAGAGCACTGACTTAAGTACACACTTGTGAAAGGATACGTGCATGGTATCGAGTGAGCATACGGCTGTGAAGACATAAATTAGCAGTGCTGTGTGCTGCAGTTTGCATGACATGTAGTGGTGAGACACGTACCACTGGATGCCGTACAGAGTACTTCAACTTTTCTGTTTGCAAATAACCTCCTAGGTGAGGCAGGGGCCATACCTGGCCTGCGAAACATAATGGCTGAAATAAGCAAAGGGGCAGCCCTACGTACTCAGAACACACTAAGACTTCATTGTCATCGGATGATATTAACACTCTTACTAAGTTAGCAGAACTATGATCCACACTTCTTGTGTTTTTATTCTGTTTATCTTTACTTTTAAGAATATAACTGTATGTTGTGGCCGTTAGTCTGAAGACTGGCTTGAAGTAGCCCTGCATTATGATCTGTGCAAGCCTCTTCATCTATGCACATGTACTGCAATTTACTTCCATTTGAATATGCTTACTGATCTCCCTCTACAGTTAAGCTTCTATCTCTTCTTGCCTGAACTGTTTTGTCCACTTTCCACTGCTGTGTAATGTTACACCCTCAGAAAAGATTTCTTAACACTTAAATTATATTTCATATATCTTACAGAAAAAACAGTTTCTGTAAGTTTTGTCTGAGCATCTCTCACAGGACCTATTAATCATACTCTCAACATATAAATTGTGTTGCATTAAACATGAAGCATTGTAAGAACATTTTTGGTTTGAAAGTTAAGCTCAACAAGTTAGCCTTGCATAGATGTGTCACATGTATGAGCTTGTTAATATTACCCATTTTCTGATCTCAGCATTGGAAAATTTCAAAATTTTTGTTGCAGCATGTGTCGCAATAGCTTAGAAAACTAGAATAGACTTCGAAATCTGATTATTCGACACTGCTTTTTGCAACATTAAAGAAAGGGGATGGGAGTGTATGAAGGGGATTGTACAGAATACTGACATATGAAGGATAATGAAGGATCAGAAGCATGATGAAAGGATTTGGGTATGACTTAATTCAGGTGATCACAACATTCTGTGATGTAGGGAAATTGTGGAAAACTGAAATTATTCTGGCCATATGGGGATTTGGAGCATACTTGTCCCGGATAAGGAACAGTATTTTAACCCCTATGCCATGTTAGAAGTGTGTGTCTTAACACATGCTCATTTTACTGTTGCTCTTACACTGAATATTTTATTAACCCAAAAATTTGTACATGTGCCTTAAAAACATGAGAACATATCAGGATTATATACAGGAGTGGAGTCTGTTCTGTCGGACATGTCCAACAGAACAGACATCACCCATGTCTATAATTCTATGTGTGCAATGGCTGTTTGATGAAAAAGTTTCAGTGTAGATTTACAACAAATGTCCAGACTCCTACACAAATTGGGACTCTGCGAGTAGGGAGTTACTGGGTGGGAGTTGTCGCAGTGTGGTGAGCAGGAAGTTGGATGTTTGGATCTGACAGAAAGCATGTCTGGAGAGAAGTGGAGCATCCAGATTCAAATCCCGGTCCAACACAAATTTTCAACTCTTGCCATTTCATTGCCACATACCCTGTGGCATTATTTCCTTCCTATCTCTTTCGCATCCCATTTCCTTTCAATTCCTTTCACCCCAGTTATTCATGTATCGGGATTAGTCATAAAGATTTAACTCTCACTCAAAAATATAAAGTTGTGTAATTATTTTTTTGTAATTTACAGGTAAATATCTGCGGTCCTGGTACATATTTAAACACCCCTCACCACCACACCATAGCATGCAGTTAGAGGAGCCAGAACCAAATGGCACAGTCCATTGGTGAAACTGAGACCGGTTGTGTTGTTTTGTTCCTACTCCTCTGTCAGTCTGCTGTGATACTGCAAACAAACTAAACATGAAACGTGTAAATTTATTTCGTCGAGATGATGATTAAAACTTTGATTACCCCTCATATACAGTGAATTGTATATTCAGTAACTACACAGTTATGTGTAAAAATAATATTTATTGGTCTCAGTTGTTGTAAAATATTATAATACAGTGTGATTTAAGGAAATTGTAGAAGATTGAGACTGTTGTGGCCAGATGTGGATTTGAGACCCATTCGTGCCACATAAAGAAATAGGATGGGTAACAACAGACTAACAAAACAGATCCTCAAATACTTTTAGCAAAATGAGTCAGCTGCAAGCTGGGTTAGAGAGATAAAAAAGGGGATGAAAAAACAGATAAGGACAGTTTTACAACAAATGTATTACATATGGAAGGACTTCAAGACCATAAGGAATATAAAACAAGGTGAAAATGGATCGGAGGGAGGAAAATGTCATAGAATGAATGAATGGATGTAATTTGTTGAACATGGAGTTAGCTGCAATTACAGAAGGGTATATGCAGTTAAACGGAGCAAATGAAACACTGCACCAACAGGAAAATGTAACAAGGAATGTTGCAGTGGCATTGACGGGGTGTAAGTGGCAGAGAGTGCAAACCAGGATTTCAGTAGCAAATTGGGCTTCTGTCTGTGATACATCCTGTGATGTCGCACAGTTTCTCAACACTCTCCTGAAGATCATTCTGCCATTATTTCTGCAAACAGATGCATCTGCGATTTCACGAGAACCTATCCTATCAGTGAAAACTCAATGGATCTTTGTAACTCAGGTTGAAATTGGATTTCTTGGATACAATTATTCCATTTGTTAGACATTTAAACAGTCTGTATTCCTTGCCAAACTGAGGTGGTATATTAAATACATATGACGAAAGACAGCCAATCAGTGTGGCCCAGTACTGTGTGGCACATAAACACTTGCAACACTGTGGACAAACTACTAGCTTGTGAACTGTCGCATTTTTTCTGATTTAGGTAGAAATGCTCAGATGCACCCACCCACAGCTGTGGTGACACTGACTGTTTACGAATGTTTGCTCAGATTTTCCTGCTGTTGTATGTGTTTGTATGTGTCACAAATCAGTTACTGACCAGTGAAATATTGTCTTTCATTTTTTTGTTTATAGTTCCCATCCTGGAATCCTGCTTGTAGCTTTATCCTGCCTTTGAAAACATTAAGTAGGCTAATATCTGTTCTATCAAAATTTCACACTATATTTTGTGTAATTGTCAAAGTTACAGAGAAACTGAACACAAAACTGTATAGAAAATTAGCTATTGGCACAAAGGCTTTTGTTTTTTTTGCCATAAGTAATTTTTTTGTATTACTACAGTTTTAAAACTTGATCTATTAGTAAATCATTATTCATTCTGCCAGTTCTGCTCATCAAACCGTGCACATAGGCTGTGAGCTGTGTGACACGTTGCATTTGTCTGCTGGTAGATGCCATTCTGGCAAGGAAACGCAAACTGCATGTAGGGGTGAACAGGTCCCAAAGGATAGATGCCTACCTCTGTTGATCCCTTGTGCTTTCCAGAGTAATGGTATCACCCCGGGAACACCATGAAAACATTCCCCAGAGCATAATGCTCCCTCTTCTGGCCTGGACCCTTGTGGCATTTGTTGCAAGGCTTTTGCTTTCAGACATTTCACGCCATACGTGCCAATGACCATTTGTCTTGTGGAGCGTAATAGGTGATTCAGACGAAAAGACTACTTGTCACCGCTCTACGGACGTCCAGTTGTGGTATTAGCATGAAAATTCCAGTCTTTGTTGCTAATGAACAGTAGTCACCATGCGCACGTAAAGCAGGCACCTGCTGCGGAGGCTCCTGAGCAGCAGTGTTCACTGAACAGTTGTTGAGGAGACACTGTTGGTAGTGCCTTAGTACAGCTGAGCTATCAGTTGCTCAACAGTCAGCTGCTTGACATCTATTCACCCATACACGTCTGCAGAGCTGTTGTTCACTTTGTCATTTGTGGCCCGTGGGTGCACCACAGTTCCTGCCTCAGTGCTGGTTTTCGATAGTGCCATGTTGTCGTACATGCTATGCTTTAGCCACAGCAGTGAGAACAGTTTACAAACATAGCTGTTTCAGAAATGCTTCCACCCTTGGCCTGAAAGCCAGTGATCATGCCGTTTTGGACATCACATAAATTGTCCCATTTCCACATTACTACAAAGACTGAAATGTTTTCCATTGTCCTGACACACTTTACATACCTTCCACTATTAGTGCTGCCACCTGCTTCTGTTAGTGGTTACTACATGTTGCTGTTGACAGTAGGCAGTGGTCTCAGTAATGTGACTAGACCATGTACATATTGTGTGTGGGGGCATCTAGATAGTTGTGTGGCTGATTTATTGTCTTTTTTACAAGCAGAATTAAGCTTCCTATATTAAGCAGTCAAAAAATGGCTTCAAATGGCTCTGAGCACTATGAGACTTAACATCTATGGTCATCATTCCCCTAGAACTTAGAACTACTTAAACCTAACTAACCTAAGGATATCACACAACACCCAGTCATCACGAGGCAGAGAAAATCCCTGACCCCGCCGGGAATTGAGCCCGGGAAGCGAGATTAAGCAGTCATCTACTGAGAAAGAGCTAAATTATGGCCACAAACAAATGTAATAGGACCACTAATGTTCATGGTTCATATTAAGCTAGTGTGTTAATTGCAGTCTGGTTTTTCGTATAGAAGAAAATGTGTTGAATATTTTATTAATGTTCGATCCATCTGGTGCGATGAGTAAAAAACTGAAAATCTAGTGACCCTTGAATGTGCAATAAATTAGTCACAACTGAAGTTATCATTTTCCATCATCATCACTGAATATTAGTGGTATGAAATGAAACAGTCACATAGGTTTAGTCACGGGTATCACAGACTGCAAGGTTTGATTTGTGGAGATGATATTTGGGAAACATTGCATGCTTGTACCTCTCAGTTATATGGAATCCGTGTAGGGTGGGATTCACATGCACCGTGATGCACATAGTGTAGATAAAAAAAGGCAGCCTGGATAAAGAAGGGCAGCCTGAATGGTATTTCAACTTACAGAAACTTCAAGAAAGACATGTACAATTTTGAGAAAACTTAGCAAAATCCTAGGACATTATCTACATAGATGCTTCAGTCCCTTGTATACCATTCTTGTTGGGACTGTAAAGATAAAACTGTGCTAATAACAGCTTAGACAGAGCTCATTTCATTACACTATTTTCTTCATTTACGTACATTTACCTGAATGACCCTCATTGTGTAAGTGTACCAGTCTGTCACTGCAATCAATACCTGCACAGTTGTATTGAATAATTTCACATGTTTGCTCTGGTCACCTGCACAGGTACAAACACGTATGCAGTTTTGCCATCCATGCACTGGATTTGATCTGCATAGGCACAATCACACAGTCAAACTTATTAAGTCTGTGTGAATGTATGTAGTGGAATTTCTGGAGGACACATATTTGATAAGAATAGCATGCCCTATTACACACTCAATGTCTCTTCCCCCACAGATGGTTGGCGTCGTGTTCCACTGCAATAACAGGATACAGTTACATGTTACTTTATTTGCTACAAATACTGTAACTAATAAAGCCATTTTCTTGAGGTGGAGGTTTTGTGCCATTCCACTAGCAGACTCTCACTCCAGTTAGGCAGGAAGCATTGGAAGTTCAAATACCAGGTGGTTATAATTAAACTGCTGGTGCTCCAAGTGCTGCAGTGTGGGCTGTATACATTGTAGGATGCTAAAACATCTTAGGTACATTGATGAATTGGTGCACTGGCAGAGTATACTGGGAAGGGGGGGGGGGGGAGTTTCAGTTCCTGCCACTGGATAAAAATGTGGCGCTATAAACAGTCATAATGTGAAATATTTCCTGTTTTGACATCAGTATGCTGTTTGTTGGTTGGTGAAGCGTTTTAATTTCTCTTGTGAAGTGATTGTTGGTGTGAAGTGTTAAGAAGGTTGAAATTTTCCATACAAAACGCAATTGCTGTTGTGGGGAAACACTGTTCACTGATGGTAAAGTTGTTTTATCAGAATAGCAACACTTTATTGCAGGAATATCACTGACAGAAAAACTAGGAAGAGGCTTCCATGTCACTAAGTGGGCCAAATAATATGATCAATAAACTTGTAAAAACAAGTGAATTAGGTGGTGCAGCAGGGGGAGGGAGGTTGTCAACTCCAATGTCAGCTGTTAAAGAAGTTGCTATAGCTATAGCTGATCATGCCTCAAACCCTGCAGGCAGTGCTTGAGCTGTGTCTTCATGGGAATTCTCTCTCCTCTAGTCAACAGTTAAAAAGATTTTGCGGCAGATTTTACACTACAAGCTTCAGAATGTGCACCAAATAAAGCTCCAAGGTAGGCTACAATGCTGTGGCTTTTCCTTCATTTTTTGGCTAGTGTGGAAATATTTGATATGTGGCAGTGGAATATTCTTTGGGTGGATGAAGCACATTTTACTCTTCACGGTGCCGTGAATGCACAGAACTGTTGCATAGGGTTTCTTCTGTGCCATATGTCATACAGGAATGTCCACTGCACTCAGCCACTCAGCTTATGTGGTTATGTGGTGTGGTTTCACAAGCTCCATTTTTCTCGAGCAGAAGACACTTCGTGGGACTGTTAGGTGTATAGTGACATGTGTATGGGATTGCAGCTTTTTAAGAATGCAACTGTGTCCCAACTGCTATTTTCGTGCAAGATGGGTTGACACTACATATTACTTGCAGGTGAAAGATGTTCTTCGAGGAACCTTAGGTAATGTGCACACATCTCTGGACAGTTTCAGCATGTGTGGCTTTCTAGATCTACAACCTAAATCCATGTGGCTTCTGGTTGTGGGGGTATCTGAAAGATCATGTCTATCAGGAATGTATTTGAACTCTTCCTGGTCTGAAGGATAGCATACGACAACATACTGCTCTGATTACACTGGATAAGCCATGAGCAACTTTTGACCGTGCTGTGTTATGGACGCCGTGGTGCTTAGTTGGGAGACTGTATTGAATACATGTTGTAACTTGTGACCATATTCTAATAAACATGCCAGAGCCACTGTTGTCCTGTGTTTCATCATTCCTTCCCTTTTCCTGCAATCACACCACATTCTGACTGTTTACAGTGTCATATTTTCACCTGGTGGCAGAAAGTGGAACTATTATTGCACTCCACAAGTGCACCAATTAATGAACACACTGATGATATTTCAGCATCCTGTGATGTATACAGCCCTCACTGCAGCACTCTAAACACCGCCAGTTTAATTATAATCACACGACAGGTGGATTGAACTGATTTGTCTTGCATTTTCATCAGTAGCTTCTGTTATGCTTCAGAAATATTAGTAATGCAGAAAAGAAAAATATTGGTAGAAGTGACTGCTATATTTTGAATGCAATGGAATAAAACATCCAGATTCATAATAATGAATTTTGGGTGTTTCATAGGTCATAATTTTAGATTTTGTTTTTGGAAGAGTATGTAGTTGTTGGAAGGGTATGGAAAAATCTGAAGATCTTAATTGAATCTAAAGTAACCGAAAAATGTTAGTTTTATTTTGGAGAGCAGGAAAAATAAATCAAGAACAATGAAACACATCCCTATATGTAACCAGAAATTAGTCATTAGCTCTGGCTAATAATTTTAAAAGAAAACATTTTACTATCATCAAACTTGCACCAAGGCGGCTGGACCTGCCCTGTAAGGGCCCTCCCGGCCAATGATGCCAAACGCTCATTTCCATTTACTATCAGGTGTGCTCCTGTTGCTGCTTCAGGCACACCCTCACCTTATTCTGATCTTAAGACTGACTTTTCCGATTTAACGTGGATCTTGTATTGTTGCCCAACTCAGCATTTTGCACATTGACACCTTGTTCAGTTTGCTTGAACCCTAGACTTTTGGATTTGCAGTCTTTTTAAACATAATGTATTTCCTGATTACAAACACAGTAGTATTCTCAGAGGAAGAGTTTATCTATGTGGAATGTTAAGTGTGCCATGCCACCCATTGTGAAAGTCCATTCACTCTTCCTCATTCAGTGAGCTTGACAATTTTTTCACTTATTTGCCACTACCTATTCAGCATAAGTTACTTGGTAACTCTGCATCTGTAGTTCAACTTTGCTACAGTCAAATGACCCTCCGCACCTTATACACCAATGGGCCTCAGACTAGCTCATCACCTCTTATTGTAATACTGGAAATAACCAAAGCGAATTCAGTACTTCCTTGCTGGCCAACAGGATCCACAAACCAGCTCTACTCCCTTATATATTTTTTCCTGTATATTCCTGAGAAAGATAGTGTTATAGTGTTGTGTACTGAAACAGAGTTTGTTATAATATTGTTGTACATTAATTTATTTTGGACCTTTATGTAAAACAAAGGAAAGGCAACCGCTCATGTACAACTGATGGATGTGTTGCACATAGGAAACACTCAGCAGACTATGTTACTGACACTAGCTTTTGAGCTCGTGATATTTAGCAAACATACACACACACCTAACCAAAAGCTGTCACCTGTGGCCGTGGTGAGAGTGAATGTTGATTATCAATTGCTGAGGGCAGTTACCTGGGTAGATGGAGGCAGGAAGGAGGTAGGCAGGATGCACGAGACAAGGAGTGGGTTGTGGGATAGTGTGAGTCATGTCTTTCAAAAGATGAATCAGCAGCTGTGTAACAAGTTGTAAAAGGGTAGAGCATACAAGTATAAGAGGTAGAGGGAAGGAGGGGGATGGAAGAAGAGGGGGAAAGGAGATATAAGGGCAGAGATGAAAGGGGAAGGGAGAGAGAAACAGAATGTGCTTGAATGGCCGGGGGGGGGGGGGGGGGATGGATAAGAAAAGACACTACATGATCTGGACAATGAGGGAGTGGTGGGGACAGAAGAGAGAAGGAAAAAGATACGGTAGGTCAGTGGGAAACATGTTAGCGCAGTATTAGTGCAGGAACTTGCGAGAGTGTAGGATATGCTGACAGTTTGGGAGTGATCATTTGTGTGAGTAGATAGACAACTGGTTACTCATCATGCCCATGTAGAATGCTGCACAGTAGTAACACGACTGCCTACACACATCACCCTGTCGTCCATAATGTAGGAAATTCCTGAGGGTAGAATGCAGTAGGATGTAGTGGATGGGTGTTAGGGACAAGTATTGCCTCAGAGTTGATCACAAGAGAATGACACATAGCAGCTCATTCTGTAGGTCACGTGTGTGGCGGAACATTACTTTGGATGATGTGAGTAGGTAAAATACACCTTACCTCAGGACAAGACAAGAGGTAGTCGAAGTCCTGTTGAAGGAAGTGGTTGAGCTTTCCAAGACCAGAGTAATGCTGGGTGATTAGCAGAGTGCTGTTCGGTGGCTAGTTAACAGGGTTTCTGGTGTCAGTGGAGATGTCTCAGGATATCTATTTGATTTAATTCCAGTGATGCTCAACTTTACTGGCAGCCATCTTAACATTTTGACCACAAATTTTTGCCTTCTTATTTTCAAAATTTTTAACCATTTGTTACCTATTTTCCTGTCACTCCTATTGTCTCTCAAGCATTCAACCATTCTATCCCTGCCAATTCTGAAAACTCTTTTTGCCCTAGCAAGACTCCAATCACACATCTTCTTTCTGAAATCTTGCCAGGCACATGGTTTGTCACCTAGTGGGCTGTTGCTCATCCTACCTCAAGAAACTTCACCTTTTCCAATTCCATCACTCTCTCACCTTCACCAGTCTGGTCTTTCTAAACTGAAACCTTAATTGCCAGCTTCTATACTCATTTTCCAAAATCATTTTATCTTATGAGCATAACTTACTTATTGTTATCTTTGTGGTAGAAACCCTTGCCCTTAAACAGTTGGAACAGCATTCCCAGTACCATCTGAGGAAGCTATCCCAGCTCCTCTCTCCTATGCCTTCGTGGCATTACCTATAGCTAAGAAGAGCTGCCACGTTGATGTGTCCCCCACCCCCTTTCAGTCAATCCCTTATAGGTCCCCCACAATGCCTTGCTGACTTATTCCTCCTCCTCATCCCCATAAACCACCTCCATCCTCCATGAAACACACTGCTCCAGAATACCAATCCCGTAACACTGTTGTCAACATTTCTGCTAAAAGTCTGACCCCAGCAGAAGTCTCAGTGCTTTCTAAAGGCCCCATGTTTACCTCAAAACACAAGTTCATCCCTGCTAGACTTCCAAAGGACCTCCTTTCATTTACTCATTCTCTGTAGAGGAATCATTTCTTTGCCATTCACTCTCACTTAGAACTTTGTGTAAACAGTTCCAGCTTTCCTCCCCTTCAACCCAATCATTACCTGAGGGCAGTATTTAAAAAATTCCTCACTTCTAACTTGGCAACATCCTCTCTATAATGAGGCCAACATTGCTTCTATGGAACACACATCTAATTTGTAACTGATAAATTGGTCCAGATCTTATCATTCTTTCTGCAGGCAAAGGTTCCACCAAAGCAGTAATGGATCATAGTGACTATGTGGTCTCCACCAAATTTCCTACACATCCCAACCCAGAAGTTCAACAGGACCTCCAAGAGCTCCTCAATGCTTTAGGTCCATTCCGAGCTCCTCAATGCTTTAGGTCCACTCCAAAACAGGACACCTGAATCCCTCTCCCTCCTCTCACCAGCAGCCCCCCCTGCATTTCTACCATTTACCTAATCCCCAAACTCTACAAACCCAACACCACATCTCTCTACTGCTTGTCCTATTGTGGCTGGGTACAATACTCCCACAGCACGAACCTGTGCCTTTATTGAGCAACACCTCCAAACTATTGTCCATCACCTCCTATCCTACATTCAAGACACTGCTCAGTCCCTTCACCATCTTTCGGCAATTCTGGTCTGTTACTGCCAGACTCATTTACTGCCAGACTCATTTACTGCCAGACTCATTTACTGCCAGACTCATTTACTGCCAGACTCATTTACTGCCAGACTCATTTACTGCCAGACTCATTTACTGCCAGACTCATTTACTGCCAGACTCATTTACTGCCAGACTCATTTACTGCCAGACTCATTTACTGCCAGACTCATTTACTGCCAGACTCATTTACTGCCAGACTCATTTACTGCCAGACTCATTTACTGCCAGACTCATTTACTGCCAGACTCATTTACTGCCAGACTCATTTACTGCCAGACTCATTTACTGCCAGACTCATTTACTGCCAGACTCATTTACTGCCAGACTCGTTTACTGCCAGACTCGTTTACTGCCAGACTCGTTTACTGCCAGACTCGTTTACTGCCAGACTCGTTTACTGCCAGACTCGTTTACTGCCAGACTCGTTTACTGCCAGACTCGTTTACTGCCAGACTCGTTTACTGCCAGACTCGTTTACTGCCAGACTCGTTTACTGCCAGACTCGTTTACTGCCAGACTCGTTTACTGCCAGACTCGTTTACTGCCAGACTCGTTTACTGCCAGACTCGTTTACTGCCAGACTCGTTTACTGCCAGACTCGTTTACTGCCAGACTCGTTTACTGCCAGACTCGTTTACTGCCAGACTCGTTTACTGCCAGACTCGTTTACTGCCAGACTCGTTTACTGCCAGACTCGTTTACTGCCAGACTCGTTTACTGCCAGACTCGTTTACTGCCAGACTCGTTTACTGCCAGACTCGTTTACTGCCAGACTCGTTTACTGCCAGACTCGTTTACTGCCAGACTCGTTTACTGCCAGACTCGTTTACTGCCAGACTCGTTTACTGCCAGACTCGTTTACTGCCAGACTCGTTTACTGCCAGACTCGTTTACTGCCAGACTCGTTTACTGCCAGACTCGTTTACTGCCAGACTCGTTTACTGCCAGACTCGTTTACTGCCAGACTCGTTTACTGCCAGACTCGTTTACTGCCAGACTCGTTTACTGCCAGACTCGTTTACTGCCAGACTCGTTTACTGCCAGACTCGTTTACTGCCAGACTCGTTTACTGCCAGACTCGTTTACTGCCAGACTCGTTTACTGCCAGACTCGTTTACTGCCAGACTCGTTTACTGCCAGACTCGTTTACTGCCAGACTCGTTTACTGCCAGACTCGTTTACTGCCAGACTCGTTTACTGCCAGACTCGTTTACTGCCAGACTCGTTTACTGCCAGACTCGTTTACTGCCAGACTCGTTTACTGCCAGACTCGTTTACTGCCAGACTCGTTTACTGCCAGACTCGTTTACTGCCAGACTCGTTTACTGCCAGACTCGTTTACTGCCAGACTCGTTTACTGCCAGACTCGTTTACTGCCAGACTCGTTTACTGCCAGACTCGTTTACTGCCAGACTCGTTTACTGCCAGACTCGTTTACTGCCAGACTCGTTTACTGCCAGACTCGTTTACTGCCAGACTCGTTTACTGCCAGACTCGTTTACTGCCAGACTCGTTTACTGCCAGACTCGTTTACTGCCAGACTCGTTTACTGCCAGACTCGTTTACTGCCAGACTCGTTTACTGCCAGACTCGTTTACTGCCAGACTCGTTTACTGCCAGACTCGTTTACTGCCAGACTCGTTTACTGCCAGACTCGTTTACTGCCAGACTCGTTTACTGCCAGACTCGTTTACTGCCAGACTCGTTTACTGCCAGACTCGTTTACTGCCAGACTCGTTTACTGCCAGACTCGTTTACTGCCAGACTCGTTTACTGCCAGACTCGTTTACTGCCAGACTCGTTTACTGCCAGACTCGTTTACTGCCAGACTCGTTTACTGCCAGACTCGTTTACTGCCAGACTCGTTTACTGCCAGACTCGTTTACTGCCAGACTCGTTTACTGCCAGACTCGTTTACTGCCAGACTCGTTTACTGCCAGACTCGTTTACTGCCAGACTCGTTTACTGCCAGACTCGTTTACTGCCAGACTCGTTTACTGCCAGACTCGTTTACTGCCAGACTCGTTTACTGCCAGACTCGTTTACTGCCAGACTCATTTACTGCCAGACTCATTTACTGCCAGACTCATTTACTGCCAGACTCATTTACTGCCAGACTCATTTACTGCCAGACTCATTTACTGCCAGACTCATTTACTGCCAGACTCATTTACTGCCTGACTCATTTACTGCCTGACTCATTTACTGCCTGACTCATTTACTGCCTGACTCATTTACTGCCTGACTCATTTACTGCCTGACTCATTTACTGCCAGACTCATTTACTGCCAGACTCATTTACTGCCAGACTCATTTACTGCCAGACTCATTTACTGCCAGACTCATTTACTGCCAGACTCATTTACTGCCAGACTCATTTACTGCCAGACTCATTTACTGCCAGACTCATTTACTGCCAGACTCATTTACTGCCAGACTCATTTACTGCCAGACTCATTTACTGCCAGACTCATTTACTGCCAGACTCATTTACTGCCAGACTCATTTACTGCCAGACTCATTTACTGCCAGACTCATTTACTGCCAGACTCATTTACTGCCAGACTCATTTACTGCCAGACTCATTTACTGCCAGACTCATTTACTGCCAGACTCATTTACTGCCTGACTCATTTACTGCCTGACTCATTTACTGCCTGACTCATTTACTGCCTGACTCATTTACTGCCTGACTCATTTACTGCCTGACTCATTTACTGCCTGACTCATTTACTGCCTGACTCATTTACTGCCTGACTCATTTACTGCCTGACTCATTTACTGCCTGACTCATTTACTGCCTGACTCATTTACTGCCTGACTCATTTACTGCCTGACTCATTTACTGCCTGACTCATTTACTGCCTGACTCATTTACTGCCTGACTCATTTACTGCCTGACTCATTTACTGCCTGACTCATTTACTGCCTGACTCATTTACTGCCTGACTCATTTACTGCCTGACTCATTTACTGCCTGACTCATTTACTGCCTGACTCATTTACTGCCTGACTCATTTACTGCCTGACTCATTTACTGCCTGACTCATTTACTGCCTGACTCATTTACTGCCTGACTCATTTACTGCCTGACTCATTTACTGCCTGACTCATTTACTGCCTGACTCATTTACTGCCTGACTCATTTACTGCCTGACTCATTTACTGCCTGACTCATTTACTGCCTGACTCATTTACTGCCTGACTCATTTACTGCCTGACTCATTTACTGCCTGACTCATTTACTGCCTGACTCATTTACTGCCTGACTCATTTACTGCCTGACTCATTTACTGCCTGACTCATTTACTGCCTGACTCATTTACTGCCTGACTCATTTACTGCCTGACTCATTTACTGCCTGACTCATTTACTGCCTGACTCATTTACTGCCTGACTCATTTACTGCCTGACTCATTTACTGCCTGACTCATTTACTGCCTGACTCATTTACTGCCTGACTCATTTACTGCCTGACTCATTTACTGCCTGACTCATTTACTGCCTGACTCATTTACTGCCTGACTCATTTACTGCCTGACTCATTTACTGCCTGACTCATTTACTGCCTGACTCATTTACTGCCTGACTCATTTACTGCCTGACTCATTTACTGCCTGACTCATTTACTGCCTGACTCATTTACTGCCAGACTCATTTACTGCCAGACTCATTTACTGCCAGACTCCTTGTTGGTCACTGTGGATGTGACGTTCTTGTACACCAACCTCCCCCATGCCTTGGCCTTACGGCCATGGAACACTACCTCTCCCAGTTTCTTCCCAGTACTAAACATACCACCTAACCCTTGTTACCAACCACATCGTGACTCACAATTATTTCACTTTTAAAGGCTAAATCTGTAAACAAATCTGTGGTACTGCCAAGGGTACTCACATGGCACCATTCTATGCCAATTTATTTATGGACCATGTGGAGGAATGCTTGCTATTCTGTCAACACCTAAAACCTCTTGTCTGGTTCATATTCATTTATTACAAGTTCAAGATCTGGCAGGGACAACCTTTGTTCTTTCCTACATAATCTCAACACCTACTATCAAAACCCACTTCACCTGGTTCTTCTCAGCTCAATGGGTCACCTTACTAAATTTTGATCTCCACCAGTCAGATGGCTCCATAAATACATTTGTTTATATCAAATGCATCAGCAACCAACAGTACCTCCACAAGTATTTGCCTCATAGCCTCACCACCCGTGAATGTCATATCTGTAGTAGAACCTTAACAGAGACTTTATTGACAAATAGTATCCTATCCAATTCATCCACTAATGGATCTGCTATGACAGCTCCTCCTCTGACACCAGTAAATGTATTAACTGGCCACCGACCAGCACTCCCACCATCCTATCACATCCTTCACCAGGGCTTTGACTAGTTCTCATCATGCCCTGAGATGAGAGCCCACATAACCCAAAGCTGTGTTCCACTGTCTACCTGACCTACAGAATGTCGTTGTCCATCCCTACTCCAATCCTGCTCTCAACCTTGCATGCCTTGTAGCCAACTCAGGCACAATACTTGTCCTGTACACCCTCCCATCACCTCCTACCACAGTCCAGTCACAAGCATTACGCTATAACAGGCATGGCCATACGTGAATGTAGCCACGAAATATATAGTTGTGCTGCAATTACTGTCCAGCATTCTATGTGGGTATGACAAGTAATCAGCTGTCTACTCACGTGAAAGCCCAACACTAAACAGTGGGGAACCAGATAGTTGATCATCCACTTGCCAAATATGCTGCGCATCACAAAACAAATTACTTCAGCAGCTGCTTCATTACACAAACCACTTGGATACTGCCTTGCAGCACTAGTTTTTCTAAACTATGTAGGTGGGAATTCTCTCTCCAGCATATCCTGCATTCTCACAATTTTCCTGCCTTAAACCTCCACAAACAGTTTCCCATTGCCTCACTTTACCACTACTCGTTTCCCATCAAGATCATGTACTGCCTTCCCTTACAACTCCCCTCCTTCCTGCCCCCCTCCCCTTCCTGCCCCATGTGAGTGCTCCCTCTCCCTCTCCCTCTCCCTCTCCCTCTCCCTCTCCCTCTCCCTCTCCCTCTCCCTCGCCCTCGCCCTCGCCCTCGCCCTCGCCCTCGCCCTCGCCCTCGCCCTCGCCCTCGCCCTCGCCCTCGCCCTCGCCCTCGCCCTCGCCCTCGCCCTCGCCCTCGCCCTCGCCCTCGCCCTCGCCCTCGCCCTCGCCCTCGCCCTCGCCCTCGCCCTCGCCCTCGCCCTCGCCCTCGCCCTCGCCCTCGCCCTCGCCCTCGCCCTCGCCCTCGCCCTCGCCCTCGCCCTCGCCCTCGCCCTCGCCCTCGCCCTCGCCCTCGCCCTCGCCCTCGCCCTCGCCCTCGCCCTCGCCCTCGCCCTCGCCCTCGCCCTCGCCCTCGCCCTCGCCCTCGCCCTCGCCCTCGCCCTCGCCCTCGCCCTCGCCCTCGCCCTCGCCCTCGCCCTCGCCCTCGCCCTCGCCCTCGCCCTCGCCCTCGCCCTCGCCCTCGCCCTCGCCCTCGCCCTCGCCCTCGCCCTCGCCCTCGCCCTCGCCCTCGCCCTCGCCCTCGCCCTCGCCCTCGCCCTCGCCCTCGCCCTCGCCCTCGCCCTCGCCCTCGCCCTCGCCCTCGCCCTCGCCCTCGCCCTCGCCCTCGCCCTCGCCCTCGCCCTCGCCCTCGCCCTCGCCCTCGCCCTCGCCCTCGCCCTCGCCCTCGCCCTCGCCCTCGCCCTCGCCCTCGCCCTCGCCCTCGCCCTCGCCCTCGCCCTCGCCCTCGCCCTCGCCCTCGCCCTCGCCCTCGCCCTCGCCCTCGCCCTCGCCCTCGCCCTCGCCCTCGCCCTCGCCCTCGCCCTCGCCCTCGCCCTCGCCCTCGCCCTCGCCCTCGCCCTCGCCCTCGCCCTCGCCCTCGCCCTCGCCCTCGCCCTCGCCCTCGCCCTCGCCCTCGCCCTCGCCCTCGCCCTCGCCCTCGCCCTCGCCCTCGCCCTCGCATCCTTCTCCCTTTCTCTTTTCTGTCCATCTCTCCCTTCATGCCCACCCTCATTGTCTTTGTTCCCCTTCTTCCCTCCCTCTCTCTTCCTCTTATGTACTCTAGCATCTGAATGCATTACAGTTTGTTGTACAGCCACTGATTCATCTTTTGAAACACATGTCCCCACACCATTCTGTTACCCCCTCCTTGCCTCGTGCATCCTTCCCTAACTCCTACCCACCTCCATCTATCAGGCAACTGCCCTCAGTAATTGATAATTAACAGTAAGTCTCACCGCGACTGCAGTTGTGAGTGTTTGGGTGTCTGCATTGTGTGTGTGAATCTGTGTGTGTGCATTTGCTAGAGGAAGATCATGAGCTCATTAACTAGTGTAAATACCATATTCTGCTGAGTGTTTCCATGCACGATGCATCAATCAGCTATAGGTGAGTGGTTGCCTTTCCTTTCCTTTACATATTATTCCACCTAGGAATTTCCATTGTTGTTACCTGTATTTCCACAACAATACCCCCTTTCAGGCCTGTTATACATCTGAAATTTGCAGTCCATATTTTGGGAAGAGTTGAACTAATATTTGGGCACTGATCTTGATCACAATTTGATTTGGTCAACAAATACTTGAGTGTAACAATTTCTAGGAATATGAAATGGGATGACAACATATGCTCAGTTTCGGGTGGAAGTCTTCGATTCATTGGCAGGATAAAGATGCAGTCATTTTACAAATGAGACTGCTCACTAAACGAATGCGGATGTGTAATATTAATCAAATATGAGATCCACACCAAGTGGGACTAATGGGGTACATATTCAAAGACAGGAAGCATGAATGGTCACAAGTTTCTTTGACCTCTGAATTGGCAGATGCTTGAAGACATGTGCTATTAGTCCCTTGAAAGCCTACTTACAAAATTTTGAAGATCGTTATTACCTAATTAATCTAGGAAAAAATATCAGGTTTCTGCATTTTGTTCCCTTAGGCACTGTGAGGACAGGGTTAAAGTAATTATGTGAACGCAGTGGCATTTTAGTAGTCATCTTTCATACATGACTGAAATGGGAAGAAATCCTAATGTGTAATGTAAGGGATGTAGCTTCCCATGCATATCACAGTGGCTTACAGAATCTGTACGTAGATGTAGATTAAGAAGGTATGGATTACCGAGTTGAAAGCCTTTGTGAGGCCATAGAAGATTTCTGTTACTTATCATCCCTTCTAAAAATATTATTCACCAGATATTCCAAGTCCTATGCCACCCCTGGGAGAATTACTGTATAATCAATAAACATCACAGTTTATATGGGGCCTAGCTGAAGTTCATTCCCTTTCAGATTTGTCGTTTCCTTCACTGCTTGTTCAGTGTATAGATTGAATAACAAGGGAGATACGCTGTAACTCTGTCCCGCTGTCTTCTCAGCTGCTGCTGCCTTCAGATCTTTTAGCTGCTCTGGCTTCTGTACAAAATTGTAGAGAACCTTTCATTCCTTGTATTTTTATTGCTGCTAACTTCGTAATTTCAAAGAACATGTTGCAGTCAAAATTGTCAGACACTTACTATAAATCTACAAATGGTGTAAGTATAGATCTGTCTTCCAAGAAGTCAACTTCTACCAGTTGCTCCACCTGTCTTCAGTTAATGTAAGTTAGTATTTACAACTGTGATTAATGAAACTAATGTTGGTTCTCTCAAGGATATTAATGATTCTTAAGGAGTGTTGTCTACACCAGGTGCCATGTTCAGACTTTAGTGGATTATCCAACTCTTCTAACAATATCTTATCACATTTTCATCCATTTCTTCTCCTCTTTCCATAACATTGTCATCAAATTTTTTCGCTTTTATACGTGGTGAACCCAATCTCCGCTGACAGTATTTCAGAGTTTGTCAGGCATATTTTCTGAGTATTCTACTGGTGGGTATTTGTTGTGGTCTCAAATGGCTTTTTACAAAGTAGTTGTTTTTTGTTTAATTTCGTACCAACAGCCCCCCCCCCCTTATGTATCTTTGTATGTGTATTGCACTGAAAATATTTGAACAACAGTGCAGAAGTCTACACTGCAATTCTGCTGTATATAACGTTTGAAAACAAACTTGTTGGGGTCAACTGAACCTACTGATACCAGATTCAGCGTAATCTCATGATCTAAAGATGATATGGTGTGTGATGTCATTACATGTGCAAACAGAAAGAGAATAGAACAGCAACATTGTTATTATTATTATTATTATTATTATTATTATTATTATTATTATTATTATTACCATTACCATTATTACAATTTTTTAGCCTGTATTACTTTTTGGAATGTAAGTTCTGCTGACAGACTAATCTGTAGCATAGCCCAAGGTATTAGTCAGGTTAAAAGGCGACAGTTCAGTTATGAGCAACAGTTAATGACTCACGGTACTCCCAATTGACAAGGGTAATGCTGAATTTACTCTTTGCCCTTAAGCTCGCACCCAGTACTGCTTGGTTACATCTTGGATGTTTTTTTCCGGGAGTATTGGTCATATGTCAACAGTTGTAAATGGTAGTACAGATATGTTTACTGATAAGAAGCCAGGTGATATGCATCTTGCATAAGTGTATGTGGAGTGCTACTGAAAGGTAGCATGATGGTGACTGTGTTGCAGTAGCTTCCCATATGACAGTTGATGCATTGTTCTGTTTTTTGTGCTATGTGTTTTGGTAACTGAATGTTACAGGCTTTTTCACTGTTGTGAGTGTGTTTTCTCAGAAACAGAGGTAACGTGTTAAACAAACGTATAAATCATAATTGCATTATTACTGTGCAGTGACCCTTTGGAGACCGCAGGTGTCTTATATTAAAGTACTCTACAATCTCTGAAATTTTAAGGGTGGGCTTCAGATACACTCATTCGGTTTGCTCTTCTCTGCTCAGTGCCATCAGAGCTCTCTACATTCTTACGGCTGTGTATGTTTGCTTCAAAGGTTTGTTTAATTTTCCTATAAGCATCAGAACCATTTGTGTAGTCTCGTGTGCTTCGTATGTGGCCCCTTCCCCCTACCTAAGGGATCTGTCTCTCATCTCTAATATTGTCCAACTGATCCTTCTATCTATCTGAGTAGGGAACTATTACATGGAAAAACTAGGATAGTTTTTGTAGTTTTTTGTGTGTTTTGTTGGGAGTACTCTTGATGGCAGGTAGAACCCAGCCATTGGGTTTCATAAGTAAGGTTTCTTTTGATACAACTATTTCTGCTGGATATTGCCTCTTTGCCTTGTTTCTCCTCTGCTGCCTTCATTATTTTTTCTCTCAAAGCTACTTGTTCGACTTCTGATCTGTTTCTTTCCTCTTTTCTTTGTCATATCATGCTCTCTTTGACATTCTCAATGATGTGATGTATCAATATATCCAGGTACCTTCTTCTTGATTTCCTACACTCTTTTGCACTTTCGTTTTTGTCTGCAACTCAGAACCAATAAATTGTAGTCATAGTTTGCATCTGCTGCTGGGAATGTTTTGCCATTTAGAATCTGTTTTGTAAATCTCTATTTTACAATTATACAGGGGGTTTAACAAGAAGTTATGGCAGAACTTATAGGGAACATTCCTCACTTATAGAGGAAGAAAATATGTTAGATGGACATGCATCTGGAAATACTTTATTTCCATGTTAGACCTCAGTCTCTACAACTCTTCAACACGTTAATCATCGGAAAGACATAAGAAAAGAACATATCAGCACAATACGAAACACTTTCCTATATGAAATGTTCAAAAGCCCTTCCATTAACGAGGATACGTGCATCAACCCTTCACCCCATAGAATCCCCGATACCCTGAAGTATCCCTGGAGAACTGTGTATTGTTCACGGCCTTCCATAGTACTGAATATAGACTCTGCATATTTTGTACTGAAGATCTGTGCCCAAGAACTTTCAAATGTCTCCACAAATAAAGGTTTAGTGAGTTTAGTTCAACAGAGCATAGAGACCAAGGAATTGGTCTACCTCTACCTCTCCAAATGCCATGGAATCTGTCATTTAGAAGCCTATGAACACTAACTATGAAATGAGGAGGTGGTCCACCATGCATGAAGCACACATTTTGTCGCATTTGTAAAGACCTGTGTTCTAACAGAATGGGTAATATATTCTGTCAGAAGGCACAGTGAGTTTCTGCATGTAACCTGGGTGGGAGAGTATGAGGCCCTGACAGACAATTACCAAGAATGCTGGCCCAAATGTTGACTGAAAATATAAAATATTTGTTCATAACATGATTGCACAATTTTGTAAGGATTTTAGACAGCCCACACATGTTTATTGTGAAATTTTAAAATCACATTGAAATGTAGCCTCATCCTTCATGAACACCATGTTTAAACTAAAGACAGGATTGATACATTGTTGAATGAACCATTCACCAAATTATACCTGTGTAGGAAAAGCAGCTGTTGACAGTGCCTGCACACACTGTACTTTGTACGGATACAGCAAGTTCTTGTGTAGCGCTTCCCAGAAAGTCATGTGGTTAGCATTGCTTGTTGCAGCTAATTGTTTTATGTTGACACTAGGGTTGTCATGAACTGCACAAAGAAGTTCCTCCTCCACTGAGCTACCCTCCACCTTCTAGGCCTCTCCCAGGGTGAGTAGCAGGTCTAAACATCCCAGGCTTGCTAAGGCAACAATCAATAATTGCTTGAAGATTCATCCTGTTGGTGCACTGTCATTCTGGAAACACCTCCTGATGCAAATATTTAGCACCATGGTCATTACCATCTAATCCTTGCAGCAAATGGTCATCAGGCAACTCTTCTGCATTTGAGTACACTTCCACTGCATTGTACCGGAAACTAAGTCTTTGATGGACACCAAACAGTTAATGCTATGTCCTTGATGTTAGTAAAGCAGTGAAGTTAATAACATGCCAGCATAAGCAGTGAAGCGATCAATGTAGGGAAAGACAGACTGCTACTTACTGTAAAGAAGACACATTAAGTTGCATACAAGCACAGGTAAAATACACTTTCATAAAGCTTTTGGTCATAGCCTTCATCAATAAAATGGACGCAAGTGCGCATGCGCGCACGCGCGCGCGCCAGTGTGTGTGTGTGTGTGTGTGTGTGTGTGTGTGTGTGTGTGTGTGTGTGTGTGTTTTACTGATGAAGGCCAAAAGCTTTATGTAAGTGTCTGTTTATTGTGCCTGTCTGCAACTGAACATGTCTTCTTTACAGTAAATAGCTCTCTGTCCTTTCTTACATTGTTGATATTCCTACATGGAGTTTCCATTGGTTGATTTTACTGAGCAGTGAAGTGAGTTACATGTCAACATTACCACTGTTGCATTGGAGCAACAAACACTGACAGTGAACCTGAGAGTTAAAACTTACTGTACATAACCATGATGGTATTTTGAACATTTCATCTAAGAAAGCATTTCACATAGTGTTGGTATGTTCTGTTTCTGTGTGTTTTCTATAAATAATAGAATTACAAAGAAAAGTAGAAAATAAGCTTTAACAAGGAAATAAAGCATTTCTAGACCTCTGTCTATGTAGGGCTTTTAATTTTTCTTTGTGTGAGTAATGTTTCCTGAACATTTGGCTATAGTGTTTTGTTACACTCTTTATAATACATCTGAGAAATTCCTGTGCCTCCACATGTTTCCACATGTACATTCCTCTTTCACGATTCTCAGATCAAATGTTTGTGATGGCAGAGCTGTGGTCTGTGCAAAATTCTTCAGAGGCTTCCACATTAGTTACATCCTCTAATCAGTCCATATTCTCAGTCTTGTTCCGTTGTCAAAGTCCAGCCACACATTACAGTTACATTGTAGTCTCTCTCACATAATGAATAATTTCTTTTATTTGAATGCACATTTTTTTTTAACTAATTGTGATCTAAGCTACTAGGCATGTATTCTTGTATTACTGTGGTGGACTTGGCTCTATTTCAGCAGTGGTGATCCGTTTGGTTTGCAGACCTTAGTCATTCACCTGAATTCCTATTGTCCTATTCACTTTCAGACTTATTCCAGCATTACCTGTATTTAATTTTGTGTCGATAACCCTGTTATCACCAGAACATAAATCTCGTTCTTCAGTGCACCTTGTTTTACTATTCTCATTATGTCTAACTTCACCCCCTATGATTTTCCTCTCCTCCTTCCTATGCTGTCAACAACACAAAATTTTCGGTATCGTATGAAACATATCCCCTTCCTCCTCGCACACATGACAGACATTAAAGCAGTGAAGTGTCTTGTGCGTCTCAGTAATACTGATATACAAACTGTATGTGCAACTATTTCTGAGTGGTATCTGTGAAGAGTATAGACTAATATAAGGATCCTGAAAAGGGGTAGAAGTCTTTTCAGCACTTGCAAAGGCAACTGTCTGAAGGATTGCATGATGTAACCTTGTAACAGTTGTCAGCACAACTATGCCATATTGCTATTGAGATACGTCTGAGATAATAGGGGAACCACAGGCATCTTGTTTACTCAGGACAACCGTCTCTTCTGTGTGGCTTGCTAATTACCTTGGCTGAATTTATCTATGTGGAAGGCATAATGTCCATTGTCATTCAGAAAAGTTTGCAGAATGTTAATTGGGACAACAGTAGACTTGAGAGATGTAGGTCAAGACCCATGGCACTGTGGAGAAGCTGGACATGGAGGGTGCTATTTCCTTTTGCAATCTAGAGCATCAGCTAACACAGAGTAGGAGCTCCTGATGGCAGCAATATGCAATTTGGATACATGTTTTTGACTGAGAAGGAAGCCTAATGTGTGGTGTGATACTAATAACCCCATCATGCACTTCACAGTGATTTGCAGAGTATATTTGTATGTACATGTGTATGTATGTATGTATGTATGTATGTATGTATGTATGTAGGCTTGTATATGTAGATGTAGATAGTACAGGAAAATTTGAGGCAACATTTTGAGAAGGAAGAGATAATCTTCTGTGGGACATAATGATAAGTGAGGTAATTTGAATTTACTGCTTTGAATGTGGACTGAGCATAATGTATGGGATGGCATTGCTGAAAATTCATCAAGAAATAAGAAGCTGTGGTGTTGGTGAGAGAGAGTATCATAGATTTGTTTGGGTTATTTTTGTCAGGCTGACTCGATGTGTGGAATTCTTCTTTTGTATGACACTGCAATATTTCTTGCTGAACAGAAAAAAGAATAAGAAATCAGGTTGTGGTTTTCTCACTTCCATTGTTTGGCCCATCTTCACTCAGCATAATGCTCTTGGGATTTTGGTCAGAGAAAGATAGCAAATTATTGGTTGTGAAAGTAGGACAAGATTACTAATGCTGTGAGGGTACATGGTTTAGTTCCAGTAGTGGACAAAAACTCGTGAAATTGATGGTGATTAGGCTGAGGTACAAGACATTTTAAACCATCTGTCTCTCTTTAGTGTAAATCAGTTGTTTCCCAGTAAAATAAAGAAATTAAAAAATGGGAGACATTTCTTTCTGACTGCCACTAGTACTGTTATACCTTGCTCAATCCCAATATCCAACCAGCTACTCTCACAGTACTAGTAGTATCTTGTGTAACCTGCTAAGTTGTTTGTTATTTGTAATACACCTGTCACTGTTAACTGTTTATCCATTTTTTGGTGTGCCATCATTTTATCTTTCGTCACGGATCAGCTCTTGTTGGTGCACATATTTAAGCAAACTCTCTCACCATTATTATATTAAACTGACAGCATGTGCTGAATTGTGTGCATAAGTTCGGTCTTGCCACACACTTTTTTGCTAACGAAATATGTGATGTAGATTGTGACATTAAGTTTAGTATTTCTGTAGAGCAATGTGAGAAGCTTACAAAGAACATCTAGAAAATTTTGAACAAGTTAACTATGTGCTAATGCAAGAAGTCGAAAGAAACACTTTTCACATCCTTCTGAGAGTCTATTGTACACACCTTTCAAGAATCCAGGTGTCTGGAATGTCACAATATTAATTATGACCTTTTTCATATGATAAACAACTGATTAAAGTGTTACAGTACAGTCACTATTATTTATGTTTCGACTTGTATTTATTTGCAGCCTCTGCATTTACACGAGTTTGTATTCTTATATAATTGTTTTAATTATTGACAGATCAACGCCAGAAGAGTAAGGGTGGTGGAAGCAGTTGCTGTTCGGCATCGTGTTGCATACTCTAATGTATTGCAAGATAACATTGTGATGACTTTACCAAGGATTGGTGCATTGACAGTTTAGGACAGAAATGCCTACGTACATAGTCAGGCACCTCAAGTATTACTATTGACTTAAACAAGCAAAGCAGCTCCCCCTGACAGAAGATAAAGATCTTGTGAGATTTCATATTGTTGTGATATTCAAGTAGCGTAACAAAAAATTTTAAAAATGAAGACGAGAGTTTTTTTAGTGGGAGGATATGTGATAGTGGAGACTGATTGCCCATCGCAGTGAAATGTACAGTGAAAGAAATTAAGTTTCTGTGTTACTTTATTTTTGTATTAAAATTCTAATATTAATCTTCTCAATTCCTATTCTTTTATGTACCATAAATATTATGGTATAATTTTACTCATCAGATGTATGTTATACAGATTACCTATGTTACAGGACTTATATATAGAAGGAATGTGATTTTCTTTCATTCTAAGAAGAAAATTCTTTGCACTACATAGTTTCCTACTCATTGTTAGAATAACTCAACAGAAACTGCTGGTAATTGTACAGAGAGCATCTTATTACCAGCAAGTGACTTTGAGTGTCAGACATTTACATTTTATCATGTGCTGTTGATGTGAATATGGATACGATACTGCTGAATTTCTTCATGAATATGACCGGTGTAGCGTAGCTTCTAATAAGAATCTGTAGCTGTCAGAAGAATAATGGCACACAAATTCCTTATGTTGATTCCTGCTTTGTTTAACTACTGATTTAAATTTGTATGAAAGGATCAGTATTTTAATGGTATTGGAAGAAAACTTTTCTCATCATTCCTAAATGCAGAAGATATATTTTCTGCTGATATTTTTGTTTTGCTTCCAGAGAAATGACATAAGTACCATTTGTTATACTAAGATTTATTTGTATTTAGGAAATTGTGTAGGAACTATCATTACCCATAATGCATGTTAACATCCCAAATCCTTCTTGTGGTTACTTGGGCACAGAAGTGAGAAGCAAGAATGTTACTCTGATAAGCTAAAGAAAAAGAAGCATACTGTGTAATGAGGGGAGAAAGGAAGAAAAAAATGTGTCCCACGATTTCCATTTGAAATGCACTTCAAATAAATATATCGAACTTATTGGAAATATTTATGCATTAACCTGTATATTATAAAACATGGTTAATTAAGTGTGACAGTAATTTTATGTAGTTTATACTTTTGTTGAATGAAAATACTTTTAAAATGAATATAAATTTCAGTACCTTTTGAAGGTAATGCAACTAGTGGCCTATGTTACAAAAAGTTTGTTTAAATCATTGTTAACATTATCCGTCATAATTCACATAGATATTCTGTTACATGGAGAATTGGTCCATGAGTATATTTAAAAAAAAAAAGAAACCAGTTCGTAAATATAAGAGAGTGGATATATCATATATATATATATATAAAGAAACACAGATATATTATCAGTTAAAGTTGTATCTTTATCTGCATGATATTTCCTCTTACTATATTAAATTGTAATTTTTCTATAGAATTCATAATACAGAGTTTATTTTGTTGGGCTGTAGCGGCTTCAGCTTATGTACGGGTACCCAAGATACCACACTTTCTTTCTTGCTATTTGTGTATTGGAAATTTAATTGCATTTTGGATTTGTAATTGCCCAGTACTCTTCGCTCTTGTCATTAAGTGAAAAAGCCATAATACAGACACCAAGAAAAGATATTTGGGAGATATAAAGCATGAGTAATTTAAAAGCTTCTGCATTAATAGTTGAGGCTGTGTGTACAATTTCCTCATGCTTTTTGTATGTTTATGCTATATAGCAACGAAGCAGCACATTACTACAAACATCTTTGTTTCATATGATGTATGTTGTACTCTAGTTTCTATTGTAAATATAGTAACTAATGTATTTTTTGTTACATTACGACATATAACTCCTCAGTGAGGGGATTTTATTCTGCAGAGATGGAGTAGTATTATAGAATAAAGTTGAGATCACAAACACATTCCTTGGCTCAATGTTATTTTACCCTGCTTAATGACATATTAAGAAATTGCATTTTCCCCAGGCAGGAATGGAACAGTTGCAAATGTGGGCATCATTGTGGTTCTACCTGTAACCAGAAGTATATTCTGCAGCACACTGGTTGGGATCAAATGCCTGCGGGCAAATGAAGATTATACGGCAGTTGAACTGTGTACACAGCACTGCAAGAACTACATACTGGCTGTTAAGGGAGTGTACTTGTCACTGTGCATGCTCAATAGAAAAAGTTCAGACTAATGTTGAAAACATGGTTCTTGCTTTTATTTACAAGTGATAAACTATTTTATTCAACTCCAAAGCTGTTAGAAGATGCAGAATTCCTTTCAGCACAGGATCAGGAAACTGGGATATTTTGACTTTTGTGTCTTCTTTTTAATACCTGTGGAGTAAAATTTTTTTAGACAGTCTCTCTACTTGCATTTTGTAACTAAAAATGGAGTGCCAAATAATTTCATTTTATATCCTACACAGGTCCTGAAATATTGTTTGAAATCTAAGTAAGTTGCATATTGATGAACACACAAGTGTGGATTTCCTCTATGAAAGTGTCTTTCAGATAAATGAAATTTATTCATGGCTGTGCTAGTCTTACTACAGATATTAAAGATTAGTAGATATTTCCTTTATAACAATATATTTAAATGTCACTACTTTAGTGAGGCTGTGCCTCTCTGTTGTTCCTGTAAACATTCAGATTTCCTGCCAAATCGCAAAGAACATGTGAAGAACCTTGCTTTGGATAGCCACCAGAACTGCTTTATTGTAAGGCGTCAGACTATATGTTGCCTCTACATCATGTAATACAAAAAAAAAAAGCTAAGAAAGAAAATAGATTAGAGAAACAATTTATGTCCCTTTGAATAGTGTTCAAAATCATGCACAGCAGATGAGGTGCTGATTCAGAATGCACATTCCCTTTCTTGGTATTTGAAGGATTCTCTATTGAAATATTTGTGAGACTGAAAAATTGTTGTAATTTTTTTACACTTTCAGGCATAGAGGATTGAAAACTGTTGAGACCGCACAACCGCAAATTGCGTGGTCTGTGTAATCCATCAGACAAATATACTCTCTAGTGTTCTTTAAAATTCTGAGTTAAACACTTAACTTCAAATTCTCAATCACCACCTCATTTGCTGTACATGACTTCAAGCATCGTATTTCTCTGATCTATTTTATTTGTTATTTTTAGATCGATTTCACAAAACATTTAACTGTCTTGTTTTTCCTCACTTTTTTAAAAATTTTAAGTGTTATTCCACAAAACATTACCTTTTTGACACATTTGCTTTTCTAGTGTCTTCTGTTCTCAAAAGTCCTGATTTGAAGGAAGCCATTTTGACAGTTAAATATCACACCGTGCAAATTTATATGTGCAAAATAGTTGAGCTGTGAAGACATGAACTTCTTGAGACATAACTGTATAGTTAGCAGCAGTTACTCTGAAATATTCAGTTTTCTCTCAAAAAACAAATTATTTTTTCATAATTTCTCTGTTAGCTTTCCAGAAATAAACCATTTTTTTTACAAAACTGGACATCACACTGATCAATTTGATACCTCATTTGTCCTTTTCCAATTCTTCATTTGGCTGTGCAAAGTCATAGAGATATGATTAGGTAAGTTATAGGAAATCTTGTTTTCACTCCGCTCAAACATCTGACCAAATAGATTGATTGACACTGTGGTCCCATACAACATTCACAATTGCATGATCATCATCTAGTGTGTGGCCCTGTTGGCTGGTGGGCAGCTTATGAATAAAATGCATCTGCTGATACAAGCAAAGGAAATATTAACCGGTGCCTGTGACTTGTGTAGCGGAATTGGAACAATATGTTCTTTAGTGTCAAAAAATGTATTTAAGCTCACATTTCAAATCTTATGATGTAATTTCAAACTTAGCACAAGAGATGAAGGCTCTTAATTATATCATTGTTCATAATTAGACAATATTTTAGTATTAAACTGGAGGTTGACAGTCTTTCTGTGATTGCTTTCTAATAAATAAATAAAGTGATAGTGTAAAGACCTGTCATATTATTAACTATAACAAATATGTACAGATATTCACTCTGGTCAAAATGTCCTAATAATGCTAGACAAATAAGTCTTTTGTGAAAAGTAATTTTTGATGCACATATTATTTGTACTGACAGGCACAAAGTGTACAGTGATGCAGCCTGTGTGAAGTTACATAATAAAACACAGATCAAACAGCTGGAGGAGTCAAATGGTTAAAATTTTATAACTTCTTTGTTAGTTTTAAAAAAGTATGAGAATAGGATGTGACTGTTTGTCCTACAGATCAAATGTACTTAGTCAGTTGGTGTGCCAGACTGTAATCCATGTGTATGCTGCTGACCATTAAAGTTGCAACATTACGAGGTATCTGACGATTGTGAAATTGTCACAAAGGGTACTATGTGCTTTGACACACAGACGATCAGCATTTCGGCACAGTTGCACAAAGCAGGCAGGAGTGACGCTGTCTGCATTCTGTATATGAGGACAGGGTACAGGGTGGATTCCTCATTTAGAAATTGTGCTCAGTACTACTGACCTATCGTTCGCTATCTGTGCAGGACCAAACAGTTGTACCTTGAGTCAGGAACACTACGACGTGTTGACCGATGCAGAAGCTTTCCTAGACACAGCAGCCAGAGAGAGGCATGCCAAAAGTGGTGAGTCTGACAACAGAAGCGACACCACATTGTCATTTCAGGTGAAGCATGGTTCCACGCACAACATTGAGACAGACATACAAGTGTGCATAGGCTTCAAGGATGACAAAGATTGGATTTGCCATTGGCAGAAAGGCACTGCAGCTGAAAGGGAGTATATGACACTATGACTCTGCTTCACCTAATAGGTAATTTGGACAGCAGCCACTATATATCTGATGTGTTGAGACTGGCACTAGTGGTCTACCTTTTCGGTCTCCTTGATATTATCTTTCCAAAGGGACAACACAAGACTGCATGTCGTCCCGGCAGTCCTGGCCTACCTCGGATATCACTTCAGGCAGCAGTCTCTCCATTGAAAACATCTGGTCATGAGTCTTACATGACCACTCCTTAGCCATATGATTGTTGGATGCTGACACAGACCGGAAGCAGTACAGAGGACACATCTGTACCTGTCATCTGAACTCATTTTGACACTGTGCTTAGCTGGGATAGAGCCAGAGGTGGCAGGTCCATGTACTAAATAGAGCACCCAGCATATTTCCAAATAATGTATACTTTGATATTTTGGGTATTACTATCCACGATAATCGACTTGGCGTTTTGGTCTATGTTGTCAGTTAAGGTAATTATACAAATGATTGCGTTCCAAATAATGTATACTTTGATATTTTGGGTATTACTATCCACGATAATCGACTTGGCATTTTGGTCTATGTTGCCAGTTAAGGTAATTATACAAATGATTGCGTTCCTCAATTGTGCAGATATATACTTTGTGGGTGCACAGCAATCTGATTGTCATGGCATGTTCCTGGTGAGAAAGCTGCCAGAGCTTCAAAATCCTCTAATAAAAGAACTTTTTTCAAGTGTAAGTATTTGGTATGAATTTAAGAATACAGTAAATAAATAGTTATTCTATAATTTTTACCCTGACACTTCACTCCTTTACCAAACTGATAAGACCTTGATACCTTTGGGAGTGTCCTATCAATCAGTCCCTTCATTTAGTCAAATAGCACCACAAATTCAATTGTGTACTCGTCCTACTGTATCATTTAACAGCAATAAGGAAAATGTCATTATTTCTTATCCTTCCTTCTGTGGCAGTTTTAATGGCCAGCAGTGCATAGTGACTAACAACAACATCCCTCTTGAGAATAAATACAAGTAAATTCACAATACCACCTCAGTTTTCATACCTGACATGTGCATTGTACCATTATTTGTAGCTAGCTAACTT
Organism: Schistocerca cancellata; assembly: GCF_023864275.1. Taxonomy (NCBI): domain Eukaryota; kingdom Metazoa; phylum Arthropoda; class Insecta; order Orthoptera; family Acrididae; genus Schistocerca; species Schistocerca cancellata. The sequence continues at coordinate 105,232,713 of NC_064633.1, read as the reverse complement.
GCTACATTGTTGGAGTCACCAGAACAGAAGCTACACCCTTAAGGCTCTATGTTAAAAAGCTTGTTATAATTTTTTTTAAAATAGCTCAAATCAGTTTTGCAGCTCCTTTCCTCAAACTGATCCTGATTTGATATACCTGTCTGTTTCATGGTCAGGATGCGAATTTGGTTTGTGAACATCATTGTTCATGGGGCAGGGGGGGCAACATATTTCACTGAAACACTAAATTGGTAGGTTTTTTCTATAGTTACAAGAATTGCTGAGAGTGGTGGTGGTGGTGGTGGTGGTGGTGGTGGTATGAACATCCATCCATATCCCGTACTAGAATTGATTATCAATTCTGGGTCTCCAGCAAACCTTGTTGTGTCCAAAGGTTTGTTTGAGCAGTTGCAGAGAGCAACTTTCAAGTGCCACAAAACAGGCATTACTGCACATGCGCAGCTACCGTGCCGCAGGAACCCTGTGTGTGGCATTTGCTCTGCTCAAACATTTTTCAGTGCATTTTTGTTTGGAATTTTGTATGTGCTGGGGCATCACATGATGATGTACAGCACTCAGAATATTTTTCAGGGGGGCATATGGATTATTGTACTTAGGGCAATTATTTATTTTATTCTATGCAGGTACAAAATGCAAAAAAAAAGGAAGCAGTTCTTGGCATAATATTCATTTCAGAACTAGACTGTAAATTCAAAGTACACTAATATTTTGCTGTGTGGTGACTTTAACACAGATTTTTTTTATTTTTACTCTGCAGTACTGTTATGTACAATTTCCTATCAGTTTTATCAGTTTTACGCCTAAACAGCACTGCAAACTGGAAGTAAGGACGAATACAAATTTCTTGCAAAAATAAAAAACAGTTGCTTGTATAGACCAGAAATAAGGACAAGTTAATTCATGACTATTTCAGATAGTATAACGAATTAATAAGATTTTCAGTGAACCCAAGAAACTGTACAATTGGCTATAAATGTTCTACACTAGGAATTAGTGTAAAGAAACATTGGGAGTTATGATGATAAAACACATTATACTGTCAGTCTTTAAAGTATCAAAGAAAGACATTCTGTAAATTTAAGGTATAAATGACACAAATTAAGAAATAATGTAAAGCCTGTAAAACTGATTGGAAATGCTACATTACAGTATTTCAGGGTATGAACAAAAAAAATCTGTGTTCTTTACCACATAGCAAAATATTAGAGTACTCTGAGCTCTGGAGTCTAGTTTTGAAATGAATATTATGCCAAGACCTGCTTTTGTATTTTGCCCTGCTTATCTAGATAGAATATAATGAAACAATTGCTCTACGTACAATAACTCCGTTTGTCCCATAAGTGTTCCCATGGATTTGATTTCTGGGTAAGTTTTCAACAAATGGATGTTGTAATAAAGTGGATTTGTAATCGGACACAAAACATCAATACTTATGATTTAGGTAATAAATTATAGCCTTCATCATCAAGCAGAAATTGGTCATTAGAATTCTTTTTGTTGACGGTAACTCTATGGAGATTTTTCCTTGTGTGATAGTGAACACTGTTTAGAGATGGAATGGAACATTTGCACATGCGTGTCAGTAATCCACATCTCTCAAGTGGTATAGTTTCAAACAATAGTGACATACTGAATGATGGGATCAGCACAATGACCATCATAAAGAGAGAATTACATGAAAAAGGATTTTCATGTTGCTCAGTGCACATAACACATGCCCTTCGTAGGCCCATCGTCCAGTCGTTGTGGTAGAAGTAAAGATGCAAGTGAAGTGTTTTATGTCTTGTTGACAGCAAAGGTTATCAGAGAGGGAGCATTGCTCGGATTTTAACATTGGAGGAGAAGGAAGCAGCAAAGACTTTTTAAGGAACTGTCCTAATGTTTGCCTAGAATGAACTAGAAAACACGGAAACCCCAAATCTGGATGGCTCACTGGCTCTGGGGTTCAACCTGGGTCTCCAGACTGCACGAAGATTACCGACATTTGCCGACACATAGGCCTTCTGATTTTAACTATAGCATGTAAAAGTTTAATTGACAGTTTCGCACCCTTTTCCTGATAGGTACTTCTCAAAAGAAATCAGCAATGGTCATGCTGTTTGAGATCCCTGCAAAAATTACCAATCAAGTGAGTAATTTTGTTAGAATAGGATTGATTTAATTTCATCCCATTACTAGAAATAAGCACCACATTTGAATGCAGACGTATCTGTTATATGGTTTCAGGAAGCAACGCTACTTCCACGTAGGGTTGCCATCCATCCTGATACACTATGTGAGCAAAAGTATCTGGACACCCCCAAAAACATTCGTTTTTGTATTAGGTGCATTGTGCTGCCACCTACTGCCAGGTACTCCATATCCGCGACCTCAGTAGTCATTAGACATCGTGAGAGAGCAGAATGTTGGGAGGACGATGGTTCAATCCTGCGTCCGGCCATCCTGATTTAGGTTTTCTGTGATTTCCATAAATCGCTCCAGGCAAATGCCGGGATGGTTCCTTTGAAAGGACACGGCCGACTTCCTTCCGCGCCCTTCCCTAATCCAATAAGTCCGATGACCTCACTATTTGGTCTCCTCCCCCAAACAACCCAAGAGCAGAATGGGGCGCTCCGCGGAACTCACGTACTTCAAACGAGGTCAGGTGATTGGGTGTTACTAGTGTCATATGTCTGTATGAAAGATTTCCACACTCCTAAACATCGCTAGGCCCACTGTTTCTGATGTGATGAAGTGGAAACCTAAAGGGACATGTACAGCACAAAAGCGTACAGGCCGATCTCATCTGTTGACTGACAGAGACTGCCGACAGTTGAAGAGTGTCGTAATGTGTAATAGGCACACATCTATCCAGGCCATCACACAGGAATTCCATACCGCATCAGGATCCACTGCAAGTACTATGGCAGTTAGGTGGGAGGCGAGAAAACTTGGATTTCATGATTGAGCGGCTGCTCGTAAGCCACGCATCACACCGGTAAATGCCAAATGACGCCTCACTTGGTGTAAAGAGTATAAACAGTGGATGATCGAACAGTGGAAAAACGTTGTGTGGAATGACAAATCACTGTACACAATGTGGCGATCCGACGGCAGGGTGTGGGTATGGCGAATGCCTGGTGATGTCATCCGCCAGCGTGAGTAGTGCCAACAGTAAAATTCGGAGGTGGTGGTGTTATGAAGTGGTCGTGTTTTTTATGGAGAGGGCTTGCACCCCTTGTTATTTTGCGTGGCACTATCACAGCGCAGGCCTACATTGATCTTTTAAGCATGTTCTTGCTTCCCAATGTAGAAGATCAATTCGGGGATGGCGTTTACAACTTTCAACACAATTGAGCACCTGTTCTTAATGTACGGCCTGTGGCGGAGTGGTTACGCAACAACAACAACATCCCTGTAATGGACTGGCCAACACAGAGTCCTTAACTGTACCCATAGAACACCTTTGGGATGTTCTGGAAAGCCCACTTCGTGCCAGGCCTCAGCGACCGACATTGATACCTCTCCTCAGTGCAGCACTCCGTGAAGAATGGGCTGCCATTCCCCAAGAAACCTTCCAGCACCTGATTGAACGTATGCCTGCGAGAGTGGAAGCTGCCGTCAAGCACAAGGGTGGGCCAACACCATATTGAACTCCAGCATTGCCGATGGAGGGCGCCAGGAACTTGTAAGTCATTTTCAGCCAGGTGTCCGGATACTTCTGATCACATAGTGTGTATCGGGAACATTATCGTTATGGACCTTCTTGTCCCGACCAGTGGCGGATACATACGGGGGGCGCGCCGCCCCTCTAGAGTAGTTGTACTTTCCTATGTAGTACGCGCGTCCGCGTCGTCGTATTTTAAACGTTTCTGTCTGGCACGTAGATAGCTAACACATACCTACGAGAAAAGTAATTTCCACTGTAGGTATTTGTTCGCACTGCATTAAAGTCTGGAAGCGAACATTCCGGCAGCGAATGCTCTATAAACAATCGAGACACGTATATAAGGGAAGCAGCGTCGCTGCCGGGTAGTCGGTTTGAAAGCTACAGTCGTCGCGATAAATTGGAAGTGATAAAAAGTGGACAACTGCGATTATTGGCTATTACCACAGACTTCAGTCAGCGTTGTGCTTAGTGATACTAGAAATACGCGGAGTGTGACCGTGTGAATTTAGTGCTAAGTGTATTAGTGTTGCATTTTTCAGTGCGAATAAAGTGTTTATTCGAGAATAATTGGCATCTAATTTACCTACGTCGGAACAATATAAAAAATGGGTCGTTATGTAATAAGAAAAAGAAAAGTAGAAACATCTGAAGATTCCGGTCACCATTCAGCAGCAAAAACATCACCAGATGTACAAGTAGAGCCCAGCACTTTGTCTAAACTTCCACAACAAAGTTCATTGACTGATTCTTTTAATCCCACGGATATTGGCAATTATTTGGATATACACTACTGGCCATTAAAATTGCTACACCACGAAGATTACGAGCTACAGACGCGAAATTTAACAGACAGGAAGAAGAGGCTGTGATATGCAAATGATTAGCTTTTCAGAGCTTCCACACAAGGTTGGCGCCAGTGGCGACACCTATAACGTACTGACATGAGGAAAGTTTCCAACCCTTTTCTCATACATAAACAACAGTTGACCGGCGTTGCCTGGTGAAACGTTGTTGTGCTGCCTCGTGCGAGGAGGAGAAATGCGTACCATCACGTTTCCGACGTTGATAACGGTCGGATTGTAGCCTATCGCGATTGTGGTTTATCGTATCGCGACATTGCTGCTCGCGTTGGTCGAGATCCAATGACTGTTAGCAGAATATGGAATAGGTGGGTTCAGGAAGGTAATACGGAACGCCGTGCTGGATCCCAACGGCCTCGTATCACTAGCAGTCGAGATGACAGGCATCTTATCCACATGGCTGTAACGGATCGTGCAGCCACGTCTCGATTCCTGACGTTTGCAAGACAACAACCATCTGCACGAATAACTCGACGACGTTTGCTGCAGCATGGACTATCAGCTCGGAGACCATGGCTGCGGTTACCCTTGACGCTGCATCACAAACAGGAGCGCTGCGATGGTGTACTCAACAACGAACCTGGGTGCACGAATGGCAAAACGTAATGTTTTCGGATGAATCCAGGTTCTGTTTACAGCATCATGATGGTCGCATCCGTGTTTGGCGACATCGCGGTGAAAGCACATTGAAAGCGTGTATTCGTCATCGTCATACTAGCGTATCACATGGCGTGATGGTATGGGAGTGCCATTTGTTAGACGTCTCGGTCACCTCTTGTTCGCATTGATGGCACTTTGAACAGTGGATGTTACATTTCAGATGTGTTACGACCCGTGGCTCTACCCTTCATTTGAGCCCTGCGAAACCCTACATTTCAGCAGGATAATGCACGACCGCATGTTGCAGGTCCTGTACGGGCCTTTCTGGATACAGAAAATGTTCGACTGCTACCCTGGCCAGCACATTCTCCAGATCTCTCACCAATTGAAAACGTCTGGTCAATGGCGGCCGAGCAACTGGCTCGTCACAATACGCCAGTCACTACTCTTGATGAACTGTGGTATCGTGTTGAAGCTGAACTGTGGTATCGTGCTGAAGCTGCATGGGCGGCTGTACCTGTCCTCGCCATCCAAGCTCTGTTTGACTCAATGCCCAGGCAACGACCAGAGTTGGTTGTTCTGGGTACTGATTTTTCAGGATCTATGCACCCAAATTGCGTGAAAATGTAATCACATGCCAGTTCTAGTATGATATATTTGTCCAATGAATACCCGTTTATCATCTGCATTTCTTCTCGGTGTAGCAATTTTAATGGCCAGTAAATATTAGTGATGATATAACAGAAACTTCTCAGCTCCAAGGAAACCTGAGAAAGGTTATATCTTTCCTATTTCCGAGCACAAGAGGAGACGGATTGAAAGCAGACAAGTGCACAATAATCACTTTGAGCGGTATCCATAGCTGGTGTTCTCACAAGTTAAAAAGAGACTTCTTTGAATTAACTATTCAATTATCGTGAATAATAGAATGGTTGGAGAATAGGAAATCCATTATCGCCAAGAAACTTGTGACTGAACCACTAACAAAACCTTGAGACCACTCTCAGCTCAACTACCACGTTGAAGCGTCAGCAGATGCAAAATTATTTTTGACGGCACGAGACAACCGCGAACTTGAGGTCATAAATCAATTGTCAAGACAGAGAATGGAAAGCATTAGGGAAAACAGAGACCTTCTTGAACCTATGATAAAAACAATCATATTTCATGGGAAGCAAAATATTCCTCTGCGGGGGCATAGAGATAATGGGAGTCTATTAGAAAACGAAAATGTTCGTGAAAGTATAGTGCGTAACGAGGGAAACTTAGAGCTCTTCTAAGATTTAGAACTGACGCTGGAGACTTGCAACCACCTTGCCACTACTAAAGCTAACGCCACTTTCATAAGTAATACAACGTGTAACGAACTAATTTCATGCCGTGAAACAGTGATGTTATCGAGAATACTGCAGGAAATCAAAGATTCTCGTTATTACAGCATAATCTTCGATGAGGCTATGGAGATAGTGCACATCGCCCGACCGAGTTTAGCTGCAAAATATGTTGATGGTGACGGCAAATTACTCGAATGGGCTTCGTTGACATCCGTAAAGACAATGATTGTGGTGGAAACATTGACGATGAACCTCAAGAGAGTGGAGATGAAGAGCGTAGCGTTACTGGTGAAGTATTAGGTACTACGATTCTAAGGAGAATGGAAAGCCTTTCCTTGTCACTGGAGAATTGTGTGAGTATAAGCTGTGATGGTTGCTCAGTTAATACGTCAGAACTGAAAGGAACTATGGCTACAATAAAAAAGAAAGCTATCAACAAGCAAGTAGCACCGTGTCGAAGTCATCAACTCAACCTCGCTGTCTCTCGCAGAAAGTTTCAAGTGTGAGAAACTCTCTTGGTATTATTGAAGTAGTATCGTTCTTTACAGAGTCTAGCACGCGGTTCACAACGTTGAAGAGTCACCTAAAACACTCGCAGCAGTCACTTTGTCAAACGAGATGGGGTGAGCGACATGATGCTGTTATTCAATTCTCAGCTGATCTCTGAACAGTTTTGCAAAGTTTTTAAAGAAATTAACAGTGTTGGAGGGATAGAACAACGGCTACCAAAGCCAATATTCTTCTTCGAGCTCTCTCTGATTGCGAGTTTATAACCACTCTGTTTACACTGAATGAAATTATGAGCGTAACATATCCAGTCAGCAAAATCTCACAATATCCTAGCTTGGACGTCGCGATGGCAAAATCAAAATTAGATTAGACGCTCAACTTGTACGACAGTGTGAGAGCTAATGCTGACAGCCACTTTGCTCGTATTGTTGAAGAGGCGAAGCAATTACGGAAGGCTTAGACGTGGAGATGAGTGTTCCTCGTCTTACAGGCAGACAAAGACACAGGGAAAACTACGATCACAATGATGACGCTATGGCATACTGGAAAGGAACTGTTTTTATTGCAACACTGGACCATGTTACGACTGATATGAGAGAACGTTTCGCTGAAGAAAATATATATCATTTAAAATTCAACGTACTTTTGCCCTCACAACAACTGAAACATGACGATAATGATCTGGCACATAAACTGAATCAGTGCTTAACTGAACTACCGTTCTTTGAAGAAGAATCACTCTTTGTGATTAAAAAGAGACTAATGGGAGAGATTCTTCAATACAAACAAAGGAGCATAAACGTCCTTAATGATCGTGATTCTGTTAAGCAAGCGCTGGCTGTTTGTCCTGGATCTGACTATCCTACTTTGCGCACGCTGGACAAAATATTTACTTATCTGCCTGCATCTATTGTTACAGTAGAAAGAATTTTTTCAACATAGCGGCATACAAAGACATGGCTGAGGTCGACAATGAAGGAGGATCGACTTAATGGCTTAGCTCTGTTGAACACTCACCCCGACATTGATTGGCCTATTGACGATGTAATTAACCAATTTGCCAGGAGGAATAGGCGTGTAGAATTCATCATGTAAGGAAGAGAGCCACAGTTGTAACTTGTTTATTTCGTAAGATGGCATTGTCTTGTGTATATGTGTAATCAGTTTAGGTAAGACTTTCTTAAACTTTGATTTTGACCTGATAATTTTTATTACGGTAAACGTAAAATCAAGATATCTTTAGGGCCCCCCTCCCCCTCCTTGAGGTTTTTCTGTATCCGCCACTGGTCCCGACAAGACCCAGTTTCGTTCCGATTTTGTAAAATATTGTTAAGAGCTTGGCTCAAGTACTGAAGTAACGCCACCTGTTAATGCAACATGTAAATGCAGCCTCACTTAGTTTTATTTATACCAACAAGTTCATGTCGACAAGGTCGTTTTACAGATGGCGTTGTTTGTTGCGTATCCTGTATCGACGATGCAAACACCTTCCTATGTCTAGCGCCATCATTCGAGAAATACCCTTCTCCAGTAAAACGCGGCTGGTAATACTGAAGCAGCGCCGCACGGAAGAAATGGGAAGTTCCCATTTGAATAGCGGTCTGATACGACGGATCTTAAATAAGCGTAATACGAACAACGAGTGCAAATTAGTAATTTTTGAAGTGTTTACTGCGGGTATATAGAGCGTGAAGTGTATAGTGACGTGTACTTGATTTTATAAAATGTCGCGTGGCTAGGGCCTCCCGTCGGATAGACTTCGCCGGGTGCAAGTCTTTCGATTTGACGCCACTTCGACGACTTGCGCGTCGTTGGGGATGAAAATGATGATAATTAGGACAACACAACACGCAGTCCCTAAGCGGAGAAAATCTCCGACCCATCTAGGAATTGAACCCAGGCCCTTAGGACTGACGTTCTGTCACGCTGACCACTCAGCTACCCGGGGCGGACGTGTACTCGACGACTGAAGTGGTATTGTCGACTGTTTGCAGTCTAATAAACTTCTCTTACCATAGCATACGAAAATTCCTAAGGATGGAAAGAGAAAGTTTCACTTTTCGGATGATTACACAAAAGAGTGGTTGACTGATTTGGGGAGAGGCGACAAAATAGTGAGGTCGTCAGTTCCAAAAGAGTGATCTTTTGTCAAGAAAGACCGTATAGATCATTTGAGGGAGGGGACCAACAGCGAGGTCATTCGTTCCGAGAGAGAGAGGGTCTTTTGTCAAGAAAGAACGTTCGGATCAGAAAGCGTCGTGTGAGATTTGTAGCTGTTTCATCTCAGTAACTCTCGGAGATAAGGCAGATGCGAGGCTTCGCGTTTCTACGAAGAATCATGCAAATAGTCACGTTAGCATCGACATCAAAGCCTATTTCTATATTCGTGACTAAAGAAGATACTCAGGAAGGATTGCTCGTTGCTGCAGCTGTACCAACGCCAGCTCATAAAATTGTCAGGCATCATCAACCCTTCAGTCCTCTTGACCCTGCCGTAACACTGAAAGCTGCAATGTGCTCGTATCCTGACTTCAAAGTCGCCGCAAAGCAATCTACAGCCAGAACCAAAGCTACATCGATTGTTAAAAGTATTCTCGCACCACCCTCCGTATGTGAGTGCATAAAACAATTGCAAGAAGTTTCATTTTACGCCACAGGCACTGACGCATCGAACCACAAGGCTGAAGAAAAGTTTCCTTTAGTTGATCAATAATTTACTGAAACTGACGGAATCCAACAGAAGCTGTTGAAGTTTGATTCGCTGAATAACGAAAATTCGGAGACAAGAGCAAAGTTTTGTCTAGACACTTTTACAACTGCAAATTCCATTAGATAAATTAATCGCTTTTTGTGAAGACATTACCAATACCAGCTTGGGAGGGCTTTATCGACAAGGGCAGCGGAATGTGTTTCACTAAATTAAGGAATAACTAGGAAAAAATGTAGAAGGAATTGAATGCCCTGCCCGTATTCCCCACAAGCTATATCAAGTGCTGCTGGAGTCTAAACTGTCGACATTGCAATAATCGTCACGAATATATATATATATATATATATATATATATATATATATATATATATATATTGTTTTAATACACACGGTAAGAATAGAGAAGTTGTAAGAGTTCTGCTTATACGGCGATGTCAATCATCAGACACTTTTCTATCTCACTCAAAAACAAGATGCCTGTCGTTAATGCATGCAGTTGAGAGAATTCTTAAGCTTTGGATTCCATTAAAACATAGTCCGATCAGTGAAATTTACTTCATGTTTCAGCAGTCAAACTTGACTCTGTTCGAAAATAACATAAAAAGCGTGGAGAACAATAAAGTCTCGATAACTGAAATAAGTAATATATTAATGGACACTCAAATATGTCTGAATGAAAGGAAGACAGGCGATATTATTGGCATGCAAACCAGATGAATCTGAATAAATTAAAGAATGAGAATCCTAACCAACAAATAATTAATTTGATTTTGAAATCTGAGGAGGAGTGATTAGCTTTCTGTACCGTATCAAGTATTTGATTGGATGACGCTATCTGAAGCTCCAGATTCGGCGATGATTATATATCTGACTAAAAATGGTGTGAAGATTTCAGGCGACAATTGTTCTCAGGAATATCTGAAGAGTTTCTTAGAAACTAACTGTGACTTGGAAGAATGTAAGTCTAAACACCCCGTGGAAGAAAGATGGGTTTACTTTCTTACGGAAACCAAAAATCCTGACAAAAGCCAACTGTTAAAATTACGCGAATATTTGGTTTTATTCCCGCACGCAACCCCAGTGTGGGAAGAGTACTCTCACTAATGTCGATCCAGTGGACTTACGAAAAAAATCTACTGCTGCCAGACATTGTGGAATCAATCTTACAGTGCCAGTTTTACTACAAGCTTTCATGGAGTTTTATAAATACGTAAAAGGGAAAAAAGACTTGCAAAAAAATGTGAAATCTTCCAAAAATCTGGTGTACTAACTACTTCTGCCGCAACAACATCCATGTAATTGTGTTCTAAATAAAAAGGAATTGTATTAAATTAATTTTTTACTTCATTTCTACTCCCCCTTTTCAATATGTCCCGACGAGGTCAGCGGCGGCTCGTTTTTTTTTTTTTTTTTTTTTTTTTTTGAGTTTATTAGAAATCGCGAGATTAATGATCGTCAATTTTTTACTTTCCATTCAGTGGCTTTTTCAGTATTCATTGTTATTTTTCATTTATTTATCAGTACAATCATTCTCAGTATTTTGTTGCTCCGCTGTCGTCAACGTGTGCTTCATGCCGGGTCTTTCATTGAGCGCTGCTAAATCTGGCACCGGGGGAAGCATCATTCGTCGACTGACTACTGGTCAGTTATCAGTTTTTTCGTCAGAGGAAAACAACACGAAGTCAGAATGTTTTATTTGTGTTGAAAATGTTATAGACGGGATAGATCTGACACACTGAAGAAAAAGGCATGCAATCGTTTATTAAGAGGATTAAGATGAGTAAGGATGGTAAACATGCTTTTTTGGAAACATGTATCGCTGCTGATGTTTATGAAAAGTGCAGGAAATCTTATTCTAAGGATTGTAATGCTAGAACAGCTACAGTGGAAAATTACATTTATCGACCGTCATTCAAAAATTTTACCTTAAAAAAAGCTGTATATTTTGTGGGGATTACAGGATTACATGATAAACGAAGTGACGAAAATTATTTTTTAAACAATTTGGTAGTGACGTTTCACACACATTTTCAAAATCAATAATGGAAACTGCGACAAAACAGAATAATGACAGGGGCACACAAGTAAAATTTCGTGTAGGGCACGTCCAAGATCTTATTGTTGAAAATAGATACCATGGTAATTGAGAGAAAAGGTTTTTCAAATCTGATGCAGTTCAGAGTAGCGTTGAACGACCAATAGATAATGAGGTACTTGTCTGGGTGAATTTCATTCGCGAGCGTTTGGAAGCAAATGAAGATGAATGCAGTTCGCACTCTAGAGGTATTCTAAAGAATCATGATGGATACTTTCCAAAGATCGAGACGACTCAAAAACGACTGTTCTGAAAGTTCTATGAAGATCAAGCTATTCTATCGTATCTGACATGTGTTATGAGACAAGAAGCTAATTCCAGCAGGAATGCATCTAATTGTTGAAAATGGCACTGTAATCCTCGAGGACTTTAGGTCGCGATGTTATGAAGTGCAGTCGACCCTCCTGGAATGTTCGTGGATAAAGCTCAAAGTGACATCCAGAATCACAAAAATTACTTTTTAGAATGATCATTTGTCCGAAAAAGAAATGAGACCGCTGAACTCCATAAAGACGATAATCAACTGTCTTTATGCTATTTCAGCTGCAAAACCGAGCTCCTTCGCTTCTAATGCACAACTACGTATTTTATTTATTTATTTATTTAATCTTGTCAGAAACACACACTGTAGCTTACAAGTTATACAAAATGTTCCAAAACATGGCTCTATAAGCATTACAATTACAATTAACTGCGGCATAACCAGTATGCAGCAACTTCGCATACTTCCTTGGTGGCACTGGTGACATTTTGTGGCTTGCATGACGTTGGGCATAGGCTGCAGACAAGAAGATGACTCATTGTCTGTTCTTCGCCACATTCACTTGCTGTGGAGTCGCATGCAAATCCCCACTTTTTCAAGTTGGTCTTCGTTCTGCCAACTCCAGAACGCAGCCTGTTGAGGTTTTTCCATATTGACCAGCTTTCTTCGTGACCTGATGGGGGGCTTTCGGTCGGGATCATCCACCCTGCAAGGTGGCTGGATCTGGAACGCCATGAGTCGACTCTGAAGTTCGAAGGTGGTTCAGTGAGGCTTTCAGTTGAATGGAGAAAGCTTTTCCTTGACTTGCGCCTTGGTACTCCTGGCTGACACCCGTGTGGTGCGTGGGTCTTCAATGCCTTAGACTTTTCCAGTCTGGATGCACATTCACGACGGATATCTGGAGGTGGGATGCCCGCTAGACAATAAACTTTATCAAGTGGTGTAGATCTCAAACATCCCGTAATGAGTCTGCAGGTTTTATTCAAGGTAATATCCACCTGTTTAGGATGACTAGATTTGCACCGGACAGGGCAGGCATATTCTGCAGCTCAATAACACAGATCTTATAGATGCGCTATCGGATTTTGAATTAACCCTATATTGACATCAGAGAGTTTGAGGTATCCAGTACTCAAAGAGTACAATGTGGACGTTCATATTGATAAAAGTAGTAATAAACATAATAAGTATCCATATAAACAAACTTTTTGTCCCATATTTAATGTTTTTCTGTCAACTTTATTGTTTCAAAAACGACACTGGTGTACGAAACTTAAGGTCGAAAGTTGCTCTTGCATGATATGTTACTGCCAAGTAACATAGGTCGATCAAACTTGGACAATACATAGAAAGAACTGCTACAGTGTAGCACATAAGGTAACTGAAAGAAATGCGCAAGGAGTAACAGAAGTGACACTTGTCATTCAAAGACGGTAATTACAATGAAGTCACTGGACATTACAAAAGGCGAGACTTGCTTCTTCATAAGATGCAATAGGGTGTGTGATCACCAGGGACGACAATGCATGCTCCACAACGTGCCTCCGTGCTGGCCGCGACTTTAGTACGCAGTTCGAGGCGTTCCATTCCTCGATCAGCGCTGTTGACAACGGCTTCATGGTCGTCGCTGCAGATTGAACGTGTTTCAATACTTCTCTCCAATGCATCCCACCTGTACTCAATGCGGTTTAGACGGGGAAACGGGCGGGCTGAATGTTCTCTCGTGTCGAGAGCCGCTCCATCTGTGCTGCTCAATGCGGTCATGCATTGTCATCCATAAAAATGAAGTAAGAGCCGAATGCACCCCTGAAAAGCTGCACATGGGGAAGAAGTGCATTGTCGCAAAAATTGTTGACTGGTTAGTATACGGTGTCGAATGTTTTGGTGGGCTGTACACCTGTGAAACATTATGCCTCCCCACAACATAACACTTGGACCACCAAAACAATCATATCAGACGATGTTTCTGGGCGCATTACGTGTTCACACTTCTCGCCATACGAAGGTACAGCCAGCATGGTAGAAATGATCATTCTGTTGGTCTCTGTGTTATGGTGTGGGGAGTCAGAACGCTGTACAGGCTTACTGTTCTCCAAATTTATGAACGTTGTACACTCACTAGTCAGTGTTATTGTAACATTGTACTCCTTCAAAAATTGGTTCAAATGGCTCTGAGCACTATGGGACTTAACTTCTAAGGTCATCAGTCCCCTAGAACTTAGAACTAATTAAACCTAACTAACCTAAGGACATCACACACATCCATGCCCGAGGCAGGATTCGAACCTGCGACCGTAGCGGTCGCGCGGTTTCAGACTGTAGCGCCTAGAACCACTCGGCCACACTGGCCGGCTATTGTACTCCTTCCTCATGTGCAGTTTTTCTATGGTGCATTCGTCCCTTATTTCAGTTTTATTGATGACAATTGGTGAGCGAACTGCAGCCGCTCGTGGAGTGGGGGGATATTCGGCGAATGGACTGGTCTGCTCATTGCCCCGTCTTAAATCCCACTGAGCATGTGTGGAATGTGTTGGGAAGGCATACTGCAATGCATCCACATGCATCAACGACCATCCAGCTTTTGTCTATCACACTGGTCGAGGAATGGACCGCTCTACTACAAAAACTCTGTACCGACGTCGTAGCCATCGTGCCAGCACATTGCGGAGAGGGCCACACTCTAGTAAGAACCGAGCCTCGCCTTTTATAATGAATTGCGGTGACCTCATTGTTACCAAGTCTTTCAATGGAGGTGTCATTTCTGTTAATCTCATTGCTTATTACTTTGTTACGCTATGTACTCTACTGTAGCTGTTCTTTCTATGTAACGTCAAAGTTTCATCGAGCTATGTTATTTCTCAGTGACATATCACGAAAAAGTTGATTTCATCCTTAGTTTTGGACATCTGTGTATTAGATTGATGCATGAGATGGTTCAAATGGCTCTGAGCACTATGGGACTTAACATCTGAGGTCATCAGTCCCCTAGAACTTAGAACTACTTCAACCTACCTAATCTAAGGACATCACACACATCCATGCCCGAGGCAGGATTCGAACCTGCGACTGTAGCAGTCGCGCGGTTCCGGACTGCAGCGCCTAGAACCGCTCGGCCACTGCGGCCGGCTGATGCATGAGAGTTCTATTAAATTGGTAAATGGCGATATTTAATTACCATCTATGTTTTCCGCCACTTTCTTAGACATTCTGAAGGAGATTTCTATTAAATTGGTAAATGGTGATATTTAATTACCAACTATGGTTTCCGCCACTTTCTTAAACTTTCTGAAAACCCACATTGATGCTCTACACATTTTCTCTGATACAGTTTTGCGCCAGAATGGTGAACTGTCAGATATTTCACTATCATATAAATGTAAGAAGGTAAACGTAAAAAAAACTGATATTACCATATCACACAACCCAGCCATTCCTTTCTCTCATATAACATTACTTAAAATAAACTTTTAAAAAATATCACGATAATAACGACAATTTCTGGAATTTCCAGGAAGCTGACGACGACGGTAGTTCTTTGTGCTGTCCCCTGAACAAATGTCTTCCCAGGCCTCCAGCCTCAGCAAGTGTGGCAGTTAGGGTAGTCCACACACGGGGACAGCGCTACCTGTACGTTCCAGGACTCCAGAGAAACTGCATCCCATTGAGGCTCAGTCCACACATTGATGTAATATTGTCGCCAATACTGGCTCATCGCTCCCGTATTACCCAAGCACACTATGCTACACTGGCGATAGCCGCAGTTTGAAAACGCAGTAATTTTGAAGTAAAGCTCACTTTGCAATCGATTTTAAGATCACTTAGCTGTTCTTTTTTAGCTTTATGAACATTCCGGTAGGGGATTGAACCCCCCAACCCCCTCCGACTACGCCCGTGGACTATGTCTCCTCTGAACAACATGCCACAGTGGCGCACATGGAAACATGATGCCTCAGTCCTCCTGAACAGAAGTGCGACAAAATCCGTTTGAGCAGAGCAACACCGAGCACGGAGTTCCTACGTCATCGTAGCTGCGCATGTGCAATAATGCCTGTTTTCTGGCCCTCGAAAGTAACCCTCTGCCAACTCCTCGTCATGGTCTCGAAGATTACTGACTTGTAGCGCTATGTATTGAACAGATTTACGGGATCGAATGACAGCTCGACGGCGACTGACTGACATACTCGTAATATTAAGAACGATAGCCTTTGGTTTTATAATGGGATAATCTGTCACTTGTGTCAATGAATCTATAGCTTCTGAATGTTTGCTTGGCCATTCTGCCGAGCGAATCAGCAATATTTTGAGAAAGGTGGTATGAACTTTTATGGCCCATACACATGCAATAATGTGCCTGTGCAAATATCTGTGCACTTTCCATCAGGCATCTTGTTGCCTGTGATCAGCAGATTTGCGCACATATGAGATATGGGCAAATCTGGAAGTCGGAGCTGGAGGTTTGAGTGCCATTGCTAAAATCTGCAGGTTCGAATCACATCTGCACAGAAAGTTGAAGCGTGTGAACAGGAGATCGCCACAAATATGAAGCGTGATCCGTGCATGAATCAGCTGCTTGATCAGTCAGGTGTTTTCATCTGTTTGCGCAACGTGAATTTCAAAATGACATATACACGTCAGTGCTCTACAGAGTTAATTGTCAAAATTATCTAAATGTATAGATGTTATACATATTCGTGGAAAATTAAGAGCAGAGAATACAGCAGCGATAGAGATAAGAAAGCAGCTACTTATAACGGTTTAGTAGAGAAATTACAAGCAGTTGACACCACGTCGGACAGGGAGACGGTAATAAAATAAAATTTTTCGTTGTGGGCTGCTTACTGCAAAGAGTCAATGAAACTAACGGAAGCTACGGGATTTGGAAAAAGCTAAGTGATTTGGCGTTGTCCTATGCCATATCTTACGTGACAGTGTAGCAAAAATTAAAGTGGGCCTATTTGTTCTGAAGAAGAGTAGACCCAGAATACTGTGTCAAGCTTATAATGAAAGATCTTGAAACAGTGCTTTCAGGAACATAAGGATAATTACCTAACATGTTCTTCATAACCGGCCGATGTGGCCGAGCGTTTCTAGGCGCTTCAGTCTGGGACCGCGCAACCGCTACGGTCGCAGGTTCGAATTCTGCCTCGGGCATGGATGTGTGTGTTAGTTAGGTTTAAGTAGTTCTAAGTTCTAGGGGACTGGTGACCTCAGATGTTAAGTCCCATAGTGCTCAGAGCCATTTGAACCATTTTTTTGTCCTTCATAACAAGAGTGATTTAGAGGTACAAATTCAGTATGTTAGCTAAATTTCATACGCAGCAACAGATGGTGTAATACGCACCGAACGCAAAATCATAGCGACCCCTAATTTTCGTTGCAATCTTTTTGAGTTTTGCGTAGTCTCTTACTAAAATGTGTACATCACAAGAAGAATGGCCATTAGCGAGATGAAGGGTACTTCGCTACGAAGCTGACATACAACGCTGCAAGTAAGGCAAAAATCAAATATTTTCAGTGAACAGTTTCTGTAAAATCGTTTGAGAAAGATACAGGTTGCGCGCGCTTGGGTTCTGTCGGCGTAGAGCGTCGCCAGTCGGCGCGTGCGAAGTATGGTGTGCGCGTCGCAATATGTGCTGCATCCGCGCGACTCGTGCGTGTCGCGCTGTAGTGTCGTGTCACGTAACACGTGCTATATGCGTCTCAATTTGCGCCTAGCCTTACTGTGTACGGCGCACACAGCGATCAAAGCTTACAATCTACTGTTCCTGGACAAAGTATCCTTTTCCACCGCCGGGATAAACGCCGTACCCAGCCGGTGTGGCCGAGCGGTTATAGGCGCTTCAGTCTGGAACCGCAAGACCGCTACTGTCACAGGTTCGAATCCTGCCTCGGGCATGGATGTGTGTAATGTCCTTAGGTTAGTTAGGTTTAAGTAGTTCTAAGTTCTAGGGGACTGATGACCTCAGATGTTAAGTCCCGTAGTGCTCAGAGCCATTTGAACCATTTGAACAAACGCCGCAAACTGGATAAATCGATGGCAATGTATTATCTGTATCGTACTGATGACAAGAACGTCACAGACTCCTGGTTCACCGAGCGAGGTGCCGCAGTGGTTAGCACACTGGACTCGCATTCGGGAGGACGACGGTTCAATCCCGTCTCCGGCCATCCTGATTTAGGTTTTCCGTGATTTCCTTAAATCGTTTCAGGCAAATGCCGGGATGGTTCCTTTGAAAGGGCACGGCCGCTTTCCTTCCCAATCCTTCCCTCACCGGAGCTTGCGCTCCGTCTCTAATGACCTCGTTGTCGACGGGACGTTAAACACTAACCACCACCACTCCTGGTTCATACTGCAAGAGCAACATGTGATCTTGCGGTGACACGTGAATTATAGAACATGTTTTTCCAATTACTTGGATTCGTTCTTCACGGACCATCCGGCTAACTGGCGGGTATGAGAAGTGAAATCAGAAGACGGCTCACCGTTCAGGAACTTCGTTCACGACTGATGTATTCAAGAGACTACATATCGTATTTAAGTTAGCGAGAAGCCGACCTGGATACATGCCTAAAGTTTTATTTTATTTTGTTTTATTTTTTTTAGTGAAATCTTTAAATCTAGATGGCGTTGAGTGCCGTTTTACGTTCGGGTGTGTTGAATGGCACCTTTAGTATCTGCATGCTGTGTTTTGTAACAAATCAATAACCACAAAAAGGACCGCAAATAAAAATTAAATAAATAAATAAATAAAAGAATAAAAATGCATTTCATACCTTGGACCACATCGCCAGAAACGGGAGGGAGGAGACATCGTGGTTAGCCGTCGCGGTGCCTCCGTCAGCCCATGAACTGACCCCATTAAAAAGTGGTCACGATGTTGGTCTACCATGCAGGCTAGCAGTGTTCAAACCTCCAGTGGGCCGATTTTTTTTCCGCTGCTCGCTGTAGTCAAATTTGTGTCTGTGTCGCGGTGTAACGTTCGTTTGAAAAAGCAAAGAAGGGACCTTTAACCCTTTCGTTCATGGCGTCCTCATATAAGGACATACCAAATAAATGTTTATTAAAATTCGTAAAATTGTACCATTTGTGATTGTTCTCCTCATATTGTCACAAGCAGAGAGTTTATTTGAGAACAGTGTCGACATCTCCTGTCAATTTGTGGTACAACAAAACAAAACTGAATGTACACAGTCACATGGGCGCTTCCTGGTAATTTTTGTACCTCCCATCACCCGGTTAATATCTTCTGAGTTTAGGTAAAAAAAATTATTTGTGCGTAGAACGGTGCACTCTAGAAGGTGAAAACTAAAGGTGTCTTTCAGAACGAAAGGTAAGTGACATATTTATAACTTATACATGTCTCCAAATGAGGACGTTATGATTGAAAAGTTGTAATAGCATAGAAATTTAGGACATTATTTGGCTGCCTTTTTAGTTATCTTACGGTGATTTCACAATGCCCGGAGTCCAAGATAGACGAAGGCCACTTAGAGAAGAAGAAGTTATAGAGCTCCTTAATTCATCTGAAACTGACGATCTATCCGATGATCCTGGCCATAATTTTGAACAAGAGGACAATGATGGAGGTAATGTTAGACGTTTTATATCATACGGTATATTGTAAGCTGAGTAGCATAGACGCAAATCCCGCTAACTGCATGATATGTGACACTGCGATAATCACGAAACACTCGTCCCATCCAAACGACTATGCATTGGCAGCGGGAATGTTATTGTTGCGTACGAATTTGTTACAGCGCAGCCAACCTAAAGATGTATAAGAAAAATATCCATTCTAATAGTACCAGACTGAAAGGTAGCTTTGAATGTCTAGATTGGTGAGTCTGACGTCTGTTCTCGTGCTTTGCATCCGGACATGGCAGGGCGACAGCCACGCCTATTGGGCATTTATCCGTCTGCTGCACCTAGGTGGCGTTGGCTGCACACAGCTTTTCATTTCTGACTGTCAAAGATTCGACAACTCCACAGTTCATCATCGTAGGCACGGCTACTGTTGCCTGACAACTGTTCCTCTGACCAAGCTTTTTCAAATATGTCATTTTCCACTACAAATATTAACAGATCCAATAACATTATCAAAAAAAAGCCATGTTACACGGTTTAACTTTGTGAATAGCGCAGCGTGAGGAGGATGAAGGAACGTGTCAATGAACCCGAAGACAGCAGTTAGCTGCTTTTGAAACCGAACACGATTTTCGACGGCCATTTTCGACTGTTTATAGCCGGCTTTGCAACCTGAAACATAGTCCATCATTTAGGCGCTGAAAAAAATCTACACGGCCGTGTGCCCACCTCAAAATCGGCATAAAATGAATTTAGCGGCTTTTTCATCTGGGTTACTCAGATTTACATTTTTTTATAAGTTTTTCTTTTCGTAATAGCATTTTTTATTATAGGATTTGGATAAGTATGTTAATATCAACCGGCCAGAAGCTATTCAAGTTTACAAACAACATATGGGAGGGGTCGACAAGATGGATTTTCTGATCACGGTTTATCGCACGTTCATCAGATCGCGAAAGTGGATGCTTCCCACGTTTGCTTATGGAATTGATACCGCACGTGTAAATGCATGGATTGAGTACAAAAAAAGTTCCTAAAAATAAGACCCGTGATTTGCTTGTCTTTAGGGCAAGTGTGGCCAAAGTACTGACAAAAATAGATAAGCCAGCTGCCAGGAAAAGGGAGCGTCCCACTTGTGAGAGTCCAATACCATCTCAAAGAACTTCAAATCGAGTCAATGCGGAAGTTCGTCCAGAAGCTGATTCTCGTTTGGACAACGTTGGGCATCATCCAGCGGTCAGTGACAAAAAAAATCATTTGACAGCTGCAAGACACCGGGTTGCAGGGGGAAAACAACATTTTATTGTGTAAAATGTAACATTCACTTATGTCTGGATAGAAAAAAATTGTTTCTTTGATTATCTTTCTTCACAAGCGTAAAATCATAGTTTATTTATCTAATCATTAAGTAAGCTTTGTGTAATTTATGTATTTGGGGGAAATAAAATCAAATAAAATACTTTGACTTTTCGACTTATACTGCACCCATTTGAACACAATGTCCTCATTTGGGGACGCGTTGTATCCCCCTTTACGGGGCACCTCGGGATATTTTATACATCCGAAAAACCATAACTTAATTCGAAGAACTAGATAGCAGAGCCATGATTTTTTTTACGAAAAAAATAATTCATGACCGAAACGGTTAATGACAGTTCATTCTACACAACTATCATATTAGTATCTGAAAGACAGTAATACGTGTGTCACACAGTATGATGAGAATCTCTTACCGACGCACTGAATTTGTACGCCTGGTAAGTGAGTGAGATATGCCTCCTTGCCCGATGTAGATGTTCGTATGGATGTGAAGGTAATCACTCCCAAGGAAACGATGAAAACAATAGTTTGTCCCATAATCTGCAAAAAATGAACGCAACAGTTTCAAAATCACGCAGTCTCTCTGTGCTCTGTCAAAACATATGTTTTAACGTTTTTGAAGTTGCGTTGCGTTTTGGAAGTTTCAAATCTTGAATTCCTTTGTTGTAACATACTTATAGTTCACAGCCGTTTATTTTTTTGTTTTCATTTCGGTGAGACGTCTATGTGATATCTCGCCTGCTCGCCTGCCCATCAGGTTTACTTGCGACGGTAATGTATTCTTACTACAAGACTCATATTCGATAACCAATGTATGGTATGACAACTGCCAAGACTACATAAAGAGAACAAACATTTCAGTGACCGGACGGACAGTTTAATGTTGTGAGTAAAATAAAATAAAATAAAAACAAATGGCATTAGAGAGTTTTGAACACGGCTCGTCTGCCTCACACTACAATATCGTGATCACTTAATCACGACGCCGCGCCTCTGAACGTGTGCTTAATATTCGCTTGTTAAGCTTGGACCTTTCACTGTTTCTATTTTGCTTTCTTTTCTACAGTTCATTACACCGTCTTCCTGTTTCCAAGCTTGCTCTGTGTTCAGTTTTTGACGGGCTATCCAATGGGCCGTTTTACCTCTAAATCTGACAGGGGAACGATGGGGAATTACCCTTGTGAGAATCATAAGGGCCTAAAACACATCACCATCGAATGTGAGCCTATAGAACTTATTAATGCTTCTGAAATCTGGTGATTTTATGGTGAGTCAGGCTTATCTGTGCTGTTAGGCCCACATTGCATATACACTCCTGGAAATTGAAATAAGAACACCGTGAATTCATTGTCCCAGGAAGGGGAAACTTTATTGACACATTCCTGGGGTCAGATACATCACATGATCACACTGACAGAACCACAGGCACATAGACACAGGCAACAGAGCATGCACAATGTCGGCACTAGTACAGTGTATATCCACCTTTCGCAGCAATGCAGGCTGCTATTCTCCCATGGAGATGATCGTAGAGATGCTGGATGTAGTCCTGTGGAACGGCTTGCCATGCCATTTCCACCTGGCGCCTCAGTTGGACCAGCGTTCGTGCTGGACGTGCAGACCGCGTGAGACGACGCTTCATCCAGTCCCAAACATGCTCAATGGGGGACAGATCCGGAGATCTTGCTGGCCAGGGTAGTTGACACACCTTCTAGAGCACGTTGGGTGGCACGGGATACATGCGAACGTGCATTGTCCTGTTGGAACAGCAAGTTCCCTTGCCGGTCTAGGAATGGTAGAACGATGGGTTCGATGACGGTTTGGATGTACCGTGCACTATTCAGTGTCCCCTCGACGATCACCAGTGGTGTACGGCCAGTGTAGGAGATCGCTTCCCACACCATGATGCCGGGTGTTGGCCCTGTGTGCCTCGGTCGTATGCAGTCCTGATTGTGGCGCCAAACACACATACGACCATCATTGGCACCAAGGCAGAAGCGACTCTCATCGCTGAAGACGACACGTCTCCATTCGTCCCTCCATTCACGCCTGTCGCGACACCACTGGAGGCGGGCTGCACGATGTTGGGGCGTGAGCGGAAGACGGCCTAACGGTGTGCGGGACCGTAGCCCAGCTTCATGGAGACGGTTGCGAATGGTCCTCGCCGATACCCCAGGAGCAACAGTGACCCTAATTTGCTGGGAAGTGGCGGTGCGGTCCCCTACGGCACTGCGTAGGATCCTACGGTCTTGGCGTGCATCCGTGCGTCGCTGCGGTCCGGTCCCAGGTCGACGGGCACGTGCACCTTCCGCCGACCACTGGCGATAACATCGATGTACTGTGGAGACCTCACGCCCCACGTGTTGAGCAATTCGGCGGTACGTCCACCCGGCCTCCCGCATGCCCACTATACGCCCTCGCTCAAAGTCCGTCAACTGCACATGCGGTTCACTTCCACGCTGTCGCGGCATGCTACCAGTGTTAAAGACTGCGATGGAGCTCCGTATGCCACGGCAAACTGGCTGACACTGACGGCGGCGGTGCACAAATGCTGCGCAGCTAGCGCCATTCGACGGCCAACACCGCGGTTCCTGGTGTGTCCGCTGTGCCGTGCGTGTGATCATTGCTTGTACAGCCCTCTCGCAGTGTCCGGAGCAAGTATGGTGGGTCTGACACACCGGTGTCAATGTGTTCTTTTTTCCATTTCCAGGAGTGTATGAAAATCACGAAAAGCTGTGTCACTGGTTTCTCGAGGGATCGACGGCGGTGTGCTTTTAGCCCTTACGGATCTCAGCGCCTCATTTGTATTCTAATCAAGTGACCATGTTGGTAGACATTACTACTTGAGTTTAATCATTTCCACAAACAGCACTTTGTATTTGGAGCTGGTTGTTTACTGAGCGGGAATTGGCTTTCATGTGCAATGTAAACATGAACTATGTTGAAAATATTTTAAATGCTAACAGAAAAGTAAAGCTTTGAGGACGGGTCGTGAGTTGTGCTTGGGTACATCAGTCGGTAGAACACTTGCCCGCGATAGGCAAGGGTCCCGAGTTCGAGTCTCGATCCGGCACACAACATTAATCTGCCAGGAAGTTTCATAGCAGCGCACACCCCGCTACAGAGTGAAAATCTCATTCTGGGAACATTCAAAGTAAATTACGAGGAAAAGTTAGCCGCAAAGGAACTACGGCCTCAGAGAACAGGTCCTTTGACTGAGAGAGTAACGAAATTAAATAAGAGTGACTTTAGCTAAGAAGCGTACAGTTAGCACGAATTGTTGTATGGGTGCAGTGTAAGAATATATGATTTTCAGCCCAGAAGTAAATTTGTGAACTAATACATCTCTCAGTGATCTTGGAGATTTGTCCGAAAAATTGGAAAAGCACGAAAATTCCCACTTATAAAAAAAAGCGAGATGGAGAATTGCGGAAGCTTACACTATATTTCGTTATTGCCCTAAACTGTACTTAATTATGTACAAAACAACAAAATTCCACAAAACGATTATTTCTTCTGTAATCGTAATTGTTATACAGTAGATGCTATTAACTTCACACTCTCAAATTTATCTAATGCTAAAAATTTGTGAACACCCGGAATGTGTGCTCACGATCCTCCACTGACTTTACAAACGCATTTTTATTTCATTTTTGTACGTGAGTATCGAGTAGAAAACAATTTTATTAATATTAATTTCTTATAACTAGAAAAAATTAGCGGTGTTTGTGAAAATTTTTCAAACTGATTTGTCGTTTTAATCTGTAGAACCTCTTTCTCGAGAGTAAGGAAATAATCTCTAAATTCATTCTGAATTTTGTGCAAGTTTTTTGTTGACCTTTAGCGTAGGTTTTGCAGATACGTAAAAGAAACTATTATCATCCATTTTCTTTCTCTAATATCTCACAATCAAGTTTCCAAATGGTTCAAATGGCTCTGAGCACTATGGGACTCAACTGCTGAGGTTATTAGTCCCCTAGAACTTAGAACTAATTAAACCTAACTAACCTAAGGACATCACACACATCCATGCCCGAGGCAGGATTCGAACCTACGACCGTAGCGGTCTCGTGGTTCCAGACTGCAGCGCCAGAACCGCGCGGCCACTTCGGCCGGCTCAAGTTTCCATATGTCATATGAATCTAGCTGCAGTGTAGTTATTTCTGGAGACACTGTTTCTGCACAAAAAGATGAGCAGATAAACGCAACATAAAACCTGGACCTCTGATTTTCTGAGCTAGAGGAATCAGTTTTAGTAGTACTCTAAATTTTGATAATTTGATGCCAAAAACATGTTCAATTACCCTTTGTGCTCTAAACTGTTTGTAGTTGTAAATCCTTTCCGATGTCGATGATCCTGGCTTGTGACCTACATATAACTTCATCATGTAAGTAATGGAAATGCGCCATGTGATACGAAAAAGGAATGGTACTCGACCTGCTGTAACGCTTCACGAGCTGGCACATTCAGGGATTGTTGTTCTGTCTTTTTGTGGAGTTAGGTGTGCTTAAATACTCCACCATCCGAAATCCGCCCTTGACATCCAACGTCAGCATGAATGTAATTGTAGTTACTGTCTGCAACTCCAAGCAGTGCTGAATGTCCTTTTGTAATTAAACAACCTCCCCTTATGTCCTGGAGCCAAAATTTGTATACGTTCGCCGTCGGCACTACCTAAGCAGTGAGAGAAATTCCATATTTTATTAAATAGGTTAGCAATAGCTCTCCAGTCAATTTGTTTTTCGCGGTTGTGACAAAACAAGTATTCTAGTTAGTATTGGTACATATAGGTTATATTATGAAGGTAGTGCGTATTGTCTGTTCACTGTTCATGTATCTGATGATCACTTTCGATTAGTGAACGATCACATCAGATAGTGATAATAATTTCTGTTTTCAGAACAGTTGTAACACAGAGTATGTAAATCTTGAGTACGAGGAGTCACAAGTAGTTGCGATCGACACATCCTATTTTAAACATGAAGCCTCTCAAAGCAACGTTTAAGAAACATAATGTTTCTGTTATCTGGGAAGCAATAAGCTGTATGAAATCACTTGCATCACCCAACAGAGAATACACACTGTTTGGTGAACTAATAGTAAACAAACAGAGGAACTCCATCCAACCAAAACTGGAGGTATCTGTTAATTGGCACAACATACACGATTCTATACTTCGTTTGGAAATGGGATCATATTAGTAGTGGGGCAATAAAGGAGTATCAACACACTTTGTTAGCGCAGGTTGCCTACATTAAGGGGTAAGCATATATGCAGGGGCAAACCTATTGTTTTCTTTTGATTGACAGATCATTAACCTAGTGTTCTGCTAAGAGGGTTATGATTCCTTGGGGATAATCCACCCTTCTCATTGACAGGTCCTTAACCCATTGTTCATTTAAGTGATTTTTTTCAAGAAACCCCTACTCATCCCCCTCCCCTCATCTTCCTCCTCCCCCTCCCCCTCCTCCTCCCCATCCCTCTAGGAATGCCTCTTGCCAATACAAGCACTCTTTTGACATCAATTTGATTGACTAATTAATTAAATCGATTAATTAATTAACCCATCCCCCTCTGGGAAACCCCCTAGCCCTTCCCTCTCCTCCTCACTTGGAAACTGGTGGGAAAAACTCAGTTGATCAGTCATTTGGCGGGAAATGGGTTACAGTGTATGGAATGTTGTTTAAACAACTTAGACATTGTGTGGAATTATGTTTATTTAAACAATTTATAGGATACAAGGGAGAGTATAGAACATAGTTTATTTATTTACTCAAATAATTTAGTGGGAATCGATTGCAATGTACTGAATAATGTTTAAACAATTTAGACAGTGTGTGGAATATTGTTTAGTCAAACAATTTAGCATGTAAAAGGCGGTGTTTGGAATCTGGTTTATTCTTTTATTTAAAGAATTTGTCAGGAAATTGATTGGAGTGTATTGAATACTGTTTATTTAAACAATTTATAAGATACAAGGTCGTTTATGGAATATACGTTATTTAAGGAATTTATCAGGAAATCGATTGCAGTACGGAATCTTTAAACAATAGGTCACTTTATTATTCTGATCACATATGAAAACGCTGAATGGGCTTAGTTTATATATGCTGCCGAGTCATGGATGTTAAGGCTCTTATTTTTTATTTTCCTCACTTTTCGAAGCACACTGGTGTCTGAGCATAGACGGGAACGTCACAACAATTACATAGCTAAAAGTTCATGTCATATTTCGCAACACACCGCCACTTTCTGCAGACGGACAAATTACTATAATCTCAGTGTCTATCTATACTGTACGTATTGAGGCACAACAGTCGTATTGCACTGACAGTTAAACCATGCAAAAGGGGTCCACAAATCATGAAATGCGGTATAGTAGCCACCGTTTGGGGTATCCCGCGTGTGTGTCTATCGTCAGGGCACCGCAACGAACATCAAATCCGACCAGTGTCCTAATTACAGATCATGTTGCTAAATATCACTGAGCACAGACCACATATAAACCTTCTTTAGTCTTGCGGCCCCCAAGCAAAGCATCAAGTGGTAACATTCTTTTGATCAGGAAATTTCAGACTCGCTTCTTGTTTCTGTCTTTCTCAAGAGGCCACTCCCTGTTTGTCTGTGTGTACCAACGTCTCGAAACATGCAGATGGAGGTTTTCATTTCTTCTCAGAATACAATGGTGCTCTTGGCTAACGCTGGAGACAAAGGGAAGCTGACACAATTTCAATATCAAAAACAGAGTGAAACAATCCATTTGCACAGCTCTATCAAATTAATTGTTTAACAATTTACAGGAGTCAAATAGATCGCTTAAAACACTCACCTCAACCTTACGATGATCCTTCTCCGTAATAAAACATGTTTGCAACGTTTGAGTATCACACACAAAAGTTATGGAAAACAAATTTCCGCCACAAATAGATCATAGCACTAAATATATCTAAAGTCTTGTATTCATCAACGTTTGAGAGTTCGAACACCCTTTGGCGTTGTGACTGGGTTTTCTAAAGTACTACAGAATTCCTAAATTAACTGGTTTTCTCAGATTCACCAGGATGAAGAAGGAGGGAGGAAAGAATCTATCATGTGATAGGGTAGTAACGATAACAACAACAACAACAACAAATACTGCTGCGACGTATTGAGAAGCACTAAACACATATACTGAAGCTGCGATCTTATCTGTAGTAATAATTGTCATGGCTAGATGTCAGAGATCGCTATCAATCGGGAATCTGACGTTGCTATTGGGTTTTTAAAGCACCATAGACTTCCTAAGTCGTTCCTCTCCAGTACATTCGGATCGAGGAAGGCCTACTGAATAGTAGGGTAGAGACAATGGCAAATACCACAGCAAGACATAGTCTACTGCGATTTATTGATAAACACTAAACATAACACACTTAAACCACTATACAGTCCGTAGCAGCTAGATGTCAGAGATCGCTGAAACACTCACAAATCCCACGTGCTCATGTCCTGATGTCACACGCAGTGCACCAAAATTCTGGTATAATGCCACTCAAAGGTCGGTAAGAACTACCACCGCTACCACAGCCACTGTACATGCGTGTATCCCAGATAAGGGATTGTGGTCATAGGAATGCAGATGTTATCAACGAGCCCATCACTAACACGTCGGCTTCTATCGCGCTCACCCAACACACTGCTCAGCTCACGTTCCCAGACCTCGCTACCGTGGCCGACATCAGACAGATCGGCACATTCTTTGTACCCATCACAGGCTGAGCTAATCCGCAACTTCCGGTCGCTAAAGCCTGTTGACCGTCCTGGCAGCGAGCCGTGGTGCACTGCAAAACAAGCAGCTGCAGCTTGGATGTATACATTTTCCAAACAATTACACCCTGACATAGATTCACCAGTTTAAAAAACCCGCATTACCCAATCCGAGACAGCAGTGTTGTTGACCATACATCTCGAATTTCTCGCGTGAAATGTAAATTTCTTCCTCTTATATAAATCATTTTCGAAGACAGAAGAAATGAGAGGATACACACTTCTTTGCATCGCTGAAGTATCGTTACTTGTTGTGAACGTCCTGTAACAGTATGGCTTGGGTACATTTCCTCTAAGTAACCTCTTGTCAAGTAGGAAAAAAATCTTTTCTCATCACTTACGTCATGCATCACTGGACTAGAATATTAAACTCATTTCTGTCACACGACGCCTCCTTACTTTCGAACTGTGTCTTAAAATAGCCATACACCACGCCACATATGAACACACTTAAGGTAACAGCATATAGAAGTTGCAAATTTCAGGTTTATACTATGTATCTCTTTATAAATTCGGTAATACATCTGATTTTATTACACTGGTCGTGTCTCCCTGCGTAGGTGAGAGATTGAAATATCTCTAAAAGATATTGCTGCAACGAAAAAGATTGCATGTTTACCACTCCAAGTCAAGAATGATATCTGTTGTATCCTAGCCATCACTTCTGTCCATTAGTTGGGACATCACTGATATCAATTTGATAAGCTAATTAATTAAATTGATCATGAGAGTCACTTTGCTTTTTGTCATAACTCTGCCAACTGTGTGCAGTGTGTAAGGCCAGCACCAAATGGAGCCTTCTCTCTCCTGCAACATGAGGTAGTAGGAAAGATAGCATCAACTATGGGGGTGTTTCTTAGTGGGAAAATTAGGAAGACTCCCATCATACAGGAAATGGAAGAAGTGCAACGATTATGTTATTGCATTGTGATGCATTTCCAAACTATGTGCAGGTACTCCAGTCCAAAGGAGATCGATGTCCCTTAGGATGCATTCACAAACGTCATCCAAACATTCTCTCTATCTTCATAACTTCGTACCATCTAACAGAGAGAAACTATAAACTACAAAAACTCTTCTAACATTATCCAATACAGAACTCGATAAGATTTTTACTGTATCTCAATCTTCTGATGCATCAGGAAACAAATACTGTCTGTATGATGGTATCAATCATATGTGGTGATCCTATTAAATATACAGTTATTGGTTCATTGGAGCATGTCGTTTGAGATAGAAGTTACCTCCGCAGATCAGTGCAGAGTTTCGTCACCTGTGCTGTAGCTGGGCCGTGTCATGCAGATTATCAGTTGCAAGAGAGGGTCCCTGTGTTGTTGTTTGATACATTGTTGTATTCTGCTGTGACAAATCCAAGCAGTGTATGACTACAGCTTTGCACACCGTGACTTCGAGGTCTGTGTCAGGTTCTAAACCAACATTAACACATTTCGATCCATTAGCTCTCACAGAAAACTGGACATTGCATGATGTAAATTATACTGCTGCTGCTGGTTCCATAAAAAATTACAGGATGACTGAAATAAAAGACAGAAGTGGTGTTTCTTATTGCCAAAAAAAAAAGCGGAATACATTGCTATAAACGGAAACCGGAAGGGTTTTACGGTATTGTGGGGCGTTTTCAAACAGCTGTCCAAAGATGATTGATGACCTGTACTTTTAAAGTCATACTTCACAGTGACGTGGTAGCCAATGTCACGGTGTTCTGATTCAACTGATTCCTCACATTGTAGTCATGTACGCCATCACTGGTTTGGTGCAGGCTCCCACTAAGACTCCTTCTCCATCTCAAACAAGTGATGTCAGTAAATCATTATGTGGTAATCAACAGAATACCAGTGAATAGATGCGATGGAAAAGACACCATCGATGTACTGTAATAAGCATCACAGTTACCGAGCGGGGTGGCGCAGTGGTTAGACACTGGACTCGCATTCGGGAGGACGACGGTTCAATCCCGCGTCCGGCCATCCTGATTTAGGTTTTACGTGATTTCCCTAAATCACTCCAGGCACATGCCGGGATGGTTCCTCTGAAAGGGCACGGCCGACTTCCTTCCCAATCCTTCCATAGACCGATGACCACGCTGTCTGGTCTCCTTCCCCAAACCAACCAAGCATCACAGTTGACAGTGCGATCAATTTTTACCAATTTTACCAGTTTTTCCAAAATATCAATGACAAGTGACATGACAGCATGTGTCCCAGTTTCTGTATCATCACTCAATCACTCCTCCACTACTTTGCGACTACCATGTACTATATTCAGAACTTAGATAGATGACTGTGCAGTACGTCCATTCATTGTTAATTCTCGAACATACATATATACCAAAGTATACCAGAAAGCGTCCTATACTGATCTACACATTTCTAGCACTTCGATCGTAGTGCATAATTTACAGTTGCGATTTCCTATATCCCCCTATGCATATGGGAGTCACAGAGCTCTCTTGCATTCTTAGGATAAGGTTGGAGATTGAAAGATCTCACCACATTGTCCTTGACTGACCCTTCCTGCAACACTGTCCTCGATTTAATTTGCAGCTGACCAGAAATAGACTGCTACATACCTTGATTCTTGAAGAAACAGAGCGAGTCGAGACCATAACTGCCTTTCCGGAAGATTGTTCTGCACGAATCTTACTCACAGCGCCCGTCCAAGTGCACAAGATCTATCCAGATGCGTGCATGTCGAGGAGGTTAGCATCCCTTATCGGTGTATGGTAGATATGAGAGTGTTGTGATGATATAGCAAATAGTTTTGAAGAAGAAATGTGCAGTTTATGCATGATGGAACTCCAGATGAATGTAGTTTCAAGCATTTTACGTAAATCAACTGCACCATCAATTCAGAAGTATTGCTCTAGTGTCTGAGGTCAGAATCAAGAAAATGTTGCTAAGAGAGAAATGATCATGTAACATCAACAGATGAATTTCTACATCTACATGGTACTGCACTTAAAATATGCTATAATGCTAGAGTGGTGTGGCTTCTGACCTATTAGTCGTGCAGAATGCAACACTGTTATTATTTCACTGTAAAAAGTGTATTCCCGGAGCAAGTCAACATTCTCTCTGCATGTTTCTCTACGATAAACTATGTTGATAAACTGTAAAGTGATAAAACTACTATATTGCACACCAAAGAAAACATCGATTCTTTGTAACTCAAGCACTAGATTGGTTTCCAGATGTGTATGACGTCTGCTGTTTACGAATTTCAAGCCGCATTACAGTCCAGAAATTATGATATGTTGACAACAGTCCTATAAAGTGAGCAATGGCAACCAAAAATGCATACGAAAAAACAGTGACGTTATGCTAGGAATTAAACACCATGATCAATAGTCAGAGGAGATGCAACAATCTTACCACAGTTTACCAATGCCGCTGGTAACCTCTCTCTTGATACAGAAATCATTGTCCAATGTTAGGCTGTATTGCCCATGTGCTGAATAATATTGCCATTTCACCTTGATGTCACATCTCTAGAATTACTCCTCATTGCACTATATGTAGCATCAGTCTACTCTCCTCCTGCAGAACACGCAATTTTATTGTAAGAAAACAAAACGCCTTACTATCTCATTTATTGTGTAGCTACCAGTTTCAGCGCTTCATTGCGCCATCTTCAGGCCTTAGTTGATGTTGAAGAGGTTATCAAAATCCGTATACATTCTGTATCAGAGGCCAACATAACTGGCTCATGCAGAGTATCTGAAACTGTGATGTCAGCACCACAACCACCAACTTTGTCAGTTGGTGGTTGGAGTGGTGACATAAGAGTTACAGATATTCTGCATGAGCCAGTTATGTTGGCCTCTGATACAGCATGTATACGGATTGTGATAACCTCTTCAACATCAACTAAGGCCAAAGATGATGCACTGGAGCGCCGAAACTAGTAGCTACGCAATAAATAAGATCATAAGGGCTGCTATAGGCGTTTCATTTTCTTACAATAGTGTATGGTCGTGGTCTCCAAGACCTCCAAATGATGGACATACAAAAACGAGATGACGATCTCTACTACAGTCTTGTACCTGGGGCAGCAGAGACAACTGCACTGTATTATTAACAGGGTTCTTTATTCATAAGAACAAGGAGCTACTTTTCTTTAAGCAAGTTATTGTGGTACAGGCTCTTCTGTAGTAGTCCAAGTTAGCCCACAGCTGGAGAAATACAAGTCCCACTATAAACAGTACATTGAGAAGCTAACTTGGACCCCTCACATTAAGAGCATCTGCTCCAAGGCAAAAAGTACTAGGAGGGCTTGTTGCAAAAACTGGGGCCTAAGCCCCAGGGGTATGCACTGGATATACACCACAGTGGTTAGACCTAGGATTTCCTATGGGGCCATAGTGTGGTGGAAGAAGTAGAACAGCGGGTTGCTGCTAAGGAGCTTGCTAAGGTGCAGAGATTGGCCTGCTTAGCCATAACAGGCGGAGTTAGCATCACACCAACCGCTGGAATGGAAGCCATGCTGGATATGCCTCCACTTCACCTTTGGGTGAAGATGGAGGCAGCAGCTGGGGCACACAGACTTAAAAGTGGCAAAAACTGGGTCTCATTCGGATATCCAGAATCACACACTAACATAGTGAGTGAGGTAAATATAGGAATGGCTGGGGAAATGCCTGCCAGCTATATAATAACTCCCAACTGCTTCGACAAGCCTTACAACATAACACTTGGAAGTGAGGAGCAGTGGGAAAAACAGTTCGACACCATACGGGGGACATCGTTTGGATCACCGATGGCATTGGGACAGGGGTGTATGGGGTTCAGCAAAGACTGGAGAGCATCATCTCTCTAGGAAAACTGGCCTCTGTATTCCAAGCTGACATTACTGCAATCAGGGCATGTGTGGAGGAGAATTTGCGTAGGTGCTAGAATAACCATAGCATCTACATCTATTCAGACAGCCACGCGGCCCTAAAATCATTGGCAGCTCCTGCAACAAGATCTAAGATTGTTGCAGATTGCCACAGGGCTCTGGTGGAGCTAGGCGGAAGCAATAGGGTGAACCTAGTGTGGGTCCATAGCCAGTCAGGGATCTGTGGCAATGAACAAGCCGATAGATCGGCTAGGATGGGGGCAACAACTCCATTTATTGGACTGGAACCTGCTGACAGTCATCAAGGCTAAGATCAGAACTACAGAACTGGCTTAGGATACAGCATGTAGGATATTGGACCAAGGTCCATAAACAAAAACATGATAAGGTAATGATGCCCAAGCCATGTTTTAAAAGAAGCTGTGTAATCCTGGGATGGAACAAGAAAGAGATCAAACTCATGACTGGACTGATGACCGGCCATGGGAATTTCAAAAAACACCTACACACAATGGGTATAATGGAAGACGACCCTAAATGAAGGATCTGTGATGAAGGTGAAGAAACTGCATCATACCTAATCTTCGAATGCATGGCATTGGAGAGTAAAAGATACAGAATCTTCGGAAGAACTAGACCTGAAAAAGAATTGTGTCTAACAAAAAAATGGTAGAGGGACTCCTTGCATTATTTAAGGGCACTGGTCTGCTTTACTAGATATACAGGGAGCGATAACGCACAATAAATATATTTTCGGTGCTAGCAGTGGCGGGTCAGACCTGAGCTGTTTCCCTGATAAAATCAATCAATCAATCAACACTACATCTAGTAGGCAGTGACGTGAACTGACAGACGCCAAACAGAATAGTGACTGAGACTGCGACTGACTGCCTGCAGCTAGGCTCACTGTCTGTGACTGACTTGGCCCTCCAGTCTACGGTGGCAATCTGAATACTGGTGGCCAGGAGGGCGTTGGCGGCACGTTGCTTGCGAGTCTGGCTTTGGCCTCTATCCTGATAGGCCCGCTCTATTCAGAGCCTATTATCGATCTTCTTGCAACCACTTTGCCAACTGGTTTGCTGATGACAGCTTACGCAAGCACATTCTTCCACATGAAATGCCACACCGTTGACATATAGGGAGGCTGTGAACGACAACAGGCAAGCAGGCAGGATGCTGGACATAGAGATGAACCAGGAGTCGTGAATGTGGCGACAGCGTACCGCCGACCGTACCCCACCATTTTTTTTTTTGGTCATCAGTCTACTGACTGGTTTGATGCGGCTCGCCACGAATTCCTTTCCTGTGCTAACCTCTTCATCTCAGAGTAGCACTTGCAACCTACGTCCTCAATTATTTGCTTGACGTATTCCAATCTCTGTCTTCCTCTACAGTTTTTGCCCTCTACAGCTCCCTCTAGTACCATGGAAGTCATCCCCTCATGTCTTAGCAGATGTCCTATCATCCTGTCCCTTCTCATTATCAGTGTTTTCCACATATTCCTTTCCTCTCTGATTCTGCGTAGAACCTCCTCATTCCTTACCTTATCAGTCCACCTAATTTTCAACATTCGTCTATAGCACATCTCAAATGCTTCGATTCTCTTCTGTTCCGATTTTCCCACAGTCCATGTTTCATGCTGTACTCCAGACGTACATCCTCAGAAATTTGTTCCTCAGATTAAGGCCGGTATTTGATATTAGTAGACTTCTCTTGGCCAGAAATGCCTTTTTTGCCATAGCGAGTCTGCTTTTGACGTCCTCCTTGCTCCGTCCGTCATTGGTTATTTTACTGCCTAGGTAGCAGAATTCCTTAACTTCATTGACTTCGTGACCATCAATCCTGATGTTAAGTTTCTCGCTGTTCTCATTTCTACTACTTCTCATTACCTTCGTCTTTCTCCGATTTACTCTCAAACCATACTGTGTACTCATTAGACTGTTCATTCCGTTCAGCAGATCATTTAATTCTTCTTCACTTTCACTCAGGATAGCAATGTCATTAGCGAATCGTATCATTGATATCCTTTTACCTTGTATTTTAATTCCACTCCTGAACTTTTCTTTTGTTTCCATCATTGCTTCCTCGATGTACAGATTGAAGAGTAGGGGCGAAAGGCTACAGCCTTGTCTTACACCCTGATTAATACGAGCACTTCGTTCTTGATCGTCCACTCTTATTATTCCCTCTTGGTTGTTGTACATATTGTATATGACCCGTCTCTCCCTATAGCTTACCCCTACTTTTTTCAGAATCTCAAACAGGTTGCACCATTTTATATTGTTGAACGCTTTTTCCAGGTCGACAAATCCTATGAAAGTGTCTTGATTGTTCTTTAGCCTTGCTTCCATTATTAGCCATAACGTCACAATTGCCTCTCTCGTCCCTTTACTTTTCCTAAAGCTAAACTGATCGTCACCTAGCGCATTCTCAATTTTCTTTTCCATTCTTCTGTATATTATTCTTGTAAGCAGCTTTGATGCATGAGCTGTTAAGCTGATTGTGCGATAATTCTCGCACTTGTCAGCTCTTACCGTCTTCGAAATTGTGTGGCTTACAAAGCAAACTGCTGCCATGCCACAAGCCCAGGAGTGAGGGCGTGTCCTGGGGCGTTTATGGCGACGGCGACGGCGATAGCGGGTCCAGGTCCATCGGGTCAGCAAGCAGGGTTGGGGGGGGGGGGGCAGGGCACATCGTCCATCCGCTCCTCCAGGGGTACCCTGGTAGTAGTAGGGCAACCTATGCGTCAGGCCACTCTGCATTTTTGCCAAATTTATTCAAGATGGCGGCGATGACGTCATTCAAGATGGTGGCATGCAGACTTGGAAACATCGCATGACGTCATCCAAGATGGCGGATTTTGGCGGGAAAATATGCCAATTGTGCTACGTCCACTAACCTAACCTCCAGAAAAAATGGCGGCAATTTTGAATTTTGGTGGGAAAATAGCCCAATTGGATTATGTCCACTAACCCAAGCCTCCACAAGAAAAAATGGCGGAAAGTTTGAATTCCAACACGATAATGCATGCAAAAATCGTACTTATCTTTATTATTATTGATTAACATTCATTATCGTTTATTATTATTTATTATCATTTATTATTATTTATTATTATTGACCTGCCTCCACCAGAAAATTCCCTCCAAATTCAAATTCCTACACGATAATTGCTGCAAAACCTTACTTTTTTTAATTATTATTCATTATTATTCATTATAATTTATTAACATTCATTATCATTCATTGTCATTTATTATCATTCATTATCATTTATTATCATTCATTATCATTTATTATTATAGGCCTACCTCCACTAGAAAATTGCGCCAAATTCAAATTGCAACATGATAATGTCTCGAAAACTGTACTTCTATTTATTATTATCATTTGTTATTTATTCAAGATGTCCGATTTTCTTGGCGAGAAAGCCATTTCCCTTACATCCATAACAAAAATCTAATGCAAGTTAAAATCCCAACACCATAAGTGATCACACGTACGAACTTTCTCCGTCACTTATCCTTTTTCACTGGTAGCCTGTCATAATCGCGTAAAATAATAAACTGCACTTATAGTAATGTAAGTCACGTCCTTCGATTTTGCAGGAGGGAAGAGACTGTAGACTTTATTTTAAGCAGTACGGTCACCACGTGTTCTCCAACACACTCAGCACACACATCTTTGATATCGCAATGCAGTCGCCACGACGTCCGCGCTCCAACTGAATTAGTTCAAATCCTCACCACCCCCTGGCCAGCGCGCAGAGACACTGCCGACGCCTGTCACGTGAGGCGGAGGCCACTTGCGCTGGGGCGAGCCCAGCGATCGCTCCCACTTAATAAACATATTTTCGCTGGACACGCTGGAACTTCCTGAGTTTGACGTCACAGCGGCCCCTTGTCCATTCAACACGTGAATATCTTGATGGGTGTGGTTGTGTTGCCAAGTGTAGTGGACTTCGAGAGTTCAGAACATGTCTTAAGTCAGCCTTACATATCGAAACCTATGAGAAGCAAAAATTTCAAAAAGATATGTCACAAATAAATAAAGTACACTCGTTCCTCCTTCCATCAGCCTATGCACTGAAATTATTGCGGAAAATTAGCAGTTGTTTGGCTATTTGGACGTAAATGTTTTGCATTATTTACGAGTTGTTCGCATGTCTGTAGGCTGTGCTGTGAGTTATTTTTAACTGTTTACAATTAATGGCGTGTGTCTAGATCATTATAAATGAATTATGTAGGAGTGTTTTGCAGGTCTGTATGGTGTGGAACATGTCAGTGTGATACATACACTCCATTCCTAAAAAAAGTAAATTGGTTCCTCCATCCATGGGCCTAGTGCAGGGTGAGTCCTTTTAGCCAAAATGTGTAGGAAGAGGTTGAGTGCTGGTGGCTTAGTTTAGTGGTGATGAGCTTCGTTTGCAACAATTTTCTTAGGTTGGTGGCGGGAGTGCAAGTGAGCTTTGTTTACTGGCAAATATCAAACTTGGTGTTGGTTCCTAGGACGAAGTGGCGGTTGGGCGGCTGAGGTTGGTACAAGTGCCCTTTCTTTACTGCCAGAATTCAAACTCGGCGTTGGTTCCTAGGAAGAGGTGGCTGTCTGGTCCTCGAAAAGTAGTTGAAATTAGGTAGTTGAACACCTTTGCATATGTATATGAAATTGTAAATTGAATTATTTAATATGATTAAAATCGAAATGGAATTAAGTACTTTTTCTACTGGAGGCTTGGGTTAGTGGACATAGCCCAATTGGGCTATTTTCCCGTCAAAATTCAAAATTGCTGCCATTTTTTCTGGAGGTTAGGTTAGTGGACATAGCACAATTGGCCTATTTTCCAGCCAAAATCCGCCATCTTGGATGACGTCATGCGATGTTGCCAAGTCTACATGCCGCCATGTTGGATGACGTCATCGCCGCCATCTTGAATAAATTTGGCAACAATGGAGAGTGGCCTGACGCATAGGTTGCCCTACTACTCCTGGTGGCACCAGCTGGCGGCTGTGAAGATCCCGTGATCCAATCAAGCCGTGAATCTGGGGGAAGAAAGGCAGCAGAATCACGAGGGTAAGATATGCGCGAATTTGGTTCTGGTGGCGGCGCTAAGAACCATCGGGACCAGCAATCAAATACATAGACTAGCCAATGTGTTCCTGGATTACACCTCTTTGCCAGCGCCCACGATTGCCATAAACCCTGAAAAGAGCAAGATCGTGCGGCGCAGTGCGATACTTCCGGAGCTGGGTGCTACGGTCGACGTAGCAAGTGTAGCAGTGTTCGATGACGGCGGCCATGCATACGTTCCGGTCTGTCTCGTTGGTGGGAGCGATAGGAGGCGAGACTTGGCGCCTGTTCCCGGCAGAGGGTGGGGGAAAGCTTGGCCATCTGTTGTTTGAAAGTGCATACGAAGTGTTTTGCTCCTCTGCTGGACTGCAGGTGGAACGGAGCACCTGTTAGATGATGACGAATGCCATTTTGTTCATAAAACTGTTCAAATTCCCGTAAAGTTAACTGTGGTCCATTGTCTGACACAAGTACTTCCGGCAAACCTATGCAAAATATGGAGGACAACGCTTAAACGTTGCTACGTGTTGTAGAAGCTACAGGCACAGCAGATGGGAACTTGTTAAAAAAAGTCTACCACTATGAGCCAACGAGTGTTCCAAAATGGTCCTGCGAAGTCAATGTGCACTCGTTGCCGTGGCAACTAAGTGTTAGTCCAAGCTGCGAATGTCCGTGCCCTGCCAAGTACAGCGGCGTCGCGCTAACTCTTTAGTGCGAACAGTTCCCCGATGTCCGTGGTGAAGCAATCGCAAGACACCTTTTGCAACACTTCGGGAATAAGCACGCGTTATTGTCCACTGGCATTCTGAATTAGAACCACACCCTGTTCAACTGAAACGTTATGCCGACGAGCAAAATATCGGTGCACGAATGAGTTCTGGATACTATTCAATGAACTTCTTTTTCCATTTGAGAATAATTGCAATGAGTTTGAGTGAACAACTTTGAGGCAAAAGCAAGAGGTTTGACTTGTGCACCAATTCTGTGCGAAAGCATAGCGCCGGTTCCATAGGAAGAAACGTCGACTTGCAAAACTACTGGCTTGGCAGGGTCAGAATGCAATAAACATCTGTTACCGAGCACGGCATTTTTGAGTTTCTGAAACGCGTCTTGAGAGTCTTCAGCCCACACAAAAGGTACATTTTTGCGACGCAGTCGATGCAAGGGAGCAGCGATCGGAGCTGCGTTCGGTATGAACCGAGTGTAGTATGTCATCTTGCCTAGTGTTGACTACAATTCAGATACATTGCGAAGAACAGGCAGGTCACGGATTGCAAGCAAATGAGATGTGAGGGGGTGCACACCCTGACTGTTTATCACATGACATAACTAGTGTACTTCTGTTCGAAAGAAGTCACCCTTTTCTGGACGACACTTGAGTGCTGCTTCTGACAACACTCTAAAAAGAGTTCGAAAATTGGCAATGTGTCTTTACAACAAACGCTTTCTGTGATTCTTCATCCAGTGGAATTTGCAAGTAGGCATCACATAAATCTGCCTTAGAAAAGTAACGCCCGCACCAAGTCTGTCCATGAGTTCCTCAGGGCGAGAAAACGGATAAGTGTCAACTACTGTCTGTGGGTTGACTATAGACTCGAAGTGAATACTAATGCGAATGTGACCAGAAAGCTTAGGCAATAAAACTAAAGGACTTGCCCATTGACTAGCTTGAACGGGAGCAATTATACCATTATCTTGCAATTGTTTCAGTTCACTGGCTACTTTGTCTCTTAAAGCAATTGGAACGGAACGGGCCCGGAAAAACTGAGGCTATGCATTGTGTTTCGATGTAACATGCGCTACGAAGTTAATTAGGTTTTCCCATTCCTTCTGAAAATAGTTCAGGAAACTCTTAAAAGCAAGCAAGCGACACTCTCTTTTGGTGCAAAAGCTGATATGGAAAGTACGTTCTCGTGGACGCCAAATCCAAACAAATGAAAGGCATCTAAACTGAGAATGTTCTCACTGTCTCTGGATTTCAACACAGTGTAATTCACAGTCCTAGTGTGAGATTTGTAAGTGGCAGGCAAACTGCACTGTCCAAGCACTGGAATTTCCTGCCCGTTTTAAGCAGTGAGATGCTTGATACATTCAGAAAGGCGTGGTGAGCCTAACTGTTCGTACAATTAAGCAAAGTTACTGAGGCACCTGTGTCTAACTGAAAGTTCACACGACGGCCAGCAATTTGTAATGAGACAAATACACTCCTGGAAATTGAAATAAGAACACCGTGAATTCATTGTCCCAGGAAGGGGAAACTTTATTGACACATTCCTGGGGTCAGATACATCACATGATCACACTGACAGAACCACAGGCACGTAGACACAGGCAACAGAGCATGCACAATGTCGGCACTAGTACAGTGTATATCCACCTTTCGCAGCAATGCAGGCTGCTATTCTCCCATGGAGACGATCGTAGAGATGCTGGATGTAGTCCTGTGGAACGGCTTGCCATGCCATTTCCACCTGGCGCCTCAGTTGGACCAGCGTTCGTGCTGGACGTGCAGACCGCGTGAGACGACGCTTCATCCAGTCCCAAACATGCTCAATGGGGGACAGATCCGGAGATCTTGCTGGCCAGGGTAGTTGACTTACACCTTCTAGAGCACGTTGGGCGGCACGGGATACATGCGGACGTGCATTGTCCTGTTGGAACAGCAAGTTCCCTTGCCGGTCTAGGAATGGTAGAATGATGGGTTCGATGACGGTTTGGATGTACCGTGCACTATTCAGTGTCCCCTCGACGATCACCAGTGGTGTACGGCCAGTGTAGGAGATCGTTCCCCACACCATGACGCCGGGTGTTGGCCCTGTGTGCCTCGGTCGTATGCAGTCCTGATTGTGGCGCTCACCTGCACGGCGCCAAACACACATACGACCATCATTGGCACCAAGGCAGAAGCGACTCTCATCGCTGAAGACGACACGTCTCCATTCGTCCCTCCATTCACGCCTGTCGCGACACCACTGGAGGCGGGCTGCACGATGTTGGGGCGTGAGCGGAAGACGGCCTAACGGTGTGCGGGACCGTAGCCCAGCTTCATGGAGACGGTTGCGAATGGTCCTCGCCGATACCCCAGGAGCAACAGTGTCCCTAATTTGCTGGGAAGTGGCGGTGCGGTCCCCTACGGCACTGCGTAGGATCCTACGGTCTTGGCGTGCATCCGTGCGTCGCTGCGGTCCGGTCCCAGGTCGACGGGCACGTGCACCTTCCGCCGACCACTGGCGACAACATCGATGTACTGTGGAGACCTCACGCCCCACGTGTTGAGCAATTCGGCGGTACGTCCACCCGGCCTCCCGCATGCCCACTATACGCCCTCGCTCAAAGTCCGTCAACTGCACATACGGTTCACGTCCACGCTGTCGCGGCATGCTACCAGTGTTAAAGACTGCGATGGAGCTCCGCATGCCACGGCAAACTGGCTGACACTGACGGCGGCGGTGCACAAATGCTGCGCAGCTAGCGCCATTCGACGGCCAACACCGCGGTTCCTGGTGTGTCCGCTGTGCCGTGCGTGTGATCATTGCTTGTACAGCCCTCTCGCAGTGTCCGGAGCAAGTATGGTGGGTCTGACACACCGGTGTCAATGTGTTCTTTTTTCCATATCCAGGAGTGTATTTGTAGGCCTGTATCCTCTTTCTACAACACAACTGAATTGTATTCTTAACAGGATTCTATATTCATGAGAACAAAAAGCTACTTACCTTTAAGCAAGTTGTTGTGGTACAAGTTCTTCCGTAATAGTCCACGTTTGCCACACTGCTGGAGAAGTATAAGTCCTGCTATAAACACTACACTCTCGTAGCCGGTGACATGAACTGACAGATGTCAACCAGAATAGTGACTGAGACTGAAACTGCGACTGACTGTCTGCAACTGGGCTGACTGTCTGTGACTGACTCGGCCCTCTGGTCCACGGCGGCGATCTAATTACTGGCAGTCGAGAGGGCGTTGGTGGAGCGTTGATTGCAAGTCTGTCTTTGGACGCTCTCCTAATAGGCGCGCTTCATTCAACACCTATTATCGATCTTCTTGCATCCTCTTCGCTGACCGGTTTGCAGGTGACATCTTACACCAGCACAGTGGTGGCCAAGCGGTTCTAGGCGCTTCAGTCTGGAACCGCGCGACCGCTGCGGTCGCAGGTTCGAATTCTGCCTCGGGCATGGATGTGTGTGATGTCCTTAGGTTAGTTAGGTTTAAGTAGTTCTAAGTTCTAGGGGACTGATGACCTCAGCAGTTAAGTCTCATAGTGCTCAGTGCCATTTGAACCATTTTTGAACACCAGCACATGATTGATTTTGATCAGTACTCTTTTCATGGTATTTGTCTCTAATTTTATGTAAAACACGCTGCAACTATAGAATTTGTGGTTGGAGGTGACTGGACGCATTTGAGTACAGTGGTATACTATGCCGGCCAACCAGAAAAATAGTGCATTTGCGCTAGGTTTGGGAACTGTACTACATTTAAAAGCAATTTTAGAACACCGAGCGAGAAGTCATGTAATGATCGCATGGGCAGAACTGACATACAATCGATAAAAGTACGGAGTATGACGAAAAATACGTATAAATTGAGGGAAAAAGTGCGCCAAAGAGCGGGGAAACTGAGGGAGCTCTTGCATGTTTTCTGTGTGATGTAGGAAAATTCTTGTACGTGGGGACGAATACGCGGCAGGAAGAGGAATACGAGAAAAAGTTGACATCGAAGCACTGGGAACCAGAGACACAATCATTTTAAGTCGACAGCCATATGACGGTTGGAACAGAATGTTTAACATGGATGACCACTAAATGTAGAGTAATAAATTTATGTATGTCGCATCACAAGCCTAGGTGTGACTCCAAAGTTATCGGTAATTGCGTTATACATTTAGCTAAAGAGCGTTGTATTACCAGCTGGGGTGACTGCAATATACAACTAGAGAATGGATCGCTTGTTTGACCCTGTGCAGGACTCTTTACGCGTTTTAAACCGTAATAAACAGTTTTTACAATGTGCTTCTCTGTACTCTCCACCAATCACACGCTTGAGGTGTCAGCTAACAGACAGTTGCTGTATGGTTTTATTAACAACACTGTACTACGTGTCTATTGAGGTAATAGTGATACATGCAAGTTGACTGCTGTATTTGATGCTTTCCTGGAGAAAAAGAGTGCCATCTGCCTCTAAGCTGACATGGATCTGCGTTAAAGGACGACAAAGGCAGATGCAGAAATCGGCTGAGATGGAGAGAGGGAGATGTTATTGCAGGTCATTTATCACGCATTTAATCATTTTTCTCTGTTGTACTCTCGGGGTGTATCAGTTGTGTGGTACAACCTGTGATCGACTGGTATAAAACTGGGTGTTCTGTGTGTGACTTAGAGTACTATCTACCTGCGGTCGTTAACAGCAAACCTCTCCAAACCCCAGTCTTCAGAGGACTTCCAACTCACGTGTCGTGAGAAACCTGTTTCGGAACTCGCACCTAGACGAGCTAACATGTATGCCAAGTAGCCCATTTCTCTGCTAAATCTTGGACGTAAATCGAGTCTTCAGTTGCATACATATACGAAGCAACTGTTACTATACTTTACATGTTTGTCATATCCTACATCTACATCAACATCTACATCCATACTCCACAAGCCACCAGACAGTGTGTGGCGGAGGGTACTTTGAGTACCTCTATCGGTTCTCCCTTCTATTCCAGTCTCGTATTGTTCGTGGAAAGAAAGATTGTCGGTATGCCTCTGTGTGGGCTCTAATCTCTCTGATTTTATCCTCACGGTCTCTTCGCGAGATATACGCAGGAGGGAGCAATATACTGCTTGACTCCTCGGTGAAGGTATGTTTTCGAAACTTCAACAAAAGCCCATACCGAGTTACTGAGCGTCTCTCCTGCAGAGTCTTCCACCGGAGTTTATCTATTATCTCCGTAACGCTTTCGCGATTTCTAAATGATCCTGTGACGAAGCGCGCTGCTCTCCGTTGGATCTTCTCTATCTCTTCTGTCTACCCTATCTGGTACGGATCCCACACTGGTGAGCAATATTCAAGCAGTGGGCGAAAAGTGTACTGTAACATATAATTGCGTAGGCATACTTCCTTTGTTTTCGGATTGCATTTCCTTAGTCCGCAGCTCGTGCGGTAGCGTTCTCGCTTCCCGCGCCCGGGTTCCCGGGTTCGATTCCCGGCGGGGTCAGTGATTTTCTCTGCCTCGTGATGACTGGGTGTTGTGTGCTGTCCTTAGGTTAGTTAGGTTTAAGTAGTTCTAAGTTCTAGGGACTGATGACCATAGATGTTAAGTCCCATAGTG
Organism: Schistocerca cancellata; assembly: GCF_023864275.1. NCBI lineage: Eukaryota > Metazoa > Arthropoda > Insecta > Orthoptera > Acrididae > Schistocerca > Schistocerca cancellata. The sequence goes on along the minus strand of NC_064633.1, from coordinate 105,187,750 downwards.
CTCAGAACCATTTGAACCATTTTTTTTGCATTTCCTTAGGATTCTTCCAATGAATCTCTATCTGGCATCTACTTTACCGACGATCAACTTTATATGATCATTTCATTTTAAATCACTCCTAATGCCTACTCCAAGATAATTTATGGAATTAACTGCTCCCAGTTGCTGACCTGCTATATTGTAGCTAAATGATAAAGGATCTTTCTTTCTGTGTATTCGCAGCACATTACACTTGTCTACATTGAGATTCAATTGCCATTCCCTGCACCATGCGTCAATTCGCTGCAAATCCTCCTGCATTTCAGTACAATTTTCAATTGTTGCAACCTCTCGATATACTACAGCATCATCCGCAAAGAGCCTCAGTGAGCTTCCGATGTTATCCACAAGCTCAATTATGTATATTGAGAATAGCAACGGTCCTACGACACTCCCCTGCCGCACACCTGAACTCACTCTTACTTCGGAAGACTTCTCTCCATTGAGAATGACATGCTGCGTTCTGTTATCTAGGAACTCTTCAATCCAATCACACAATTGGTCGGATAGTCCATATGCTCTTACTTTGTTCATTAAACGGCTGTGGGGAACTGTATCGAACGCCTTGCGGAAGTCAAGAAACACGGCATCTACCTGGGAACATGTTCTATAGCCCTCTGAGTCTCGTGGACGAATAGCGCGAGCTGGGTTTCACACGATCATCTTTTTCGAAACCAATGCTGATTCCTACAGAGTAGATTTCTAGTCTCCAGAAAAGTCATTATACTCGAACATAATACGTGTTCCAAAATTCTACAACTCATCGACGCTGGAGATGTAGGTCTATAGTTCTGCTCATATGTTCGACGTCCCTTCTTAAAAACGGGGATGACCTGTGCCCTTTTCCAATCCTCTGGAATGCTACGCTATTCTAGAGACCTACTGTACACCGCTGCAAGAAGGGGGGCAAGTTCCTTCGCGTACTCTGTGTAAAATCGAACTGGTATCCCATCAGGTCCAGCGGCCTTTCGTCTTTTGAGCGATTTTAATTGTTTTTCTGCCCCTCTGTCATCTATTTCGATATCTACCATTTTGTCATCTGTGCGACAATCTAGAGAAGGAACTACAGTGCAGTCTTCCTCTGTGAAACAGCTGTGGAAAAAGACATTTAGTATTTCGGCCTTTAGTCTGTCATCCTCTGTTTCGGTACCAAAATGTTTTGATCCACCTACCGCTTTGACATAAGACCAAAATTTCTTAGGATTTTCTGCCAAGTCAGTACACAGAACTTTACTTTCGAATTCACTGAACGCCTCTCGCATAGCCCTCCTCACACTACATTTCGCTTCGCGTAATTTTTGTTTGTCTGCAAGGCTTTGGCTATGTTTATGTTTGCTGTGAAGCCCCCTTTGCTTCTGCAGCAGTTTTCTAACTCGGTTGTTGTACCACGGTGGCTCTTTTCCATCTCTTACGATATTGCTTGGCACATACTCATCTAATGCATATTGTACGATGGTTTTGAACTTTGTCCACTGATCCTCAACACTATCTGTACGTGAGACAAAACCTTTGTGTTAAGCCGTCAAGTACTCTGAAATCTGCTTTTTGTCACCTTTGCTAAACAGAAAAATCTTCCTACCTTTTTTTAATATTTCTATTTACGGCTGAAATCATCGATGCAGTAACCGCTTTATGATCGCTGATTCCCTGTTCTGCGTTAACTGTTTCAAATAGTTCGGGTCTGTTTGTCACCAGAAGGTCAAATATTTTATCGTCACTAGTCGGTTCTCTGTTTAACTGCTCAAGGTAGTTTTCAGATAATGCACTTAAAAAAATTTCACTGGATACTTCGTCCCTGCCACCCGTTATGTCCCTGCTACCCGTTATAAACGTTTGAGTCTCCCAGTCTATATCCGGCAAATTAAAATCTCCACCCAGAATTATAAAATGGTCGGGAAATCTACTCGAAATATTTTCCAAATTTTCCTTCAGGTGCTCTGCCACAACAGCTGCTGAGCCAGGGGGCCTATAGAGACATCCAATTACCATGTTTGAGCCTGCTTTAATCGTGACCTTCACCCAAATTATTTCACATTTCGGATCTCCGTCAATTTCCTTCGATACTATTGCATTTTTTTATCGCTATAAACACGCCTCCCCCTTCACTGTCCAGCCTGTCTCTGCGGTATACATTCCAATCTGAGTTTAGAATTTCATTACTGTTTACATCTGGTTTCAGCCAACTTTCTGTCCCTAGTACTATGTGGGCATTGCGACCGTCTATTAATGAGAGCAGTTCTGGGACCTTTCTATAGAGGCTCCTGCAGTTTACTATTACCACATTAATATTGTTATCCCCTGTTGCGTTTAGCCTACTACTACCTTGTCGCGTCTCAGAAGGCGTCTTGTCGTGCCTAGGGAGAGAATTCTCTAACCTAAAAAAACCGCATGTACACTCCACACGTACTCCGATACCCCTGTAGCCGGTTCCTGTGTGTAGAGCACGCCTGACCTATTGAGGGGGAACCTACATTTCTCCACCCGAAAGCGAAGGTCGAGAAATTTGCACCCCAGATCTCGGCAGAATCGTCTGAGCTTCTGGTTTAAGACTTCCACTCGGCTCCAAACCAGAGGACCGCGATCGGTTCTGGGGACGATACTACAAATCGTTAGCTCAGATTCCACCCCGCGAGCGAGGCTTTCCGCCTTCACCAACTCCGCCTGCATGAAATGAGGATAACCTCTGAACCCAGACGGCAGAAGTCATTGGTGCCAACATGAGCAATAATTTGTAGTCGGGTGCACCCAGTGCTCTCTATCGCCGCCGACAGGGCCTCCTTCACATCGCGGATGAGACCCTCCGGCAAGCAGACAGAGTGAACACTGGCCTACTTCCCCGACCTTTCCGTAATTTCCCTAAGGAGCTCCATCACCTGCCTAACGTTGGATCTCCCAATCATTAATAAAACCCTCCCCCCTTGTGCCTGCTCGGACCTTGCTGAAGGAGCGGCCACATGTCCACTCACTAAATGCACCCAAGTCGATCTTCAGAGAGAGGGGAAGTTTTAGGACTTTTTATTTGGCTGGTGTGTAAAGTGCACAAATATTCTCGTAGAAAATCAAACAGCACATGGGTATATCAGCAATATAATCATACTCATATGGAAAATTGTGGAAAAAAATATGGAAGATGGCATAAAATCGGCAAAATTTGAGGAAAATCTGGTATGATCACGAAAAATTGAACTGAGAGAAGTAAAAATTGAGGGAAGTACCATTAAATACGTAAAATCGCGAAAACTTAGTAAAATTATGGAAACTGACTAAGAATACATAAAATTAGAGACAAATACCATGAATAGAGTACAGATCTAAATTAATAAAATTGTGTGTTCTGGAGGAGGAGAGTAGACGCTACATATACACACCTTAATAGTGTGGGGAGGAGGCATTCTGGAGACGTGGCGTCAAGGCGAAATGGCAATATAATTCTGCACATGAGTAATGCAGCCTAGCATTGGACCGTGACTTCTGTATGCAAGAGGAAGGTTACGAGGTACAGTGGTAAACTGTGGTAAGACTGTTACATCGCTTCTGGCTACTGTGTCTATTTCCTCTGTAGATATCAAAGTTTTTTCGTATGCATTTTCGGCTTCCGGCGATCATTTTATAGGACTGTTGTGCACATATCATAGTTTCCGAACCGTAATCGGGCTTGCACTTTGTAAACAGCAGGCGTCATACACATCTGGAAACCAATGTAGTATTTATGTTACAAAGAATCGATGTTTTCTTTGAAGTGCGAGGTAGCAGTTCTTTCACTTTACAGTTTGTCGCCATAGTTTTTCGTAGAGAAACATGCAGGGAGAATGTATGACATGCGTTGGGAATATATTTTTTACTGTGGAATAATAACAGTGTTGTATTCCACATGACTAACAGGTCAGAAGCTGCATATTTTAAGCGCAATTCCATGTATGGGAGGAGAGAGATGCGGTAAAAATCTTATCGAGTTCTCTATCGGGTGAAGTCAGTGGCGCTTTCACAGTTCGTAATTTTGCTCTGAATAAAGATGATAGAATGTTGGGGTGATAGACGTGAACGGGCCGAGGGATGCGGAATTGCTTTGGACTGCAGTACCTGTTTGGAGACGCAACACAGTGCAGTAGCAAAATTGAAGGGCTTATTTCAATAACAATTAACAAAAATGGACTTGTACCACTATTGAAATAAGCCCTTCAATTATTGTCCTTCTCCCAGTTCTGGTACTGTCTTTTATACTACCTCGTGTTGCAGGAGTGAGCTTCATTTGGTGCTGACTTTACACATCATGCATAGTTGGCGGAGCTATGACAACGTTCCAATTTCCATCGAATGGTCAAAACACAGTCCTGTCGAACTAACTCTGCTTAGCCTGTTTCTACACGGACCGTAGAATGTGGTAGATATAGCTTTCTCCGACGTCTACTCAGTTCCGACTTAAATTGGAGCGGTCTCGTGTGCAAAGCTGTAGGGATGGTAGTGCATTCTAGGCGCTACAGTGGGGAACCGCGGGACCGCTACGATCGCAGGTTCGAATCCTGCCTCGGGCATGGATGTGTGTGATGTCCTTAGGTTAGTTACGTTTAAGTAGTTCTAAGTTCTAGGGGAATGATGACCTGAGAAGTTAAGTCCCATAGTGCGCATTGCCATTTGAACCATTTTTGATGGTAGTGCAGAATCTGAGGTGCAGTTGCAAGATGCATAAGGACTACCTAAAACTACGTTGGAATTTTACTGTAACAGATAGATTCGAAAAAGGTGATTCATTTCGAGATATGAGGGTGCCAGAAATATGACTCACTAGTGGCTGTATTCATTAAAAAGACTTCTCCATAGGATCCAACGCAGGTATGTGCTCGATTGGGATGACTTGATTCCAAATCACAGATGACATTTCTACCGTAAAGCCCGTGTACATTTCTTACGACCTCAATCAGCATACCATCTGCTGTTTGTGTTCATTCTCAATCAACCATCGCCTCTAACCTAGTGGATATATTGCAGGACCTTTGAAGTGGCATCGAGACAGAATGCGTTATAAATACTGGCGTCCTCTTGGGTAAAATATTCCGGAGGTAAAATAGTCCCCCATTCGGATCTCCGGGCGGGGACTACTCAGGAGGACGTCGTTATTAGGAGAAAGAAAACTGGTGTTCTACGGATCGGAGCGTGGAATGTCAGATCCCTTAATCTGGCAGATAGATTAGAAAATTTAAAAAGGGAAATGGATAGGTTGAAGTTAGATATAGTGGGAATTAGTGAAGTTCGGTGGCAGGAGGAACAAGACTTTTGGTCAGGTGAAAACAGGGTTATAAATACAAAATCAAATAGGGGTAATGCAGGAGTAGGTTTAATAATGAATAAGAAAATAGGAGTACGGGTAAGCTACTACAAACAGCATAGTAAACGCATTATTGTGGCCAAGATAGACACGAAGCCCATTCCTACTACAGTAGTACAAGTTTATATGCCAACTAGCTCTGCAGATGATGAAGAAATTGATGAAATGTATGATGAGATAAAAGAAATTATTCAGGTAGTCAAGGGAGACGAAAATTTAATAGTCATGGGTGACTGGAATTCGAGAGTAGGAAAAGGGAGAGAAGGAAACATAGTGGGTGAATATGGATTGGGGGAGAGAAATGAAAGAGAAAGCCGTCTGGTAGAATTTTGCACAGAACATAACTTAATTATAGCTAACACTTGGTTCAAGAATCATAAAAGAAGGTTGTATACGTTGAAGAATCCTGGAGATACTAGAAGGTATCAGATAGATTATATAATGGTAAGAGAGAGATTTAGGAACCAGGTTTTAAATTGTAAGACATTTCCAGGGGCAGATGTGGACTCTGACCACACTCTATTGGTTATGAACTGTAGATTAAAACTGAAGAAACTGCAAAAAGGTGGGAATTTAAGGAGATGGGACCTGGATGGACTGACTAAACCAGAGGTTGTACAGAGTTTCACGGAGAGCATAAGGGAACAATTGACAGGAATGGGGGAAAGAAATACAGTAGAAGAAGAATGGGTAGCTCTGAGGGATGAAGTAGTGAAGGCAGCAGAGGATCAAGTAGGTAAAAAGACGAGGGCTAGTAGAAATCCTTGGGTAACAGAAGAAATATTGAATTTAATTGATGAAAGGAGAAAATATAAAAATGCAGTAAATGAAGCAGGCAAAAGGGAATACAAACGTCTCAAAAATGAGATCGACAGGAAGTGCAAAATGGCTAAGCAGGGATGGCTAGAGGACAAATGTAAGGATGTAGAGGCTTATCTCACTAGGGGTAAGATAGATACTGCCAACAGGAAAATTAAAGAGACCTTTGGAGAAAAGAGAGCCACTTATATGAATATCAAGAACTCAGATGGAAACCCAGTTCTAAGCAAAGAAGGGAAAGCAGAAAGGTGGAGCGAGTATATAGAGGGTCTATACAAGGGCAATGTACTTGAGGACAATATTATGGAAGAGGATGTAGATGAAGATGAAATGGGAGATATGAAACTGCGTGAAGAGTTTGACAGAGCACTGAAAGACCTGAGTCGAAATAAGGCCCCGGGAGTAGACCACATTCCATTAGAACTACTGACGGCCTTGGGAGAGCCAGTCCTGACAAAACTCTACCATATGGTGAGCAAGATGTATGAGACAGGCGAAATACCCTCAGACTTCAAGAAGAATATAATAATTCCAATCCCAAAGAAAGCAGGTGTTGACAGATGTGAAAATTACCGAACTATCAGTTTAATAAGCCACGGCTGTAAAGTACTAACGCGTATTCTTTACAGACGATTGGAAAAACTGGTAGAAGCCGACCTCGGCGAAGATCAGTTTGGATTCCGCAGAAATGTTGGAACACGTGAGGCAATATTGACACTACGACTAATCTTAGAAAATATATTAAGGAAAGGCAAACCTACATTTCTAGCATTTGTAAACTTAGAGAAAGCTTTTGACAATGTTGACTGGAATACTCTCTTTCAAATTCTGAACGTGGCAGGAGTAAAATACAGGGAACGAAAGGATATTTGCAATTTGTACAGAAACCAGGTGGCAGTTGTAAGAGTCGAAAGGGCATGAAAGGGAAGCAGCGGTTGGGAAGGGAGGAGACAGGGTTGTAGCCTGTCCCCGATGTTATTCAATCTTTATATTGAGCAAGCAGTAAAGGAAACAAAATAAAAATTCGGAGTAGGTATTAAAGTCCATGGAGAAGAAATAAAAACTTTGAGGTGTCTTGAAAGGAGGATATAAGATGAAGATCAACAAAAGCAAAACGAGGATAATGGAATGTAGTCGAATTAAGTCGGGTGATGCTGAGGGAATTAGATTAGGAAATGAGACACGTAAAGTAGTAAAGGGGTTTTGCTATTTGGGGAGCAAAATACCTGTTTATGGTCGATGTAGAGAGGATATAAAATGTAGACTGGCAATGGCAAGGAAATCGTTTCTGAAGAAGAGAAATTTGTTAACATCGAGTATAGATTTAAGTGTCAGGAAGTCGTTTCTGAAAGTATTTGTATGGAGTGTAGCAATGTATGGAAGTGAAACATGGACGATAAATAGTTTAGACAAGAAGAGAATAGAAGCTTTCGAAATGTGGTGCTACAGAAGAACGCTGAAGATTAGATGGGTAGGTCACATAACTAATGAGGAGGTATTGAATAGAATTGGGGAGAAGAGAAGTTTGTGGCACAACTTGACCAGAAGAAGGGATCGGTTGATAGGACATGTTCTGAGGCATCAAGGGATCACCAATTTAGTATTGGAGGGCAGCGTGGAGGGTAAAAATCGTAGAGGGAGACCAGGAGGTGAATACATTAAGCAGATTCAGAAGGATGTAGACTGCAGTAGGTACTGGGAGATGAAGAAGCTTGCACAGGATAGAGTAGCATGGAGAGCTGCATCAAACCAGTCTCCGGACTGAAGACAACAACAACAACAACAACAACAACACGTGCATGTGGCCCACAGCTGTCTCGCTGGTTGAACCGACGTGCTCGTGGTGCTCGCGCCGTCCCGACGTGAGCGCCCGGGGACCTCCCTAGGGGACGCTTCGCTGATACATCGAGGTTGACGATAGTCTGAAAGCGATTTTACGTGCAATGAGTGATTGCTGTTGAAGCGTTGTGAGCGTGCTGGCAGAGCGTTAAATACGCATTATTTTTTGACGATTTCACGGGTAGCGGACGGGTCCATTGCATTGTTATGTGAACTGGTGTATAAGCTGTGCAATGCATTATTTCGACAGTTTACAATTAGTGAGTGTGTTTGCAGAGCCTTTTACATGCATTATTTTGACAATTTACGAATACTTTGCGTGTCTGTACATCAGTGTACTGCATTATTTCGGTTATTTACGAGTAGTTTGCTGGTCTGTATACTGCGTATCGTGACCCCAAGCACGTTAGAGCGAGTATTTTGTATCAGTGTAATAAATAAATTACGTGAAATCCATCCCTAAAGAAACTGTGCTGGGCTGGACAAATTTCGGGACAAGTTTTTTATGGTTCAAATGGCTCTGAGCACTATGGGACTTAACGTCTGTGGTCATCAGTCCCCTAGAACTTAGAACTACTTCAACCTAACTAACCTAAGGACATCATACACATCCATGCCCGAGGCAGGATTCGAACCTGCGACCGTAGCAGTCTCGCGGTTCCGGACTGAGCGTCTGAACCGCTAGACCACCGCGGCCGGCCAATTTTTTTTTTTTTATTTTTATTTTTTTTTTATGCTGAGTTCGCACTCTGCCAGGCAAAAATCATTTGCATTGTTTCAGATTCTGATATCATGCCATTGGTGTACATATAATATCATGTTTTAAAACCTGCTTTAAAGAACATATTGGCTGTTTCAGAATTGGCAAACCGAATAAATTAGCTATAGCGAACGATATAAATGAAACAAGACACAGTGTTACAATAGACAACGATCGCAAAGTACTACATAATTTAGAAAATAGCTGGAAAATGGACATCTTGGAAGAAATGGAAATATTCATCCATGGCCACATGGGGAATAATGAGATCCTGAATGAAATGACAGACTTCAAAAATTCACATTTCTTTTCCAGTTTTACTACATAATCATGTGACTATAGCCCCAGCAATAGCTTAGAAATGTGTAAAATAAATAGTTTTTATATCATCATTTGGACAATAATATTGCAACAGATGCTCAATGTGTAATGTATTTCGTCAACTTACATCTTTAATACTATAACAACAAGTTCAGAAGACAATGCAAACCTCTGACACCACACAGATCGATAGTCAAATCGAAACCAGATGTATTTTGACCACCATCTTATCCACTGGACTACAGGTTTGTTTTTGTGATCGTGTTTCCAAGTTACTGGTACGTTTGTGAAAATTTGTGAACAGTGATCAAGAAAGCCAAGAGAACCACAGAAATGGAAATACTTCAGTTCATCACAACGAGACCGCCACGCCATAAGAACAAAGTGAGTGACTGTTACAAAACATTTTAATGCAATCATCAGTCCAGCTTACAAAGTGACTTCGCCTTTTACTAAGCTTTCTCTTCTTCCACAGAATAAACTCAGCATTTATGAAATGACTGTGTAAGATCTGCATGAGCCTATTGTGAAATTGTTTTTGTAATGCCATATAGCCTGCGGATGAGGTGTACCCTCGAAACATGTCGCAGAATAAATAAATAATAAATTAGTCAACAAATTTTATGACGCTGGTCGCAGTAGTTAAAAAAATCTTCCTTGGGTTCCGTTAAACGTGGCGACTTGAGTTCTGCCTGCAAGGAAGCCTTGGATCTAGTCGCAAATCGGGTCCTATACTCGATAAGCTCATATTTTCTTAACTAACCAGCAGCGCAGGACGTGTCAAATACCTTCCTGAAGTAAAAGAACACGGCTTCAATCTGAGCGCCATAGTCCACAGCGCTACTGATGTCACGGAGGAACAGAGCGAGCTGAGTTTCACAAGATATCTGTTTGTGGAATCCTTGTTGACTTAAACATGTGCCATAATTCTACAACAGACTGACTTTAACGATATAGACCTATCATTACGTGCATCTGTCCTGCAGCCCTTCTTGAAATCATGCTCCGTACCATTCGTTGCTAAAGCAGTCTACGATAAATTGCTGCTAGAAGGGGAGTGGGGTTCTTTCGCGTAATCTTTGTATAATCTTACAGGTATCTGATGTGGTACTGATGCCTTTCCACCACTAAGCGATTTTAAAGGATGCCGCATTAAGAGTAGCCCGTTGAATGTGATGGCAATATTTCGACTTCTGGAATAGTCAACAGCTACAACAATGGACAGTTTTATGCAGTAATCGATTGCTGGGCATTCTTGTGTGGCATTTCAATTTGTTTCATCGGTGCCGTTAGACGTTTCTGTTTCCGGTCTGCAAAATGGCTTTCTCGATAAAAGAAATGATTGAAATTGTGGAAGCATATGTGAAAATAGATCCGATTAAGAAAACTCGTGAAATTTTTGGGGTCAAGTATCTGAACAGAGGACTACTAGCAAGAGGGTAACACAGAATGTATGTAGCCGGCCGGAGTGGCCGTGCGGTTCTAGGCGCTACAGTCTGGAACCGAGCGACCGCTACGGTCGCAGGTTCGAATCCTGCCTCGGGCATGGATGTGTGTGATGTCCTTAGGTTAGTTAGGTTTAATTAGTTATAAGTTCTAGGCGACTGATGACCTCAGAAGTTAAGCCGCATAGTGCTCAGAGCCATTTGGACCAGAATGTGTGTAAATACTGGCGCACGTACGGACCTGTGCAAGATGTGAAACGACAAAGAATTTCTTCAGTACACATACCAGAAGTTATTGCAGACATTTGCCGAAGAATTACTCAGAGCCCTACATGTAAACTTGCCCAACAGGCGCCTGTAGGTAGGAGGAGTTGCCAGCGGATATTTAAAAAAGTCTTAATTTGAAACCATATCGTGTGACGGTTTGCAGCAATAATGGAAGTATGACAGTAAGAGACGTGGCTTTTGAATAACATTATCGCTGGTTTGTTAAACCCATTCTATTACATAATTAGTGATGAAGCGTGGTTTCATCTTTCTAGTCACGTGATTTCACAGAATACAAGGTACTGGGCAGCCGAGAACCCTAACATTGTGTGTCAGCAACAACTCCGTGATGAAAAAATCGGCGTTTGGTGCCTTGTTACAGGAACGCGTATAATTGTGCAGCGGTGCGGAGCATTTCTGCTGCGTATGAATGTCCATTCCTCTTGTGGTGAATCTCTTCTCATACGCACGTCTCAAGTTACTGAAATGCAGTTCTCTGGCGGAAAAAGCTATAGAAAAGAATAAAAAAAACTGTAAACTTCGCCACCACAAGTCGCCCTGAAATTTATTTTGCCTGTGAAAGTTTAATAACAGTTAAATGAAAGCATCTATGCGTGTAAAATTTCACTCCATTACAGTAAGCTTGCACACACCAGTTACTACCAAGCCTTACTCATGGATGTACAAAGTCTGAAAAGTCCGCAAGCACACATCATTCATAACCATAGCGTAGTTATATATTATCCTTCACCATAAGTTTACAACCGGATTGCTTCTTTTAGAATAGCTCACTCAAATGTTGCTATAATCAGTCTCTCATAACAAGGAGTTCACGTTTGCGAGTAGCCAACAAGCCACGGGAAATTTAGTTATTAAAAATGTCACCAAAAGTTCTGAATTTCACACCATGCATTACATCGAACACTCTTCCACACTTTACAGCATTTCACAAACATTTTTGTACCGAAATATCACAATATTAATAATTTTCTTCGGAGAATCTACCAATAGCTCTGATCACTATGAGATACAAACCTCGACTCTCATCCCTATACAGGAAATACGCGCGAATATGCTAATTTCTTCCTGGCGGAGGAACATCACAGCCAGTCGAAAGCAGCATCATATCCGTTCAGTCCTGCGCATTTGCATGGAACCAATCAAAATTCGTCACTGAATCAGAACAATAGACTAGTTTATCACAAATTCCCCGGTACGAATGACTAACACACACATCATTCTCGAACATTCCTCACGAGACCAGTTACTTCAATTTATAATATAAAAACTTAACCTAAAATGTTATTTCACATTCACACCTTCATTCACTCTCATAAGTAAGCACAATTATAATAGTAATTAATAAACAATTAGAAAATTAAACAGGCCGAACTGCAAATAAAATGGCAGTATTTTCACTGCAGGTCAAACAGTGTCTGTCAGTTAGTGACTTCTACCAAATTGTATGGGAACTACATATTCTCAGGTATCTCACGCCATCTGTCCTGCACGTGACTCATATTGCACGTCTGTTCACTGCTGTTACGATCTCAATAGGCACAATGTAAGGTGCTATGCCTCACACAGCCCTTTAATTACGAAAAATTTTTTCTTTCAAGTAAAAATTTTGAATAATTACACTCAAACATCGGGACAGTTCCAAAACCAAAGTATAGTATATTATAGTTCCCTTACTTCAGCCTTGGTAGTTCTAAAACTAACCTAGCATATGATTTGACAGAATCATATTGCTTCCAAACTCATCAAAATAGTTTTTCATACAAAATTAGTTTTTTCACACAACAATGAAACTTTTACTGTGCATTTTTACAATATTTAAAAAAAATTCCTTTTTTTCTATGGACGGCGTCTCTTAATTTTATTCCAATTAAATTCTCTCCTACCTTAATTTTAGCACTCGATTAGTGTTACTATTTTTCTTACATTCATTTCTTAATTATGTAGAGCACCCAGGTACGTGGCGTTCATAACATATAACCTTTAACTACAGTCAAGATTTTTAGCTAGAAATCCGTTGTTTCTGAAAACAGCTTCGCCTAAGCCTACAAATAACAATTATATCTTCCTGAAACGAATCATTATTATTACACTATTTAGTGCATTAAAGTGGCATGCAATTAAATTTACTTGAGACCATAAGTAATTAAACCGAAATAATTTCAAAACTTCAGCAAACTGTGGCAACCATTGCAAGAACTTTGCTTATTTACTAGCTAACTGAAATAGCCTATTTACATAAAGCAGATTCAAGTTCATTCAAAACTGACTTACATCTAGAGTAAATCATTCATTGACAATATTCACAACATAACATAACTTATTTACCGCTGCTTGTACTAGTTCCTTCATTGTAACTGATGTACAGCCTCTTACATATTAGTTCAGATAATGTCAATATTAGTATTCTCCTTTCCAAACTTCATTAGATTCTTTACATCACCATACTAATCAGTTAATCTCAGGTTACATCCGTTATTTTTCCATGTTAAAAAACTCTGTTAAACATTTTCCATCAAAACAACACGCCACATCCTTGCAACATGTCATCTTACTCCTTCTTTATCTGTTTTTCATGATGACAACACACCTCTGGTTGCAATAAAACGCCTTATTCCTCATTAGTCTCCATTTACTAATATTTTACTTCACATGCCATCTTCAGTAAACTTTATCTAACCAATTCAAAATCCAATGCCTAGTTTTCGTTAGTACTAAGCTTCTCACTATCTCAAGTTGCCTCAAATCACCATTAATCACTTCATTTTCGCAACCACACCCACTAATCACTTGAGATTATATTAACTCTTCGTCCCACAACTAACAGTTCTATCTGTTTATGACCTTCAACACGACAGTGCCCGCTGCTGCTTCTACTTTACTACAGACATGAAAAAAGATAAAAATGATAGACGTGAGTTCAGAATGACAGAAGAGGAAGATTGAAAACATGAAAAGAAATTGAAGTAGTAGTGTCAATAACCTGAGTACCTGGCAATCGGCAGTTACCTAGCATTGCAAAGAGCGCAATGCCCTCTGAGGTATTTACCCCAACTCCTTGTGTTTTTTAATCTGCCTGATACCTTCAGCATTACTGAACTCACAACTTTCAAGGGCCCATTTCTGAATCTATTTTTGCCTGGCTATCCAATTACTAGAATCCAGTTCTCTCTCCATCTTACTTTCACATTGTTTAACAAAACAAATGCGTATGGTCAACACCTACATTCATACCACATGCAACAAAACTTCGCTCATTAACCTACATTTCATCGCTTCCAGCTTCAGTTATCACAACATTAACACCTTTTTCCTCCACATAAACCGCTCTTACTTCTTTAAAGGAAGCACCCTTTTTGCATTATCATTTCAACTACATCATATCAGGTAGGAATCATTGGCTATTCATTCTAAACTTCCATTTCTTCATTGGAGTAAGCACCCCATTTTCTGCATTACCATCTACAAAAGCACCAGCTTAATGGTCTACTGCCTGTACTCAATAACGACTTTCAGGGTGAAGCAGACTCCACTTTACTACCTTCAATACTGTTACTGTTGTCCACCATTAACCTTGTATCACTACAGCACACACTCATTTTACCAAACTCCACAACTGACTCTAATTTATCATCCAGAATGGACACCAGAACCTTATTACTTCCAAATTTAACTTCCATACAGAATATTGAACCCTCAGCATATAACATTATGCTACAACAAAAATTATTTCTTGCCATACTTTGCAAGAATTTTTGTGCAAGCGTTGGCAGGTGTTGCAAGTGTATAACTATACGAAATATTCCTTTTCCAAATCACCTAATCCGCAGAAGTTGTGGTCTCGTCAAACAGGATAGACCCCAGATAGATAAGAGTAAAACAAAAATTGAAGAGCATGGTGGGAATAAAACCCAGATAGAAAAGACTTAGGAGAGAGTGTGCCAAAAAATAAGAAAGGACACACACAGCTAGGGAAGACACCACTTGCCCAGTGGTGCGCGTACAGAAGTCAGCAGACCCCCTACCTCGTTTCATTCCTACTATTACTGCAAATGTCTGTTCAAATGGTTCAAATGGCTCTGAGCACTATGGGACTTAACATCTATGGTCATCAGTCCCCTAGAACGTAGAACTACTTAAACCTAACTGACCTAAGGACATAACACAACACCCAGTCATCACAAATGTCTGTTCAGAACGCTTCTTAATCCCAAAGGTTTCCCAGACTTGCAGTATTCCAGTCTGTAAGCTTGGAAGCGACTTTTCTACTGCTCTAAAAGAATCCATGTACTCATTTGTAAACTTTTTTGTTTCTGACGTCTTCTTCGACTTTTCCCTAGTTTTAGCTAAAACCAAATCACCTATGCAAAAACTATAGGAAGGTGCTCCAGCATCATGTCACCTCTTTTTCTTAAGTGCCTTTTTTCTTAATATTTTCTCGAGCCATTTTTTCCTTTTTCCCTCGTGCCACATCGATCGGCATTCTCCGGAAATCCCACCAATTCTAAACAATAAATTATTGGGTCTTATTCCACGCATCAACTGACATGGGGCAAAACCTATTGCTTCATGCTTTAGATGATTGATTAGATCCTCAAAATGCTCTAAATATTGCCCCTGTGAAGTATGCTTTCTATAGAAATATGTTCTAACGACCTATTAAGCTCTTTCATAATATGCTCAAACATATTACCTTGAGGAAAATATGATGAAATATACTTAAATATGTTCAATGTTTTTAATTTCTAAACATTCCTTTGCTAGTGGCGAATTCCAATGCATCATGTCACGTTCATTGAACCCAAGAATTTAGCGCCTTTTTAATTTTTGTAACGTTTTCAGGCTTATCACTTTCTGTTATAGCTGTTTTATTCAAAACTCTAGCATCCAACACAAGTGTCACAGATCCATCTTGATTAATAACCACAATTAATGGATTGTTGTACTCCCTTACCGTTTTCTCAATAGTTCCCCACTTAAGCGTTTTTTGGATTAAGTCATTTAATGCTTCCCTATGCTTTCCCATAATTAGTATCGATTTTTTAAAAATGATTCATCTTCTTTCACAGACAAATAACATTTATAGTTACTTATTAATCCTGGCTGATCTGAGGTAACATTTTTATGCTTAAGCAAAACCTCATTCAAATATTCCTTTCGACTTTCATTTAATTTCTTCTATTTTTCAGTCTACCTTGTCCTGTACAAACAGCAACTCTTCTGGATCAAACACCGTATCCTCGGTGCCGTATTAATTATATCATTCTGTATATTCCCTTTTTCTGCAATTTTCTAATGGGAAAACTGTCACTCTCCTCAGTAGATAGATTCTTTTTCCTAGAAAATGGTATAATTACATTTCTTTCCTATATTTCCAACACCATAAGAACCTCATTGAAATATGGCCTCCCCTTGTATTTATTGACGAAGTACACGCCTATCAACATGTCCACACTTCTTCTTTGAATTAGCAGGAAGTTATGACACAACTGTATACCATTTAGTTTAACACACAGCAACACTTCATATATACAAGGTTCTTAACCTTTTCTGTCGCTACAATTATTTGAATCCTCAGAAAAGGTATTATTACTAATTCTCCTTGTTTGGCAAAGAATATAACATCTTATGACTAACAGCACAAAGATCACTGCCATTGTCAGCTAAACACTGCACTCCTTCTATTTGTGTCATTAACTACAGTTTGTCCTGTTTTCTCCTTATTACTACCTACTTCAGATTCATCTGTCAAATCGTGCACAACTTCCCTTCTCTCGAAACCTTCCCAATTCCTAGAGATTGTACAGATATTTGTAGGATTATTTTCAATATTTACCCTCTTAGTAGCAGTCAATCTATCCGCTAATGACAAATCGAAACACCTTGACACATTATCTTTTTCTTCCTGAACCTCCTCTAATCCATTACTTAACAGACCCCCACTAGGGTCATCCTTAGGATGCACCTCTGCCCTTACTAAAAACTCTCATTAATCACGTCCACAATCTTTCACTCATCTAACTCCTGCAGTTATTTACTATCTGTGCTCTCCCCATCTTTATGGAAAGATTCCTTGTCTGTTACACTGCACACGTTTCCCTGTTGATTTGAACCTGTGCCATAATCTGTACACACATTTATCAAATGCTCATTATTGCAGTGTTCCCTCTGCCCATTCCTGTGGGAAAAGTCACCTAAGCCACCTTTAAATACACGTATTTTGATGTTATTTGCCTCAATCGTATCACCCACATTATTACTTCCTAGTCCAATCACTCCTTCATCAAATGTCACACAAGCAGTTGCTAGTGATTTTAAACTACCATTTCCCGTCGTGCAAATGCCAGCATATTCACGAAGGGGATCTAGTTCCCCATACTCAATAATTCTGCACTCCCTTCTGTTGTCTGTTTTGGACATCACTATCATCAGATACTGCAGATCACGATCTTTTAGCACGTCCTTGATTGGCGTTAGTGTGCCTGTCTGCCGTAGCATGGCGTCAGCCTCTTGCCCCCAGGCCCTACTATTAGCTTGTGACACACCCACTCTGTTTACATTCACATTCTGTCGAGCTTCCACATTATTCCGTGGTGTAAAGTTTCTCTTAGCCTGCTTCTCCTCCTGCATTTGTCGCTCTACTCCGTTGAAATAATTAATAAATTTATTAATATCGTCCCTTCGAGCAGCAATTAAATTTTTTTGACAGTTAATAGGCTGCTTCCCATCTAAACCCATTATAATCTACTCTGGCTCTTAATTCGTTAGTGAGATATGATAAATTAGTTTGAAGCAAATCATTTCACACTCTCCTTTCTGCGATTATTTTCACATCCCAGAAATTGTTTTGTATTCCATCTGCTTTTGCTTACCCCAACATTCTGCGAAAAGTACATTTTTAAATTTTTCCAAAGTGTTATATCGTTCAGTAGCATTCACACTCCAGGTCCTAGTTTCCCCGATAAATATGGTGAAATAAAACCAATCTTTTGCCTATCATTCCACAATATTGGTAACACATTTTCAAAATCATTTCAAAATTAATTTGGATGCATGTGTCCAGCAGGATCAAAGTGTAAGAACTATCTGTTATTAACATAACCTGCTTCAGCCAATTCTGTTATAAGACTACCAGCCCCACTGTTACTACCAACTTTTATATTATGTTCTACTTCAATTAATCTGTTGTTATGTCATGCAATTCACTTGCTACCACCCCAACCTGATTAGCCAAATGATCTATGTTAGTTTCTACTTGTTCCACCTGGACAGATACAACTTTCACAGCTTTTAAACAATTTTCACTTTCTTCATTTATTTTGTTATTCAAAATTGTATGCTCACTTTTACATACACTTAGAACCCTACCTATTGTATGCTCTAATTTCTTAACATTTTCTTCGATCTGACACATTTTTTGCTTGCTTTGTTTAGTTTACCTTTTTATAGTCTATGTTAATTTCTTTCTTATAGTATTTGAGGATTTCTTACAATTATCCTCAGCTTGAGAGACTTTAACTCCAACCTTTTCATCGAAAGCCTTCAGTTCTTTTCGCCACATTTCCTTTAGATCGGAAGCCTGGTTTTCTAACTTAGCGTCAGTTTCAACTTTGAACTGTTTAAGCTCACCAGCTAAATCACTAGTAGTACCAGACTGCTGCTTAAGCTCACTAGCTAAACCATTTAAAGTACTGGACTGATGATCAATTTTCTTTTTAATACTTTTATTTGCTTCATTGATGCTAAGCTTAATGCTCCTAATATCTCCTTTACGCTTATCTGTTCAGTCTGCTTTACCTGCAGCATATCAAGTTTGGTATCTGCCTCTCTTGTCTCCTAGTTATTTAGGTCACCCTGGCTTATGTCGAATAAATCTGCTGTTTTTCATTTTCTGCTGTTTCTCCTCTACAGTTGTAGATAACTGTTGCAAATTGCGAACTGAAACTTTATTAATTTATAATTCACATTTCTCTGCCCTATAGTGCTTGTCTGACTGCCACTGCCATCAAACTGAATCATATCCTCCTCCTTCACAATTAGAGAATTATCATTGCCTCCCACTTTAAAAAGTGTTTTGATACAAGCAAACAGTAAATGAACTAAACTTAAGTTATTTCTATTTGTCGACTGAAGCTGCGGGTCCGTCCTCCACCTTGAGCTATCCCAGTTCATGATCCTAAGCTACTGCCAACACCGTCAATGCGGATGTTGAGATAGTGGCTTCCGCTGCATCTTTTGTTCTATCGGCTAATGCAATGCTGCTTCTTACAACGTCCTTCTTTTTCTTCCCATCCTAGGATTACAGTTTTCGCTGCAGTGCCCTGCTTTTCCAGTTTGTCACATACTATTCTATCCCAACTTTTGATCTTTGTTGGACACCGTTCATTTTCACATTTATTCCCGACCGCGGTCCTCTTCTCTTCAGTTTTTATACTTCTCGGCCGATGCACCATTCCTGGTGGTGCGGCGCATTGCTGCTGCGTATAACACTCCACTCACCTTGTGGTGAATCTCTTCTCACATGATATCTCCTTGAGGTTATTGTAATTCAGGTCTCAGCCAGAAAAAACTATAGAAAAAACAACTGTAAACCTCGTAACCACAAGCCACACTACATTTGGTTTGTCTGTGGAAGGTTAATAATAGTTGAATGAAAGTATTTATGTGAGTAAAATTTCACTCTATTGCGGTAAGTTTGCATGTACCGGTTACCTCCAAGTCTTACTCTAAATTGTACAAAGTCTGAAAAGTCCACACGCACAGATCATTAATTGCCATAACCAGTTTACGGTAGTTATTAATTTCATTCACCGAAAGTTTACAAACGGATTGTTTCTTTTAGAATAAATCACTCAAATGTTGCTATAAACAGTCTCATGTGACAAAACGTTCACATTCACGAGTAAGCAACTCGCCACACGAAATGTAGTTATTTAAAATGTCACCAAAATTTCAGAATTTCACACCGTGCATTACACCGAACGCTCTTCCACACTTTACGGCACTTCACAAACATTTTTGTACCGAAATATCAAATGTTAATAAATTTCATCGGGCACCTATCAAAAGGTCTGATCACTATGAGATCCACACCCCGACCCTCCTCATGTCTCTGCACAAAAGAAGTAATTTCTGATTGGCAGAGAAACATCAAACCCCTTCAATCCCGCGCATAGATACATAACCAATCAAAATTTGTTACTGAATCACAGGAGTAAATTAACATAAATAAATCATGAAAATCAAAAAATATATAATTAATTCCCTCTTAACAACACTACTTTACCGAAATCATAACCTAATTTTACCCGTACCATAAACTGGCGAAATTGTTTATAACAAATTGCCCGGTACGAATGACTAACATACAAGTCACTCTCGAACGTTCTTCAAGACACCAGTTACTTCAATGTACAGTATGAAAACTTAACCTAAACATTATTTCACATTCACTCATTCATTCACTCTCATAACCAAGTACAATTGTAATGGTAAATAACAAACAATTAGAAAATTAAACAGGCAGAACTGCAAATAAAATGGCAGTATTTTCACTGCAGGGCAAAAGTGTCCCTGTGCTAGTGACTTTATATCAAATCACATAGAAACCCGCACCTCATGCCACCTGTCCTCCGTGCGACTCATACTGTTCGTCTGTTCACTGCTGTTACGATCTTAGCATGTTTTGACATTATTCTCAAAACGGTTGCATCTATGGAAATGTTTGATACTTTTGTGCTCAACTCACTAAATATGAAAGACAGTACTGCTTCTTCCAGCAAGATGGGGCAACTTGCCACACGTCTAAGATATCCCTGGGACGAGTCCATGGTGTCTTCACCGAGGAACGAACTATCAGCAAACATTTATGACCACCACGTTCGCCAGATCTAACAAGATGTGTTTTTTCCTATAGGGACACTTGAGGAGCAAGATCCATGAAACAAATCCACACGTTATACAGATGCTGGAAGACGACTTCAGCGGTGATGTTGCCGCCATCGATGTACAAACTCTACGCCGTGAGTTTCTCACTACGCTTAGACGTGCACAGCTTTGCATTGATGTTGGATATAAATCTATTTTTCAGTGTAAATAAACGATAAGTCCGCTTTTCGTTTCTGTAGTTTCACTGCGTCTCCTTTTTTCTTACCCACACTTCTTTTATCT
Source organism: Schistocerca cancellata (assembly GCF_023864275.1). Taxonomy (NCBI): domain Eukaryota; kingdom Metazoa; phylum Arthropoda; class Insecta; order Orthoptera; family Acrididae; genus Schistocerca; species Schistocerca cancellata. The sequence goes on along the minus strand of NC_064633.1, from coordinate 105,166,749 downwards.
GCGCCACTCTGTAGTTGCTTGTCTATTCCGTGATCGATTATCTCAATATCTGCCATTTCTACGTTCATACAATGATCGAAAAGAGGAATCGTGCTACGATCTTCTGCGGCGATACAATTTCAGAAGATCGAATGAGAGAATATCGGTCTTTTACCAATCAAACCTCTGTTTTATTTCTGTCCATTCCGAACGCCTAGAGCTTCACAGACATCTGCACATACACTTCAGGTGTAGGTGCAATTATGGTATGGCTATCAGTAATGTTGAGGCGTGTAACCTCCCCATGGTTCATTGGGTGGGTGGGTTTATTAATACATCTTTGGAAATGTTTATGAAGGTCTCTGCTTGTTACGACATATATCTTCGGCTTTTCAAGAGAATAGATTGTAAGAAAAATTGAGAGGCGAATCGTGAAATGAAAAGTGCTGGAATCTAAAACGGTATGTGGTGTAATTAGATTTTGTACTAAACCAATAAATAACCTCCCTAACTCTGCAAATCACTCTGACATTTATGGTACCAGGTACTTCCCATTATACCACAAGTTACGACCTCCCTCCTCTTCCGTAAGGGAAGAATGACTGCTTAAATGCGTATGTGAATGCAGCGATTATTCTGCGATGAATATAACTTTGTGACTGACGTTTCAGCAAGTCAAATCATAGAGCACATACTCCAGCAATCATAGTTTTTTTCTCAAGCGCCATGCGCTCTGCTTGTTGGCTGTTTTGCTGACATATTTAGGGACACATATTGCTGGTTGCACATCGACAAGAATTCCACATGCCACTGTAATTCGTTAATCATGAACTTATTTTATTTGAGCCATATTTTAACCTGGTACCTATGGGAGCGATTCGTAGGGGGTGTACTATATTCCTAGATTCCTCGCGTAATACTGTTCCTTGAAATTTTGTAAGAGTTGGCTCAGTGGTAAACTGCAGACTGTGGATCCGAAGATCTCAGGCCCAGTCTCCAATAACTCGCAGCATTTTAACTTAAAAAAAAAGAATCACTTCAGTCAATGTTTATTCATTCGAAAAATCCAAGCTGCACCTTAGCTCGAAGTCCATTTTAAACTATACGTCCTCTACAAGTGGCTGGGTAATTCAGTTGAGTTTTGGAGGGAGGGAATGACATATCACCTCGATTAGGACAATGTCTATGTAATGTGGTTCCCATGCACTCCCTGCAGCAGAACTGCAGCATAAAACCCAAGTGCGATGTGACTCTGCCTGTTTATTTAATTTTTATAGCAAACACTACAACGCGACGTTAATGTGGGTTCAGTCATATACACTGTAAGCATATTATTATCGAACATACTTATACAGTAGCATTAATCCTGTGGAAACAAGATGTAATTATACAAATGAATAAATACCGATTGCGGCAGGCGTTCTTGGCCCTTGAATAACTAACAAAAATGCTGTAGGATTAAAAAGTATAGCCATAACTAAATATCTGATCCGTTTCTGCTGAACATAAATTGTTCTGGGATCAGAGTTGAGCTTCACATAACAATTCCTGCCAGAGCCGTTATTTATCTGCTGCTCTCCCACATCTAAATAAGTTCTATGGTATTTCGGGCTCGTACAATGATTGGAAAGTACGGTATTAAAATTACTTGATGTTTTCTCTCGGTACTAATTTTGTTTTATTCCATCGTAGTGTAGTGTACAGAACCATAACAAAAGGTTATTTGATACCTTCCTGCTAGAAAAAGCTCAGCTATAACTATTTTCTTTAGTGCAATGGTTAATCCTATGTGACTACAAATTAAGATAATTGTGCCAGAGTTATCTGGACACAACAAATACCACGAGAGGCCAGCACCACACAGGCACAGCCACTCGCCAGGCGCCTATCAGTTCTGTGTAGCAGCCTCCAGATGGCGATCATAAATTCGGACTTCTTTATGCTTCCATGCCGTGTCCATCTGCAAAACGTATACGTCTGCTGGTAGTGTTGCCAGCCCCCAAAGAGAGCACTCTCAGCCATGCACTACACTGCTTCCGACTTGATGGAAATCCTTCCACCGACAGGCACAAAACACGACGCGCTGCCGAGACTTTCAGAATTCCGATCTTTCAGTCAGTGCCTGCTACCAGCTCAGTACAGCTGCAGCAATTACGGTACTGATTGTGAGTACAGTTCCACAGATTCCACTGAAAAGACTACATTTCGATTTAGCAATCGCTATTCATCGAATAACGGGACAATTAACCAAGAATGCCTGGACACCACCGTTATTTAGATATCATTGTATTAGGTGTAGGTCGTCATGAGCCATAAATAAAATCGTACCTACTCTTAATAAACGTTGCTGGTTATTTCTTATTGTGTTGCTACCTTTCTATTCTAGTGCTGCCCTGTCAAGCAAGTGTATATATTAATAGCTATAGTATCACTTATAAAGAACTATAGTTGCAAAGCAGTTTTCTGCTACTGTGGATGTCTGGGCTGAATTAATAGTAACACTCAGATACAACATTCCCAACAAAGGTTAGCTGCACTTTATTGTTTTTAAACTGTTGTTTTAACCATATGATTAAGCTGTACAATTATTTACAGGAAGGTAAAAGGGGGAAACTCTAGCATTGGATCAAAGTATGACTGCCACACTTTAATTGTCAGGTCACTGCCTCCCTCCCCACCATCCAAGGACACCCCCATCCACACCTCCCCTCCCTCCCCCACAAGTCGAGGTCAACATCTCCCCTAATCTCCCACTTGTAGTCTGTTGACACACAAGATGGGGCAGAAAGAAGATGACGATTTTAATCAGACAATTGTGCCACATATGAATATTAAAAAAGTTCGTGCATTACTCTATTGAAAGAGTGTTAGTTCAATATTGGAAATAAGAGTAAAGCATAATTACAATTATAATGTGAACATTATAGATAAACGATGACAGAGCAATAAAAGCACACAAAAATTTCAGCTGGAAATTACTCCTGATATCACACAGTCTAAAATGAAGGTGGAGGCAGAACAAGAGAATAATTATAGCTGCAATAATTGCGAAATGTGACAAAGCACATTATATACAGTTACGACACTGACATCACGAAAAAAAAGCTATGTAAAGACATGATGCTTGAAAATTAAGAGAAAAACGCCTAGTGAGCCTCATGTTGTAATACAACCATCATCTTGTGAAGAAAACAATGTGAACATTATACAGAAATTTCACTCAGGAAACGATACTGAAAATTATAGGTCATGTGATCATGCAAGATCAATCAGACAGAAATTTTATGCCTATGGGACTTAAAAATAAACGTTCAAGAACAAAATGAGTTTTTAAGAAAAAGGAACTGTAGTGATTTTTACAACGCGAAAAAGTTAAACACTAAAGGGTATACACTATAACAAGAGCTGGCAGAGCACGGCTGCATCACAGTAGGCCCATGTCGCTAACATACCGCTCACAATGATACAGGGCTATTAACAGCCCCTACCACAACAGAGCAGGTAGCACCATCAGACAACAACTCTGCAAGAAAGTGCAACTCCGTGGATCAGAAAATCTTGGTGCCTGATCCCTCGTCAGTCAATAGTAGGTTTTGTATCTGTAATTGGTCGTTTCTTATGACACTCTTAATACCACCTCCATCTTTAGTCAGGTACTTCATAAATTCGGTAAGCTGGCTGTGTAATCGAGTTCCATGAAATCTACATGTAAGTTAGTTACCAAAGAAAACAAACTGTCATTAAATGGAGTTATTCCTCCAGGTAAAATTCAGCAAAATGCTTTACACCTTCTAGATTTGTAATGAGGTCTTCCTTAAACCAGTGCTCACATTCATAAGACTGTTACACAGTCTATATCACACAGAAGCCTACAGCATAGGATTTATTATAAATACTGTTTCATAATGTGAAAAAAATACCTGATAGCATCAAAGAGTAGCCAATAGGAGCTTAATACTATATTCCTTAGCCAGGGTACTTTACATATTTATCTATCAACTGTGGTCGCCTAGGCTACCATTAGGAGAGGCTGCTCCACCACAGCAGGCACCTGGCCACTGCACATCAGGTGGGAAGCGTGGCTAAGACTTAACTATTAGAAAGCCGCAGTAATTCTGGTGCATTAAGTTTAGATTTAAGCCCAACTTCCCATTAGGACACAGAAACATTTCTAAAGCCTTCTGTTGTTTATATCATATAGAAATGTGCAGTGTATTGGAACTACTGGCTGTATGTGCAGGGTCAATCACTGAAATTATAAATTGTAGCTCCCAGTCTGGCAACACTATGTTCTTTAATAGAGAAGAAAATTATCACAGAACTTAATAAAATGATAAGATGGCTACCAAATTGTAAATGTGATACTATTTTAGGATTTCTGGTAGAGTGATGAATAAGAAAACAGGAAAACTGTAAAAAATCTTTATTAATTTTTGCATGTGCAATACATAGAGACAACAACTCTTTCTTTACTTTTTTTTCTAGCTTTATTTTTATCTTACAAGTAAATCTACATCCCAATCGTTTCATAATTCTTTACCCAGTAATGCAATAAAAACAGAGATTTTAGAATTCTAATATATATGTAATTTTATTCCTATAAACTACCTCTTGTATGGCCTTAACAATTCAAACCTGTAAAAAACATCATATTCAAATTTCCTTCAAATATTTCGTTATCTCATTATTATAATCATATATTATACTCATCATTCAACCTGCCTATACTCAATTATATTTCCATGTAACTTTCAACATCATCTTTCTTCAACCATAGTATATACACAATCGTATTTGACCTGCCTCATCACACGTTTTAGTACTTTTATTTTTTTGAATCATATCATTCTCATTCATAGATGCTCCTGATACATTCTCAAATTATTCTGTTTCTATACCCGTTTTTATAATTCCGTTATGTCATTACATCTAGCGCATTTATAGCCTCTGACAGTAAATGCTTATCCTAAAGCTCTCATAAAACTATAAGTGCTGCAATATAGATATATTCACAGAAGTATTTCTTCAGAAAAGCAATGCAGCCAAATTCATTATCATACAGATATAAGCATGATAAATATCTGACCAGAATGCCAATGCAGCAAAATATCTTATCCTACACATGTGCAGCAAAAAAATCAATATGGTAAACTAATAAACAAAATGAACCTTATGTTCTTAGGTTAAGGCACATCATATCCAAATTTTCGTCATAGAAGCAATACAGTAACTACAGCCAAGTATGGTATAACAAAAATGCAAGATATCAGTGTCACCACAAAATGCACCCATGAAGTCAGTGTCAAAAGCTATGCTGGTGCTCCAATAATTGTGTAATAGGTGAGGAGACATAAGGCAATAGCTATGTTAATCAGTAGCCATATTATACAACAAGATTGTATAATTTTACATTAATAATCGAAACCATGCCAAATTAATGAATAAGTGCTAAAATGCAAATAGGAAAAAAGCATTATGGATTAGTATCATATTGTTCACTAAAATACACAGTTTGCCACAAAATACATTTATATTTTCACTAATGGTCTTGCCATACAGATTTTCCATCTCTGCCAAGTGTCATCATAAAAACTTGACATTCAACAGTGCATCGCCTGTTTAATTGTATCTCATAAATCTAGAATATGTGTGTCATAGGCAAATTCGTTTTAATATGTAATCTGGCCTGAAGACAAGAAAGGGTGTAGTTAATACAAAAGAAAAAGATACATACTTCAACAGGAGAATGCATTCGTAAGTTGTATGTATCAAAATCAAAATAATGATCACAACATAAAGAACATACTATGTCAAAATGTATGCCACACCGGTTGTACCTGAGGATCCCAAAAACTTCACATAAAAAAATAATTGTGTTGCCTTTTACCACACTGGTGTTACTTACCATTTGAGATCTCTGTTTTGCTACTAACCACATAACGATTCATCACTTTCCTTTTACTACATGCAAGTCAGTGAAATATATCCATGGAAACAAAAAATCAACTTCAACAAAAACAGGGACCCTAACATATGCCCTAACCATTACCTACTCATTGCTCATAATACATCAATTCCTAACCATTGAATCATTCTGTGATACTGTCATCATTATAATCATCATCATCATCAATAATCATAAATATCTACAACATATGTATCTCTAATGTATCGTCATCATAATACCCCCATATCTCATAATATCGTCATATCTCTGTTTTGTTAATCAATCTATACAAGAGAAACATTCCACAGTCACTCTTCATAATTGATATCACTGAGCAAACAAACCTTCATTACTGCACAACTGAACACAAAAATAAACTCTCCATAAAAATACATATTACCTTGGGCACTGATAATTTCCTTCAGACGACACAATTTTACCTTTAACAACCTGTAATTATTCATTGAACTCATAGAAAATTTTTCATATTCTTGTAATTCATCACTACCACTACTATTAGCAAAACTGATTTTCTATTTGCATAACACGACTATGATCTCAATAAACTGCATATCTCATCAGAACTGGTACTAAATCTTGCATTTTATAACTCATGACTGTTACTACTGTATACAAAAAATGGTGGTATTCAAAGCAATGTACCTGCATCACCAATCTGTTTCACTTTCAAAAATTTCGTGTTGGAAAATTTTACTGAGAGTACGATTCCTTTTTCTATTTTTTATGGTGGGACGATCAGTAAGATGTTTTTAACACAGTCAGATTTTGTTACTGTGATTAAATGCATGTAATCGAAGGTTTCATTTTTGTTAGAATCGGAATGTACGTTGTTACCAATACGATACATTATTAATCACAGCTCACAAGTCACTAAAATTACTTTCAACAGATTTACATTAGGGTAGTAGAAGAAAACTTCGTGTACTTATCGCTTAAAGGGGTAGGAGGAGAAGACGAGTGTACCAAGAGCCTAGAAATAGTTAACACCCAGCTCATGGAAGAATCGTTCGCCAATCGATGTATCCAAAATGATATAATGGATTCCCTGCCAACATTAGAACTTTGTAAAATGCGTGAAATTCGGATTACCCCTTCTTTTTGTATTTCTTTTGCAAAAAATACTCAGTGTAACAGTGTGCCAACAGTCCACTGTCTTATGTGTAAGTGCATTTTTGTACAAGAAAATAATCGCCGAAGTTGACTCTATGAATAGTTTGTAATCGTCACTGTAAGGCTTCTGTATCCACAAAGCCTCATTAATATGCTTCCGAAGCTGTTGTTCATTGTTTTGACTGCAAGTGAAACTCTGTTCTCACAAAAAGTCACTTAAATGCCTTGAATACATACGAACGCGGAAAGTGCCAAAATATAAACGAGAATAACCAAAATCATCGCACTTGCAGTTTTTTCACTACATGTAGGCTGTTGTTGCATTATTCTTACGATATCGTCAGTATGCTGTTTAGAAACCTTTATGTTTCTTTGAACGAACTGGTAAAATGTCATCTGAGTTTCTGCTTGTGTTACTCGAAATGATAGTTGTTTGTTTGTGTTCTTCACGAGTCGGAATGTCTAGATATTCGAGTTGTTGAATTGTAATGGTACAGGATATTTCACTGTTTCCTTTAGATATTTGTTCTATTTTGTCACTGGGCGGATTTCTTTCATATTTAAACTCATGTTGGCTAATTTTTTTTGTTAACATACAAAGTTGTTCTTTTTGTTTGTCGGAGTTCAGTCTTAATGCTTTTACCAGTTCACTAATTCTTACAACAGTGATATTAAGTTGGTCGTGGCGCTCTGTGAGTTGCAAGACCACTGCGTTCAGTACAGCAATATGTTTTTGCGATTATTTCTCCATGTCGTTCTCTTGTGTCGTTTTTAATTTATTTTGTTCAATATCAAGGTTGCATAGAATGGCTCAGGCGACTTATCGCCGGCCGATTCGTTTCCTGAAATTTCTTGTTCACTGTTAGAAATCTGTTCTGTTGCAGTCCTGTACTGGAAAGTTACTTGTGTTCTCTGAAATCTCAAGTGAATTACTTATGTATACCAACAGTTGTGCTTGTTCTCTTTCATTAATAATTAAATAATTACTTTGTGATGTAGTTTGTGATCTAGAAGCATGACGAAATACTGTGTTGCTGGCCATAATGTTGATATGTAAAAACTGAATTACAAACAAAATTTCTATTCGTAATTAAATAACCGAAAGTAATAAATTATTTTACATGACAGAAATATCTGTAAAAAATCTAGGTAATGCTGAAATGTTTCAGAAGATCTGTACTGTTATCTACTTATGTAACAAAGACCTTCACATTGAATATTTTTTGCAAAAGGAGAAAGAAAAAAATTTTCACACAAAAATGACAATGAAATTGCAATAGCTAAAATAGAAAATGCAAGTGTTAGTACATATATGCATAGCGCTGGCTGCTTTCTCGAACCTGATTTGCAATCTAACTATGTCATCTCGGCAAACCCTATTTAACACACACACACGCACACACACACACACACACACACACACACACACACACACATACACACATACGCACAGTCTTCCATAGGGTTAAAAACACTACCGATTCTATAGTTATAAACTGTAACTTCCACTCTGGTAATATTATGTGCTCTAGCGAAGGAAGACGTAAACGTTTCTCATAGATGCTTGTGAGGTCACTTTATAAAATCGATAAGATGGTCCCTGGTATCTTTCTTCACTTCGGGATTTGTGATTGGGCATAGAGATGTCTCTTATATATAAAGGGTGAGCACAAAGTCTTGCCCTGATCATAACAATTTATTACAGAATAACCATTTGACATAATAATTTACATTTGATGCTGTTACATAGGTTAGTGTTACTAGTTTTTTTAAGACCACTTACGTTAGTAAACCTCAATGTGTGCTCCCTTGGTAGCTCGGAGAATGTCAAGGCGGTATTCCAGTTCGCGCCAGATGTTTCGTAACACGTGTTCTGTCACAGTACCCACATCAGCTTGTATCCTGGCCTTCAGTTTGTCGACGTCAGCAATTAGTGTGACGAAGACTCTGTCCTTGATATAGCGCCAGAAAAAGAAGTCAAAGAGCGTAATGTCTGCAGAGCGGGGTGGTCAGGTTACTTCCAATCCACTGATTCGGAAATGTTTCATCCAGGAAATCACACGCTATCAGAGCCCAGTCGGGGGGTACTCCATCTTGCTGGAAAATTATTCATGGTTATATTCTTCTAACTGTGGGGCAATGAACTGTTGCACAACTTCTAAGTAAATGTTAGCGGTAATGGATTTTTCCGTGAAGAAAAACGGTCCAAAAACCTTTTTATGCATGAGGCCGCACCAAACATTCACTTTCTCGCTGTCTCGCTGTAGCTGTACAGTAGCATGTTGAGACTCTGAACCCCATATACAGACATTAAGGCTATTTACCTTTCCACTGACATGAAAGGTGGATACATCGGTAAAGCATATGTGACTTAAGTAATCCTTAGCGCCATCAATCCTGTTGAGAATCTCAGTTGCAAGTTCAGCACGTGCCAGCAAATCATTGGGCTGCAAGGCCTGCACGATTTGCACTTTGCAAGCATGCAACCTAAGCGTTTCCTGAAGAATCTTCACCACACTTGCTTGCCGTATTTGAACTTCACGTGATGCCTGACGAGTTGTTTTAGACGGAGTCCGTTGAAACGATTGCCGAACACGATCAACAGTTGCATCATTCACACGAGGCCTGCCACTTCGAGGACGATCTTCAACGCTGCCTGTTTCGTTAAACTTTGCACACCATCGCTTTATTGATTTAACCTCAGGAGGGCTGCGTCCATGAGAAGCCCGAAGTTTACGCTGAACACTGATGGGCGCTTTCGTTTCGTGAAACCAAAGCACACATTGCGCTTTCTCCTGCTTCGACGCCATTTCGCCAACAACCAACGTGACCAAACAGACCGCGTCGGTGTTGTGGAGCACTAGCACCAGCTATTGGTCAGAAAAACTAGTAATGCTAACCTATGTAACAGCATCAATTGTAAATTATTATGTCAAACGGTTTTTCTGTTATAATTTTTTATAATCAGGGCAAGATATGTGCTCACCCTGTATAAAGGAAATGTTGAGACTCACTGACTGACTGCCACATTTACCATCATTCAGGCCAAATAGCAAAGGACAGAAACTTGAAATTTGGAGTGGGTGTTGATCTTATACTCCAGGTATCGTTTAAGAAGGGGCTTTCCGAAATTCCACCCCTAAGGGAGTGAAACATAACAGTCGGCTCTCAGCCGTGGCAGCGTGCGGACGGCCCCGGCCGCCGGCCAGTGCTCCGCTGCAGGCGTTGTTTACTTCCGCGCCGTAGCTTTAAGGCTTGTGTCCGTCCACCGTGAACAACATGTCGAGCGCTTACCGCCGTGCGACCCTTAAAGTTTCCTTCCCAGCTGAACATGCGAGACCTCGTTCATACGTGAAGAAGTTCGTTTAGATCCCAACCACGTTATCGGAATCCATTTTTCGATCATGAGTAGTGTCGTTTATATTAAAATGACAAACACCGAGGTGTGTGAAAATGTTGTCCGCCGCCATGCCAATGGACTTAAGTTCAAATACTCTGATGGTCACGTCGGAGCTGTAACACTTGAACTCGCAGAGTACGGACAACGCACGATTAGGGTGTTTGAACTACCGTTTGAAGTGCCGAAGGACGAAGTTGTCTCTGCTTTACAACCATACGGTAACGTCATCGGTTACGTAGAGCAAAAATGGCAAACCTTCACGACCTACCATGTCCTTAATGGTGTGCGTCAGGTCAAAATTGAACTGAAAAAACATATACCATCATACCTGACAATTGGCGGGGTGCGAGCCATTGTCATGTACGACGGCCAACCCCGAACATGTGCCGGTTGTGGACAAGAAGGCCACGTCAGATCCGCCTGCATGCGACGCCGCCTGATCCAGACGCCGGTTGGCGAGAAAGCGCGTCCAGCGGTGATCACTCAGATCCCTGTCACATATGCCAAGGTTGCCAAGGAAGGTAGCACCTCTACACAGGGTCTTCCGGCTCCGTTGACGTCGTCTGATCAGTTAGATGCAACCGCTACTGAGATTCCTTCTGAGGTGCCACAGACGCCAGATCCTGACCTGCCGAATCTTCGCGGCACTGTGACTGAAACTGCTACTGAGATGGACGTTGATTCGGGAGTGGTACCTACTTCTGCTTTCCTTCAGACTGGTCCGGAGTCAGACGAAAGCCACCCGCAATCAGACTCTGAACGACATGTTCGAAAACAAGGTTCGACACGAAAGAGAAAGAAACGTAGCCGTACACCCCCTGATGAATCCATTCTACGGATGGATAGCAGGGATGCTGACCCGAAGATGGACGACAAACCGCTCTTTGATGACCAAAAGTTTGATGCGAACGACCCACCACAGGCGACCACTGGCAACGAACACCCCTCGTTACTGGCGCCGTCGCCCCCACAGGTCGACGTTGAAGAGAGCCTATCCGCTGAGCCGAAAACTACATCTCCTCTCCGCGTGGATGATGTGCACAACCGATGCCCTACCACAGTATCAGTCTCCTGGGCAGACGACGTGGAGATCGAAGGGACTGGGGTGGACGGTGCTGATGGCGGGGCGCCCCCATCGGTTGCGCCCGCGCCCGCAAACTCTCCACAATAGCAATCTCTTCAGCGGACCGGCACGATCGACGACCTCTCGCTCCTGAAGAAGGAGCGCCACCTGTGCCTGTGGGACTACAACACCAGCATTATCGTGTCGCAACGATTAACCTCGCGACCATTCGTGCGCCCCACAAACTAGCGCTGCTCCGCGATATGATTTATGATGCAGACATAGATATTGCGCTTTTTCAGGAAGTGCATGTCGCCGATTTTTCACCACCACATGGCTTCACGGCGCATCTTTCTCCCGCTTCGGACACCGGTAGTGGTGTTGCCATCATCTAACGAGAAGGTCTTCCTGCCGAAGATGTCCTATACCTCCCCAACGGCAGAGGTATGGCCCTTACTCTCTTTGGCGTACGCATCGTCAACATTTATGCGCCGTCGGGCTCCAGCTACCGTCGTGAACGTAATGCCTTCTTCGCGAATGAAGTTACACCCCTTTTTATGGAACCACACGATGACTGGGTCATGGGCGGAGACTTCAACTGCAGCCAGCGACCTCAGGATCAATTGCCGCGTCACTCACCATGCGCAGCTCTGGAAACAGTCGTCACGCGGCTACAATTTGTCGACACGTGCAGACATGTTCACGGTGATCTTATGGGCTTTACGTACTACACTGCGCACTCCTCTAGCCGACTGGATCGCATCTACATCTCGCGATCCCTAATACAACACACTCGACAGGCTGAAATCTGGCCTGTTTCTTTCTCAGATCATGAGGCTTACTTCTGTGATGTTGTTCTCACAAGACAGGCAGTATGGCACGGACGTGGTTTATGGAAACTGAACACGGCACTCCTTAATTCACCTGACTGTCGACTTCTAATAGAAGACACTTGGATCACATGTAATAGACGCCGTCCCACGTATCCGTCTACCATATCCTGGTGGATCCAGTGTGCAAAACATGCTCTTCGAAAAACTTTGATCCGGTATGGCAAAGATGTTGTAGCCTGGAGGAAGAGCACTATGGATTTTTACTACAGGATCCTACGAGAATGCTCCACGCTGCCAGCCTCCCCTGAGCGCCATACAAGGATGAACCATGCTAAGGCACAAATCTCCAATCTCATGCGGAGGTATTTGGAAGGAGCGATAGTACGATCTCATACTGCTGATCGCATGCCTCATGAACATCCGTAGATGTACCATATCATCCAAGAACGCCAAAATCGACGCCGAAAATTGATTCACGTCCTAACAGACCAAGAAGGGCGTCGATACGTAACCCAATCTGCAATAGGGAATATGCTTCACGCCCACTACCAGCAGCTCTACGCCGCAATTCCACATTCCCCAGAGTTGATCGAGGAAGTCTTACAGCTCAACTTCGGTGGTATCCCAGGAGATGCGGCGATTGACTTGATGTGACTGGTGATGAAGTCTGCGATACGATCCGGGCAGGAACCATCAATCGCTCCCCAGGACCCGACGGTCTTCCCCTCGAATTTTATCGCACCTTCCGTGATTTGTTAGAATCCACCTTCACCTCCATCTGTCGGGAACTGATGTCTCCTGAAGTACCTGTGCCGGACGCTTTCATGGAAGGAATTATTATTCCTGTACATAAACCGCATGGTGGCAACAATATCAGTGATTATCGACTCATCACCCTCCTTAACAGTGATATGAAAATCTTCACTCGCCTTTTGGCGGCACGACTTAAAAACGTTGCCCGATATGTTGTCACCAGACCAAGCATCTCTGGGAGGGGATAATAATATCCGCACGGCTTTATGCCGCTACAGGGATATGATCGCCGTTACCCAGGCACAACGCCTGTCTGGGGCACTTGCGTCTTTGGACTTTAGTCAAGCTTTTGATAGGGTTGATCATTCGTTCCTTACGGCCGTTCTCCACCATATGGCTTTCCCAGTCGCCGTTATCACGGTAGTGATGCGCCTTCTGCGGGGTGCCTCATCCAGGATTATGTACAATGGCAGACTCACTCCTTCGATAAAAATAGGTCGATCCGTACCTCAAGGTTGCCCTCTCTCAGCGATTTTGTACGCATTTTCCTTGGAATCCTTGCTATGTGGACTAAGACAACGTTTGGTAGGGTTGTCCATAGATCGCTACCGATTCTGTTGCACGGCCTATGCTGACGATGTAGTCATCTGTTTACGAAATGCCGACGAGGTTCGAGCAGTTTTGACGTGGGTAGCGACTTATGGTGAGGCGTCGGGTAGCTCTTTAAACGTGCGTAAGTCACAAGTTATGTTCGTTGGCACGGGACTTCCCGTGGAGTGCGTTACACCTCTCACCACCGTTGATACCATTCGCTGTTAGGGAATAGATTTTTCATCTAATCTCCGGCGTTCAGCCACCACCAACTGCCGACGCCTCCTTTTAATGATCAGAGCAGGTTTTATGGACCATCGCCTTCGATCCCTAGATATCTCCAACGAGCTCGATATGTAAATATATATATCGCATCCCGAGTTCCCCATGTAGCGCAAATTCTACCTTTTCCGCTTACTGTGGCACGTCGCATGTTGGCAGCGATGGCATCTTTCGTCAGCTCTGGGCTGTTGTTCAAGGTTAACTATGCAACCCTTATTCTTCCCCGTGAACGAGGTGGGATAGGTCTGTTTCACGTGCTGGATAGAGCTCGCGCTCTATTTGTCAGCTCCCAGATGACGGTATGGACACGTTGCCCAACGAGCCTCACTGGTCTCCTTCTGTCGGCATATTCGCCGGTCTCACTGTCAGCCCCAGTGATGACCTCTGATGTTCCGGCCCAGTTCCATTATACACGATACTTCTTTCTTGAACTCAGTTATCTACGCCTCATCTTACTAAGACAACTTTTACTCAAGACAAAGGCAGTATACAATGTCCTCCGATTAGGTCGTCCACCTAACCCGATTGAACCAAAGTTTCCCCAGGTTGACTGGCGTCATGTATGGCGCGCGGTGTTCGCCTGTTACCTTGACACGAATGTTCAATCTGTCTGGTACCTAACTGTCAATGGTAAGCAAATCAACCAACTTCGCCTTCGTCGTATCCACCTCGCCCAATCACCTCTATGTTCCACGTGTGGAGTGCCAGACAATAATGAACATCGGTTTGTTTGCGGACCGGCGGCGGAGGTTTGGCACTTGGTTCGTCGTATTGTGGCTTTTCTTACACGGGACGTTCCGGATCGGATTACTCCCCTTTCATTATTATTTCCGGAAAGTGACTTATTTTCCTCGGACAAAGACCAATGCTGTGAATACCTACTTGGACAAACTGTAGACTCTGTACTCGATTTTTGGACATACCTCAGTGACCGTCATTATGTCGTTGTCCGTCACCCAAAATACAGACAATTTTTCTCAAACTTCCTTGGGAGTGCTTTCCACGACCCGCCTCGCAGATGGAATGTGTTAAGCCAAGAGAGAAGAAGGTTTCCTGTTTGAACCAATGAACATTTCTGAACAATTTAACGAAACACATCAATTTTGAGAAGACGTGACTCAACATATTACCAGCGGGGCGCAGAAGGCCTCTGATCGATTACACACACACACACACACACACACACACACACACACACACACACACAAAACCCAAGGAAGGAAGAGAGAAAAAAAATAAAAACAATAAAAATAAAAATAAAATTCTGAAAAATGAAGATTTTGTTTTGTTTGTAAGGATAGCCCTAACCTTGATTTCCCATATTTCCCCTGGTATATAGGTAGCTCTCTGGAGTAGGTTTAGTCAGGAGCCAACGCCTGAAGTGGACCAGATTTTTTTTTTAGGATGAAAAGTGGCGGTGGCACTTAGGATTTTTTTTGTAGTTCCAAAAGAAAAAAAGACTACAAATTAAGTTAAAATTTTTGTTAAAAAAAGTGGTTATGGAAAATAAAAAAAGAATAAAAAAATAAAAAACAAAAATAACAAAAAATAAAAAATGTGGTTAAGGCAAAAAAAGAAAAAAAAGTGGATAGAAAAAAAAGCGCGTTCGGCTGTTAACCGTAAGGTTGGTGGTTTGAGCCCACCTGGGGGCGAAATCGTTTTAACCATCACCGAGGTGAGGACATACGTCAACTTTGTTAGAGATACAAAAAAAAAAACACTTGGTTCAAGTCTTCCCTCGACTGAAAAGTTTACTTTCTTTATTTTCGCAAAGTAATGATCTGTCCATTCCTTCATTGATGTCTCTGTTCACTGCAATAAGTTTAGTGTCTGTGTTTTGCGACCGTACCGCAAAACTGTACGATTAGTAGACGAAAGGACGTGCCTCTCCAATGGGAACCGAAAACATTTGATCGCAAGGTCATAGGTCAACCGATTCCTCCACAGGAAAACACGTCTGATATATTCTATACGACACTGGTGACGGCATGTGCGTCACATGACAGGAATATGTTGTCGACCCACCTAACTTGTACACTTAACGAATGGGTAAAAAGATTCTTCTACCTTGCCCGATTTAGGTTTTCTTGTGAATGTGATAATCAATCCGAAAAAGTGATGAAAACATAAGAGTTTGTCACATAAACTGAAAATAAAAAATTAAACTTTTCATGCGATGGAAGACTTGAACCTAGGACCTCACGCTCCGTTGCTGCTCTCGCTAACCGCGGAACCACGGCGTTCCTTAACTTTCATTGTCCTTGATGTTGCATATCTTCGCATGGACTACTCAGTTTGTTTATTTTACTTATTTTTTTCATAGTTCCACGCAACGTCTTCCTGTTTTCTCGATTGATCTGTGTTCAGTTTTTCAAGGCCTATCCACTGTGCCAACTTATAACTAAATCTGAGGGGGGTGCGATGGAGAGGTTTCCTTGTAAGCAAACTGAACTTAAATGTGGTTACGCCGATTACAGAGCCTTTTTGCGACAGTATTCTGGTGTTTAAAATCTGTGATCAAGTAGTCTGCTGGAAAAAATTAGAGGTTGGATGGTCTGTAAAGTTAAAGAAGGAAGTATGTGGTGCATTCAACAGTTACCTACATGGTAAATTCTCAAGTTCGTCACTGCAAACGACAGTGTCAATCCAACAGTACCGTATCTCCCACACGAGAACGACAATATGACAGCAAGAGTAAAAATGAAAAAAATGGGCAAGGAAGTGCAGGAAAGCATTTTGAGGAGATATAAAAATCGTGATACTGTATTATATATAAAGTAGAATTGGCTGACATCAAAATAGCTATTCAGATCGACCAAGCGCCTTGAAGATTGCAGCAGCTCTGTATAGATAACTGTTACCTTGTGGATCAGGAAGTAATGCAAGATTTTGCTGGGGTTATTAACAAAATGGAAATGTGTGATTAGCTAACATCAAACGACGACTTGTGTGTGCATGGAAGATACTGAGGAAACGGCAATGTGATTGTGAACAAAGATAAGACAGCTGGAATAGAATATTTAACATGGATGAATTACATTTGTGAAGATATAAAACGTATTTGTATGCCACAGCACAGGCTCCAGAGGGAACAAGATATCAGTATCGTTTAATAAATAGGCCTGATATGCATTCACGAGAAAAGTTCACGTCCTTCTTGACTAGAGAACATGGTATTACCAGATTGGAAGCTACAATTTATAACTACAAAATCGATGATGTGTTTAACACTATGAAAGACTTTCTGTCTGTAGCAAACACGAATAAACATAATTTGCAATGTTCTCACTGTATGCTGTACTATTCGCTTCCATGTGGTGTAAACTAGTTGACAGCTTACAGAATACTTGCTGGCTTGTGTTTAATAGTGTTCTGCAGTTTGTCTATTGGGGCAATAATACATGGATGTTGAGTGGTGTTATTATATCTCTTAAAAAATAATGTATACTATTTATTTAGAGGAAACATTCTTCTAGTAAATTTCTTTGTCCTTTGATTTATCGTGATATGTTACT
Source organism: Schistocerca cancellata (assembly GCF_023864275.1). Classification (NCBI taxonomy): domain Eukaryota; kingdom Metazoa; phylum Arthropoda; class Insecta; order Orthoptera; family Acrididae; genus Schistocerca; species Schistocerca cancellata. Next base: position 105,149,255 of record NC_064633.1, on the reverse strand, counting down.
GAATTTTAGTGAAGTTAGTTTTTACGTTTAGCTTTCAAAAAAAATACAAAAGAGATATAATAAGCAAAATAATGTATTTCGTAGGTTGCCAATTACGTATTATATCTGGTTTTATCGAGCGCCAGGCTCCCTACAAATTACTGTAAATACAATAGCGTAGTATTACTCAGCTCCAGTTCACTATCACAGAAAATAGACAAGTTTTAATAAACTAACGCGAATTCTTTACAGAAGAATGGAGAAACTAGTAGAAGCCGACCTCGGGGAAGATCAGTTTGGATTCCGTAGAAATATTGGAACATGTGAGGCAATACTGACCCTACGACTCATCTTAGAAGCTAGATTAAGGCAGGGCAAACCTACGTTTCTAGCATTTGTAGACTTAGAGAAAGCTTTTGACAATGTTGATTGGAATACTCTCTTTCAGATTCTGAAGGTGGCAGGGGTAAAATACAGGGAGCGAAAGGCTATTTACAATTTGTACAGAAACCAGATGGCAGTTATAAGAATCGAGGGGCATGAAAGGGAAGCAGTGGTTGGGAAGGGAGTGAGACAGGGCTGTAGCCTATCCCCAATGTTATTCAATCTGTATATTGAGCAAGCAGTGAAGGAAACAAAAGAAAAATTCGGAGTAGGTATTAAAATCCATGGAGAAGAAATAAAAACTTTGAAGTTCGCCGATGACATTGTAATTCTGTCAGAGACGGCAAAGGACTTGGAAGAGCAGTTGAACGGAATGGACAGTGTCTTGAAAGGAGAATATAAGATGAACATCAACAAAAGTAAAACGAGAGTAACGGAATGTAGTCGAATTAAGTCGAGAGATGCTGAGGAAATTAGATTAGGAAATTGAGACACTTAAAGTAGTAAAGGAGTTTTGCTATTTCAGGAGCAAAATAACTGATGATGGTCGAAGTAGAGAGGATATAAAATGTAGACTGGCAACGGCAAGGAAAACGTTTCTGAAGAAGAGAAATTTGGTAACATCGAGTATAGATTTAAGTGTCAGGAAGTCGTTTCTGAAAGTATTTGTATGGAGTGTAGCCATGTATGGAAGTGAAACATGGACAATAAATAGTTTGGACAAGAAGAGAATAGAAGCTTTTGAAATGTGGTGCTACAGAAGAATGCTGAAGATTAGATGGGTAGATCACATAACTAATAAGGAAGTATTGAATAGGATTGGGGAGAAGAGAAGTTTGTGGCACAACTTGACTAGAAGAAGGGATCGGTTGGTAGGACATGTTCTGAGACATTGAGGGATCACCAATTTAGTATTGGAGGGGAGTGTGGAGGGTTAAAAATCGTAGAGGGAGACCAAGAGATGAATACACTAAGCAGATTCAGAAGGATGTAGGTTGCGGTAGGTACTGGGACATGAAGAGGCTTGCACAGGATAGAGTAGGATGGAGAGCTGCATCAAACCAGTCTCAGGACTGAAGACCACAACAACAACAACATTTCACTGGATTCCTTCAATTAATCTCACTGAATATTTTTACATAATATCTTCCACTCCGGCTATCAGACATAGTGCTGTGAAAAAATATTTTTAAATGTACTGCGTAATGGCGGCTCATTGTTAACAGAGATCACTGTTACTCGCTCCGCAGCAGCAGGAAACATGCTAAATAATTTTCATTAAATATTCTTTTCATAAGATAAATGTGTAAATAATAACACACGGAGATCACTTTATACTAATATATTCTTACTAGGATACAGTTTACACCATTAAATATTTGCAATTACGTTACGACAGAAACAAATGCTAGTGTAGCACAATAGCTTGTGTATCTTATTCCAGCTAACACCAGAACGAACAGAACAAAACAGACTAGACAGAAGAATGAGCATTGCATTATATTTTATACTCTTACAAAGATAATATTTCTTTTAATTACTTACACATTATAATCTCATACAATAAAAATAATGTCTTTTCTGCATCTATCGATCTATATTGTATATTTTTACAGTTTTACCTTTCGCAGATAAATCGATGTTTGCAATTCATTTTGAGTCACATACAGTCATTTTTATTTATGTTTCATCTCGATAATGGTAGCCCCCTGGGCTACAAGGAACACACTACTTAATGTTTGGTCCTTGTAACCACGAGTGTCACTTTTCTTTTGTTCGTTGGTCACTTTCAGTTCACTTTACCGTGTATTAGGTCATGGGTACACATTCATTTTGAGTCTTTTTACATAACATGGCTGGGGACTGTTACAATATAACAAGCTCTTCCATTTGGACGAGGGCCGCAGGGAAACCCCAGAAAAACCTCGGCAGATCTGATAGATTTAACCCTTTGTGTTACTTACATAAGTTGGTTCTACATATTTTGGTATTACAAGTATTTACATCAAATATAAAATTTTCTGAAAAAGAAACAAACGTATATCAGATTTTTTATATTGTGTTGGTAATATTTTGAGTTTTTATTTTTTATTTTTGTCGGCGCATTTCACGTCGTGTGGTGTGGATGACGCTGTATGTCGCTACCGCAATGCCTCCTGCCTGTTGCCATGGAGTGTCGGCTGGAAACTGTTGTCCTATTTCTTGTCCGTAGCCGGCGGACAGGATGTGGAGTACAGATCGACGTTATTTTGTCTGCGTGGTGCGTCTGCATTGTTGCGCACCGCTCGTTGAAGTTTTCAGCACGGGAGAGGATGTTGACTCGTGCAAATTATGAAACAAATGCACATATGTTATAGAACGGATATTATAAGATGTTATGTCTGTGGGTAAGAATTGATTAGTGAACATTATTGCATCATCGAGGCACAGACTCAGTTACTTGGTATTTTCGTGTTCGTTTGCACGTACTGGTGCTGAATGATGCAGGAGATATGATGCTGAAGTAAGCACTGCACATCCCTGTTTTCATCACTTCGTATGGAATATTTATGTTTCACAGTCTTTGTTTGAGAGCGTTCCACTGTAGTTGCCGTTGCAGAACGTCCTACTACGTGGTTCGTGGCGTTATATTAATTGTTGGCGCGCAGGAGGTAGCGTCCAAACTAAAAATGTTGTCTGTACAGTTTCGAACACATACTGATCACAGTTTTGTGTTTTCGGTCACTGCACACAGATATGTTTTGTTAATGTTTGTACCTCGCGTTTTTTCAGTTGTACAGCACATAAGTGTTCACTGTCCAAGTTGATCATTAATACAGTTCTCAAAGTTTACACTTCCTCCACGAATACCAACACACTATTATAGTTCCTGTTAATATTGCTTACAGCATGACTTTGATACAATTGTATTACATGATTACTGTTTTTTTTAATATCACATAGTGACACAGATGTCTGTTCATTTACACAATATGTTACAATGAAATTTCACAAATCAAAAGTACTTTTGTTCTGTTATTGCCTGACTTGCAATACTTTTACATTTGAGCTTTAATAAATTTGTCATAGGGTATATTTATTTGGGGATTAGGACCGCTGCACATGAGCTTGCTCCATAAGCTGTTAGCGTAATCGTGTATCCTATAAAAGGTTTGCAACTGTCAAAAACAGGCTCTAAAGTGGAGCTCTCATTTAATCTCAAATATTGTGGCTAGATGCTTATACTTTCTCTTTTAAGGTCAAAGCACAGCATCACAGATGTCACATGGTATGTGTACAGTCTTTTGCACACACCTTTCTGTTCATTTTTCATGTGACAGATTAGAATATTTAGTGCATTCTTTAAATAAACTTTTATCACACAGCATAATAAAATTTATAGTTGCTAACTCTAATAACCACTGAAAAACATCTACACTTACTAATTATGTTTCTAAACAAATTCTATCATTGGACTGATGGTCCTTTAGCTTCTTTTTACTCATTTTTGAAGGCTGATATGTAAATCATTCCTTGACATAAAGACCAAACATCTTACATATTAAGCACAAACAAAACATCAAATTCTTACAACTACACAAAAATATCTATTGAAGTCTGTGAAAAACCTACATATTACACAAAAATACAGTAAACCATTCATGTCCTGTTGTCAGGTACCACAAATTTCTTTAAGTCCTTATAGGGATACAATCCTTTGATCTTCCCGCTCATCACATCAGCTATAAGGTAGCTACAACCGTGCGGTATTTGTATAATTTTAAAAGGTCCATTATACAGCATTTGCCATTTCTTGTTCTTCTTTGTTATGAGTGACGACTTCGGATGGTTTCTTATCAAAACTAAGTCGTTTATCTGATATGGGACTGTCCGTTTTATTGACTTGTCATATCAACTCTTTCGTTGACTAGCGCAGCTCGTCATGTTGCTGATGGCGTCCTGTATTTTATCCTCTTGCCTTTTATCTGTGCGCGGCAATTTTGGTAGCAGCGTGATCCATTCATTTAGTTCTGCAGTACTAAATAATAACTCATTGGGCGTGTATCCGGTGGCTGGATGAGGTAGATTGTTGTGTATATTTTCAAAGACAGGTAACAATTCCGGCCACTTTGTATGTTGCTGATGAGTATATGTTCGGATAATTCTGTTGAGTTTCCGAAAAATTCTCTCTACGGGACTTGCTTCCGGGTGGAAATGTGCAACTAATACATGCTTTAAATTTTGGTCACGTAGAAACTCCTTCCACAGTTGACCAGTGAAATATCTAGCATTGTCTGTTAGGACGTTTAGTGGTTTTCCTGTTTTCAGTATGAATTCTTTTGATATGCGTTGTATCATCTGTTTGGCAGTAGTGGTTTTCATTGGAAACAGTTTCACATACTTAGTAAAGGTATCGTAAACAGCTAATATATATTTCATTCCACCGCGAGCCATAGGTAATGGTTCTGCGATGTCCATTGACACAATTTGAAGTGGCTGTATCGAAATAATTGGATGCAGATCTGTTTTGTTGCTTCTATTGTTGGCTTTAGCTTTCTGACAAATGTCACACGTTCGTAATATCTTTTGGACCACACATTTACTATTCGGGATGTAACAATATCTTTGTATTATTGCTACACACTTCTGTATTCCTACATGTCCCCATGCATAATGCGTGTACCAGATAAAATTTTGTATGTATTTGTACGGGATACACATGCACCAGTTATCTGAGGCGGTGTCATTTCTGTGGTACAATATGTTGTTCTCCACTTTGTACCACGAATTTTCGCTGTTAGCTTGCTCTAATATTAGTGATCGTTTCACTTTCGTCCAGGTATGATCTTCGTCTTGCAGCTGTTCTACATTCTTGCACAGGTGCAAATATTCGCGACGGTATGGTTGCGACGTCATTAATAAAACTTTATATTCTGACGTGCGCTCGATCATTTCACCTAGCTGTGACATGCCTACTGGTAGACGTGATAAAGCGTCTGCAATGACATTATCTTTCCCTTTTATGTACATCATTTTTAAATTGTATTCTCTTAGTACTAATGCCCAACAGGCTAGTCTGGCATATAATAGTTTGCAGGTTAATAGGAAGCTTAAGGCTTGGTGATCACAGAACAATTTAATTGATTTGCCATAAACATAATAATGAAATTTTTGCAGAGCCCATACAACACTGAGTGCTTCCATTTCGGTCACCGAATATGCTCTTTCATATCGAGTAAGCACTCGGCTGGCAAAAGCTATAACTCTTGTTTCCCTGTTCCCATTGGTTTCTTCTACTTGAAACAGACATGCTCCTAAACCATAGGATGAAGAGTCGGTGGCTATACAAAAATCCGGATGGTAGAGCATTTGTGCATTCACTAAGGCTCCTTTGATCTCTTCATAAGCTTGCTGACATTCTGCGGACCAGTTCCATGTGACATTCTTTCGCAATAAGGTGAACAAGGCTTCATTGTTGAGCAGTTGATTTGGCACAAAACGTCGGAAAAAGGAGACTAGTCCGATAAATGATTTTAACTGTTTTTTGTTTGTGGGCTGGGGAATTCTTTGATCGCTTGTATCTTCTTGGTATCAGGCATTAGTACAGAAGGTGATATGATGTGTCCAAGGAATTTAAGCTGATCCCTCCCAAATTTTGATTTTTCAAGATTTGCAGTTATTCCTGCTTCTGCGAGCTTATTTAACACTCTTTCCAGGATTTCTATATGTTCTTCCCATGTGCTTATGGCCACTAGAAGGTCATCCACGTAAAGAGTAACTTTTTCTAGCAAGTCTGCGCCTAGTGCTTGGTCCAATGCCGTAATGAATACGCCTGCTCTTACGTTGACTCCAAAAGGTAACACTTTGAATTGATAACTCCTTCCATTAAAAATGAAGGCGGTGAATTTTCTAGATTCCTTGGTTAGCGGGATTTGCCAGTAACTACTTCGCATATCTATCGAGGTGAGATATTTGACTCCATAGAATTTCTGTATTTGTTCTTCTAAATTCACCGGTCTCGTCCTAACGGGTACTATAATTTTTTTAATGTTCCTGGCGTCTAGGACAAGTCTGATTTTTCCATCTGGCTTGGCTACAACTGCCAGCGGACTGCTGTACGGCGAAAGGGTTGGTTCTATTATACCCCTTGCAGCATTTTTTTGTATTTCTTTGTTAACTGCCTCCCTTTTCGTCCACGGTACTGAATATGATGCTTGGCAGAATATCGCATGGGGAAGCACATCTATATTGTACATATACCCTTTGATGATTCCAGGTTTTTCAGAGAAAACATCACTGTAGTTATTCAATAACTGTGTGAGCTGCTTTTGTTGGGATTCAGTTAGATAACATGATTCTTGTGCTTTGTTGTTAAGGGTTTCGGTCCAGCGAAGCGTTTCGTTGTGAGCTGCGTCCGAATAATATTCTCCCTGGCCCCTTAAATTGCTGCTTAATTGAAATATGGGCATCTCTTCACTTTTTACTCGTACGCTCGGGCAATCTTTACCGGGTGTACTTACTGTTCGTGTTAAATCCAGTACAATCTGTTTATTTTCATTCAGTAGGGAGATCTTCTCGCTGGAGAAATCAATTTTTGCTTTCATCTCGCTCAGGAAACCTCCCCCCAGGATGCAGGGTACTCTCAATCCTTTGACTACGAGAAAGATACATTTTACGTTATCTTCCCCTAGGCATAAACCTACCAGCACCTGATACTGAACATTCTGTACTTGTGCTCCCAAGGCTCCAATGACACAGCAGTTTTGTACAGGAAATGTCGGTAAGTTGCGGTTTTGGCTCAAGGTTTTGAATAGATCATAGCTCATAACATTAGTAGTGGCACCTGTATCTATATATATTTCTACTGGCAATTCATTAATTCTAGCTTTTATGATGGTTTGTACTTCAGTTATTTCTTTTTTGTTACATTGGTTTGATTCCATAAGTAATGTTGTGTACTGTTTCCATCTTGGTACCTCAGTAATAATATATTATCTTGTGTATTGTTTACAGGTGTGCCCCCTGTTTTATCGCCGACCATCAATTGGGAGCTTATTGTGGCCGTTGTTCGTTTGACGGTCTTGAACTATGGTGGTTTCCGTCAGTGGGCATTTCTACTACCCTTCCGCTGCTATTCGAGTCTGTCCATGTTTGTAGTATTGCATTAGTATTCTGCATATAATTCCTATTGTCACACTGGTACTGGTTACCGTTAGAAGGCGGTGGTGGTGGCATAGAAGTTTGCATCCACTGCACCTGAAATTACATTGGTTACATTTTCTCCCCCCCCCCCCCCCGATCACTATTCATATTTAGTATGTCAGTGTCACTATCCATATCGCTCAATAGTTGCACATTATTTGTAACATTGGACACATTATCTGGTTGCAAATCTAACACATGTCCAACTTTTCCCATAATGACGATAACTTTCACTGGGCTAACTACAAAAATTGCTCCAAACTACAAATGCGGACTAAGTTCACAAGTCAAACTGCTTATTGTTTCCAAAATCACAAAATATTAATATCTACACCACTGTACACCATGTAACATCTATGATACTATACTTTGATGATACGGGCCTATGTAGCAAGCTTTTATGCATAGTGGTCCTTACCTTGATATCTTTTTTGTTTTCTTTTATTTTTGCTATCTGTTCCTCTCAGGGTCTATACAGTTCTTCTCTGCTTTCCTCATTCAAGTTTATACATGAAATGGAATTTGATAGACATTAGAATACATACAATACATGTTAACAAGTACATACATACAAGGCCTAAAAAAATATTTTATCTCTTCGGGCCCCACATAACAGGGCGCTATTTATTATATATCTTAAAAAAATAATGTATACTATTTATTTAGAGGAAACACTCTTCTAGTAAATTTGTTTGTCCTTTGATTTTTTGTGATATGTTACTGATTTTTAGTGAAGTTAGTTTTTACGTTTAGCTTTTAAAAAAATACAAAAGAGATATAATAAGCAAATTAATGTATTTCGTAGGTTGCCAATTACGTATTATATCTGGTTTTATCGAGCGCCAGGCTCCCTACAAATTACTGTAAATACAATAGCGTAGTATTACTCAGCTTCAGTTCACTATCACAGAAAATAGACAAGTTTTAATAAACTTATTTCACTGGATTCCTTCAGTTAATCTCACTGAATATTTTTACATAATTTCTTCCACTCCGGCTATCAGACATTATGCTGTGAAAAAATATTTTTAAATATACCGCGTAATGGCGGCTAATTGTTAACAGTCAGAGATCACTGTTACTCGCTCCGCAGCAGCTGGAAACATGCTAAATAATTTTCATTAAATATTCTTTTCATAAGATAAATGTGGCGTAGGTTCTTGAAATAACACACGGAGATTACTTCATACTAATATATTCTTACTAGGATACAGTTTACACCATTAAATATTTGCAATTACGTTATGACAAAAACAAATGCTAGTGCAGCACAATAGCTTGCGTACCTTATTCCAGATAACACCAGAATGAACAGAACAAAACTGACTAGACAGAAGAATGAGCATTGCATTGTATTTTATACTCTTACAAAGATAATATTTCTTTTAATTACTTACACATTATAATCTCATACAATAAAAATAATGTCTTTTCTGCATCTATCGATCTATATTGTATATTTTTACAGTTTTACCTTTCGCAGATAAATCGATGTTTGCAATTCATTTTGAGTCACATACAGTCATTTTTATTTATGTTTCACCTTGATAATGGTGAATATTGCAAAAGGGACACTACAGTGTACAAACAAACTTTCCAGACAATCAAAAAAGGGAAAAGATTTTATTTATGCTCTGTCTACCTACATTTTTAATTATTTACCTCTGAACTATGTGGAGATGCTGACACAGACGCCAAAAAATATTGCAAAAGCATTATAGATAAGAACTATATTAAACCTGTAGAAACATATTTTTCTCCATCTAGAGTAATGTTCATTATAATACCAGCTGAAGCAGGTATTGATGAATTAGGTCTGGTTTCCACAAATATGTAATGTTATCCCACAGGTCTTAAGAAAGGGAACTAATATATCAATCAGACTTAAGCCACTCCCTGTTAAATGAATTATTCCTTTAAGTCTAGTTAATGCGTTATGTGCATGAAAACAAAAACTGTAAATGAAAGAGGTTTAAGTCAAGAAATAAAAAAGGGCACAGATGATGAAGACAGCTGTCATAAAGGAAAATTATAAATTGCTGCTATAAAATGAACAAGCCGTTGTCAATTTGTAAGGCCTTCAGATTACTCCAAACACAGTATGTGGAGAAGCCTGGATGTCGATGGAGAATGAAGAGTATCAACATTTACTGCACATAGCAATGGGAAGTGGCCAAATTTAGTGCATTTGCAGAAAATGACAGATTCATTGGTGTTTACTTCATTAGTGGGTCAAACTTCCATATCTGTTTGGTTCTGTTTAAAAAGGATGCTTATATTGTATCAACATATGGTGGCTGGACATTGTGCATCTGGCGACTGAAAATCCGTTTACAGAGTTTAACATGGGGTGTGGTGTTGACACTGTTGACCACATTGTCAATATATAAAATTGTCTGACGTTTCAACCACTATTGCAAGTGGCCTTCCTAAGGGCTTTGTGCTGAGCTGACTGCTGAATGACGGGGAGGCTTTAGATCTTATATAGTAGTAGAGAAAGGTGATTACGTAATTTGATAGGGTAATTTTGTATAGGAGCAGGGGTGTTAGGTATTCTTTAGTGATTTTTATATTATTCTCTGTCATTGGTGGATAAATATGTGCCTGACTGGTGTTTACGTGTTCTGTTGCCGTTAGTGGAAACAGGTGAATTAGAAACTGGTGGTAGCTGTGACGTAACGCTGTTTACTTGTTACCAGGTACGAGCTAATGTGTGCCTGCACTGTGTGTACGTAAGAATACTGCATTCGCTGTGTGGCTGTGTGAGTTGCTTTGTGTTCGCCTCCCTCCCTTACGTTGTCACTGCTGGCAGTCAGTACGCCCAAAATCCATTCTCCCTATTCATGTTGACAGATCGCATGGCTATTTCTGTCACCTCTTTAACATTCCTCCTCAGTGTAAATGGCTGTTTCACCAGTTGCCGGCTTCACGGAATATTATCCCTTTATCGCAATCATCCTGATGTTCCGCCACTGCTGATGTTTTTGGTTTGTGGGGCGCTACTGCTGATGTGGTGTGTTGTCCCAAACAGATAGATCTTTCTTACTCTGCAGTTCGTGTGATGGTCGACCGTAGACTCTTGTGGTGTTTAGTTTGTCGACCGCATGTCGGCTCGATGAAGAATTTTGCCCACACATTCAGTGCCCTCTTGTATAGGGTTATGTTCTGTGCTTCCTTCTGCTCTTCACTATGCCCTCATCTTTTGTCATCATAGTTTTATCTATCATATTCTTGCCATAACCATTGGCTCCTAAAATGGATCTGACGTTTTGTAGGCCCGCCTTCAGGTCATCGCTGATCCTGTGGGCCCTCCTGGTTAAAGTGAGAAGGATGGACTTCTTCTGCATAGCACGGTCGTGGGAGAAGGCATGGAGGTACCTACCCATGCTACTGGATTTTCTTTATACTCTGTGAATAAGTTTACTATCAAGCTTTCGGTACACTTCCATGTTGAGAAAAGGCAGCACCCCATTCTTCTCAATCTCTATACTATGTTGTATTTTACTATGCTGTGACTGAGATGTTGGTGGAACTTCTGTAGTTCTTTCTTTCCATGTGACCAAATGATGAAGATATCATCGACATATTGGAGCCAGCAATCAGAGTGAAATGGTGCAGACTGGAGAGCTGTTTCTTCAAATGCTTCATGAAGGTGTCTGCTGCAATAGGTGAGGGAGGGGAACCAATACGTTTACAATTTATGCAATATAATACTTTTATCTACTCACTTATACGTTCATTCAGCGATGGGTAGATCATGTAACTAATGCAGAGGTACTGAACAGAATTGTGGAGAAGATGAATTTGTGGCACAACTTGACTAGAAGAGGGGATCGGTAGGTAGGACATGTTCTGAGGCATCAAGGGATCACCAATTTAGTATTGGAGGGCAGCATGGAGGGTAAAAATCGTAGAGGAGGACCAAGAGATGAATTCAGTAAGCAGATTCAGAAGGCTGTAGGTTGCAGTAGTTACTTGGAGATGAAGAAGCTTGCACAGGATAGAGTAGCATGGAGAGCTGCATCAAACCAGTCTCTATTCTGAAGACCGCAACAACGACAACAACAACAACAAAAACAGCACTGTCCTGTCATTGGTAGCCAGTTGAAGTGGTGGCGACATGATTTAGTTATTTTATTTTTAGTATGTATAAATAATAATAAATCTTTGGAAGTATGGGGAAGGTGGCTGATCAACAGCTGCTATTGCTATGTTCAACTGTAACACTACTAATTCTCATTAATGTCATATAGCCGGCCGGAGTGGCTGTGCGGTCCTAGGCGCTACAGTCTGGAACCGGGCGACCGCTATGGTCGCAGGTTCGAATCCTGCCTCAGGCATGGGTGTGTGTGATGTCCTTAGGTTAGTTAGGTTTAATTAGTTCTAAGTTCTAGGCGACTGATGACCTCAAAAGTTAAGTAGCATAGTGCTCAGAGCCATTTGAACCAATGTCTTGTAAATTAACATCTGTGGACGTTATCGCTTTATCCATTTTCTTCTTGATAGTAGCAGCTCCAGAATCTTTTTCTGCAGCCTTCATCTTACTAGATAAATAAATTTCTTCTGATCATGTCACGTCAATGAGATATCGTCTTCGTAATATAAAATTTTTGTAGTAGGAACGTCAATGTATGTAGGGTTTTCCTACTATTAAATAAGATCCCACTCTAAACTTGTAATAAACACTTTTGGGGTTGACGTTTTGGGGCCCTCGGAAGAGGTATTGAGTGAATGCGATGTTGTGGGAGTAGTGTCACTGAGATAGCCGTGTGGCAATAGCCATGAGGTAAAAGCGGCTGAGTCCACATCATTTGGTAGGTTATATGTATGTGTGAAGTGACAGACGATGAAGCGAACCTCGGTGCTAGATTAGATTAGATTAGATTAGATTAATACTAGTTCCATGGATCATGAATACGATATTTCGTAATGATGTGGAACGAGTCAAATTTTCCAATACATGACATAATTAAGTTAATTTAACAACATATTTAAGTTAATATAACAACTTTTTCATTTTTTGTGTTTTTTTATTTTTATTTTTTATTTTTTTATTTTTTTAAATTTATATCTAAAAATTCCTCTATGGAGTAGAAGGAGTTGTCATTCAGAAATTCTTTTAATTTCTTCTTAAATACTTGTTGGTTATCTGTCAGACTTTTAATACTATTTGGTAAGTGACCAAAGACTTTAGTGCCAGTATAATTCACCCCTTTCTGTGCCAAAGTTAGATTTAATCTTGAATAGTGAAGATCATCCTTTCTCCTAGTATTGTAGTTATGCACACTGCTATTACTTTTGAATTTGGTTTGGTTGTTAATAACAAATTTCATAAGAGAGTATATATACTGAGAAGCTACTGTGAATATCCCTAAATCCTTAAATAAATGTCTGCAGGACGATCTTAGGTGGACTCCAGCTATTATTCTGATTACATGCTTTTGTGCAATAAATACTTTATTCCTCAGTGATGAATTACCCCAAAATATGATGCCATATGAAAGCAACGAGTGAAAATAGGCGTAGTAAGCTAATTTACTAAGATGTTTATCACCAAAATTTGCAATGACCCTTATTGCATAAGTAGCTGAACTCAAACGTTTCAGCAGATCATCAATGTGTTTCTTCCAATTTAATCTCTCATCAATGGACACACCTAAAAATTTGGAATATTCTACCTTAGCTATATGCTTCTGATTAAGGTCTATATTTATTAATGGCGTCATACCATTCACTGTACGGAACTGTATGTACTGTGTCTTATCAAAATTCAGTGAGAGTCCGTTTACAAGGAACCACTTAGTAATTTTCTGAAAGACAGTATTGACAATTTCATCAGTTAATTCTTGTTTGTCAGGAGTGATTACTATACTTGTATCATCAGCAAAGAGAACTAACTTTGCCTCTTCATGAATATAGAATGGCAATTCATTAATATATATTAAGAACAGCAAAGGACCCAAGACTGACCCTTGTGGAACCCCATTCTTGATAGTTCCCCAGGTTGAGGAATGTGCTGATCTTTGCATATTATGAGAACTACTTATTTCAACTTTCTGCACTCTTCCAGTTAGGTACGAATTAAACCATTTGTGCACTGTCCCACTCATGCCACAATACTTGAGCTTGTCTAGCAGAATTTCATGATTTACACACTCAAAAGCCTTTGAGAGATCACAAAAAATCCCAATGGGTGGTGTTCGGTTATTCAGATCATTCAAAATTTGATTGGTGAAAGCATATATGGCATTTTATGGCATTTTATGCTGTCAAAGATCGCCTGCTCCGGACCATAGCCGATAGTCAGCAAGGTTAACATGCCACAACATCCCCACATATCCATTATTTTGTGTATGTAGGAAGTAAGTATTGGTTATTGCTGTCATGGGCTATTTTTATTTTTTATAGTATTGTGACAACCATATTGGATTCATCTGCATGTTTCACGCTGTAGAGGTTACATGTGTTAATAGGTTTACTATTCCAGGCATGGAGGTAAGAATTCTTACCTCCATGATTCCAGGCACTATCTGTGCGATCAATTTCATTCTTAGGTTGGTTTAGTCAAGGAGATTAGAATATTAACATCTTTGGTTTAATATTTTGCATTCTGAATGTGAATATCTTTGGGTGAAAGTCATGAACTTTGAATTGTTGCTGTAGTTTGATTTTGTGAATTGTGAAATTGTTGCACCTGAGCCTAGGGATTTTTTGTTGACTGTAACTGATCCCTACATTTATTCCTCAACAGGAAGTGCGTTTGTCCCTAGTTGTAGGAAGGAGTTCTTTCATTGTGATAGTCGTTGATCGCAGTTGCGTACTGAGAAAAACGACGCAGGATACTGGACCATTCTGCGCGAGAAAGCCAAAATGGCGGATGGCGTGGACATTGATTTATACGCTGACGACATAGAACAAGATTTTGCGCAGGTGTGTCCTAAACGTTATGCTTTAACAGTTTTTTCTGAAAAGCTGTGTGCCGTATTCTCGAGAATTTCGTCATATAAAAGATTTGGGACTGTTTATTTATTGTGCTTTTATGCGAACTTACGCAGTTTACGTTAATGATTAATTTGTTATAGGCCTATTTTATTTTGGACCATTTTTAGCCGAGTGCTTTGTCTGAAATTCTGTAAAAGCCCAGTTGTGATTATGTAAGCTTTTGTGATTCATTGTTACGTGTATGTGGCGCGAACTGATGATTTAAGATAGTATGCACAATTGCCCGCTTTTTCATTACCGTAGGATGTTTCTCATTGCCCATGTTATTCAGACTTTTAGCATTTTCGTGTAATGTGTTGATTGGTTCTCCTTACATTCGGTAAGGTTCTGGAGAAAGGCTTAATGTGCGTCATTGTGTACATCCTGTCTCAATCTAGTATTGGAAACTCGCAAACAATGTTCATAGGAGTAGTCCTTATTTCTGGTTACTCTTATGATGAAAGACTGCCAGTTGACTTTAATGATAAGTGTTGAAGTCGGCCAGATTTATTACGGTTTGAATTCAATTTTTTTTACAACGTGTGGTGGTAGCTCCACATAAAATCCTGGTTGTGCCGACACAGGCCTAGTGATCTGTATCATAGCTCAGTGTTTAGCTGTTGTTGTTGTCTTCAGTCCTGAGACTGGTTTGATGCAGCTCTCCATGCTACTCTATCCTGTGCAAGCTGCTTCATCTCCCAGTACCTACTGCAGTCTACATCCTTCTGAATCTGCTTACTGTATTCATCTCTTGGTCTCCCTCTATGTTTTTTACCCTCCATGCTGCCCTCCAATACTAAATTGGTGATCCCTTGATGTCTCAGAACATGTCCTACCAACCGATCCCTTCTTCTAGTCAAGTTGTGCCACAAGCTCCTCTTCTCCCCAGCTCTATTCAATACCTTTTCATTAGTTATGTGATCTACCCATCTAATCTTCAGCATTCTTATGTAGCACCACATTTCAAAAGCTTCTATTCTCTTCTTGTCTAAACTATTTATCGTCCACGTTTCACTTCCATACATGGCTACACTCCATACAAATACTTTCAGAAACGACTTCCTGACATTTAAATCTATACTCGATGTTAACAAATTTTTCTTCTTCTGAAACACTTTCGTTGCCATTGCCAGTCTACATTTTATATCCTCGCTACTTTGACCATCATCAGTTATTTTGCTCCCCAAATAGCATAACTCCTTTACTACTTTAAGTGTCTCATTTCCTAATCTAATTCCCTCAGCGTCACCCGACTTAATTCGACTACATTCCATTATCCTCGTTTTGCTTTTGTTGATGTTCATCCTATATACTCCTTTTAAGACACTGTCCATTCCGTTCAGCTGCTCTTCTGATTGCTTTGCTGTCTCTGACAGAATTACAATGTCATCAAAGTTTTTATTTCTTCTACCAGGATTTTAATACCTACTCCAAACTTTCTTTTGTTTCCTTTATTGCTTGCTCAATAATAAGATAATGTAAAGGAAAGCTAATAACATGGTTGTGCATTGGCTAAGCCCGTGAATATGAATACTTATTGTCAAACACATTTTATGATAAAAACGAAAACCATGTAAATTAAAAATATGAAGTAATTTATTAGTTTATAGGCAAGTTTGAATATTTTGATGTATACTACACCCACTTATCGCTAACAACTCATGGGTGTCTACTGTTCTCATAGGCAAACATAATGCATACTGTTCGGATGAGTGCAACTTTTACTGATTTTGAGCCTAACAGAAGCTATTAAATTTGGTTTTATAAGTATTTTTAGTTTGTTATATTGTGGTGTGCAATCACAACTGAAAATGGCACACAGATGTTGACAAAAATGGTTTGTTCTTGCCAATGTTTTCTGTTAATGTTTGTGTAATATGTTAACTTAAGTGCAATGTTTTATTTTTATCATGGTAAGGAATTTTAGTCTGATAGTTAAGTTGTAGTGACTTATTAACCTCATAGGACTGTTCATGTTGTCTCCCTGTGAAAGTGTAGCTGTGCGCATGAGACAAGTGTGTTGCTAAATGGTGTGTTCATGTCTGGTATGTTTTTCACCTGTGCATGTAACAGAGTACAACAATTGAAAACCATTTGTTAATGTAGCAAATCAATAGGTGAGGCATCCTTCTCTGAAATAGAATTTAAAATTTTTCTGAAAAGTAGCCATGGAATGATATTGTTTGGCACAAATACAGTTAAGACAGTATATAATTACAGTGGTGTCAAAATGAAGACATATGATACGCACTCCAAAGGAAATATCTCGCAATTGGGAAGACATGCATAGGTGTGGAAGACTCTCATCTTTAAGTGTTAAGAGCATTGAACTGTGAAAGAGGAAGGCAATATGCTATCCTGATTAGTGAAAATTCCTCTCATGTTTCCAGCCTTTGAGAAATTAACGTGTTTGGTTTGCTAGATGATGGTTTGATTAGAGAGACAACACAGTTCAGAATACCTTGTTTTAGAAAGTGTATCTTTCTTTTATTATTTTAAATTCAGTAGCAGTGAGGTAAAGATCACACAGTGCCACATGCACCGTTCCATGGTGTAACTACTTACATTAATGTTATAAAACTTGTAAGTGGCAAATATGATGTGACATCTGGGTTCTAGTACATGGGATTAGTTTATGGAGTCATTCTGCTCGATTGCTTGAATCCCTGTGAGTTTGTGTTAAGTTGTTAAGGCTTAAATTGACTGGCATTATCAGCATCTTTGGCTGTTTCTAACAAACAGTGCTGTAAATTTCTCCCTTTCTGTGATGGTCCTGTCAGCGTGGAGGGTGTCAACGGAGGCTTTCGATCCCACCCATCGGCTTTGACCCATGACGTAAGGGTGTTGGGGTGTGTGATGTCATGACAGCGCGGAGTTTAGTTTATGGGTGTGTTGTGTCTATAGATGTCGTCTTGTTGCAGTTGGTGGTGTCCTCTGACATAGGCCTACGATTGAGACTAGGCCTAATCTTTCGTAAACGTGTTTTCTTGTTTTTCTGTAATTTAATTTGACTTATTCTCGCTAAAGTAAGATTTTTACCATGAGTGAAAAGTGCCTGACGTGCCATAGAATTGTTAGCTCCAGGGTTTGGTGTGATGGTTACAGTAGTTTTTTCTATTGCGGTGACTGTAGTGGTGTGGGAAATGGGGAAGTGGATCAGACTCATCAGTGGTTCTGTAAGATATGCAGTAGAGATGGAAAATAGTGGAACAGGAGGGGAAAATTGTTGACCTTCAGGCACAGTTAGAGCAGGCTAAGGGAAGATCTGAACAGGTTAAGGAGGGAGAAGGGTAAAGAGAGGTGGGAAGTGGCAACAGGTAACAGGAGTAACAGACCTAGAACTTCGTCAGATAGCTTTGTGGTGAATGTGAAGAACAAGTTTGATCTGTTGCTTCAGTTGGAAGCTGATGAGCCTCAGACAGGGGTAGGTGTAGAGAGGGCACAACAAACTTTCAGTAGAAAATTGAATAAGAATGTAGAGAAGTCAGCAAAGTGAAAGAAAGTTTTGTTGTTAAGTAGTTCACATGCCAGAGTTGTAGGCCAACTTTTGCAGGACCAGTTAGGATCAGGATACTAGGTCACAAATGTTTTTAAACCAAGTGCTGGTATGGGCCAGGTGGCAGAGGATTTAGGTTCACTCTGTAAAGATTTTACCAAGGGAGACACCGTGGTTAATCTGGGTGGGCTGGGCAATAGTATTGACAGAGATCATGTGTACAATATAGAGTGTGACCTGGCAAAGATTGCATCAGCAACGATACATACCAGTGTTGAGTTTGTGTCTGTTCCGAGATGCCATGACCGACATCATTAAAACTCTTCTGTCGGGAGAGTTAATTTGAAGTTGGAACGGCTGCTTGGGTCGGGTGCGGGGTCACATATTGGGTTGGTTCCTGTTGATTCTCTCAGTAGGTGAGATTATAATAGACATAGCTTACACCTCGACAGGAAAGGGAAGGGTAAACTGGCTGGGCTATAAGTTAGCCTCCTACTTCTGTAGACAAAAAATGGAGAAAGGAGGAGTTGCCACATTTGTTAAAAACAGTTTTAAATTTAAGAATATTGACAGTAATAAATTTTCCTTTGAGCACCAGTTAGAAGCATGTGCAACAGAGATAGAATTTCATTGTTGTTGTTGTGGTCTTCAGTCCTGAGACTGGTTTGATGCAGCTCTCCATGCTACTCTATCCTGTGCAAGCTGCTTCATCTCCCAGTACCTACTGCAACCTACATCCTTCTGAATCTGCTTAGTGTATTGATCTCTTGGTCTCCCTCTACGATTTTTACCCTCCACGCTGCCCTCCAATGCTAAATTTGTGATCCCTCGATGCCTCAGAACATGTCCTACCAACCGATCCCTTCTTCTAGTCAAGTTGTGCCACAAACTTCTCTTCTCCCCAATCCTATTCAATACCTCCTCATTAGTTACGTGATCTACCCACCTTATCTTCAGCATTCTTCTGTAGCACCACATTTCGAAAGCTTCTATTCTCTTCTTGTCCAAACTAGTTATCGTCCATGTCTCATTTCCATACATGGCTACACTCCATACAAATACTTTCAGAAACGACTTCCTGACACCTAAATCTATATTCGATGTTAACAAATTTCTCTTCTTGAGAAACGCTTTCCTTGCCATTGCCAGTCTACATTTTATATCCTCTCTACTTCGACCATCATCGGTTATTTTACTCCCTAAATAGCAAAACTCCTTTACTACTTTAAGTGTCTCATTTCCTAATCTAATTCCCTCAGCATCACCCGACTTAATTTGACTACATTCCATTATCCTCGTTTTGCTTTTGTTGATGTTCATCTTATATCCTCCTTTCAAGACACTGTCCATTCCGTTCAACTGCTCTTCCAAGTCATTTGCTGTCTCTGACAGAATTACAATGTCATCGGCGAACCTCAACGTTTTTATTTCTTCTCCATGGATTTTAATACCTACTCCGAATTTTTCTTTTGTTTCCTTCACTGCTTGCTCAATATACAGATTGAATAACATCGGGGAGAGGCTACAACCCTGTCTCACTCCTTTCCCAACCACTGCTTCCCTTTCATGCCCCTCGACTCTTATAACTGCCATCTGGTTTCTGTCAACATTGTCAAAAGCTTTCTCTAAGTCTACAAATGCTAGAAACGTAGGTTTGCCTTTTCTTAATCTTTCTTCCAAGATAAGTCGTAAGGTCAGTATTGCCTCACGTGTTCCAGTATTTCTACGGAATCCAAACTGATCTTCCCCGAGGTCGGCTTCTACCAGTTTTTCCATTCGTCTGTAAAGAATTCGCGTTAGTATTTTGCCGCTGTGACTTATTAAACTGATAGTTCGGTAACTTTCACATCTGTCAACACCTGCTTTCTTTGGGATTGGAATTATTATATTCTTCTTAAAGTCTGAGGGTATTTCGCCTGTCTCATACATCGTGCTCACCAGATGGTAGAGTTTTGTCATGACTGGCTCTCCTGAGGCCATCAGTAGTTCTAATGGAATGTTGTCTACTCCCGGGGCCTTGTTTTGACTCAGGTCTTTCAGTGCTCTGTCAAACTCTTCACGCAGTATCTTATCTCCCATTTCATCTTTATCTACATCCTCTTCCATTTCCATAATATTGTCCTCAAGTACATCGCCCTTGTATAAACCCTCTGTATACTCCTTCCACCTTTCTGCTTTCCCTTCTTTACTTATAACTGGATTGCCATCTGAGCTCTTGATATTCATACAAGTGGTTCTCTTCTCTCCAAAGGTCTCTTTAATTTTCCTGTAGGCAGTATCTATCTTACCCCTAGTGAGACAAGCCTCTACATCCTTACATTTGTCCTCTAGCCATCCCTGCTTAGCCATTTTGCACTTCCTGTCGATTTCATTTTTGAGACGTTTATATTCCTTTTTGCCTGCTTCATTTACTGCATTTTTATATTTTCTCCTTTCATCAATTAAATTCAATATTTCTTCTGTTACCCAAGGATTTCTATTAGCCCGCGTCTTTTTACCTACTTGATCGTCTGCTGCCTTCACCACTTCATCCCTCAGAGCTACCCATTCTTCTTCTACTGTATTTCTTTCCCCCATTCCTGTCAATTGTTCCCTAATGCTCTCCCTGAAACTCTCTACAACCTCTGGTTCTTTCAGTTTATCCAGGTCCCATCTCCTTAAATTCCCACCTTTTTGCAGTTTCTTCAGTTTCAATCTGCAGTTCATAACCAATAGATTGTGGTCAGAATCTACATCTGCCCCAGGAAATGTCTTACAATTTAATACCTGGTTCCTAAATCTCTGTCTTACCATTATATAATCTATCTGAAACCTGTCAGTATCTCCAGGCTTCTTCCATGTATACAGCCTCCTTTCATGATTCTTGAACCAAGTGTTAGCTATGATTAAGTTATGGTCTCTGCAAAATTCTACAAGGCGGCTTCCTCTTTCATTCCTTCCCCCCAATCCATATTCACCTACTATGTTTCCTTCTCTCACTTTTCCTACTGACGAATTCCAGTCACCCATCACTATTAAATTTTCATCTCCCTTCACTACCTGAATAATTTCTTTTATCTCGTCATACATTTCATATATTTCTTCATCATCTGCAGAGCTAGTTGGCATATAAACTTGTACTACTGTAGTAGGCATGGGCTTTGTGTCTATCTTGGCCACAATAATGCGTTCACTATGCTGTTTGTAGTAGCTAACCCGCACTCCAATTTTTTTATTCATTATTAAACCTACTCCGGCATTACCCCTATTTGATTTTGTATTTATAACCCTGTAATCACCTGACCAAAAGTCTTGTTCCTCCTGCCACCGAACTTCACTAATTCCCACTATATCTAACTTTAACCTATCCATCTCCCTTTTTAAATTTTCTAACCTACCTGCCCGATTAAGTGATCTGACATTCCACGCTCCGATCCGTAGAATGCCAGTTTTCTTTCTCCTGATAACGACGTCCTCTTGAGTAGTCCCCGCCCGGAGATCCGAATGGGGGACTATTTTACCTCCGGAATATTTTACCCAAGAGGACGCCATCATCATTTAATCATACAGTAGAGCTGCATGTCCTCGGGAAAAATTACGGCTGTAGTTTCCTATTGCTTTCAGCCGTTCGCAGTACCAGCACAGCAAGGCCGTTTTGGTTAATGTTACATGGCCAGATCAGTCAATCATCCCCTGCAACTACTGAAAAGGCTGCTGCCCCTCTTCAGGAACCACATGTTTGTCTGGCCTCTCAACAGATACCCCTCCGTTGTGGTTGCACCTACGGTACGGCCATCTGTATCGCTGAGGCACGCAAGCCTCCCCACCAACGGCAAGGTCCATGGTTCGTGGGAGGTGAATTTCATAATAGGTCCTTTATAATAGTAGCCATATACAGAGCACCTTCAGGAAATTTCAACCTGTTTATAAACGGTCTTGAAGATTTATTTTCTCATCTAAAATTAAAAAACATGGAACTACTGGTTGCTGGTTATTTTAATATAGATGTCCTGAAAAACACAGTCTGTGAACAGTTACTGAAATCAGTTACATTGTCATTCAATTTAATTTCTACTGTAAATTTCCCAACTAGGGTATACAAATGTTCTAAGACTGCCATTGATTATATATTTGTAGACAATTCTAGGCAACTAAGCCACATTACAAAACCAGTAGTAAATGGGGGCTATCTGACCATGACATGCAACACCTAACACTAAATTTTGAAAACTGTCAGGGTAAAACATCTATCAGAACAGAGTACAGAAGGCCAACAAAACAGTCAAAAACTGAGAAATTTAGGAGATTGCTCAAAGAAATTAATATGATGGATGTTTACAGCACTCAAGACACAAATGGAAAATACAAAGCATTCATTAATAAAGTTAGCACCTTACTTGAAAATTGTTCTCCTGTGAAGGTAACCCAAATTAAGCAGAAGTCTTAATAAGAAACCATGGATCAGACAAGGGATAAAGATATCATGTGAGACAAAAAGGAAACACTATCTGATACGTAGGGACACCTTTGATACTAGCATTATAGCTCATTACAAAAATTACTGCAAAATATTGAAGAAGGTTATCCAGAAATCTAAACACCTGCATTATGAGAAGAAGATAAATACATCCAGCAATAAAATAAAAACAATATGGGATATAGGTAGGACCAGAAATGAGGAGGAACAAATAGCTCTAAAAATAAATGAAACCCTGGTAACAAACCCATGTTGTGTTGCAAACCATTTAAACAAGTATTTTGTCTCTGTTACTGATAGCATGGGGTTGTCAGGTTTAGTAAATAATGCAATGGAATATCTGAGACCAGTGCACACTAGAAATCTCAGTAAAATAGAATTGACACTTACTTCACCCATAGAAATAGAATCCATTATAAAGTCCTTGAAATCAAAGCTTTCTAATGGTTATGATAGTTAATAGAAGAGTGTTCATGTGAGCTTAGTCATATCTTAAGTTATTTGTGTAATCAATCACTTGTCACAGGAACATTCCTGGACTGGCTGAAATATGCTGAAGTTATACCTCTCCACAAGAAAGGGGACAAAGAAATGCCATCAAATTACCAACCAATCTCAACTTTTGCCAGCTTTTTCAAAAATCTTTGAAAAGATTATTTTCAAGTATCTACTAAAGCACCCGAGTGAAAATAACATACTGTCCAAGTCACAGTTTGGGTTTCTTAAGGGTTCTGATATTGAGAAAGCTATTTACACTTACAGCGAAAATGTCCTTAATTCATTGGACAACAAATTAGAGGCAACTGGCATATTCTGTGACCTGCCAAAGGTGTTTGACTGTGTGAATCACAGCATTCTTTTAAGTAAATTAAAATATTATGGCATCACTGGTAGTGCCTCAAAGTGGTTTCAGTCATATCTTACTAATAGAAAACAAATGGTGTCATTACGTAACACTTCAGCAGTAGGCAATCAGACATCACTTGACTGGGAAGAAATTACATGTGGTGTTCCCCAAGGTTCCATACTAGGTTCACCACTGTTTCTTGTGTATATTAATGACCTGTCACCTGTTACGTTACGAGATGCCAAGTTGTCTTATTTGTAGATGATTGCAATGAATAGTAAATCAAATATAAATTTAGAGAGGGCAGCTAATCAAATTTTTACTGACATTAATAAGTGGTTCATAGCCAATTCACTGTCATTATACTTTGAAAAGACCCAGTTCAGAACTTCCAAGGGATTTCCTTCTGGAGTGTGTATAAAATATGACGACATGGAAATAGGAGAAGTTGAGAGTGTAAAATTCTTGGAATTACAACTTGATAATAAATTCAGTTGGGAGCAACTTACTAACGAACTGCTGAAGCGCCTAAACAAGTCTGTGTTTGCAGTGCGAATGATGTCAGACATAGGAGATATAAATATAAAAAACTGGCATATTTTAGTTATTTTCACTCCATTATGTTATATGGTATAATATTTTGGGGTAACTCCACAAACAGAGAAAAAAATTTTAAGAGTACAAAAGCGTATAATGAAAGTAATGAGTAGTGTAAATCCAAGAACATCATGTCGAATACTATTCAAAGAATTGGGCATATTAACCACAGCTTCTCAGTATATTTATTCCTTAATGAAGTTTGTTGTAAATAATACATCTTTTTTTCCAACTAACTGCTTAGTACACAGTATCAATACTAGGAATAAGAACAATATGCATAAAGATTTAAAATCACTTACTCTTGCTCAGAAAGGAGTCCAGTATTCAGCAACGCATATTTTCAGTAAGTTACCAGCAACCATTAAGAGCTTAGTTTCAGACAACGCACAATTTAAACATAATTTAAAAGAATTTTTGGTGGCCAACTCCTTCTGTTCCATCCATGAGTTTCTCAAGTGCAGTAGACCATATTAATGAAATTTATTATACTTTAATTTTTGACAATACTTAGTTGTAATAGCCAAAAAACTAGCAAATGTTTGAATGATGGATTTAATGAAAGCAGATGTATGTATTAAATCTGTAAATATTAGAAGTTTAAATTTAATTCATGTACATAATTTTACTGTTTATTGACTGAGGATCATTAAAATTAATGAAACTCAAGTTTTTCTAATTACATTTTTGTAATGTGTTTACCTGACATGTTCCACACTCAGGAGGATTCCCTCTTTTATGGGCCTATGGAATGAATAATTAATCTAATCTAATATTGGGGACTTTGAGGGTGGTCATTTCCGCCATATTGGTAATGTCATGTGCCTCAGCAGACGGATGGAATCGGACGCTTCTTTAATCCCGGTGGAGGAGTTGGTGAAGATTCAAGGCAACTCCTTATCGATGGTGGGAAACTACCCCTAAAGATGGAAGAATCTGTTGTGATCTATGGTATAAAGATGCAAGAGGCAAGGAAACTACTACATGAAATATAAATATTGTGTGTCTATTGGAAATTTGTCTTGTAATTGTAAAGTAATTATAGCCTCTCCAGTGGCAAAAAATTCTGGGTTAATGCACCATGTGGATGTGGGAAGGTGACTACAAAGACTGAATGCAGTAGGGAAACTAGAAAATTTGAAAAGAAGTAAGCAAAGGCTCAATCTATGTATAGCAGGTGTCAGTGAAGTGAAATGGAAAAAAAGACAAGGATCTCAGTAGCAGCAGAAAATGGTATTACATGTGTAGGATTTGATCTGAATGACATGGTAAAGCAACTGTGAAGGAATTATTGGAATCAAAGCAAACAGCAAACCAATGCCAACTCAAATAGATTAGGATAAAAGTCAGCATCACCTTCAGGAGGGGAGGGTGCAAGTGTTGAATGGGTATAGGGAAATGCAAATCTATTAATCATCGGTGATTACAGTGCTGTTTTAGGGGAAAGAATAGACAACTACAGGAGAATATAGCCTCATTAGTAGAGATGAGAGTAGGGAAAGACTATTTGAGTGAGTGTAAGCTGTAGCAAAAATAGGTGATATACAACAGGAAGGAGAATTTGGAAGTTACCAAAATGAAAAATCAAGCGTGCTGAGGTTAAAAGGTGTAAGGGAATGATGCAATCTTTCTCTCTCTACTAGTTGGTATTTACCATGAGGAATCATGACTGAAAATAAAAGAAGCTTCAAGAGTGGGATTGAAATTTGTGATGTAGGTGTCCTCAGTAAAAGTAAGGAAGAATTAAGGAATGTATTAAATGAAACATAGAATATAGACCGTCAGCAAAAAAAAGGGGGGGGGGTTGGGGTTGCCATTGTAATGAGAGAATGAGAGGTACCAGTGCTATGGTTATGGATAAACTTAGCATCAACACAGTACAGCAGTAAGAGGCTGATGGCCCCATTAATGTGGCAGACGTGTGCACCTCAAGCTGTGACCAGTGGATGCGATTAACCACACAGAAATATTAACAAAACAAAAACTGACGAACTAATGTACCTCTGCAGGCACAGATAAAATAAAGAAGTTGTAACACATTAGGTGGCATCACTAATAAGTGTGCACACACTTGGGTTGATTCTGATGTCAGCTTGCAAAGCACAGTGGCAGAATCGTGATCTACTCAATTGACATCCGTGTTAGATGTGTGTAGGTGTAGTAAGTGACCAAATTTAAGCCTCCATTTGCAAGAACTGAAGAAATTTTGTAAAAGGAAGTGCTCAGACATTATCTACACTTGAAATATAGACACAAAAATGTTGTGAACTTAACATATGGCATTAAATTTCAAAGAATGTGATTATAGCTCATGTTGTTCACTAAACCTGAGCGTGTAGTAGATGAACTGAAAGAAATCTGCTGCCTCAGAAGCAAAATAATGGATGGCAAATGAAGGAAAGTTGGTGTAAGGAGCAGATTTGTACAGGAATTTCCTGTATCCCTCATCAAGAGAAGTCTACTAGTATGAAACATAGACTTTAATTTGAGGAAGAAATTTCTGAGAAAGTGTGTATGGAGCACAGCACATTTCCGTGAACTGTCTTGTGGAGTGCGGTAAAACCAGAAAAGAAGAGAATCAAAATACTTGAGATGTGATGTTGCAGAAGGATGCTGAAAATTTAGTAGACTGATCAGAAAGTAGGTGGTTCTCTGCGTGATTGGTGAGGAAATGAGCATGTGGAGAACACTGACTAGAGGGGACCGTTGTGTTACTGGAGAATAGTTACTATGGTATAAGGGGGAGCCATAGAGGGAAGACAGAGATTGGAATGTATCCAACAAAATTGAGGACGTTGCGTTTCAGTATAAAACGAAGACATTGGCACAGGAAAGGAAGTTGTGGGTGGCTACATTAAACTAGTCTGAAGACTGATGAACCCTTCTCCCCAACCTCCACAAAAAAGATGTTTCTAGATATATTTTAGGGTCCTATATATGTATACAATGAAGTAAAAGTAAATATTCTTCTAATAAATGTGTACATCAAAATTGAGTTAACTATGTGTGTACTTTTTTGTCAAACCTCACATTGATATATAGTACAATTTAATGAAATTAGTAATATGGAAAATACATATACTTTGTATCTAATAAGTGACATAGAAAACATGCATAATTTGACATGACATTTGGTGGCATTGGATACCCCCCCCCCCCCCCCCCCCCCCCCAAGTTTTAATGTGTTTTATCTTTGTGATGGGTGAGAAGTATTAAGCATCTTAGGTTGTAGGAGGAATTATCAATCAGAGAACTGGCATAATTTTCACACTGGGTGTTCTACTACAAATTAAGCAGATTTTGTGATTGTTAATGTTGTCACAATCATTAACAAAGAAGTGCTACTCTTGAAACATGGCACCAAAAATAACTACAAGGGTAATTCCAAAAGTAAGGTCTACTATTTTTTTATAATTACATAGACCTGTTTATTTCTACAATGGTTTACAGCTTCAACATTTAGCTATTTTTCGACATAATCACCATTTCTGTCGATGCATTTTTGTCGATGCCCATGTCATACCAGCTTGCTGCCACGCTGTTCAGAAAGTTATGAACCTCTTCTTTCACCTTGTCTTTGGAGCTGAATCGTTGGGACCACAATTAATGCTGACAGGTACTGTGAGCCTCGTAAAAAACTCAAATGGGCAATTCAGATCCGTAGAAGAGGAATGTTGAGCAAGGACATACACATTCTCCATGACAACACTCGCCCACACAACGCTCGGCAAACTGTTGCTCTTCTGCAACAGTTTCAGTGGAACATAATCGTCCACCCACCCTTCCGGACTTGGTGCCCAGTGACTATCACCTGTTCCCTAGGTTAAAAGAACATTTGGCCCGAAAGCAATTCAGCTCGAACGACGAGGTCAAAGAAGAGGTTTATAACTTTCTGAACAGCATGGCAGTGAGCTGATATGACATGGACATACAAAAACTGTCACAGAGTCTACAAAAATGCATCGACAGAAATGGTGATTATGTCGAAAAATAGCTAAATGTTCAGGCTGTAAACTGATGTAAACCACTGTAGAAATAAACAGGTCTATGTACTTACAAAAAATAGGACACCTTACTTTTGGGATTACCCTTGTATATAAATCATTCAGCAGAAACCATGGTGTTATGAGTTGAATCTTGGCAAGCAGGGCACCATTAGGATGTACGTACAAGATACCAGTTACCGAAGGCAGCTTAATAGGTTATTATTTGACTACGGGTATTGTCCTGAGGAAGCAGTTCGAGTAGTCAGCCTTAGACTGTCATACTGCCATATACAGAGTATATACAAGAGACATTTTCAAGTGATTTATAATAAGGAGTCACATTCCCCATTTCATTGTCTCTCTTGGTGTGTGGAACCACCCCCATTTATAAAAATAAATAGCTTATAGTACATAAATATAGGAAGTCATTCATGTATGCATATGTGAAAAATTTAAAATTTTTGTAATTGTTGGAATACCTATGGTTCAAATGGCTCTGAGCCCTATGGGACTTAACTACTGAAGTCGTCAGTCCCCTAGAAATTAGAACTAAACCTAACTAACCTAAGGACATCACACACATCCATGCCCAAGGCAGGATTCGAACCTGCGACCGTAGCGGTCACGCGGTTCCCGACTGTAGCGCCTAGAACCGCTCGGCCACTCCGGCCGGTGGAATACCTATGGCTCAGAGTGTTGGCAGAATTTGCTGTTGTTAATTGTGGTCACGGTGTATAGCGCCCAGAGATCCAGGAGTTTAAGGCATTTGATGTCAATGAATCAGCTGCTGTTGACGACCAACTGTTGCTGCTCTTTGCAGACACGTTGAGGAAGTAAAGAGTGAAAAGCAGTGATGAATTTCTCAATTTTTCCATGGAACTGTGTTCACACAATGATGATTTATTCAGCTAATTTTGTTTGTGTCATGTATGATTGAAAATGTTATGCAATGAACCAAAAATCTCATAAATTGGACTGGAGAAAACTTGTAGGTTCACAGGACTTGTCAGTTGTTTGAGGTAAACAAGTGATTCATGATGGGCACCATTTATTTTTTTGCTTACTGTAAGTACAGTAATTACATCATTGCATAAATATTTCACAAAATTTGCAATAAATATAAAGTCATATGAGTAAAATAGGAAATTAAAAAGAATTGTGCCAATATTGTTGACCTCCACTTTACAACTTCTAATATTGAACATTTGCATGTTCATACATCTCTCATACACAAGGAAAGTCGTTAGAAGATCCACTTGGTTCCAAAATGCAAAAGTGATTCCGTTTTATGATCAATACTGTATTGACATAT
The DNA here is from genome assembly GCF_023864275.1 of Schistocerca cancellata. Classification (NCBI taxonomy): domain Eukaryota; kingdom Metazoa; phylum Arthropoda; class Insecta; order Orthoptera; family Acrididae; genus Schistocerca; species Schistocerca cancellata. The sequence continues at coordinate 105,120,035 of NC_064633.1, read as the reverse complement.
CGCTGAGTGATGCAAGTGCTGCAGTGGCATTCTGTTCCTCAATGCTAGGAATACAACCTTTCCAGATAATTGTGCCAGCGATCTTTTCTTAAGTTGGTGTTCAAGCTATAAGTGTTTTGAAGTTATATAATTCAAAAATAAGTTATGTATAAGGTTGAACTTATGATTCTCTCCCTTTCTAGTGTGTTTGTTATGAAGATAATTTAAAACGACAGCTGTGTCTTCCTTTATTTCTTTACATTATTGCTTTTTTAACTGGAGACGCTAACATTTATGATACCGCCAGGCAATGTTTCCATTGTCTCTCTGAAATCAGATGATTATGATTGTGGTGGCAGTGTGTAACAAACTGTGATCTGAAACTAATTCTGTTATTTTCTTGGCCAAATCTCTCTCTCCCCTCACAAATTTAGATTTTTGCTATAGGAGTAACTCCATTTCGATTTTGCTGTTACAGTCTCACCTGTCAAATCAGATGTAAACTGTGCTTTATATTTTGTATGTTGCACTTTTTATCAATATATATATATGCTTACTTACTAGATATTTAGCCATTGGGAACTTGACATACTATCAGTTTCATTCCACATGGAAGGTACAACTATCTCCAGCATAGTGAATCGTGTGTCAAGAACTGTGAGACTTTTATAACCACTGTGGGCAAGGGAATATTTGATACTAGTTGTCACCTGTTACCAGTGACATAATTTAGTGGCTGATCTGACGTCACCTTTTGTTGCATATTTCGCAGTTCCGGTTGTTAGTGGGCGAAGCCAACAAATGTTAAAGCAAAACACTTGCTTTCGCAACAAACTGTTGCCTCATCAGGAAAGAGGGAAGGAAAGACGAAAGGATGTGGGTTTTAAGGGAGAGGGTAAGGAGTCATTCCAGTCCCGGGAGCGGGATAAACGCAACTTGCACACGCATCTGCAGTCTCAGAGAGCTGAGACCACACTGCGAACGGCAGGACCAGTGCATGATGGGAGTGGCGACTGATTGGGGGGTAAGGAGGAGACGGGGAGGGGGAGGGATAGTATGGTAGGAGTGGCGGACAGTCAAGTGTTGCAGTTTAGACAGACGGCAGGACTTACCTGTAGTGTAGTCCATTTAAAAAAAATCACTACTGGTATTACATTAACAGTCTCTATGTCGTTCAGAATGTTGGTTACATGTTTCCTACATCGATGGTCAGAGCTGAGGACTATAGTCAGATTAAAACTAGCCTACTTAGGAGTTGACATCGATCACTTGCTGCTACAATGTCGCCACATCCGCTGCCAGCTATCACCTGTTATGGGTGACACACAAACGTGGGGGGTCACTTCATAAATGCTTTTAATGTGTAACCGAGAGCAATGCTTGGGACTGGCCATTGCGAGGTACGACAGAAATGAGAAATGCTCTGTCGACAGTTAATTTTAAGTGACCTATGGCAGAGTTGTGGAGGACGACATTTATTGGAGCCCTGAATTTAAACTCGTGTCCTAAACGTAGCCACAACCTAGAGTGGTGGGTGTGCTTCGGAGGAAACTGTGTTCAACAATCTCTGGCAAAACTAAAATCATAGTATTTTTGTTCTCTATGTTAATTCACACCCAGTTTTGCATTAACATATTTATAATTTTCCCGCAATACATGCTCTATGAAAAAATGTTCGTGGAGAAATGATTCATGTAGAATGATGCTGGCATGGCGTTGACCGTCAAGTAGTGTTTACAAATGTTATGTGGTTAAGTTTCTTGACATCAGCGCGCTCTACTGAGCAGATCTGAACTGGCTGTTGGGAGTAACTGTGTTTTTGGAATAAAGATATTATGCCCGATCAAATTATTTCCAAACCACATGCTTAGCTTTGTGATCATCATGGCAACTTGTCGTACTGTATATCGCAAGAAGAATTGTTGCTGTCCCGAGTGCACGCCCGAAAGATGATGGAACTGTATTTTACGTGTTTCGTCATTTGACCACTTGTAGTGCTAGTGGAGATCTTTGCTTAATTTGCATTACTCAAATACTTTTAGTTTAATTGCAGCTCGAACTACGTATTTTTTCCTGCTTAGCTAAACTTGTTTCGAGAATTTGTCATTGCCAAGTGCAAGATTTATGTATGTATTTTTGTGATGTTTCACAAGCAATGAGTGATAGTTTGCATATGTGTAGTTTTCTACATAATTGAGGAGGCACAGTACCCGACTACCTCAAAAAGACGACTGCAGTGTAAGAGACGCAGAACAACACATATGCAAACACCACATAAAATGCGTAAATTTTTACTTGGTAAAGAGGAAAAAAAATTCTTGAAACGCATCCTGCTAAGCATGAAAAAGTTCATAACGGGTGCAGTGTTTCACTATTTAAACAATGAATGACAGCTGAAAGCTTTCCAAAAACATTGATTATGATGTATGAAACGAAGTGAAATATTTCTACTTGCCAGACAGTTACCAATTCTAGTTACACCAGCGGTTATAAACCTTCTTTGGATAATAAGTAAGTCCCTGATAAGTATTTCGATGCCTGTTGTATACATATATCATACAAAAAGTTCGAAAATGCAAAGGGGTTTTGTATATGTAACTTTCACTGCTGAAAACATTATTTCCCACATTTTACACCACCCTTGAAGGTGTAAAAGTGGGGTTTCACTGTATTTCATTTAATGGGGGGAATGTGGAAAAAATATTGCTTGGGTGTCATTGAATGGTGGCAGTCCCATAACTGCATTTGGAGCATACATGGGACGTGTGAAACTGAAGTGTGCAAAACATTTGTCCATATTATTTTTGTTACAAAAGCCTCATCAGTTTTCTGGCTTGTAATTGTTGATCACGATTACAACTGTGTGGTTGTTGTTGATGGCAATTACGGCAGACCGTATGTTAGGAAATGTTTTGAAAACTCCGCTTTTTTTATAAAATAATGTAAGACAGTGTTCTGTAACATGATAATGATTGGGCATGTGCCATATGAGTATAGAGAGAAACAGAACTCTTACATTGTGTCTTCTGTGTCTATATTAGCTTTGGAATATATATTGTGTTGATAGACCTATCTGTAGTGTAGCCTGAGGTATAGGTTGGCTTGAGAGGTGACAGTTTCATTGAGAGTTGGTGAAGCCATAGTGTTAAAAATATAGTAAGATGGTGTGGAAGAAGAGTGGGAGAACATATTCAAACCAGCAGCATTTGAAAGTGTTTGAATGAAATGAAAGTGGTGGAGAAAAAGCAGTTTCAGGATTTTTAACAAAAATTTAAAAATGATTGATTATAAATTATTAACGTATAGAAACTGTGTGAACTCGTGGAAATAAGATGGTATAAACTATCATTGGAAAGAATTACTATAAAATGAAATGTTGGGAATCATACCTGGAAGAATTGGGAAGAGTTTGTATCTTTTTAGAAAACTGTGTAACAGGAATGTAGCCCATAACACACTGGTCAAGAGAATTATGGAACATGAGTTTGTACTCAACTGAGCAGTGATTGATGACTGGATATTTTACCAAATTATACACTCGTCATTCACAGATAAAGTGCACAACAAAACATCATTACTTCCCCAATTGTTATGTAACAAGAGCTGTAATGCCTGACAGGTGTCTAAAATTGGAAATAATCATTCAGCTTGTCACCATGAGTGCTTTTCATTGGACTTTGAGAGCTTCAATAGGATGTATGCTCTCCATGAGCTTGTATCACCAACTGGCACCTATGCGGCATGCTGCATATAGGTCTACAGAGGTCGTTCTGTGGTTTTTGTTAGCATTCTTCAATGAAAGCACTAGAGAGTTCTTGCAAAGTCTATGGCGGAACGAGATGACCATGAACACATTTGTCAAGCAAATCCCACACATACTCAGTGGGGCTTAGGTTGGGATTCAGTGTTGCCTGTTTCATTACTTTAGTGTCCAGGCTTCACAATGAATCTCTAGTGATGCCTGCCACATGGGCCCTGGCACGAGTGTGCATGAGAAGAAATTCAGGGCCACCAACACATGGTCCAACAGAATCTGTCTGATGTACCGCCTGGTGGTAAGACAATCATGGACAACAGTAAGACCAGAGTGGCTGTCAACGCTGATGCCTCCCCACACTGTCACAGAACCTTGGCCGAACTTGTCAATTTCCCGGTCAACTTTTGGCAGGTACCACCCACCATTGTGTTTCCACACACAAATGTGGCCGATCAGACAAAGCAGCTCCAGAGGCCCTTCTGAGATCGTCTTGCAGTGGTCTGGCGATAGCAGTGTGGTGCCGCAACACAGATATGGCCAGACATTGGCCTTTAGATGGGGTTGTAATGCATCGGCGATCTTGCTCAACTTACCTTGTGTGCTGACCTGTACTGTAGTGCATCCACAACTTCCAGGTGAGACATGAAGAGACATCATCTGCAGCAATATGACGGAAAGTTCATTCTTCTTGGATCAAACAGCCTGCCCTACCAACTTGCACTGCATTAAGATGTCACATTGCATGTGCTTGGTTGGATATGACATCCACAGATGACGAATGCCATCTGTTGTACCTCATTGGAAAACACTAGGACACAGTACTCACTTTTTCCCACACTGTGTTTGCAAACTAATAGAAGGCCTTTAACGAAGTACTAGTGTTAGTAGAAATTGGAAACAGATTTTTTACAGGAGTCAGTCCACATCCTTGTTATCTTATCCTCCTTGCTTATATTTTGTACACTGTGCCATCCATAGTTTCCGGTACTAAATTTTAGGGCATTTCTGTTAACCCCATGTATTGTAAGACTGTTGAATTACATATTGTAAACTTTTTTGAACACACTTTCTGGGTAGGCATCTACCTAACTATTGATTTGTTTCTGATTAGTGTTAAGATTAACAAATAATTCTTGCCTCCAGGAGGAACACTAAGTAATGAAGTCTTCAAAATTTGAAGTATTATTTATCAGTGTGCAAGCCTTCACAGCTGGGATTAGTAGAAGAGATAGATTTGAAGAAGATAGCACATTTAGTCATTGAGATCCACACCGGTACCTATCCCTACAAGAATGGTTGTTTGCCTCACTTAGGGGTTTACTGGTAAATTTTTAAGAGTCTACATTCCATTAAATGTAGAATAATGTATTACTCCCTATTACATGGTCCAGTTACATTAATGTGACCACTGTTGATGTTTGACATCAGTATACAGTAACCACTCTGAAAGTAGGTGGCAGCAGTAGGAATGAAGGATATATACTAGGGGCTAGCCTGAGGTAATTACCGTAATGTCTTGCACAAACACCACCACCTACTTTTATGGTGACCCTTTGTGGGTATGCAAGTCAAATTTCGCGGCTCCAGCTTCATTAGTTTTGCCACTAGGATCCATTGTATACTTTAGTGTAAGCGAAATGGTGAATATCAAGAGAATCAAGAACCATTCAGAGATTTAATATCTCCATTTGAATGGCATGATGTGTAAGGAAATTGTGGTGGACATGTGGAATACACTTAAGGACAATGCTCTGTCTTATGCAACAGTTAAAAACAGGGTGTCCGACTTCAAATGTGGAAGATAAGCCAAGGAGCGGAAGGCCTGTCACCATTGCCACTGTTGAAACAGGGATTGCAATTCACGATAAGATTGTGCAGGATTGTCGAACAAAGTTGCAGCACATTGAAGCCACATTTGGAATTTCCCATGGGCGTGCTCGTGACATTGTTGTGGATATTTTGGGAATGCGGGAAGTTTCATCTTGGTGGGTCCCGACAGACATGCATGCAGATCAGAGACAGGAGCATGTGCAGTGTTGTGAAGAAATCATCCGCCAATTTGAAGCAGATGAAGATGGTTTTTTTGCAAAGTATGTGACAATAGACAAAACGTGGGATACAGAAGGGTAATTGTGGTGGAGTACTTGCAAAAGGGCGTAACTGTCATTGAATCGTACTATTGCACCCTCCTGCACTGTTTGAGAGAAGGGGTAAAAAAAAGTGCTGAAAATTGGCGCGTGGAGTTCTTTTGCATCAGGACAACGCACTGGCGCCTAAACCCTCACAACACTGGAAACTCTGCGTGACTGGGTTTGGATTGTTACATAATCTGCCATATTCTCGAGATTTGGCTCCATCAGCCTTTTTTCTTTCCCAAAACAAAAAAAAAAAGACCTCAGATGATATTGATTTGACAATGATTATGCAGTGATTGATGCTTGAACGCTTGTCTGGACCGGAAATCGAAGACCTTTTATTTGAATGGTTTGCAGAAGTTATGTGAGTGTGCCCGCAAGTATGTTAGTGTACATGAGTATTATATTCAAAAATAAATTGGTATAATTAAATTCCTGTCATTCTTTATTTGTGAGGCTAGCAATTTTCCGCCCCCCCCCCCCCCCCCCCCCCCCCCCGTGTCAGATCTTGGAAAGGGCACGATTGTCTTGTGGGCCGAGGGTGGAAGCATTTCTGAAACTGTTTGCAAGCTACTGTGATTAAAGCATACCATGCATGACATAATGGTGCTATCAAAAACTGGTGCCGAGGCAACTATGGTGCTCCATGGGCTATATACAATGGGTGAATGATGGCTGCAGAGATGTATACAGCTGAATAGAGGTACAAATGTTAAGCAACTGATCACCATTATGAACCAAGGGGCTACCAGCAGTGTCTCCGCAACGACTGTTGAGCAAATGTTGCTTGTATTGGCCTCCAGAGCAGGCATCAAGCTCATCGACCCATGCTGACTACTGTTCATTGGTGATAAAGGCTGGAATTCGCTCACCAGTATCGCAACTGCACATCCACTGAGTGGCGACAGGTGACCTCCTCCAGTAAATCACATTTTATGCTCTATTTGACAAATGATCATTGGCATGTGGGCCTGCAACTTATGAAAGCAGAGAGGTGCAGACTGGAGGAGGGAGCGTATGGTCTCGGGAATATTTTCGTGGAATCCCTTGGTGACCTTCTCATTCTGGAAGGCACAATGGATAAGAACAAATGTGCAGCTACCTTTGTGGACCATGTCTGCCCCTGAATGCAGTTTGTTTATCCTTGGCACTATGGCATCTACCAGCAGGACACTGCAACGTATCACACAGATCGGAGTATATATGCGTTATTCGAAGAGCACCAGGAAGAATTTAATGTACTCCCCTGGTTATCAGACTCACCGAATTTATACCCGATCGATACTCTGTAAGACAATCTTGATTGGGCTGTATGTGTCATGGAGCCTCTGCCAAGAAACTTAATGCAGCTGGTCATGGTACTGGAGTTGGGATGCCTGCACATTCCTGTTTTTACCTTCCAGGAACTCTGACTCTCTTCACGTCTTGCAGTGCTCCATACTGCAGAAGGTGGTTATTCAGGCTTCTGATAGATGGTCACATTAATCTGACTGGACAGCATATGTACATCTTTTAAAAGTACCTTATTAGAAAAATTAGTGTTTGTACAAATAACTATGGACAGTTATTCGTCCTGTGTGTAGAAAAGGAAAGGGAAGAATGACAGTGGTACCTAAAGGACTCCTTGTCAACACTGTAAGCTGGATTGTAGAGTTGACATGTAGATGAAGGTTCTTGGCAGCATGAATTCAATGAGTTTATCTGTACCTGCTTCCACCTCACGTTTACTTTCTCACAGTAACACAACGGTACGTATGGGGTTAATAAGTGGCCAGTTCCTAACTGAAAATAAAGATGCACCTTCCCAGGTTTGGCACCACAGGACTACTTGCTCTTCTCAAACTGATGATAAACTGAAGGACTAAAGATTTGAGATGATTCAGATGGCTCAAAGCTTCCTTTTTCTGTGGTGTTGATGAAATTGTGACCCTGTGTTGAGCAGTATCTCTAATCACATGGATCTCGAGTACATTATTAGAACCTGAACATGATCAAACAGTACATGGGTATAGTACCAGTTCGCGATGTCCAACAGGTACTATGAACCAGCAAAACATCCTGTGAATTGTTAGATCAATACAGTGGCAACAGTAAATAAACAAGTTTCAAAATTTACTGCTTGTACATATATGAAAATGGCACTGTCTGCCTCATAGATGAATTCAGAAGATATAAAGCAGTTTTCCTGTGACAAAATTTGTGGAAAAAGTTGCCCAAGAAAAGAATGAGCAAAAACAACTTAATTTTGTAGACTTCTTGCTAAAGAATCAACACTTACTATGTGTGATCAGGAAACATGGCACAGAATATTGTCTGTAACAGTAAATTGCTACAGAATTGTAACCCCTCGTGTGGTAAGAAATAAACTGCACAAACTGTGCAGTCTCTATGACTGGTGTAACAAGGGCTGGCTGGGTTGACTTTGAAACCAGCCTTTGAAGTAACACTGACATCAAAATGAAGCTATAGCTTGGTGGTTAAGTTATATAGCTCATGTACTGTAGGCTCTGGGTCTGAGTCCCTTAGAGTGCAGTCTGTTTTTTTTTTATTATTATTTTTATTTTTTAATGAAATGACTGATTATTATTTTTATTCAATTCATGGATTTGAATAAATTTTTTCACTTATAATCTTTTGTTACGTCATTTGTCACCATATTAACTTCATTTTCTCTCTGTTTTTCTTCCTTCTTTTTCTTTTCTCATTTGGAATATTTGCTCACACGATTTTAATTATTTTTATTTATTTACTTTGATTTAATTCTTTCCTTGAAATTTTATATTCTTGTCTATGTTATTGCAGTTGTTATTTCTATAACATTTTTCCTTGGCTTTTATTTTTATTTGTGAAACCGTATCTCTTGTAAATCTACATTTGCGTTATTTTGCCCCTGAAGTGATAAGAGTTCGTTTCACATGTTTGTATGATGATGGCCATAAAAAGGGGCAAATTTTTGGCACCATTGAACAACCAGTATAAATTAGAGTATTTTATCTTTTACTTTTTTAACTAATATATTAGTATTTTCAAACACTGAAATATTATGGTAGATAAATAACAGTATTAAAAATTGCATGGTGACAATTTCAAATTAAAAATGAATAAAAGGAGGTCAAAATGAGAGAAAATAAAGAAGTTAATGCAGTGATTGAAATGGTACACAGAATGGTTATAAATAAATAAAATTAAACCAATTTATTGAGTAAAAATGCTAATCGCAGTTGTTATTGTTGGAATAAATAATAAAATTCGATCATTTAACCTTCGACATACCAGCTAAATAACGACTAGGGCACCATTTTGACATCAGTATTATTTTCAATCATTTAGTGGAGTACAAGAACTTTTGAAATTATTTTTGTAAATCTGTCTCAAATGAGAGCCCACTAGGGTGAACCACTACTGGGTGTGAAATCTGGTACCCTAACATACACCACTGTATAGGTAGTTTAAAAATGTCAGTCCCACTTGTGGGGACCTCCCTTTCTAAAAGATACCAGGAACTCCTTCCTACTACAACACAAATTTTTCATATAAACGTGCTTTTGCCATGCTTGCCAACATTGTGTAATCGTGGAACATTATGATTTGCTTTATAAATTTCACTGGATGATTGTAGGCCTTCAAGAAATGAAAACATCTGTAAATTTTAACATTTTATAGGAAAAAAATGCTTTTTCGAGTATGAATAAGGTTCGCTTTTGAGATATTCAATTACTTAACACTGTACTAGGCATCAGTGACACAAGAGGAGTGCTTCCTAAACTGATTACACAAAGAGAACAAGCTATTTCACATATTTATAAATTTTGTTATCACAAAGTTCATGGAACAATTTGAGTGCAGCTTGAAGCAAAACCAGTGAACTAAATTACATAAAACCTTAAAAATGGGCATAATGCAAACTGTTCAACCGTTGTTGAGTTTCACAGCTTTGCTAAAATTACCCACTGAATGAAGTACTTCAAACACGACCAAAATTTTTATAGTGACAATGTGACATTTTGGCACCCTTCTCTTAAGAGGCAACTACTCAGAAAGTATTAATATATGTGGGCTAGGAATTTGTAAATCTTTCTTTGAATGTGTATCACATGTAGTCATTGATGGAGACTAATCATCCAACAGTTAATTGGGAAAATTACATTTTTGTTAGTGGTGGGTGTGATGAGACATCCTGTGAAACTTTACCAAATGCGCTCTCTGATAACTACCTAGAATAGATAGTTAGGAACTCCACTCATGATGGAAATATATTGGATGTAGTGGCCACAAATAGACCAGATGTCTTTGAGGATGTCCAGATCAAAACTAGTATCAGTGACCATGACATGGTCTTGGCAACGATGATTACCAACTAAACAATCAGAAAGATACATATGTTCATTAAACTGGATAAAAAAATCAGTAGTGTCATATCTCAGTGAGAAACTCGAAACTTTCAGCACATGGCAGGAGGATGTAGACGAACTCTGGCTCAGATTTAAAAGAATAGTTGACCATGCACTGGATAGACATGTACCCTCAGTACAACAGTTGATAATGGGCTTGAACCTCCATGGTATACAATCGGTCTATAAAGAAACTTCCAAAGAAACAGATTATTGCAGAAAAGATGTAAAACAAAGCATAGGGCTATAGATAGTGATGAATGAAACGCACTTGGCAGTCAAGAAAGCAATGCGTAATGCTTTCAGTGACTGCTGTAGCAGAATATTGTCAAACGACATTTCACAAAATCCAAAGAAATTCTGCTTGTATTTAAAGGCTGTTAGTGTCAGTGGTGTAGAGAAACATCTGAAATAATTAAAACTGAGCAAAGCTCCAGGGCCCGATGGAATCCCTGTCAGATTCGACACCGAATTTGCGGTTGAGTTAGCCACTCTTCTAACTATAATCGTCGTAGATCCCTCGAACAAAAAACCGTGCCCAGAGTTTGGAAAGAGGCACAGGTTACACCCATCTACAAGAAGGGTAGTAGAAGTGATCACAAAACTTAATACCCTTGATAAAGATTTGTTGTAGAATCTTCGAATATATTCTGCCCTCAAACATAATGAGGTATCTTGAACAGTGACCTCCTCAGTGCCATCCAGTATGGATTTCAAAACGTCGATAATGTGAAACCCAACTCCCACTTTTATCACTGACATACTGAAAGCTTTGGATCAAGGCAGCCAGTTAGATGCACTATTTCTTGATTACTAAAAAGCATTTGACTTAGTACCACACCTATGCTTATTGTCAAAAGTACAATCTTGGGGTATGAAGTGAAATTTATGACTTAATTGAGGACATTTTGGTAGCGAAGAGCAGCATGTTATCTTGGATTGAGAATCATTGTCAGATGTGGAATACCTTCGGGTATGCTCCAGGGAAGTGTGTTGATACCCTTGCTGTTCATGTTGTGTTTTAATGACCTTGCAGACAATATTAATAGTAAAATCAGGCATTTTGCAGATGATGCAGTTATCTGTAATGAAGTTCTATCTGAAGGAAACTGCATAAACAGTCAGGTCTTGATAAGATTTCAATGTGGTGCAGAGATTGGTAGCTTGCTTTAAATGTTCAGAAATTTAAAATTTTGCACTTCACAGAACGAAAAAACATAAATTCCTGTCACAGTAACATTAATGAGTCACTGTTGGATTCTGCCAACTCATACAAACACCTGGGTGTAACACTTTGTAGGGATATCAAATGGAATGATCACATAGGTTCAGTTGTGGGTGAAGCAGATGGTAGACTTTGGTTTATTGGTAGAATATTGGGGAACTGTAGTCAATCTACAAAGGAGATTGCTTACAAATCTCTTATGCTACTGGTTCTATAACATTGCTCAAGTGAGTGGGGACCGGTACCAGATAGGAAAAACAGGGAATATTGAACATATACAGAGAAGAGCAGCACGAATAGTTACAGGTTTAATCTGCGGGAGAGTATCGTACAGATACTGAAGGAAGTGAACTGAAGGCTCTTGAAGACAGACATAAACTATCCCGAGAAAATTTGTTAACAGAGTTTCAAGAACTGGCTTTAAATGATTATTCTAGGAATATACTAGAACCCTGTACATATTGCTCACATAGGGGTAGTGGGAATAAGATTAGAATAATTACTGCGCGCGCGCGCGCGCGCACACACACACACACACACACACACACACACACACACACACACACACACACAAAAGCATCCAGACAATCATTCATCCCGCTCTCCATATGTGAATGGAACAGGAAGAAACCCCAATAACTGGTACAATGGGATGTAGCCTCTGCCATGCACCTCACCATGGTTTGCAGAGCACAGATGTAAATAGAAGTTTCACCTATGCGTATTGTTGAGTGGTGACAATCTCCAAATAATAACAACAACAACAACAACAATAGTTGATACTGTCACTGTAGACACTCTGAATTTGTTGATGGAGCCACAACCTCACCTCTGCTTGCACCACTTCATCACTATCAAAGTGAGGTCCTCTTAGGTGTTCTTTATGTTTTGGAAACAGATGAAAATAGGGTGAAGCTAAGTCATAACTGTATGGAGGATGATAAATGACAATCAACCCAATTCATCAGATTGTTGCAGATGTCGCAGCGCTCGTGTGTGGCATGGCGTTCTTTGTCATGGAGGAAGAGAGCGTGCTCCATATGTGGACAAACTCTTTCAATTTGAAACTCGAGTTCAGCATGCTGTTTCTCACACTCAAACATAGTTATATTACATGCCACAGTTCAGGGTATTTTAGCAGCAGAGTGCTGCAAATATGTAGTTGTGAAGAATAAAGATTTAGAATGTTAATAATGTTTGTTTTATTTAAAAAGCCTTAAGAGTTATGACAAATTTTGAGGCATTACTTTTTGGCACACCCTCGAATGGCCACAAAGCAAAATTATGAAGCAAATGTTACACGTATTGCTGTTGGCTTTTGTCTCGGGATATTCAGCAGGCATTTATTTGATGATTTTACAGGAATTCATTTGAGGGTGCTAGCCACTAATGCTATTAGACAAAGCTCATGAGAAGAAAACTACAAGGCAGTGTGTCAACAAGTGGCCACAAAAGCCTCAACGATTTTGTAAGCTCTAAGCAATTTTTTGAAGATAAGTTTTTCTTACTAATCGTACACTTTGACTTTACTAATTTGCGAGTTGTGCCAGGAGTGAAAACTTGTGATTGGCTTGCAGCATATTGGCTGCTGAGACAAACTCAGCTTCCTCCTTCTAGAGCAGCCAGCTTATAGTTTATAAAAGAAACTAATATGTCGGTCACTCCATATCAAATCACCTAATTTTGGAACATTTTTCTGCTTTACCAACACAGATTTAATTGTAATTGTATGTGAACATTGGCACATGTTGCTGATGAGCATTGGTCATGTTTGACAACTTTGTGCAAAGCGAGCGTGAATTTCGGGTGACTTTTGAGTAGTTGTATTTCAGGCAGTATTTTGTTGAAAGAAACGAAATTTATCCATCGTTTTCAACTTTGTGGGTTCTCTTAAGATAAATAATGAAAAGAACATTACAATCGTATTCAGTCAGAAATTTTAGCCAAATCGCCTGGAAAAAAATCTGTACATGAAAAAATTTCAAAGTTTGGCTTCTTGTATCTTGGGGAATAAAAGTATGATGAACATGTAACCTGGTGTGTTGTAACTTAACACAATCTGGTATGTAGGTTCTCAAATATAAAGTTTCATTTAGGTGCCACGTTCCATTACTGAATAAATTAAATGCAAAGTTGAAGATTTTGTAAAAAGGTAAAAAATGCCATTTTTTGACCTGATTTTGCAAAAAATTGTGTTCTATGAAACTTTCCAAACTGAGCTTATTAGAAACACCATGGTTTTAATAGTGAAAGAAAGTGTATTTGATTATCCAACGCATGCTAACAATGCTAGAAATTTTGAAACTCAAGACATGTTGTAGAGTAAATGCATACTTATCATGAAACTTGATACGCAACAGATCGGTAATGTAAGGACATTGAATACAAAATTTCGTTTGTCTACTACTTTCCAGTAAGGTACAGATTTATTGAAAGTTGAAAATGGGTAATGTTCAACACTTTTTTTATGAGTACCATTTTCTATTAAAGCTTGAAAACCCACCTCATTCAAAACAATGTGCTTTAAGCCAGCCTGGAACAGTGGATTTAATTTTCAACATGAGCTAACAGTGCTACATAAAATACGGCAAACTACCCAAAAAAAAATTGCACTGAGAATAAACTTCAAATTTTTCCAAAAATCACTTTTGATTTTTCCAGTGTGCGTTAACAAGACATGGCAATGGACAAATTTGAGGGAATGTATCACAGTTACAGGTTACGTTACAGCTACCTGTGATCTGCATTTTGTTGCACATGGCTTTTATTCTTAAACTGACAAGCAATATCCCACTATATTGTATTGATCCATGGCGCCATTGTCACTACTGCGACCAGAAATGAACTGGCAACCACATTGCGATAGGGGTTATGCCAGATAGCTGTGCAGTAGCAGCCATAGGTGGGTTTCTTCATCCAGTTTCCCAAGCCTATAATTTGGTTTTTTAATTTAGGTTTGAAAGCCATTAGGTAATTCTTGTCTTCTCGACAAGCAAAAAGTAATGTCGGTTTTCATTGTAAACTTCTCAAGATTAAAGTTGTATATTTTTCAATATTATTGAACTACCTCCTGCATTTCATTTTCTGAAAATTGATAATGGCATTAACTGTAAAAAGTTTTACCATTTATCAACACAATGTAGTGAGATGTTGCTTGTTAGTGTACAAATAAAAACCACATGCAATGAAACATGGATAACAGGTAGCTGCAATGTAACCAGTTGCCATGGTACATGCCCTCAAATTTGTCAGTCAGTTTCAGGGCTTGTTAGCTTGTAGTGGAAAATTGAAGTTGATTTTCTGAATGTATGAAAACATGCCTTTTTCAACTGTGATTAGTTTGAATTATGAAAACTGATTTCCTAAAAGCAAATTGAATGTTTACAGGATCAGGTTTGAATTGATTTTGTAGAAATTTGGAAAGCATTATGTAAATTGTATGTCATGTTTGAAAACCTCTTGTTGCTGAGTGAGTTGTGTTTGAAGCTACATGTTTATCATGCCTTTAATCCACGAGATATAAGACACCGCACTTCACAGTGCGATTTTTCCAACAACTTTGCCTCAATTTGTGTAGCACTATTAGTGTATGTTCAAAATTAAACTCGGTGTTCTGGGTGGTAGGGGGGGGGGGGGGGGGGTGAGACTTAGGACACAGCTTGAATAGAAAACTGTACTTGTAAAATAAGTGTTGAACATACATATTCACCTTTTCACAAAAACCATCAATTTTTGACAAATTTGTAGATTATTGGAAAATAGCAGATGAAATTTTGTATTCCACATTCTTGTGCTGCCGACCTATTGCATATTACGTTACGTGTTCAGCACGCATTTACTCTTATCAGATATAAGAATCGGGAGTTTACATTTTTTTTCTGTGTGGTGATTCTCATGTCACTTTGATTTAGATCAGGGGCGGGCAAACGTTGCACGCGGCTCACGAGCGCACAGCGCTGCACGTGTGCTGCTCGCGTGCAGGCGTCGACCGGGGCTGTGGCGACAGCCGACAGGTTGCGGCAGTGTAGTGCCAGGCTAAGCTGCTACGTTGATGCGAAGCGAGCACTATGTAGTGAACGTTGTATTTCAAGAAACGGAGAAGTGGAGATTTGCCATCTTTTAAAAAGTAATGGGAGAATCATTTTTTCTTTGTGCAAAAACGTGAAAATTCGAAATGTTTAATATGTGGCAGTATTCTCGCTGGTCAACGGAAGTTTAGTATTGAAGGCCATTATAATAAATTTCATAAGGACGAGTACAATTTATTGTCGGATTCTTAGCGGATGGGGAATCGACTGAGCTTAAGAAGAGCGATCTGACGATACCAGATGAATCTGTCGTAGTTGGCCGGCCGGAGTGGCTGAGCGGTTCTAGGCACTACAGTGTGGAACCGCGCGACCGCTATGGTCGCAGGTTCGAATCCTGCCTCGGGCGTGGATGTGTGTGATGTCCTTAGGTTAGTTAGGTTTAAGTAGTTCTAAGTTCTAGGGGACTGATGACCACAGCAGTTAAGTTCCATAGTGCTCGGAGCCATTTGAATTTGTCGTAGTTGCTGTTGTCACGAGAGATCTGCGACTTTCTCTCGTCATGTCTCTCATCTAACTGATTTAACATTTTATGGAGCACTGTTTTAAAGTTTTCAGGACGACAACAATAATAGCCCAGCGGTATGTGCAAGTTATAAGACTGCACTTAATGTAGCGAGAGCTGGAAAACCGTTTGCTGAATTAATAAGTCTCGGTTAAGAGCAAACATCAGTGATGAAAATTTACGTAACTGTTTGTGTTTGTCTGTATGTAGAAATTTTGTTCCAGATATTAAACGTATTGTAAACTCCACCTGTGATAATTAAATAAAAGGTATTGTAGGTAATAGGTACTCTCTCAAACCTTTATTTCTATCAAGCACTCCTACTAACCTTATTCATTCACTCAATAAAGCAAGCTAGGAAACAAAACGCAGTACAGAGGAAGGAGCGGACAGAAGGTATGGTGGGGATGGGAGATAAGCGGGTGGCCAGCTTGCTCCTGTGTGCACGCGGAACACCTGTTAACTGCATGCGTGCAAGTGCACCGCACATGTGCAGGATTCCTGCCCGTCCCTGATTTAGATTATCTAGCACTGTTAGCCCACATTGGATAATCAAATACTTTCTTTTATGGTTAAAACCATAGTTTTTCTAGTGATCAAAATTGAGAAAGTTTTATAGAACATAGTTTTTTTGCAAAATCAGGTCGAAAATGGTCATCTTACCTTTTCACAAAATCTTCGATTTTGCATTTAATTTGTCCACTGTGAGAAAACGGTACACAAATGAAACTTTATATTTAAGAACCTTGTGTTAGATCGCGGCATTCACATTCATTGTACTTCTGTTCCCTGAGATATAAGAAGATAAACTTTGAAATTTTTTCAGGCACGGATTATATTGGACCATTTTGCTAAAATTCTCTGTCTGAATGTGCCTTGTAAAATTCTTTTCATTATTATTCTTAAGTGAGTTCATAAAGTTGTACAAGATGGCCAGATTTCATTTCTGTCAGCCAAGTATTGCCCGAGATATAGTTGCCCAAAATTGTCAGAAATTCATGCTTGATCTGCACAAAGTGTTGCAAGGAGTCAAACAAGTGACTATATCATGGCCAGTATTGCTTCGATGAACATTAAACTTTACCAATATTCATTGGGGACATGTGCAAATGTTTGCATAAAATTTCTACAAAATCTGTGATTGCACAGGAAGGCCTAGGCGAGTTGATGTGGAATAAGCCATCATAGAAGTGATGCAAAAGTTGATGGCAAGGTGTTAGAAGGACCAAGTGCAGCCTCCTGATAGCTTATTGCTATGGCACACAGTACTGTACGTAGGGCTCATTTCATTTAAAACCACCCAAAATAAAGAAATCTTGTTGTGACATATGTTTGTGAAAAAAGTGGTATTAGAAGACACAATGGAAGATATTTAAAATATTTTTCCCAAGTTTTTGGATCAAAACAGTGGTTTTGGCTTAATTTTGAAATTTGGTTCATTTTCAAAAACAGGCATTGGCAGGAAAGGTGGGTTAAAAATTTGTAACTACTGTAACTTTTTTATTTGAGTCACTTCGGGGTAATGGGAGATAAAATTATCAATACAAATATGTAGTAGACTTGGCCACTGTTTCTATGTTTCGATACAGTGTATCGATACATGCAACTGTTTCAGTGTTTCGGAATGGCTGTGGTTCACTGTTTCGAAACAGTGGTGTTTCATTCCGCCCCTGTCTCGGATTCGATCTCGAGCGAGACACAGAAACTGTATCGTTGTTTCAAAATAAGGCTGTTTCAGTCCAGCTGTGCTTGGAACGGACTAAGTGTATCGAAACAGTGATGTTTCATTCCGCTCTGTGTCGGACGAGATTCGGGCTCGGCACAGGTACTGAAACACAACATACCACTTCATGAAACACTTTCAAAGAGTGTCGAAATCTTTTTGACAGGCAATAGCATGAAGCTTAAGATATCCGAAAATAAATCTTCGTTTCTAGCTGACTGTCCTATTCCGAAATGGCGTAACATCTGCTTTATAAACACTAACCAAACAATAAAACTATGCATACTATTCACATTCAAAATAATAAATATGTGAAAATCATTCAAATAAATTACACTTTTTTTTATAACACACGCTTCTCTGTTCATGTACAGTAATCATATTAAGAAACGCAAGTAAGCCTACTACATTTTGAATAAAAAAAAGACGTAGAGTGACAGTTATTAGACACATACATAAATTTGATGTAGGTATAATTGCAATAAATCTGTCTGACATATCACTTATAGTGTAATGGTGAACGGGAAGTGCTGGGGAACATGGTGAATTTATTGTAACGGTTCGAAACACCTTGAAAGAGAAATTTTTTTCTGTTGTATACCTATTATCCACAATGATTCCCTTTGTGTGCATGGAAATTAGCAGGATGGGTATATTACCCATACTAACGGAATGTGGGAATCCCAGTAGAATATCCGTAGTTTCTGCAGTTTGCTCCCACCTCCAGTTCCGTTCGTGGTGGTTCTTCTGTCTTCAGCTATGGCTGTCCTCAGCCAATTGCAAAGTATGAAAGTGACACGACACGAAAGCAGCGCATTTGCTGCATGAAGTACGGAACTGTCAAAACGCCTAAGTGATAGTTTCATACTTTCTGCGATATGATTAGCGCTCTCACGCCTCATGATAAAATGTGTAGGTTTATTAAATTATAAAACACAAACTGTTTTACTGTTTCGAAACAGCGTATCGAAACATTACATTGTACTGTTTCATTTGTTTCGAAACTGTTAAGTGTTTCAGTTTGCCCATCTCTAATATGTAGTGATAGTCATTTCTAAAGTTATTTTATGCAAATTTCAGCAGTTTTCTACCAAAATCAGAAGTTTCACTGTAAAAATTCCAGGATGGGATAATGACAATATTATGAAACATATAGTTGCTACTCGTCATGTAGCGGAGAAGCTGTGTCGCAAATAAGCACAACAAAGACTGTCAAACAAAGCTTTTGGCCGGACAGGCCTTCATCAGAATTACACTCGCACCACATGACCACAGCTTTTGGTCTGACCTTGGC
Source organism: Schistocerca cancellata (assembly GCF_023864275.1). NCBI lineage: Eukaryota > Metazoa > Arthropoda > Insecta > Orthoptera > Acrididae > Schistocerca > Schistocerca cancellata. Next base: position 105,100,941 of record NC_064633.1, on the reverse strand, counting down.
AGCCGGAGACTGTGGTCATATGTGTGTGATTTGAGTGCATATGTGTTGTCCTAATTCTCATGAAGACTGTTTGGCTGAAAGCTTTGTTTGACAGTCATTTTGTTGTGCCTATCCGTGATTCAGCAGGTCACCTACATGGTGAGTAGCAACTATCCTTTTTGTAATATTGTCGAAATTTGTCACTGTATTTATTTTTGTTCTGATATGCTTATCATCATACCTTTTAACAGAAAATCAGAAGGCTGTTTCTCCCCTTTAGTGGTTTCAAACTGAAAGAACGTAAATAAAAATGGATTCATTTTCTAACTCTTAGCTAGTGTACAACAAATGCTGATTCACATATAATACATCCATAACATTCAGAAATGTGTTTGTTTGCTTAAAAAGGCTATCAGTGGAGGATGTTGTTTAATCTGAAAGTATGTAGTAGATTGGTGGTTGTTCTTGCACTAGGAGCAGGCAAAGTCATTAAAATATTTTCAGAAGGGTCCATCAAACACAGCATGAAGTGCCCACATACAAATCGAGGAAGGTCCAGTTGGTCTCGAGAATTTGACCTATGCAGCTATGTGTTCTTTACTAATCTCCAGAATTTCTCCAAGGTGCCATTGGTTATCATAGATACCGAGATGAACATTTCCTTATTAGTAGTGGTAGAACCATTGTTTTAAAGCCTGTGATGAAGTTTTATGAATATTTACATTTATGTATTACTAAATTTTATATATTTATTTCATACTATATTTGTATACACTGTAGTATTGGAAAGGGGTTAACTAACTTCACTACCATTCCAGGTTACACCATGTATTCTTTGTAAACATATGGAAGGATTTCTTTCCTTGTTGTATATGTGTGGGAGGGGAAAAAAAAGGTAAAGGCAAATCAAATACATCACAATACGACAAAAAAACATAGGCGCACCTGTTAGTCACATGTGATACACACTGTAGACCCAGTTGAGTTGTGCACATTTTTGTGTTTTCTTTAATGTGCAAGGATAGGTTTGTATGATCAGTTGCCTCTACCCGCTCATTATTGGAGTGAAGGTTTTGGTGTGTTTGCAGTTTGAAAATGGACACCGAATTTCATGGATTTCTGGTGCCTTGTGGATGTCCATAAATATGATAGCGGCTTTGTTTTGTAGTTAATTGTGTTATAACTAAGGTAAAAAATCTGATACTGGTTACCATGCACAATTATCTATGCACCAGTTTGTTTTTCTCTTGTTGATGTAATAGGACAACAAAATTTTATCGAGATGTAGTTGTGAACTTTTTAAATTTTATACATGTAGAACCAGTGTGTTCTACTGTCTAGACACATAAGGAAACATTTTAGTTTCAAGGAGTAACTCATACATTTGACTTCATTATTTGAGTGCAAAAATTAGATTGCAAGCACGTCACAGAAAAATTATAAACAAGTAAGAGTTTTTCTGTATGCAGTACACTTTATAAAATATTTGAAATGAGACTTCCTCATCTGACAGTAAAAGTGTGTGGGAGTTGGTTAAGATAATCTTCTCATATTATTAATCATAAATAGAAGGTTCCATAACAAGTTATCAGTATGTAAAGAGGTGACTTTCCTACAAACTACATGGTCTTGCTAACGGTGAGAATCTTTTACATATGAAAATTTCTCATTTCCTGGCATTGATATTCTGACCAGAACTAGAATGAAAATATTATAATAAGGAAGCACTTTTCATGTAACTTCTAATTGAGTGCATTAAAATTCACAGAAATAGATGAAGCAGAGCTGCAGTGTAAATAATATTGAATAGAGGAAAAAGCCATCATTTACTAAAGAAAACAGCCAGTGGGTGTGTGCCTGATTCAAGCACTTGTGCGCACACAAATACACGTGACAGTACATTTATGGGTACAAGCTTTTGGGCAAGGTGCATTCTCAAGGCAGGTTAAAATGTCATCTTTGGTAAGTGTTTGCTTTTTCCTCTGATAATATGACTTAAACTATTTTACTGTGAAACTTGGCAACATTTATTTTTTACAGTTGGTTGTTACAGGATTGGGAGGGAGGGGGGAACCAAGTTTGATCCCCTTTTATTTATCATTTTCTGTTGAAATGAGTTTTTTTTCCCATCTTTGTTAATTTTTATGTTGAATGTGTGTTCTTGTTCCAGTAAGTTTTGGTTTTATCATCTCATTATGAATAAGATTGGTAAATCTACCATAAGAAATTTACAAAGTTTTAAAATTCAGAGGAACACAGCTGTAAGGAAAGGTGAGCTACAGAGCTTTGCAGTAGCTGTCGTAATAGAAAAGCTGGTTAGGAGCAGAAATGATAATCGAACAAATAGAGCAAACAAAAGCTTTGCTAAACTGTTAGCTTTCTCCAATCATACGACAACTCTTTACAGAACAACATGCAGTAGTAAAGTCCAGCTAATACAGTAGCAACAAGAGCATAGTAGAGTGGGGCTCTTTCAATTAATGCATGAACAATAGTCAGAGCAGCGACTGGGCTGTCTCTCAGTGGCGACTCCGTTGTGACTGGTTTGCTCCCTGTTGCAAATGGGGATGGGCTGTCTGGTTGTTGCAGGCCATCCTATATTGTGGCGGTGGAGGGTGCTCGTAGTCCAGAGCCACTGGAAGTGTGGCTCAGCAGATGTGCGTCATTGATTCCACCAGATCCTGCACGACTGCTATCGGCACCTCATTGCAACTTGCATTGCTGTTACCAACTGTGGAACACCAGAAAGACTAACATGAAGTCTATTCATTTCTTATCTTTCTGCTGAGTACCAGGGTATGTGAGTATTGCGTGACACGAAAGGGTGGATCTAGCAGCCAAGAATGGCAAGAAGAGTGGCTGGAAGTGACAGAAAATAAGCTCCATTTACTAAAGCCCCAAATGCAGCCATGGTACACCTCCTTTCAGCTCTGTTGATGGGACAAGGTCCTCCTTATTCATCTACGCATAGGCCACAGCCCTCTGATGTATGGCTTCTTGCTCCGGTGCGAGAACCCTCCCATGTGTGGTGATTGTGGCATACGGAACTCTTGCAATGCATTTTACTGGAATGTGTTTTATTTTCCAACCAGCGGGCCACAGTGGATATTCCGCTGGCTCTGTCCTCTCTCTTAAGTGATAATTAAATGAATGTGGTTCAAGTTTTGAAGTTTTGTGAATTATCCAACATTTTTCCCGAAATTTTAGGAAGATGGTTTTAATCTGTTAACAGCGTGACTGGGTCTCCCAAGTTTTTGTAAGTGGTCAGGCAATCACATTTCCTTCTTCTTCTTCTTCTTCTTCTCCTCTCTCTCTCTCTCTCTCTCTCTCTCTCTCTCTCTCTCTCTCTCTCACACACACACACACACACACACACACACACACACACACAAATTGCTTGTCCTAACATAGGACTGTGCAGACTATTGATTTACGAAGAAACTTTTTTGTGAGATGTGTTTGTTACCTGTGTCCTTAAACCCATAGACTTGCTTGCAGAACAACCAGTCAATATTTTTCATTGTAGCAGTATACAATATGAGCCAGTTGTTTGATTTCCAGCAATGAAATGATGACAACATTGCAGGAGTTAAATATTATCATTATACAGACCTCAGTATAACTGGTAACTTTTAAGTTCGTAACTCTGGAATTTGTTGTTGAAATAAATTGTTCTGGAACATTTTTATAAATGCTTTTGCTCACTGCCACGACGGTGGAGTACAGCACAGGACTGCAGAAGTTGCACAATGTTCAGAGATAAGCCTGTATGTTTGATTCAGTGAATAATTTATGACAAATTAAACTACTCATAGGGCTGTCCTGACATAGATTTTTTCTTTCTTCATTCGTCACAAATGGCGTAATGGCCAGAAAAGGAACTTCAGTTCATGATTAAATGTATCAGATACACTTTAAAACATTGTCCATGTATAGTGTAAACTTTTTCCGTTGTGTGACAGAATATGAAGATTAATTTTTTTAAGCACCAATGAAAGCACAATAACATCCTTGAAAAAAATTAGGAATTGTTTAGAACACAGGGCAGAAGTCATACATTGGAATCTCAGAGAAATAAAATGTAGCATTTTAATGGTACCATAATTTTTCATAATTGCAGTTAAGGAGAACTTGAGCAAAAACAGAGCTTAGTATCTATCCTGAAAAAAATTTTAGATAATTTGTTTCCTCTGGTGTGCCACACTATGCAAAAGTTGGTAAGAAGCCAGTAATTTAATAGAGGCAGTTGTGAACGTTGCTCAAAACTTTGTTTCTGGATAGATGTTCCAGCTGTGTTGATAATGCTTAGGTAGCATTTTGTGTTGACATTACTATCTGAGAAAGATAACTGGGCTTGGTTACAAAAAAGGCTACTACAATAGGAACATTTGTTTGTGATTTTGATCTGGCATTGCAGCTCTACTACAGTCAAAACGCACTTTGATGACAGTGTATTGTGTGTGTGTGTGTGTGTGTGTGTGTGTGTTTTACTAATTGACATTTTTATGTTTAAAATGTAAACACAATTGCCACAAAATACAGTGTCAATAGAAATGCAGAAAATTCCGTACACTTTGGAGACAAAACCTGAGCATGGCATTGCCCAAGTAAATCTTCAGTCACAATTTTCTTGACGCGCGAGCCACCTGTAACTTGAAAACTGGACTCATTTCGTATGAGAACAATGTAGTATGTCTCGCTACCTGTCCCTCGGCTGGTGCTGCCCTTTGTCATCAATTTCTAGAATTATTTTGAAAGAAACACTAGTGAACATCAGTTGCTGTTGGAAATCGCTCTGAGCCAGTTTGTGATTGCAGTGATGCACTTGTGTGCATGTACTCATTTGTTGAATGAGCAAGACATTTTGTAAGCTCAAGAGGGAGAAATTGCTCAGTAACTCATGTCGCACTTTTTCTTGCAAGGAAAATTATACTTTCTGTCATTATTTTAAAATTTGTAATCTTCCATAAAACTAAAGTAAATATGAAAACTAGACCTTTAAGCTTGGTCTTGTGTTACTCTTAAATTTATATCAATTTCACTACTGCCAGTAAGACATTAAATAATGGCATAAATTACCAGTCATCTTCGCTAGATATTCCTCTAAGTGGCTGGTCTAAATGCTAATGCCTCAACTGTTCTGAGCTGGTCCAAATCTGTCGTTTCAGAATTTCAATGGTTTGTCTCATTAATGTAAGTAATCTTTGGAAGTCAAATAAGTTTACCATGATCCATGTTGCTGGGTCATCACGGAATGAAGCACCTTACTACAGTTTTTTTATCGAGAGTCCATATAAAACATTAGACTTATTGAAAACTAGTCTTTGTGTGCACCTTATCCTTTCCTCCCTTCCCTTTCAGTGATGATGAGCTGGCTGCTAGCTTATCACTGCAGTATGAGCACCAGCAACCTTGTACTAAAAGGTTATGTAGAGACTTATCACAAGCAGGTGTAATAAAATTTTTAATTGTTTGTTATTTTATAATAATACTAATTTGATGAGTAGGCCAGAACTTGTTGGTCAGTCAAGGCATAGTGAAGTTTTTTTAAATAAAATTGCAACATGTTATATGCAACCTTTTTGTTTCAGTGAGTAAGCTTCAGGTGTTGAATTTTTTAGGATATATGCGCATTTTATAAATATTAGAAGCCAAGATTGCTTGGTGTGAAATAGCTATTTCGTGGCCAGTTTTGATAGTAACTAGCTGCTGGGAGATCAGAGAGTCTGAAGATTCCAGCTAGTTACTTCAAAAATGGGCATGAAATAAACTATTTCAGACCAAGCTTTATTGTCTTATAATATTATAAATTACGATATTAGATTGCCCCAATAATATACGTAAATCATATGCACACATTTGTTGACAGTACTTTGGGAATGTTGCATTTTGTACAATTTGAAGGCACTGTGGTTCTGGCTTTGTTAATTATATATTATAGTATAACTGGCATTGTGAAAAGGATGTGGAGTCAAATGTATGCTACTGACAGTAGGCTGTTGTTTATATTCAGCTTAACTTTCTCTGACCTTTATATCATCATTGCGGTTCATGTAGATTGGATAATTTTTTTCTGCTTGCTAGTTGGCAGCCAAAGGATGCACATATGGTTGTGAACAAAATAGAAACTTTTGATTGCAGGTATGCCTTCATTTTGGCAATACGTGAAGGTTTATTGGATGAAGTAAGACTAATTAGAAATTAAGTTGGAAAGTCATTATCAGACAAAAGACAAAAGCAGGGTTGTGTGAGAGGAAAATTCCATGCATTTGTATTGCCCTCGTGAATGTGGGTCCATATACAGTAATGAGTGTTTCGCTTATGTGAGAAGCATAGTATCTTTCACATCATGAAATTAAATAATTTTTGGACAGTTTTATGTATCATTGTTCCAGGGTTTATAATTATTGTAATTTAAAATTACTGAACACAATACGTGAAATTTATTTTCCATAAAGTAAGTAATGTTTAGTTATGTGGTTCTAGGTGTTTACCCAATTTGTTGTTTGTGTTTTATGCACAGTATTTTGATGTCTGACTTGGCCATCATCTTGTCAAAATGTTTTACACAAAATGGAAACAACAACTTGGTTGAACACCTTGAAGCACACCATTAATCAAGCATGCCGTGAAAACCTAAGAGATCACACGTAATGTTTCATTGTGTGTTGCAGGATGAATTTGCTGCAGATGGTGTAGATCTGTATGATGATGTAATTGCTGCACCTTCATCCGGTGGTGGTGGAGGAGGTGGAGGTGGAGGTGATGAGAACTCTCAACCATCACACACACCAGGTTCTACTGCAATATCAAATACAGATGGACATAGTCCTAATTCAAATCCCCCATACCATCAGATGGGTAATAATATTCAACCAAATCAAGTAGGAAGGCGGCAGTTGTATGTTGGAAATCTAACTTGGGTAAGTGAATTTATCGGAGACATTGTCGATGATTTTGCTGTAATGTAAATTGATATTTTGTATTGCAGAAATGTAGGATTCATTTAGTCTCAGTGCATTATCTTTTAACATTTTCAATAATGATTTACAGTTTGTCCAATCCTCTGGAATTCCCTCAAGGAATGGTATTAATCACTTACGCCAGCAGTTATAATGTGTACTCATTTCCCAAAAGCATCTTAGCCAATGCTAACCAAAGCCCTGTGTCCTAGATCAGAGCTGGGCACGAGAGCTGCCTGCTTGGTGGCTTGCTGGCTCCACAGTTAGGCCAATACCCGTAAGAATGCAACATGTGTGCAACTTTTCTATGTCCTGGGAAACATTTCCTTGTGACAAAAGCTGTCCTGCTCAACACGTAGAGGAAGCGTGTATCTATTTCAGTCCACAGATTTAGTTCACTTAGTTTTGAATGTTCTAACACATTTTCAATTTCATGATTACAAATAAAATGCTTGCATAAGGTAATGTACTCACACAGAAGTGTAAAGCTCAGAGCAGTCATACTACATGCAAAAAGAAAGGAACACTTTTGCTTCACTTGATGCTAACAGTTTTTCGAAGTGAAATTACTAGTCACCAAGTGGATTACTGCTGCAATATGAACATAACACTACTTGCAGGTTTTGATTTAATTAGTTTTGTTACTGAAAAATGCTTTCACATACTTTTTTATTCTGAACATATGACAGGCTCACAGCAACAAATACATCAGAATGTTCATTCACTGTCTCCTTTATCAGATTTTTTCCACTTGCAATTAATCAGTGTGAAAGTGCACTTGAATATCCTTAAAGTTGTTTTGTCTTAATCACAATTTTGCAGGGCAAATATGAACTAATTATTAAAACACTTTACACACATTTTTGGTTTAAAACAAAAATTACTGGTGTGTGTGTGCTCGGTCATCTTGGTTAGAAATGAGATACAGTCAGCCATAGAATCACCAAACTCTTTTACTAACTTTCCTTTCGTGCCCATGAATAGCAAAATGTCTATATCAGGGTGTACACAAGCCGGGAGATCTGGGAAAAACCTGGGAATTTTTTAATCTGGGAGAAAACCGGGAAAAACCTGGGAATTTTTTAGAATTCCAGGAATTTTTCATTGTTTTTGTTTTCAGTTAATTTTTTTGTAGTTTTGACTGGTAAGAGTTGATGCTCTCTAACAAATGATATAACTGTAGCCTGCTATTGCAGAACAATATTGCAGCAATAAAACATGAACGAGAGAAAAACAAAAGTAAAACTTAAATTGCAAAGGAAATGTGCCATATACAACAACAAAACACAGTGCTCATACAAGTGTCTGCCAACAGCAAAATGTGTCAAAGGCTTTAGGAAGATTATGCAATGCTTCATAACAACAAATTGCCACCGATGAGCGTAACTGTTAACATTAGATTCATTTTAGCATTTACGAGTGGGATCATGCGCATGCACAGTTGAGTAGTACCTTCTCCCGCTTCTGGCTGCAGAAATGTGGCTGTTTGTTGTGTAAGCAGCCGCAGCAAGCAGCTAGATGCTACCGGGAAAAATTTTACTGTTGCGCCCAAGCTGCCAGATTCATGCATGTGCAGCAGGCCTGGATTTAGGAAAGGGGGGGGGGGGAACCCCTTGTTTCACGAAATGCCTAGCATCCAGCACACATTGGTCTATCGATTCATGTGACATTGAAACACATCCTTGTCGGTTTTTGAACATTTTTGAATAATTCTAAGTTGATTTCTGAATGAATCATAAGTTGATTTGTGAATGCGTGCATAGTGTATGTGACGCCTCTGTCATGGGACTCCTCGTCGCATCTAGAAATAAACTTTCCTGCATACAAAAGGGGCTATACGAGCTGAGCAGAGTACAGCTGAATGGATGAATGCCAACTGCTTTCTGATTATGTGGTTGATTGGGTTTGCAAATGATGAGTGTTGTTATAATTATTAGTGAAATCTCCATAGATTCAGACTACCAGAATGGAAATAAATAACTAACAGGAATAACATGTAAGAAAGATCACACTGCTGTACTAGTAAGGGCTAGCCGTGCAGTACCCTGCTAGCGGCTATTCTGGAAGTAGCATGGAAAATGTGTTGTACGAACATGTAACAACGCCTAACCAGAGAATAATTGCAGGATAACTAAAATGGTGATTCTGGCAGTGAAGTTAACCGGCAAATAACCTTTGACATTGGCAGGAATAGTCACAGAATTAGTGATAACAAGACTGTTTGTTAGAGCGAGGAAGGAGAAGAAATGGGGACATTACACAAATTATGGAAGCACATGACTATTCGAAATTTGTATAAAAATTTCGTACTACTACTTCTCGGTCTCATGCTTGAGAAACTGGAGCATACGAATGAAGTGTGAAACTATTTCCTAACATAAAGCTTTTTGCTTGTAGTAGGCCTAACAGGCATTTGATATTGGTACTTTGTGAATTATATTCTGTCGTGATATAAAATTAGCATTTGTGCCAAAACAGTCTCCTTTATTTGGTGTGTGTTGCAGTTGCTGCAGTATTAGAAAGGCCTATTTTGTTTTATCTCGCAGACAGTGACAAAAGAGACGTAATCAGATCGAGAAACCACACCAGTCTTTGGTCCTATTTGTATTAACAGCTTTTTTGGTGTTAGACAACGCCATTTTGATTTTTCATGTAGCAAAACGTTTGACGAACTTTGATGAGGTAATAGATTCTTTTGTAGAAAGAAAGGCCTGCCTTGTAAAGCTGTAACAAGATTAGAGAGAAAAAAAGGTAAGAGTTAAGGATTGAAGAAATATGTACTGTCTTGCTTGTCTCTTGTCTTTACTGGTTTTATTTATCATATGTTTAATTTTATGTCCCACAAAACAGCAAGTTATTAGCTAATAGGCAGTAAATAGTGCAGATTTTTTGAAGAGTTTTTAAAAAAAGAGGGGAATGGTGTCAAACCGGCCAACTGGAAGCAGGAGAGTCACCACAGGACATTTTAATTTCCACTGTCCTGAATATAGTTTGATGGCATCTAGTACAAAATATACACATTTCAATATCACAGAGCGAAACACAGTGACGTGCGATAGAAGAATGTTGTTTGAAGAGGCGTGACACTGCACTTTGACACAGTTACGACCAAATAACATGTCTTACTTTTCCTCGAACACATATATTTTATGCATCAGACTCTTCAGAAAGATGTGCATTACAAAATGAACATATTTTTGAAAATTCGATTTTAAAAAAAAATTCTTGATGTCCTATATCAAACGCTTGAGGGGCGGCACTATCTAGTATAGCCCCAGTTCGGAAATATTGTAGATTCGGGGCTGATGATGCGCGGAGCAGTCTGAGTTATAGTGGGGAAGCGGGTAGTCTCCACGTGTTTACATTTAGTGACTTTTGCTGTTTCCTCTTTGTTTACTGCTCTCATGTCTAATGAAAACAAAATGAATTTCTGTGGCCGGGAGCTATCAAGTGTTTAATCTTTTCCACTGAGGCAGTCAAGATATTTGAAACGACATGTTCAGTTCCACACTGTTGGCTTGTTTCAACTGTTCGCTGCATTTCAAGTGCACGTTTTCATCTTCTAGCACGTATGGCATTATGCCATAATAAAGAACCAAACATGAGATAACACAGTACTGGTTATTTACATCCGGAAAACCACATTGAAAAGCTTAATATCAGGACGAGACCTACTTTGTTGGGAATCTGGATATACAAATGTGAACCTTAAATGTGCACATTTTTGTATGGGTCACGAAATTCCTGTTCTCTTGGAGTATCCTCTGATGTCTTGTTTCTTTTATGAAATAATGTAAGATCTTATAATGTTTTACATGTACGAACATAAGGGCCTCCTACGTTATCGTAGCTGCGCAAGCGCCTGTTATCTGATGCTCTTTGGAAACTGTTGAAACGAATCTAGTTCTAACAGGTCTTGGGAAAATATTGCGAATGCTGGTTTGAAAAGCGTTACTTTCAAAGTAAATTTCCTTTTACACAAGTTGAACTATGTGCGAGAATGTACGATGTATTTCTTAAATTACAGAGCATTTGACTCTCATTTAAAAATCAACTCTTTGATGAGCCATTTAGAAGAATTTCAAGCCCAGAAGATCAGACATTTATGTTGTTATTAAAAGTTTTCACATTTGTGTGATATATGTTAATGTGTAATACGCGCATTAAAGACCAACATTATATGTGAAAGCTTAGCTTCTCTTGCAGTGTATTAACCTTAGAGACACAATATTATATGTGAAAGCTTTGCTTTACTTGTAGCAACACTGTGTGTATTAATCTAAACCATTAACTTTTCCTGTTTGTGTGTTCGCACAACTTAAGTGATGTTGCTGTTGGCTGACTACATCACGTGTTCTGATCTCTGAATAGCTGCTGTCATCAGCTGGGGAGATCATGTGACATGAGCTATGACTGGCTTACAAAACAGCATCTCGATTTCAGTGTTTCAATGTAACATGTGGTATTTCATGAAATTTGAATTTATACTTTCGTAATAAGAAAATATGCAGCGTATATGTTGTTGCAAATCCAAGATCCCCCCCCCCCCCCCCCCCCCCCCCCCCCCCCCCCCCCCCCCCCCCCCCCCCCCCGAGTCTGGTCTTCTAAAGTGCCGGGAAATTCTATGCCTGTGTATAAAACCATAACCATGCAAACGATTGATAAGTTATACCGTCTGAGAGAGTATATGCTGTTAGTTAACAGGGAAAAAGTGTGTTTTCCCCCCGAAGAAAGTGTATTTTTAACCAGGAAATCTGGGAATTATTTTCTTGTCCGCGTGTACACCCTTTATATGCGTGCTGAAAATATGTTGGAAAATACCATATCTACTCAAGCAAACATCAGAAAAATGTCACATCATCATATTCACAACTAAAGTTTTTCCAGCGAAGAAATAAGTCACCGATTTCTGCAAATTGTGTGACTGGAGTATATTATTTGTAATTAACAAATGTATACCTTGCTAGCAGATTAGTGTGATGTAGAACATAGTGTATTGCTGGTGTTTCCCACTGTGTACAATCTTATTTCAACTTTTTCCTGACACACTAGACTTGTGATCAATCATTGCAGGAGATCCATCTGTTAAAATTGGTAAAAGGCCCCACCCCACCCCCCACCCGCAATAATGGTCATGCTTTTAATTATTTCCAAGGTAGGAAATATGTCATTGGCCTTAGTTGAGCGTTAGGACCAAATTTCATCCAAAGCCAGACAAAAAAATGTTTATTCTCTATCTTCCATCTACACTTTACTTGTTGTTTGTTATTTATTCAGTGTCAAGAAACAGTTCTCATTAAAAAAGGAAGGATTTCGAAAAGAGTAATTTCTACTGGGCTTAAAATTATTGCAGCAATTACAAAGCATTATTTTGCAAATTCTCAGTCGCTGAAAGGGTGCACTATGTTTGCTGTTTTGGGAGCTATGTGATAACTCAGTTTTGTTACAGCACAATTATTCATCACATGACGCCCTTCCCTTAAGTATCTTACAATGAGGTGGTAAAATGGAGCACCAAACCATGTATCACCTAGTCAAAAATAGTAATAATTTTAAAGGCGACACACTAATTGCATGAGTACTTCATTCTTTCTCTCAGATCTGTCTTACTTTGGAGTTTTTCTTTCCTTTCTACTGTATTCAAATTGATTACTTAAGTTCTTATGAAATAGTTGGAAATATTATACATTATTTTCATTCGTGTGTAATTTTATATTCGAAAACAAACACCAAGTGCCGCTTTGTTTTTCTTTCACAAGTTTTTTTTTATATATATATATATGAGTTTAAGCATAAAGATTTGTTACATTATTATTCTGAGAATCTTAACTACTGCTTGGCCATTTCTTCAAACGAGACCTCAACATAGACAAAGCAAACAACACAAGGTCACCAGACAACTTTGCTACGTTCATGTAGATTTCAAAAGACCTGTGCTAGAACACTTAGGGAAGCAGAGGGGAACTTGGGGCTGACTGAGTAGGGGAGCTGCGAACAGGCACTATGAGCATCTGAGAGTGCCTGCATTTGCTCAACTTTTCTGTAGATGCATTATCATAATTGGTGAGGGAGGGGAGGGGGAGCTGAATAACTAACAGTATTGTTTTGCTATATATGGGCAGCTTCAATACCCCTTTGTGAAATCAAAGTTGAAATATTTCTACTAATGCTGAGTGAATGCTTCTGTTTGAAATAATTTGAACTTGTCTCTCCTCCCCCCCCACCAAACTAGGTCAAGAGTTTCTTTGGCTTTACATCATAACTAATAGTTTCAATTTTTATTGTTTCCTGTAATATACATAGTGATAATGAGATATTTAGGTTTTCTGTTCAGCGAAGCAGTGGTAATTCATCATTATCATGAGTGTCCCAAACGGCATGTTTGCAAATTAAAACAAGTTCAAGAAAGTATATTCCCAGACAACCTTTATGTATGTATATGTTTGTGCAAGCTCATTTGCTCACGGGAATGAATGGAGTTGAGAAAGACTTATCTAAAGTTGCTTGTGTTCTCTTTTTATTCGAATATTGTTTCCTTCTCTTACAGTGGACTACTGACCAAGACATTACAGATGCCATTTTGGGCATTGGAGTTACAGATTTTGTTGAAGTGAAGTTCTTTGAAAATCGCGCAAACGGCCAATCTAAGGGCTTTTGCGTTGTAACACTAGGCTCAGAAGCAAGCATGAGGATGTGTATGGAAAGACTTCCGAAGAAAGAGTTGCACGGTCAATGCCCAGTTGTGACATTTCCAACTAAGGCAGCACTTAATCAGGTAATGTTGGATGCATGTAAAGCTGGAAAATTTGAACTTTGTAACTAACTTTCAATAATTATAGTCTTTGATCAGAGAATTTACTGCATTTTTTTTTAAAGAAGACTCATACAGAATGTGCATTTAATAATAAGTGAAAGCATTATTCCATGATGAGAAATTATCATGAACAACAATGCTTGATGAAACTTGGACCGTACATGGAAAAAACTATACACGAAACAGTGAAAAGTTACTCTTATTCAGTGGCAATAATTACGCGGGAATCACCATGATTCATGATGCTCCCACAGGCAATATAAAAGGTGGACTGTGTTGTGTAAGATTGCCATGCACAGCAGCGCATGCTCTCCAATATGCTCCCATGCTGGCCACAAAGTTGATAAGGAGTTCTTGTGGTAGGGTGCTCCAGCCCTCCTCCAACTCGGTTAACAACTGCGGGATGGTTGTTTTTGCATGTGGATGTGCAGCAATATGTATCCCCAATGCATCCCATATGTGCTCTTGGTGGGGTTTAAGTTTGGGGAACGAACAGGCCAGTTGATTGGCTGAATATTGTCTCAGTCCAGGAGCTGCTCCATCTTATGCAGTTTGATGCGGTTCTGCAGTATCATCCATAAAAAATGTAGTCAGGGCTGGATGTATCCCTGAAGGGATGCGCATGGGGAAAAAGTACAGTGTCACAGTTAATGTTGACCAGTTTGCATTGCAGCACAACCACAAGCACCAGCAATTATCAAGCAGTTGTTAAGTGCACTGATGGAGGAATGGAATGCCCTACCACAAGAACTTCTCAGCAGTCTTAGGGCCAGCACGGGAGCATGTTGCAGAGCATGCATTGTCCTCCACGGTGATCTCAAAGCATATTAAGAACCATGGCTGGCCTCCTGTAATGTCCAGGGGACCACCATGAATTACTATGACTTTACCATAATTGTTTTCTTTGAATAAATGTCATTTCTGCTCATTTCATTGTGCATTTCTTTCTGTTATCTTCTGTACTACTGTGGAATTTCGATTTTACATTCTCCGATTTTACATTCTCCGATTTTACATTTTTCACTATTCTATGCCATAAATTTGTAGCTCCTGTGAAAAATCAGTAAGACAATGCTAAAAATTTCCTGATTTTATGTTTCTTCCTAGAAGATTTACCTCAATTGTATGTTCTTAGTTGATGTCTCGTTTGATTTATTGTTTTCTTCCTATTGATACTTCATGTGACTGAACGAATTTAAGTGGCACAAAAAACAGATGGTTCGTACCATGGTTGGTGATGTAGTTAAGAGAATATTTTAGGACATTATGGAGAGGGGCAACACGAGGGAGGAAAACCTGATACAACCAACAATTGACATTACCAGCACAACTTGCAACATTTAGCTCCACCGCATAATTGTGATGAAACTATTGCTGGGTTGTGGCCGCAGTGGAAAACAACATGAAGTTTGCCAAATTGAGCCAAAATGCGAGTCTCGTCTCTCTTCATGTATTTGCAATGTACTGTATTCGGCAACAGTATCGATTGTCAACCTGTTAAATTCAAACACTGAGTGTCAAAGAAGATGCTTGGTCAGGATCCAGGACACGTCGGCCCTTTCGAATAGTAATCTCTTATTGGCTGGCAACTTGTTATGTCACCCAACTACCAGTGTAGCCACCATAGCACAGCATACGAACACATCTAATAAGTTTACAGACGTTAGCCTACAAAACTTTCAAAATTCCTAAATTTCTGAATTATAAACAGGCACATAAGCTATAAATCAAAGTTGATGCGAGAGTTTCGTTCTCCTCCCCATAGGTAACAATTTTAACAACACGCATAATGTCAGCTCACACAACCAAATCGCTATTCCATAAACAAACAAAGAAATTTCAAAATCCACATCATATAATAGAACTGTTACGAAAAAAAGGGGATGTTGCCACTAGAAATACTGTAGAGTACACCAATGAAAAAACAAGCACTTTTGCTTATGATCTATGAGGTAATTGAGCCTTTTCCCAACACATTGCTGACACAAATTATACCTTAAAACACACAGTTTTGAGGGTTATTTCGTTTTATATTCACCTTGTAAATAGCAAAAATTTATAGCCTACATGGTAAAATAAGCTGAAAACTGTGCAATACGGTGAAAACTGCTGGGTTTCAGCATCTTGAATGTCTGTTTTCTACCTGTAGCCAATAGCTGTACGGCATGGGGACATCACTCTAATGCAGTGGCTTCTAGCAGATAAAGTGATAAACAGCAAGCTTATATGGTGTGCTGCCAATACTGCAGAATGCTCCACTTCAACTACTCAGCACAATGAACAAGGAAAAATTTGCAAACAATACACTAGAGGTCACTGCGCTCGTAGCTCATATTACCAGAGTATGCTGCACCGTCTTGGCTACAGGGCGAGCCCCCTTTTGCATTAGATTTTCATACTTCAAAGTTTTCATTTAATTCACCATATTTGTCAATTTTTGCTTTTTTTCTGGGTGAGCGCAGAGGAAAGACCTTTCAACAATGCGTGTTTTGATTGAAGCATGTCAGAAAATAACTCAGTTGCCTTGTACGCAGATACCAATTTAATTTTTTTGATGAATTTTGCTTGCTATTATGTATCTGTGATTTTTTAAGAACTGATGAAATTCATACAACAAATAATTATATAAGCATCGTATTGTACATTTAATTTTCTTCACTTACACAGATTTTATACTGTGTATTGGAGAGAGTTAAGGTTTTAAATCACATATGCCAATTACATGTGTTTTTTGCGTGTATTCTGGGGTTTTAATGTTTTCCCCAATTCAGCAGTTTCCTCACTTTTGTGTTTTTTAATTCTTTTCCTCATTTTTGTGTTTTTTAAGTCTGGACCGCATGAAAATGTAAAATGGGATTTCTCTGTCATGTGAAAGTTACTTCCATCCTTTAGTTTTGTACACAAGTGTATGAAATGTGTCATAAAATTTCTGCCAAAATTGGCAGTGTGAGGAGGTTTGTTCAAAAAATAATGGCAATTTTGGCAATTTTTGTTTTGTGGAAAGAATTTTCTTTGTGTTTAGCAGTGTTTGTAATGGGCCAAGGTCATGTGGTGGCCACAGTGAGTTGCCACAGCTTATGCAATTGATTGAGCTTATGGAGGACAAAACAATGAGCTGAAGGTCCACAGTGGCTCGTAAAGAAATAATCACTTGTCCGTTTTCAGCAACACCAATGTGAAATTTTATTAATGAAAATGATGTATATACATTAGCATCACTCGCTGTAGTAAATTTAGCAGTATTACTATGTCCTTTAATCAACATACAGCAAAACCCTCTTTATACAGTTTTCAGCAGACTGTCCTAAAAAAAAGTACAATACAGGAAAGTGTTAAATACAGGTATGCACAGGAAACAAAACGAGTTGTAGATTTTGTGCCTATTGTTATCTGTTTACAAAGAGTGCAAGCTTTAGTGTTTTAACCAATTTTGTGTTTCAAGTTTTATTTACCATAATCCTATAATGATTATCAATAAGTCGTGCCACGTTAGAACACAAATCATTTTAATGTTGTTTCACAAAAGACTTTTGCTTCTTGTGCTTAATTACACCGTTGGACATGATCAGAAAAAAGGAGGAAATGGACATTCGTGCATGTTAGCACCTAGCCACTGACTTCGTGATAATCAGTTAAGGCAGTGGCTGTGTGCTGCCACACGCAAATGTGCGCATGAGTGTCCCTCTTTGTTCCTATCGTGTCCAATGCTTTAAATAAAACACAGAAGCAAAAATTTTTAGTGAAACCACATTAAAAATATGTTTGTGTTCTAATGTGAGACTTCTTATTGTTGATCACTATAAAATCACGGTACATAAAACTTATAACATTGGTTAAAAGTTGGCTGTCTTCAAAAACAGAGAGCAATAGACATGAAATCTGTAGCTTGTTGCTGAAAGGAGGTCACTCTGTCAGGGCTGTCCTGGATGAGGAGTGCTTAGGTCTGACATCAGGTTGTACCAACAGAAGACTGTGTACCTAGTATGACTTACTGTATTTCATGTGGAAGTAACAGTGATTTGTGAAAGCCCATTACAAAAATGATCATCTTCAAAAGAGATGTTTATTTGTATAAATAACTGTGAAAATAAATTTAAGCTGTAGTAATACAACACAGTGAGTGAAAGGAAAGTTGCTGCTAGAGTCACTATCATCAGATCATGATTATCATTAAGGCAGTGACTCGGTGTTCTTCCCTACTCTTTCAACTATGAACCTATAGTATAGGCAGCCGTGACCCAACACGCAGACAGTGAAAGTATTGCTTATCATGCTAATGCTATGTTACATGATCAATAACTTTGCTTACAATCTGCTTTTGCTGCTTTGTTCTGAGGCTGACTTTGAGCTGGAATATGATGCAATTTTTGCAGAAATCTGTAAGAAAATCAATGTTAAAGCTCATGATAATGTCAAAGAAAACTTAAACATTGAAACATGGAAAGCATTGTCTTGGAAAATAGTACTTCTGTAAGGACTGACAAAAATGAATGTGAAAAGTGGAAAACGTAAAATATATCGCAAGAACTTAATTTATAAATATGTCTTTAGCGAATATACAATGGTTTATCAACAGGAACTGATGTACTAGCAGAGGCAGAAAATAATCACACAGTTTCAGGCATTATCAGTCTTTTAGGCAATAACATCTCAAGGAGGGAAACTTTCCAGAGCAATAACTCCTAGACTATTATTTTTAGCTACAGGAACAATAGCTGAAGTTATCCAGTTCTGACCTCCATGAGCATCAGTAAATGTCAGTGCAAAGTCAAACTTACACATGAAGAAGGGCAGAGCTGGCAAATAACAGTTGGTTGCAGAGGTAGATATGGCAATCAATTTCCACAACATACATTCGTTAGCAGATGATGGGACACCACCTTACTCATGAACATGTCAGCAAGGAATATTTGTGGCTGAGTAAATCATGACTGTGTGGTTACTTAATATGATGGTAATCAAGAAATGTTTTTCTCTTTGTTAAGTACACAGGTTAGAAAAGTTCCTCTAGAGAGACACACACAACCAACCGCTCTCGCTTAATAGTACTCTGTCTCAGAACTCTGTGGCCTTATGCCTGACATGCACATAGGGATAGTAATGTGCACCTCATTGTGGCAGCAACGGCACCTTGCCATGGGTTACACAATCAAACTGTTACGTATTCTAGGGCTAATGGTTAGTTAAGTGTACTCCACAGATTAGAAACTGTAGTGGCCCAGGATGCATCACTCCCTATTATAGAAACAGTGTTTCTTTGCTACCCTTATTTTTATTTGACAGTAACAATACATTCTACTGTCACCAGTGTACATTTTGCGCAAGGTCCAAGAAGACAAGACACTGATATTAGTGCTCAAAGGGAGCATAATACAATAAGTCTTCCCCAGTTCCATTTGCGAGTGGAATACAAAATAAAATGACTAGTAGTGGTATATGATTCCCTCAACCATACACCGTATGGTGAGTTGTAGAGTATGTATGTAGATGTAGATTACACGCTAGCATACAAAGTTGCATTGATTACAAAATGAAATTTCGTTTGAACAGCATGTCTTGCAAGCACAGAAACAGTGTTTCTATTTGAGTGTTGAGTGTTAAGATCTCCTGCAGTAGACAAAATGTTACTATCTCTTTTACCAGTCACTGAAGCCATCCTGTTTGCACATTACTATATAATTAACCACAGTCATTATTTACTCATTCGCCTAGATGCCGCACTATAATGTTCAGAGTGTATATAGGTGACATCCAACCATCTAAAGTTGTTGATATGGATATTGTCACATCTACTGCTACTTACCAACAGTTATTTGCTGGTCCTTCCATTCTTTGTGTAGTGTTAAGTTTGACTCTGCATTGATGTTGATTGATGTTCATGGTGGTCAGAATTGAGTAATTTTAGCCGTGGTTTGTATTGATAAAAAAAAGCTCGAGGAATTACTGCACTGGAAAATTTCCCTACTCAAGATGCTATTGTCTACAAGACTTCAATCTTGTTGGAGACTGTGTGGACATACTATGCCTCCACTAGTGCATCAGTTGCTGTTGCACCCTCAGTGGGCTGTCAACTCTCTGGTAACATTGTGCTTAGCCACCATGGGGCCCCAACCTTTTCAGCACCTCTTCTCTTTCCGTGCTGCATGTCTATTCTCTTGCTATTCTTTTCCCCTCCCTTGGGGAACATGACAGGGATATTTTCGGAAATGCATTCTGAAGTTTGTTAGCCTGACATCGGAACACTCCTTCATCTGTTTTTTCATTCTTTCTTCATTCTGCATTTGGTTTCTTTTTGTTTCTTCTTACTCCCTGTGCTCTCCTGAAGGCCGGCTCAAGCGTTTGATGCTTAACAGGTGACTGTGTAATACGTAATTCCCAGTTTTGGGTCAACAGGTAGGGTTTACATATACCCCCTGGTATAGGCCAGGCCCAGGGAGGGGTAATTGTCTGATCTGTTTCTGTCCCAATTGCCAATTGGTCCCTCTGTCAGGAGTTTGGTAGTTGTGACCTAAGGTGTGAACAGTCACCTAAGACAGGTTTCTCCCCTCCCACCTTCTGAGGTGGCCCCCAGTTGGAAGGAGCATGCTATCGGAGACGCTGACAGTTAAGGGGGCCTCTTTTTTCTTCAATGAGTCAGTTGCCATCTCAGTCTTATGTCTGCTGAACATAACCTAAATGAGGCTAGAGATTCAACGACTCTCTCAGCTGCACCTTGGCTCTTCGTGATGCCATGTACCAAAAACGCTAGTGTGAAGCCACTGTCATACCCATACCCATACCCATACCCATACCTATACCTATACCTTAGCCCCGTACAAACAACTAGCTTTTAGCTACAGCCACATTTCTCTCACCAGCTGTGATTGATTGCAAAGTGATGGGAAATATGATTCGTGGCTGGCTGGTATGTTGGCTTGAGTCACACAATTTTCTAACCACTCCACAATACGAGTTTGAGTGCACCGTTCTGCAGTTAACCATTTCGTCACTTTGTCAACCCATGTCGTGAATGGTTTTCGGGGAAATGCCAGACTGTGACCATGTTTTTTGATTTGTTGGAGGACTTGTATCCTCCATACTTTATACATGTGGGACTTCCTAGGCCACCTGCTCCATTTAATTCAGGAATTTGTAGAAGGTGATGTTTCAAAGGTATGTATGGGTTTGACCTCGTTGGGCACCTTTGTTGAGGAGAACGGGGTGCCTCAAGGCTCCATCTTGAGCATTGTCCTCTTTGCTATTGCTATTAACAGTACTATGGCCTGTCCACTGCCAGGCATCTCCGGCTCCCTTTTCAGTGACGACTTATGTGAACTATTGCAGTTCTCCACAGAAAGTGGCATCTTTAGCGATGTCGCGATTGTTATAACTCGTGGAGCTTCACTGACAAAACCGTTTGCATGAATTTCTGGCAGCGCAATGGATATCTTGCACCATCTCTACATCTTGGGCCTCTTGCTCTTCAGTTCGCAGCAACTGTGAAATTCCTGAGGTTCATGCTTGATAGAAAACATTCTTGGTCCTCCCATGTGTCTTACCTTGTCACACATCGTGCCCAGTCCCTTGGTGTGCTGTGTGTTCTAAGCGGTATTTCCTGAGAGCAGGCCGGCTGGTGTGGCCGTGCGGTTCTAGGCGCTCCAGTCTGGAACCGCGTGACCGCTACGGTCGCAGGTTCGAATCCTGCCTGGGGCATGGATGTGTGTGATGTCCTTAGGTTAATTAGGTGTAAGTAATTCTAAGTTCTAGGGGACTGATGACCTCAGATGTAAAGTCCCATAGTGCTCAGAGCCGTTTGAACCAACCTGGGAGCAGATCTGACCATCCTCACATTTATACTGACCCATTGTCTGGGTGTTTCATTCATTCATCTGCAAGTCGTCCATCTTACTCCGTCTTAACACAATCCTCCAGCATAAGATACTTTTGGCCATTGGCGCCTTATACACTAGCTCGGTTGAAAGTCTCTACGCAGAAGCTGCCAAACTATCACTATCATACTGGTGTTATGTCCTCCTCAGTGGATACTCATGACATTTGTCATCCATGCCCAGCGACCCATCCTATGCCTTCTTTTTCTATGACTCACTAGACTGCCAGTATGGGGTGTGCCCTTCTTCTCTATTACCTCCCGAAGTTTGCTCTTGGCTACTGCTCTGGCAACTTAACTTCATACTACCTGCCACATTCCAATGGGTGAAAACCCTTCACCTCCTTGGCTTCATGTGGTGACCAGTGTTCTTCTAGATAGCTTCTTTGTGTACACTGATGCCTCTAAAACTGATTTTCATGTTGGGTGTGTCTTTGTCATTGGCACCGACCATTTTTGGTATTGGCTTCCTCTGTGGCCCTCTCATTGCGAGATTGTTTTAGCTAGTTTGCGTAGTGGGCACTGTCTTTTTAGCCATCGCCATTTGTTAAGTGGTTACCCCGATCACATTGTGTGCAGGGGTGTCATCAACCTTTGACAGTTTGCCATTTTCTGGCCGAATGCCTTTTTTTTTAATCACTTATCCTCCATTGTATGTTTGCTGTCTGCATTATTTGCTGTTTTAGCGAATGGCGTGTGGGCTGTCAACTACATTTTACTTTGTATCCATCATAGCAATATGGTGAAAGACGTAATCTTCGGTTTGGGACTGTCAGTCTCTCTACGGCCTATTTTGCTTTTAACTTATTTTACTAATTAGTGTTGCAAGGTTTGACATGGACGCTTATAACCTCAGTTGTTTTTGCATCCCCCCCCCCTCCCCCCCCCCCCCCCCCCCCCGAGAGAGAGAGAGGGAGAGGGAGAGGGAGAGAATATTCATTCAAGGCGTGTGTAAATTAATTCCTGATGATGACGTGTATGGATTAAAGGAAGTGGTGAGATTGCTGTACTACTCCCCATTATATATTATGCACTTACACTGTTGCTTTTTTCAGCTCCCGTAATACTTCTCGAATTTGGATCTTGGAGATAGTGTTTAGCTCTCTCACCAATGTGTCTTTAATTTCAGCTGTACTTCAAGATTTTATTTGTTTTTGGGAAAGTAGGAAAGCCACCTGTGGTCATGTCTGGTGAACCTGGAGGCTGGGCATAATTACAGTACAGTTCTGACGAAAAATTTGTGAATAAGCTAGGAAATGTGAGTAGATACTTTATTGTGATGCAAAAGCCACGAATTGGTATGCCACATATCCAGGCATTTTTGTTTTATTTCTTCATGCAAACAATGTTGAACTTCTAAATAGTACTCTCATATGATTATCTGACTTTGCGTCAAGAACTCTTGGTGTTCTATGCCATTAAAATTGAAGAACTCTGTAAGCAGAGCCTTCGAATTAGGCCACACTTGTTGAGCTATTTTCGGTCTTGACAATCCAGAAGGCTTCTACAGTGGCGAGTGAGCCTTAGTTTTGTCATATCCATAAATCCACATTTTGGTTGCTATTCGCCATATAGCAGAGATGATGAGTTGCAGATAGGTACAACGAAAAGACTGTCAGAAAATGAGCTTTTGGCCAACAAGGCCTTTGCCAGAGGTAAAACATAAACGCGTACACACTCATGCTGCTCGCAGTGGGCCCTAGCAGCCAGAGACTACAGTTGTGTTTTTGAGTTGGGCTTGCATGAATGTGTGTGCATGTGTGTTCTATCTCCGATGAAGGCCTTGTTGGCCGAAAGCTCATTTTCCGAGTCTTTTTGTTGTGTGTATCTGCGACTCAGCATTTCTGCTATATGGTGAGTAGCACCTATCCTTTTCATACTGTTGTTACGTTCCATTCTGGAGTTTCCAACATTGTTGTTGATTTCATTTAGCAACTTCTGAGCAGCTTGCATACCTGCATCCTAGTTCGGTTCATCTAGTGGGCTGCTGAGCAACTTGGTATCAGTGCTGTGTCTGTTTGAAATTCGACAGTTTTTCTAATTTATTTTGCTTTCATACCTCACAAAAAAAAAAGGCTCACGTGTGTTTGGTGAGTACGTGCTTGGTCACCATGGGGCTCCGGACCTTGGAGTACTACTTCCGTGTTGCAAGTTTATCCTTCTAAAATTCTTTTTCTCCTTCCGCCTTTCTATTGGACGCTCTTCTTTGTGCGGACTGTCCTCGATTTGGTTTGTGGTTATGGACACTTGTTTTCTCCATGAAGATTGCCCAATGTGGCATATATTCCACTTTCTATTCTTTTCTCTCCTTCATTTCTTGTAAAGTTACTGTGCCCAGAATCCAGCAGAGTAGCCATTTTCTTGTGGGTAGGGGGGGGGGGGGGGAAGTGTGGTGTCTCATGAAGTACCTGCATAGAGGTAGCTCCCTGACAACACTGACACACTGTTGGTGCCTGAACCGTAAACTACTGTGTGCCATGGAATTTGTGTCCTTCATGGCTAGGGCACGAGGATTCTGGGCAACAGTTTAATGACCAGGTAACTGTGGCTAGGTGGTGCCTGTGGATGGAACCCTTGTTTGGAGTGGATGGCACCATGGCGAAAAACTTGCACATGAAGTGACTTAAACTTTTTCTGCTGGTCGCCGCAAGAGCCTAGCAGCCTGTACTGAAGTTTAGACGTTCTACCTCATATCCTTTTGCAGTGTTATACCCAGGTATTTAAACGCCACAGCTGTGTCGAGCAGAACACTACAAATGCTATATCCGAACATTACAGTTTTGATCTTCCTACTGTCCTCATTAACTTTAATTTTTCCGCTTTAGGGCTAGCCGCCATTCGTCACACCAACTAGAAATTTTCCCCCCAGGGGGTCCACAACTCTTTTGTGGATACGTGCGTAGCGAGCACGGGACCCCGAGCTAATGTGGCCTTCCTTCCTTTCCGGGCTGCATACCTTCCCTTTCCGCATCCTTCCCCATCCCTATCTTCGCCCCTCCTCCCCTCACCTCTGGCTCTTTCCTTCCCTTTCTCCCCATCTGGGAGTACGGTTTGTGCCTACGTCCGGAGACGGACGCTCGTAAATGTACTGCATTCTTCGCCTTCCTTGCTTTTATGTCTTCTTCCTTCCTTTGTCCTTCTCTTTTCCTTACCTCTTCTCTTTCCCTTTTCTCCGCTGCGGCGTTTGAGACCTCTCTTCTTTCCTTTCCCTTTCTCTTTCTTCCTCCCTGTGCGTGTCTGAAGGCCGACCCACGCCTTTTGTGCGTAGCCGGTGACGGGGTAACGCGTAATTCCCCGCCCCGGGTAGACAGGTAGGACACGTACGTACCCCCTGGTAACGGCCAGGCCCAGGGAGGGGTGATTACCCGAGCTGATACCTTCCGAAAGTGCCGATTGGTCCCTCCGTTTGTCGGGAGGTGTGACCTGAGGTGTGAACAATCACCTAAGGCGGGAGTGCCCTCAGAGAGGGCCCCCACAAGGGAGGAGCGCGCCATCGGAGACGCTGGTAATCATGGGGGATTCTTCCGCAATGGTTTCCTCACCTTCCACTATGTCTGCTCACAAACGTAAGTATACTGAGTCTCAGCCACAGACGATTCTTCCATCGTTGCCACAGTTCCTTGTTGTTTCTCGGTCTGATGAAGGTCCCGACTTCTCCACGGTCAACCCTTTCATTATTCAGAAAGGTGTCGACGCAATTGCAGGTCCTGTAAAGTCTTGTTCCAGATTACGGAATGGCACCCTGTTGTTAGAAACACACAGTGCCCTCCAGGCACAAAAATTGCTGCGTACTTCTCTGCTCCACACCTTCCCTGTCCGGGTGGAACCGCACCGTACCTTAAATTCCTCGCGTGGAGTCGTTTATACACGCTCCCTCGATGGATTGTCTGACGAAGAAATTCAGCACTATCTGTCTGACCAGGGCGTAACGGCAGTTCATAGAGTTATGAAACGGGTTGACACGAACATCATTCCAACCCGCACTATCTTCTTGACATTTGACAAAGTTCAACTTCCATCGAAAATCAAAGCAGGCTATGAGATAATTTCCGTTCGCCCTTACGTCCCAAACCCTACGCGTTGCTATTGATGTCAGCGGTTCAATCACACCAGCCAGTCCTGTTCCAATCCGGCCAAATGTGTTACGTGTGGCAAGGATGCCCATGAGGGTGCTTGTCCACCTCCATCCCCTCGCTGCATCAACTGTATGGGTGACCACCCTGCTTCCTCTCGAGATTGCCCCGTTTTTAAGGACGAAAAGCTCATCCAGGAAATCAGAGTGAAGGAAAAGGTGTCGACCTTCGCTGCTCGAAAATTATTCGCCAGTCGACAGCCCACCGTGCCCCAGACAGGAAAACACAGCACTGTCCTTGCTTCTCCACGGCCAACAAAGGAGGCGGCCACGCAGACTTGCGACCTCACCTTTAGTACCACGGTCATCAGATCGGCCAGTGCAAAGATCGCCCGTTCAACCTCACCACTTTCGCCTGCCCACTCTATGGCTCACCCTTCGTCGGGTTCTGCTAAATCTCGAGCCCAAAAGTCAGACGCCAAGTCTTCGAAAAAAGAGCATACTCGTGAAGAGTTTTTACGTACCGCAACTTCACAACCATCGGTTCCTCCTTCATCTAAACATCATACCTCCAAGAAGGCTACAAAGAAACCCAGTTCCTTTCCTTCTCCGCCAAAGCGTGTCCCATCTACAGCACCACCTGGCGGAAATCGCCCTCGGCCGTCTTCTGTGTCGCCGAGGCGCACTGCTGGTGGCCGGTCAACTGGCCGATCGCTGGTGGCAGGGGCTGCTCCTGACCAACCTATGGATCAGGATATTCTGCCTTCGGCTGAATGCCATTCCATGCTGTCGGACGCAAGCTCTGAGCAGTCGTTGAGTTGACAGCACCCTTGGTCACATTCCTCCATTTTCTGTTCACTCTATGTCAATTATCCACTGGAATATCTGCGGCATTCGAGCCAATCGGGATGAATTGTCGGTCCTCTTACGATCCTACTCGCCGGTCATCTCCTGTCTTCAGGAAACGAAGTTGCGTCCCCATGACCGCTTTGTTCTCCCTCATTTTCAGTCCATCCGATATGACCTCCTCTCTGTTGAAGGCACTCCAGCCCATGGAGGACTCATGATTCTTCTCCATGATACTCTCCATTATCACCCAATCCCCTTAAACAGCTCCTTCCAAGCTGTCGCCGTCCGTCTTTCCCTTTCTGGATACACGTTCTCTCTTTGTACTGTATACATTCCATCATCCACACCAATGGCACGAGCTGATCTCCTTCATCTTCTTGGTCAGCTTCCACCCCCCTATTTGCTGGTTGGGGACTTCAATGCCCACCACCCGCTTTGGGGATCTCCACATCCTTGTCCACGTGGCTCTCTATTGTTAGACGTCTTCCACCAAGCGGATCTAGTTTGCCTCAACACTGGGGTCCCCACATTTTTGTCTGTCTCCACTACAAAATTATCTCATTTGGACCTTGCGGTCGGTACTGTTCCGCTAGATCGGCGCTTCGAATGGTTCGCCCTTGATGATACACACTCGAATGACCACTTTCCATGTGTCCTTAGACTGCAGCCTCCACTGCCATATATGCGCTCGCGACGCTGGAAATTTGCCCAAGCCGATTGGACACTTTTTTCGTCTCTAGCGACATTCGATGACCGTCGTTTTCCCAGCGTCGACGATGAGGTCACACATATTACCGACGTTATTCTTACAGCTGCGGAACGTTCAATACCACGCACCTCCAAATTGCCCCGATGCCCCCCCAGTTCCTTGTTGGAACGAGGCATGCCGTGACGCAATACGTGAGCGGCAACATGCTCTTCGCATTTTCCGTCACCATCCTACTTCGGCCAACTGTATCCGCTATAAGCAGCTCCGTGCGCGATGCCGTCGCGTCATATGCGATAGCAAGAAGGCAAGCTGGAGCTTCTTTATTAGCTCATTTAACACCTTCACTCCCTCCTCGGAAGTTTGGAGTCGGCTTCGACGGTTCTCAGGCGCGCCTAGTTTCTGCCCGGTCTCTGGGCTCACTGTCGCGCATGATACCTTAGTGGACCCCGTCGCAATTTCTAACTCGTTGGGTCAGCACTTTGCTGAGATTTCGAGCTCTTCAAATTACCCGCCAGCGTTTCTCCCGAAGAAACGTGCAGCGGAAGTGCGACATCTTGCTTTCTCCTTTCAAAATCACGAAAGCTACAATACTGTTTTCTCCATGTGGGAACTCCAACATGCCCTCTCTTCTTCTCGCTCCTCCGCCCCAGGACCGGATGGTATCCATGTCCAAATGTTGCTGCATTTATCAACCCATAGTCTGCGTTACCTCCTTCACCTTTTTAATCGAATTTGGACCGACAGCACATTTCCCAGACGGTGGCGGGAAGCTGTTGTCGTTCCCGTTCCGAAACCTGGAAAGGACAAACATCTCCCCTCTAGCTATCGCCCCATTTCTCTCACGAGTAGTGTCTGTAAGGTTTTGGAGCGTATGGTGAATTACCATTTAGCTTGGTGGCTGGAATCCCGCAGTCTTTTAACACCAGCCCAATGCGGGTTTCAGAAGCATCGTTCTGCAGTTGACCATCTTGTTGCTCTCTCCACTTATATCATGAACAATTTTCTCCGGAAACGCCAAACGGTAGCAATATTTTTCGATCTGGAGAGAGCATACAATACCTGTTGGAGGACAGGCATCCTCCGCACACTGTTCTCTTGGGGCTTTCGAGGCCGGCTGCCCCTTTTTCTTCGCGAATTTATGGCAGAGCGCACTTTTAGGGTGCGGGTGAACACTACTCTCTCCCGTACATTCTCCCAAGAAAACGGGGTACCCCAGGGATCCGTGCTGAGTGTTGTACTGTTTGCCATCGCCATAAATCCAATTATGGATTGTCTCCTTCCTGATGTCTCGGGCTCCCTCTTTGTGGACGATTTTGCGATCTACTACAGCTCTCAACGGACCAGCCTTCTTGAACGACGTCTTCAAGGATGTCTCAATCGCCTCCACTCGTGGAGCATCGAAACCGGCTTCCGTTTCTCACCCAGTAAGACCGTTTGTGTCAATTTTTGGCGACGTAAGGAGTTTCTTCCTCCCTCCTTACATCTAGGTCCTGTCAACCTTCCGTTTTCAGACGTCGCTAAATTCTTGGGTCTTATGTTTGACAGAAAACTGTGCTGGTCCTCCCACGTTTCCTATCTTTCGGCTCGCTGTCTGCGATCGCTTAACACCCTCCGTGTCCTGAATGGTACCTTCTGGGGAGCGGACCGAGTGGTCCTTCTCCGCCTCTATCGCGCCTTAGTGCGCTCGAAATTGGATTATGGAAGCATAGTCTACTCCTCTGCTCAGCCGTCTATTCTTCGGCGTCTCGACTCTATCCACCACCGTGGATTACGTTTAGTGTCTGGAGCTTTTTACACTAGCCCTGTGGAAAGCCTTTATGCTGAGACTGCTGAACCTCCGCTGTCCAATCGGCGAGCAGTCCTCCTGAGTCGTTATGCTAGCCATCTGTCTTCCATGCCTGCTAATCCAGCCTATGACCTTTTTTTCGACGCCTCCTTTGATGTAGGGTATGCAGGCCGCTCCTCCTCCCTACTACCCCCGGGAGTCCGCTTCCGTCAACTGCTCCATTCTCTTTCCTTCCGCTTTCCTAAAACCTTCTTGACAACTTGGGGTACAGCACCGCCTTGGCTCCGTCCCCGGATCTGCCTGCTCCGTGACCTTTGTCAATTTCCCAAGGATGGTACCCCTACACTTGTTTATCGTCGGGCATTTGCTGCTCTATGTGCACAAATGGCGGACGCGACATTTATTTACACCGACAGCTCGAAAACATCGTTAGGTGTAGGGAGTGCCTATATTGTTGGCGACACCCCAAATCGTTTTCGGCTTCCCGACCAGTGTTCGGTTTATACTGCGGAGCTTTACGCTGTTCTCCAGGCTGTCCACTACATCCGCCGCCATCAGCGGATACAGTACGTTATCTGCTCAGATTCTCTCAGCTCTCTCCTCAGTCTCCAAGCTCTTTACCCTGTGCACCCTCTGGTCCACCGGATTCAGGACTGTCTGCGCTTGCTCCACCTGGGGGGCGTCTCGGTGGCGTTCCTCTGGCTCCCGGGACACGCTGGTATCTGCGGGAATGAGGCGGCCGATATAGCGGCCAAGGCTGCAGTCTCTCTTCCTCGGCCAGCTATTCAGTCGCTTCCCTTCACCGATCTACGGAGCGGTTTATGTCGCAAAGTTGCTCATTTATGGCATGCGCATTGGTCAACACTTCCCCGTAATAAATTGCGGGAAGTGAAAGCCTTTCCTTGCGCTTGGACCTCTTCCTCCCGAACGCGTCGTCGGGAGGAGGTAATTTTAGCTAGACTCCGGATAGGGCACTGTCTTTTTAGCCATCGACATCTTTTAAGCGGTGATCCTCCCCCTCTCTGTCCCCACTGATCTCAGCTGTGGACGGTAAGACACCTTTTAATTAAATGCCCCTATTTTAATCCGTTACGCTCCCGTCTACAGCTATCGCCTGATCTATCGTCGATTTTAGCAGATGACACGCACTCAGCCGACCGCGTTCTCCAGTTTATTAGTGACCGTGAAATGACGTCAGTCATTTGAAGCTTTTTTTGGGGACAACCACCCCCTTTCTGTAGTGGATTTTTAAGCATTCCTTCTATTTTTAGTTTCTCCAATTTTATGACTTTGTTCCCATTGCTGCTGGTTTTCAATTTCGGTTTTTTACTGTCTTAAGTCACGGGCTGGGCGCTAATGACCATAGAAGTTTTGCGAAAACTAGAAATTTTATCTAAATCATCTTGTATCTTCCTACAGTCACTCTGCTTCGACACCTTACTGTACACCACGACATAATCAGCAAACCACCCCAGATTGCTGCCCGTCTTCTCTGCCAAATCATTTATGTGTATAAAGAACAACAGTGGCCCTATCACACTTCCCTGGGGCATTCCTGTCGACACCCTTGTGTTTGATGGACACACGCCATTGAGGACAATGTACTGGGTTCTATTATTTAAGAACTCTTCGAGCCACTCAGATATCTGACAACATATTCCACATGCCAGTACTTTCATTAACAGCCTGCAATGGGGCAGCGATTCAAATGCTTTCTGGAAATCCAGAAATATGGAAGCTGCCTGTTGCTCTTCATCCTTAGTTCGCAGCATATCGTGAGAAAGTGCAAGCTGAGTTTCGCAAGAGTGATGTTCGTGGACATACGCTTCTCAGTCTCAACAACATTTATTATATTCGAACTGAGAATATGTTCAAGGATTCTGCAGCAAACCGAAGTTGAAAATATCGGTACGTAATTTTGCAGGTCCGTTCTTTTACCCTTCTTATATATTGGTGTCACCTGTGCTTTTTTGCCGTTGCTTGGGACTCTGTGCTGGGCAAGAGATCCATGATAAATGCAAACTAAGTAAGTGGCCAGTGCCATAAATTACCTTTAAAAATTGAACTGGGATTCCATCCGGACTTGGTGATTTATTTGCTTTTAAATCTCTCAGTTGTTTCTCTATGCCCGTGATGTTTGTTACTGTGTCGTCTATAGAAGAGTCTATTTGATGGTCAAATGACAATATGTTTGTATCATTTTCGTGTGTGAACAATTTCTTGGATGTGGAATTTAAAACTTTGGCTTCTGTTTTGCTGTCTTCAACTGCCACACCACACTGGTTGACAAGGGACTGAATAGGAGCTTTAGTCCCTCTTAGCAATTTTACATAAGACCAGAATTTTCTCAGGTTGTGTACCAGATCTTTTGCTAAGGTATGGTGGTGATGTTTGTATCATTTTCGTGTGTGAACAATTTCTTGGATGTGGAATTTAAAACTTTGGCTTCTGTTTTGCTGTCTTCAACAGCCACACCACACTGGTTGACAAGGGACTGAATAGGAGCTTTAGTCCCTCTTAGCAATTTTACATAAGACCAGAATTTTCTCAGGTTATGAGGCTGAAAGCAAGGGGAAACTACAGCCGTAATTTTTCCCGAGGGCATGCAGCTTTACTGTATGATTAAATGATGATGGCGTCCTCTTGGGTAAAATATTCCGGAGGTAAAATAGTCCCCCATTCGGATCTCCGGGCGGGGACTACTCAAGAGGATGTCGTTATCAGGAGAAAGAAAACTGGCGTCCTACGGATCGGAGCGTGGAATGTCAGATCCCTTAATCGGGCAGGTAGGTTAGAAAATTTAAAAAGGGAAATGGATAGGTTAAAGTTAGATATAGTGGGAATTAGTGAAGTTCGGTGGCAGGAGGAACAAGACTTCTGGTCAGGTGACTACAGGGTTATAAACACAAAGTCAAATAGGGGTAATGCAGGAGCAGGTTTAATAATGAATAGGAAAATAGGAATGCGGGTAAGCTACTACAAACAGCATAGTGAACGCATTATTGTGGCCAAGATAGATACGAAGCCCACACCTACTACAGTAGTACAAGTTTATATGCCAACTAGCTCTGCAGATGACGTAGAAATTGAAGAAATGTATGATGAAGTAAAAGAAATTATTCAGATAGTGAAGGGAGACGAAAATTTAATAGTCATGGGTGACTGGAATTCGAGAGTAGGAAAAGGGAGAGAAGGAAACGTAGTAGGTGAATATGGATTGGGGCTAAGAAATGAAAGAGGAACCGCCTGGTAGAATTTTGCACAGAGCACAACTTAATCATAGCTAACACTTGGTTTAAGAATCATGATAGAAGGTTGTATACATGGAAGAACCCTGGAGATACTAAAAGGTATCAGATAGATTATATAATGGTAAGAGAGAGATTTAGGAACCAGGTTTTAAATTGTAAGACATTTCCAGGGGCAGATGTGGACTCTGACCACAATCTATTGGTTATGACCTGTAGATTAAAACTGAAGAAACTGCAAAAAGGTGGGAATTTAAGGAGATGGGACCTGGATAAACTGAAAGAACCAGAGGTTGTACAGAGTTTCAGGGAGAGCATAAGGGAACAATTGACAGGAATGGGGGAAAGAAATACAGTAGAAGAAGAATGGGTAGCTTTGAGGGATGAAGTAGTGAAGGCAGCAGAGGATCAAGTAGGTAAAAAGACGAGGGCTAGTAGAAATCCTTGGGTAACAGAATAAATATTGAATTTAATTGATGAAAGGAGAAAATATAAAAATGCAGTAAATGAAGCAGGCAAAAAGGAATACAAACATCTCAAAAATGAGATCGACAGGAAGTGCAAAATGGCTAAGCAGGGATGGCTAGAGCACAAATGTAAGGATGTAGAGGCTTATCTCACTAGGGGTAGGACAGATACTGCCTACAGGAAAATTAAAGAGACCTTTGGAGATAAGAGAACCACTTGTATGAACATCAAGAGCTCAGATGGAAACCCAGTTCTAAGCAAAGAAGGGAAAGCAGAAAGGTGGAAGGAGTATATAGAGGGTCTATACAAGGGCGATGCACTTGAGGACAATATTATGGAAATGGAAGAGGATGTAGATGAAGATGAAATGGGAGATACGATACTGCGTGAAGAGTTTGACAGAGCACTGAAAGACCTGAGTCGAAACTAGGCCCCCGGAGTAGACAACATTCCATTGGAACTACTGACGGCCTTGGGAGAGCCAGTCCTGACAAAACTCTACCATCTGGGAGCAAGATGTATGAAACAGGCGAAATACCCTCAGACTTCAAGAAGAATATAATAATTCCAATCCCAAAGAAAGCAGGTGTTGGCAGATGTGAAAATTACTGAACAATCAGCTTAATAAGCCACAGCTGCAAAGTACTAACACGAATTCTTTACAGACGAATGGAAAAACTAGTAGAAGCCGACCTCGGGGAAGATCAGTTTGGATTCCGTAGAAATACTGGAACACGTGAGGCAATACTGACCTTACGACTTATCTTATAAGAAAGATTAAGGAAAGGCAAACCTACCTTTCTAGCATTTGTGGACTTAGAGAAAGCTTTTGACAATGTTGACTGGAATACTCTATTTCAAATTCTAAAGGTGGCAGGGGTAAAATACATATACAATTTGTACAGAAACCAGATGGCAGTTATAAGAGTCAAGGGACATGAAAGGGAAGCAGTGGTTGGAAGGGAGTAAGACAGGGTTGTAGCCTCTCCCCGATGTTATTCAATCTGTATATTGAGCAAGCAGTAAAGGAAACAAAAGAAGAATTTGGAGTAGGTATTAAAATCCATGGAGAAGAAATAAAAACTTTGTGGTTCGCTGATGACATTGTAATTCTGTCAGAGACAGCAAAGGACTTGGAAGAGCAGTTGAACGGAATGGATGGTGTCTTGAAGGGAGGATATAAGATGAACATCAACAAAAACAAAACAAGGATAATGGAATGTAGTCAAATTAAGTCGGGTGATGCTGAGGGAATTAGATTAGAAAATGAGACACTTAAAGTAGTAAAGGAGTTTTGCTATTTCGGGAGCAAAATAACTGATGATGGTCGAAGTAGAGAGGATATAAAATGTAGACTGGCAATGGCAAGGAAAGCGTTTCTGAAGAAGAGAAATTTGTTAACATCGAGTATAGATTTAAGTGTCAGGAAGTCATTTCTGAAAGTATTTGTATGGAGTGTAGCCATGTATGGAAGTGAAACATGGATGGTAAATAGTTTGGACAAGAAGAGAATAGAAGCTTTTGAAATGTGGTGCTACAGAAGAATGCTGAAGATTAGATGGGTAGATCACGTAACTAATGAGGAAGTATTGAATAGGATTGGGGAGAAGAGAAGTTTGTGGCACAACTTGACCAGAAGAAGGGATCGGTTGGTGGGACATGTTCTGAGGCATCAAGGGATCACCAATTTAGTATTGGAGGGCAGCGTGGAGGGTAAAAATCGTAGGGGGAGACCAAGAGATGAATACATTAAGCAGATTCAGAAGGATGTAGGTTGCAGTAGGTACTGGGAGATGAAGAAGCTTGCACAGGATAGAGTAGCATGGAGAGCTGCATCAAACCAGTCTCAGGACTGAGGACCACAACAACAACAACATGGTGGTGATAGCTGCTGTATGCTTCGCGCCTAGATCATTTTACAGATGCACGCATCTCTACTAACCTCCACTTGTCGTAATTTGTGTGTTCCCTTGTGAACCGAGATTTCAACAGCCTATGCTTCCTCAGCATCCACCAAATTTTGTTATTAAACCATGGTAGGTCTATTCCATTCTCTATCCACTTACGAGGCATGTAACTCTCCATACCCCAATTTACAGTGTGCTTAAACGTCACCTGTAATTCCTCTACATCCATCTTACTGGAACTAATTGATGCCAGTCCACTGTCGAAGTCTGATGCAAATAACTGCTTATCTGCTCTATCTAGCAGAAACTCTCTCCTAGCCTTCTTGACTGGTTTATTAACTATCATAATAAAAGTTGCTATAATGATATCATGATTGCTTATCCCAGTTACTATACTGACATTGTCAGTAAGGTCTAAGATATTTCCATTGCGTGTGGGCTGCCGAGCCAGCAGCTCAAGGCAGTTTTCAGAAAATGTGTTCGGAAGTATTTTGCACCCCACAATGAACCCTTAGACATCCCCATCTATACTTGGTAGGTTAAAGTCCCCTCCAACTAGTATTGCATGATCTGGGTATTTTCACGCTTTTGGCTGTAGACTTTGTTTGAAAGACAGTACAACTGTCACAGCAGAATCAGGTGGCCTTGTAAAAACATCCAACAATTAACTTTGTTTCACCTCCACATCTTTCACGCGACCAAATGTCTTCTCTGTCACACTCAACTTTGACCTCAAAAGAGACAGAATTTTTGACAACTGCAATGAACACTTCCTTCCTGTGGCCTCTAATCTCTTTTCAGTATACGTTCAGCGACTCGCTAAATATCTTGGAGCTTCCCACTTTGGGTTTCAGCAGACTTTTGGTTCCAAAAATAATTTGAATGTGAGAACTTTCTTGGAAGCCAGTAAATTCTGGAACTTTATTACGGATACTTCAACAGTTT
Organism: Schistocerca cancellata; assembly: GCF_023864275.1. Lineage (NCBI taxonomy): Eukaryota > Metazoa > Arthropoda > Insecta > Orthoptera > Acrididae > Schistocerca > Schistocerca cancellata. Next base: position 105,065,335 of record NC_064633.1, on the reverse strand, counting down.
ACTGATAAAATCATGACAGTGGAAGTGTCTTTATTCTGAACGCCATTCGACTTCCCTTACTTCAGTAAAAGTACAGATGAACAGGCCGGGAGAGTTAACTCATGATGTAAACATCTAGCTGCATTCTGATTGATGGAACAGAAGGCTTAAATTAATTAGAATTCTGAGCTTCTCTTTTGTAATGCCGTATTTTGTCGAAGGAGACTACTATTGCTTTGTTCTTAGCAAAAGGATACGCAATTTTTCAGATGCTTTTCCTCTTTGAGTCAGTACAAGAAGTGCTTTTTGAGTGTCATGCTTGTCGTCACCACTCCTCAAGCACTTTGTATCCAAAGATAATGACATCATTTGCTTTGTGTCATTTAGTCACATATCTTTTTTAATATACCACTTTCATGATTGTCTCGTCTTGATCTGAATGTAACACAGTGTAATTTACCATATAAGCTCAGTTATAAGAGACATTTTTCCCCCAAAATCCTCAGTCAAAAAATGGAGGATTATATTATGTTCACAAATTAAACTGTTGCTGCTGAGGCCATCATTTTTACATTGTTTAATAAATTGATATTGGAATTGTTTACATTTACAAATGGGTTTGGCTATATTGAGGTCACATGCAGATTTGTTTTGAAGAATGAGGAAGGATATACAAACATTTATGGTGCTTTTTAGGTAAAGGTAATATTGAAAGGTGAAAATCTTCAAAAAACGTTTTTTTGATCCTGAATGCAAGTAAGTATTATATTTGGTTATGAGGACTATTGATTTACCAGTTAGGTTGCAAATAAGAAATTTAGCTGGTGTTCACATATTAGAATACTGGGTGAAAATATTACCACCTTTTAATCACCTTTAGAACATGATCGTGACATTAACATAAAGCATGAAAGAAAATTAATCCAGAATTAAGTGTCTAAAAATGAAATAAATCATATTAAACTGACTGTAGTTGGGTAGATAAAAAATGTACTCACAGAGTGCTGGCAGAACAACACAAGTATAAAAGGTACAGAAGCTATTGGAGCCATTGTGAAAGAAAGGTTGAAGGGAAAGGGAGAGGGGTGAACGAAAAAGACTCTATCCCTTTTCCTAAATCTCACTAGTCCTTTTCTCGCTTTTCCTAAATCTCACTAGTCCTTTTCTCGCTTTTCCTAAATCTCACTAGTCCTTTTCCTTCACATTTAAGAAAAAGACTCTATCCCTGTTCCTAAACCTCACCAGTCCTTTTCCTTCTCCCCTCTTCCTTCCTCTTCAACCTTTCTGCCAGGAACAGAACCCATCGGCTCCAAAAGTGTGTATATGTAATACCTTTTATATGCGTGTTCTCCTGCCGCTGCTTTGTGAGGAGATCTTTTATCTATCCAATTACATTATAATCTTTCAAAAATGTATTATTTTCATTGATATATTAAACTAACTGTAATTACCATGTGAGAAATTACAGTGGCGAGACCTGTCATGAGGTCGTGCCGACAGACGTCCTTAGATTGTAGGACGAGTGAAAGTTTGAGAATTTGACTGAATTGTGATCTTTCATTATATATTAGTTAGGGTACTTACATATGGCCTGCACCATAGAAGCAATCAGTGCTTCACAGTTGCTCAAGTACAACACTATGGAAGAGTTGAAGGGTAAACAATGTTACCAGCTTGGCTGAGAATTAGGATGAGTTTGGGGAGGGGAATGGTGAGCAGGCAGCAGATTTCATCGTTCTGGCAACCAAGGGAATCTGTACTGCATGCTTTGACTTTTTATGGACATTTACCATGTTTAAACTGCAGTTTACCTGAATCCATGTGAATTGACTTACACAAATATGCAACAGCAGTGTGCATTTCTGCAGAAGGCAGTAAAAGTCTAGTTTAAGGGGCCAGTGGCATACTTCATGTGTTTCCTACAGCAATGTTGTTGTCACTGACAACAAAGCTTTCAGTTCGTAGATAAATCTTTCCTTTTCTCTTCTTTCACACATTTTCTTTACACAAGTAATTTAAAGTCACCAGCGCCAGTTCCCATCCGTATGATTGGCTGATCTCGGGAACTACGTGATTAACGAGGAATGTTTCTGTATAAAATTTATGATTCATGCAAATTGGCTGAACTATGATAAATTAGAGTGCCTCGTTTACTGTGAAAATGCTGCCATCTAGTAGTGATAGGTGTAAAGCTGCCTGACTGGAGCACTGGTCTGGTACAAACTACTACAAGGGGAGCCTGATGCGAGATACCACTGCCTCCTTAAGCAACCTGCAGTGAAGGGCATATTGAATATTAAGTTGATGTGAACAATTTTTTGTCTGAAGTTGATGTTTCAAGGGGTGTGAGGGGAAATGTGGTAAAACGTCACACTGAAAATATAGCTAGTGATTGACCAGCACTGGAGACAGATGGCTGGCAAGTGGCCATAGCTCACACTGAACTGGCACTGCAGTCAGGCAGAACAGGCGGTTCAGTAGCTCACAGCTCCCATTATTGCCATGAGATGTCACTCCAGACACAAATTGAATATGGAACTGATCTCCTGAGAACTTTCCTGGTGTGCACTGCTTAAATCGTTTTTGATAATGAACATGGACCTTGCCTTTGGTGGGGAGGTTTGTGTGCCTCAGTGACACAGGTAGCCATACCGCAGGTGCAACCACAATGAAGGGGTATCTGCTGAGAACCCAGACAAATGTGTGGTTTCTAAAGAGGGGCAGCAGCCTTTTTATTGGTTGCTGGGGCAACAGTCTAAATGATTGACTGATCTGACCTTGTAACACAACCAAAACAGCCTTGCTGTGCTGGTACTGCGAGTGGCTGAAAGCAAGGCGGAGCTGCAGGTGTAATTATTCCCGAGGGAATGCACCTCTACTGTATGGTTAAATGATGATGGCATCATCTTGTGTAAAATATTCCTCAGCTCTCTGTACGGGGAGTACTCGGGAAGACGACGTTATCAGGAGAAACAAAACTGACACTCTATGGATCTGAGTGTAGAATGTCAGATACCTTAATTGGCTAGGTAGGTTAGAATATTTAAAAATGGAAATAAATAGTAGAATATTTAAAAATGGAAATAAATAGATTAATGTTACTGTGGGAGTCAGTGAAGTTCAGTGGCAGGAGGTACAGGACATTTGGTCAGTTGAATACAGGGTTATGAATACAAAATCAAGTACGGGTAATGCAAGAGTAGGTTTATTAATGAGTTAAAAAATAGGAACATGGTTAAGCTACTATGAACAACATAGTGAACACATTATTGTACCCAAGTTTGACATAAAGCCCACACCCACCACAGTAGTACAAGTTTCTATGTCAACTAGCTCCACAGATGAGGAGGAGATTGAGGAAATGTATGCTAAGATAAACTAAATTATTCAGAGAGTTAAGGGAGCCAAAAATATTATAGTCATGGGAGACTGGAATTCGATAGTGGGAAAAGGAAGAAAAGGAAAAGTAGTAGGTGAATATAGACTAGGGGAAAGGAATGAGGAAGCTACCGGGTAGAATTTTGCATGGAACATAATTTAATCATAGCTAACACTTGGTTTAAGAATCACGGGAGAAGGTTATATACATGGAAGAAGGTTGTATACATGGAAGAGACATGGAGACACCGGGAGGTTTCAGGTTGATTATATAATGGTTAGACAGAGATTTAAGAGCCAGAGTAAATTGTAAGACATTTCCAGGTGCAGATGTGGACTCTGACCACAATCTATTGGTTATAGAAGAGGATGAAGATGAGAAGGGAGATATGGTACTGCGTGAAGAATTTGACAAAGCACTGAAAGACTTAAGTTGAAACAGGGCCCCAGGAGTACACAACTTTCCGTTAGAGCCAGCCGTGACAAAACTCTTCCATCTGGTGAGCAAGATGTATGAGACAGGCAAAATACCCTCTGACTTCAAAAAGAATATGATAATCCCAATTCCAAAGAAAGCAGATGCTGACAGGTGTGAAAATTACCAAACTATCAGTTTAATAAGTCACGGCTGCAAAATATTAAGAATATTATTTTACAGGAAAGTGGAAAAACTCGTAGAAGCCGACATCAGGAAAATCAGTTTGGGTTCTGGAGAAATTTAGGAAGATGCAAGGCAATTCTGACCCTATGACTTCTCATAGATGATAGGTTAAGGAAAGGAAATCTACATTTCTAGCATTTGTAGACTTTGAGAAAGCTTTTGACAATGTTGACTTGAATACTCTTTCAAATTGAGAAAGCTTTTGACAATGTTGACTTGAATACTCTTTCAAATTCTAAAGGTGGCAGGGGTAAAATAGAGAGAGCAAAAGGCTATTTACAATTTGTACGGGAACTAGATGGCAGCTATAAGAGTCGAGGGGCGTGAAAGGGAAGCAGTCGTTGAGAACAGAGTGAGACAGGGTTGCAGTCTATCCCCAATGTTATTCAATCTGTGTATTGAGCAAGCAGTATTGGAAACAAAAGAAACATTTGGAGTAGGAATTAAAATCAATGGAGAAGAAATAAAAACTTTTGAGGTTTTCTGATGACATTGTAATTCTGTCAGAGGCAGCAAAGGACTTGGAAGAACAGTTGAATGAAATGTACAGTGTCTTGAAAAGAGGATATAACTTGAACATCAACAAAAGTAAAACAAGGATAATGGAATTTATTCTAATTAAATCAGGTGGTGGTGAGGGAATTAGATTGGGAAATGAGACACTCAAAGAAGTACCTGAGTTATGCTATTTGGGGAGCAAAAAACTGATGATGGTAGAAGTAGAGAGGATATAAAATGTAGACTGGCTATGGGAAGGAAAACGTTTCTGAAGAAGAGACATTTGTTAACATTAAGTATAGATTTAAGTGTCAGGAAGTCCTTCCTGAAAGTATTTGTATGAAGTGTAGCCATGTATGGAAATGAAACAGGGACGATAAATCGTTTAGACAAGAAGAGAGTAGAAGCGTTTGAAATGTGGTGCTACAGAAGAATGCTGAAGATTAGATGGGTAGATCTTGTAATTAATGAGGAAGTACTGAATATAATTGGGGAGAAGAGAAATTTGTGGTACAACCTGACTAAAAGGAGGGATTGGTTGGTAGGACGCATTCTGAGGCATTAAGGGATCACCAGTTTAGTACTGGAGGGAAGTGTAATGGATAAAACTCGTAGGGGGAGACCTAGAGATGAAAACAATAAGCAGATTCAGAGGCACATAGGTTGCAGTAGTTACTAAGAGATACAGAGGCTTGCACAGGATAGAGCACATGGAGAGCTGCAGCTAACCTGTCTTTGGACTGAAGACCACTACAACAATCATCTTACGAACAAAAAGTACTATTTTCATGTTGTGTGATTTCAAAAATGAATTCCTTCTTTATATTTGCCTTAGAGTGATTTATTACTTTCCCGATTCAGCCCTCCTTTATTGAGTCCTTTCATACCAATTAGTCTGGTGCCCCCGACCCCAATATTAATGTTCAGATGCTTATACACTTTACATGTAATTATACAAATTCTTGTCTCTCAGTATACAGTACTCATACTTCAGGAGCTCCATAGGTCAAGGGTGACAAGGATGCACATGTATTCCTCATTTTTGAAGTGAAGTGATGGCTTTCATTGAATAGCTAAGCTACATCCCAGAGAGTTGGTGCACCAGTTTAATGATTTGGACAGTATAATGTATACAAGGTTGAATCAGTTTTATATAGTGTTAACTGCACCAAGGGGTACTAAAATCATCAAGAAAATGTACCATAATGACAGACATTCAAAGTTAAATCTTAAAGTAGATTTATTTCCAGAAACAGTTGTCATAGGTAGCCCCACTGTCGGGGATTTGTTCTCCTTTAGTTTCCCCGTGTTGCTGTTACATGTATGTCTCGGGAATCTGTAGTTCTACATATAAATGGAAGCAAAATCTATTTCAGAAAATTTTCCCTTGGCATTAGGCAATTTCCAGTTCATATATCACAAGAGGATTTGTTCAATATTCAGAAGGAACAATGTTTTTTTTTATACAAAATACCTTAATTTTGTATGGTATGTATATAATTATGCTCAGAATTATGGAAGATATGATAACACGAATTTTCATGGATGATCGTAGCGCTTCTTGCTGCTTTTTGAAGATTGAGTGCTCTACAAGAGAGAAATTGCACATTATCGCATTAGCAGTATGCTGTTCTATATTGTTGGCTGTTTTCTCAGTACACCTTCATCCGTCTGTCAAGAGAGAGGCGTGTGAAAGTGAAATTAAAATTCACACTGTCCCGACTGCCACCATAACTGTGAATTTGTTGTTTATTGCCAGGTAATTGTATTTTTCTCAGAAATTAGGTTCTGCTGATATGTACTTTCCTGTATTGCAAGGGAAGTGTACAGTACTGTCTTATTTATTTAGAAGTAGAAGAAATCTGTTAGATCAACTGTTATGTTGCAATTGTAGAGGATATCAGTGTAACTGTCCCATCACCAAAAAATATTAAATTAATGTGGAAGAGGGCTTCTATTATAAAATTTTATGTATGTAAATTTCACAGTATTACATTTGTTTCTCTCAGATATGACTTGTGCTACATTTCAGTTTGAATGAAACCAACAACTATCTTAAGTGCACTGTGGTAACTTGGAAAATGTCAGCTTCAGACTGTGACTTTTGTCGAGCACAAAGCTGAGGGTATTATGCAAATTTTCTGGTGAACAAATTGCACTTTTGTGAAGTTGCTCTGAACTGCAGCTCAGTGAGAGTGCTTTTATCATCACTGAATAAACAGGCCTTATTGCTCTCAAAGTAGGAGTTTCTACAGGACCATAGCACAATCCTTTTCTGAAAAGGATCATCGTGTATGTAAAAATAGGTGCCCGATAGACCAGACAGTAGTAGATAAACTGAGAAATGGTGGAAATGTGTGTGCCTGGTGAGAAACTGTATACAGTATGTCTAATTGAGTTGACAAACTGAGCAAGATGGCACTGTTATTAGCATAGTGGACTCGCATTGGGGAAAAAAACTGTTCAAATCCACATCCGGCCATTTAGATTCACGTTTTGGGTGATTTCCCTAAATCACTCCAGGCAGATGCCGGGATGGTTCCTTTGAAAGGGCAGGGTCACATTCCTTCCCCTTGAAACAATCAGAGCTTGTGCTCCATCTCTAATGACCTTGATGTCTATGGGACATTAAACCGTTATCTTCCTTCCTTGAACTGGAAAGTGTGAATCCCTTAATACTAGTTTTTCTCTTTACACTTCACCTCTTAAAAAGAAGGTAATAAAATCAGCAAATGTCACTTCAAGGATTGTGTCAAATGTGAAATAAGTTGTGCCCAGAATTAGACAACTAATAAAGTAGCACATACAAGTGGTTTTCATTCATACAGCATTACACATGTTCATTAATCATGAGTGTGAATACTGTGTTGTACATACTGACATGAAAATTGTTCGTATCAAATCATGAAAAAATTCACATTCTAACATTGGCAGCAAACAGTAGTGATATGTGAAGAAACTGGGGGAAGAGCGATTAAGCAAGATTGCAGATAATAATTTCCTGAGACATCAGAATCCAGTTCATTACATTACTAGAAAACCCAGGTTGGACTACAAACAATGATTTTGAATAATAATATGGTACAATGAAGCTTTTAGTGGTTTACAACCTCAGCTCATTCCTGTTTTGTTTCAGTTCACCCTACTCCCATCAGCTACCGTTAGGTTGACAACTGCGCCTTCACTTTATTTCACACCCCCACTTTAATTTCTTATATTGCTTAGTTCCTTTTATCATCATCTGCACATTTTTCTTTTCTCCACATCTTAACCTATGTTTTCATGTTCTTTATTTTGGTTTTGGTGACTCTTACATGTCTTTTTTTTTTGTTTTTGTTCTTCACCATGCCCTGTTTTACCATAATACAGTGTTATGAATTTCTGCACTCTTCTTCTGTTAATCCTTTTTTCTCCTCATGCCATGCTGTATTCTGCCATCTTCTGTATTCAGGCATCTAGTAGTTATGTTCTCCTCAGCATTGATTCACTTACATTTTAACCATAGTACAAACTCGGAAGAATGTCTACGTTGCTGATTATGTGTAATGACTCTGATGCCACTTTATCATTGAGTGCTCTAATTGTGTTAGACCTTAGGCATTAATTTGGATCCTATATTTAATTTATTGGATATATTTAACCATTTGCTTGTTGGTACCAGTGTTATGTTATATATTTCAGTTTGAAGCACAATCAAAAACAAGGCCAGTACCACCACCAAATCCTGGTCCAAGGAATCCTCATCAGCATCCACATCCTCCCAGAATGATGATGGGTCCTCCACAAGGAATGAGGCCTAGGATGCCGCCACCTGGCATGCCACCACCAGGTCCTGGACAACGAATGCCCGGCCCGCCCATAGGGCACGGAGGACCTCAGGCACATGGTCACCCACAAGGACCACCATCACAAGGACATCCACCACCAGGTTTCCAGCATGGCAACTGGAATGGACCTCGAGCTAATGGTACGCGTGGTGTTGTTTATGTATGATGCATTAACTATAAATTTTGCGTTTTCTTTTGTACATTTATAGTGTGGAGGTTTGCAAGTTGGTAATCTCATTCTGCTTAACAAAACCGTAAATTATATTTTTAATATGATCAGTAAGAGACCCATAAAAAAAAGAACGCTACCTCTAATTTATGGGTTAAGAACTGTAGATTAAATCAGAAGAAATGACAGAATGGTATGCAATGAAGAATACGTTACTGGGATAAATTAAAATAACTGGTAGTGGTTCAGTGTTTCAGAGGAAGCAGTAATCAACAGTTGACTGGAATGGTGCGAAAGGAACACAATAGAATTCTATGGTTAGGTTTGAGAGAGGAACTAATCAAGACAGCAGAGGATCAAACAGGCAGTAAGAAAAGGCCCAGTAGAAATTCTTCGATAAGATGAGATTTAATTGTCAAGAGGGGGAAATATAAAACTGCTACAAATGAAGTAGGTCCTTCTCCATTAGGTGGACCAGTTTAGGGAGTGATCTGGCTCGACTATTTTCAAATCCAATAAAATTTTCTGAGTAGGTTTGACAATGTCTCTGATTGGTATGTGCAAACTTTCACCTTGATACATCTTTTCATTCCTTTCCTACAGCCTCTCGTAAATAAGGGTTGCAAATTTGCACACATGCTAAAGTGCCAACTTTAGTAACATTCATGAAAGGTACTGTTAATTTGCAGATATCTGCTTTTGTATACCTAAACAGTTTTTTGTGCTGAATAGGAATACACTAGAATCTTGTAGATCTGGCTCTCAGTAAACCGGATTTCCAGTTTATTCAGATTCAGTGTGCAGAAGACAGCTACTGGATAAATTAATTGAGCTGTAGAGGGAAGTTGGTGTGACTTCTTTATAGAAATTGGTAAATATCAAAGATGTGATTTTTATGATTGCTTTGTTACCGAACTACTAATTTTGAGGTCATGGAGAAAAGTTTGGCCAGATATTTGTGATTTTGACTGCTGAGGTTTGTGAAGTTGTCAAAACCTCTAAATTGCTTGAAATGTTAGAAAATATTTCTGATTGTTCAGATGTAGACTATAGTGATGTAAATGACTGGTTGCAAACAACAGTAATGCTGGTTATGACATGACAACCAATGATGAAATTTGTATTGCTGCCTATTGTACTACAGGGAACGAGTCATGGTGAAGTGGAAAATGAAAGTGGCGTTTCAGAGGAAGAAGTAATGCCTCATGAAGAGGCAACATCCTAGCTGGAAAAAGTGACGGTTCACCTAGAATGTCAACTGGAAGCAACTCCAGCAGAACTGATGATAGTAAAACATCAGTGTCATTGTGCTGCTTTCAAATGCCACCCAAGTTCGAAGCAAAAGAAAATTACTCACTGGTTCAGTAAACAACATGAATAGACTACAGTAACTATAAAGTGACAAAAAAATGTTTCTTGTTAGTACCAAAACAGGTGGTTTCCTTCTAATCGCGTATTATTTTCTTTTATTTATATGTCAAGTTCCGTAGGAACAAATTGAGGAGCAAATCTCCAAGGTCATGGAACACGTCAGTACATGAAGTTACAACATAAAAATAATAACAGATAAAAATAAAATGTTTATGAACCCGAAAAAAGTCGGTCCATAAGTTTAAGTTAACCAAATCAACAATACAATAAGAATCAGCTTAATTTTTCAAGGAACTCCTCAGCAGAATAGGAGTGACCCATGAGGACACTCTTCAGTTTTGATTTGGAAGCGCGTGGATTACTACTAAGATTTTTGAATTTGAATGGTAGCTTATTGGAAATGGATACAGCAGTATACTGTGCAACTTTCTGCACAAGAGTTAAGGAAATCCGATCGAAATGCAGGTTGATTTCTGCCATTTATTAACTGAGTGAAAGTTGCTTATTCTTGGGAATAAGCTAATATTATTAACAAGAAATGACAGTAAAAATATACATATTGAGTGGATGAAGTCAAAATACCCAGACTAGTGAACAGGAGTTGACAAGAGGTTCGCGAACTTACACCACTTATTGCCCAAACCGCCGATTTCTGAGCCAAAAATATCCTTTTAGAATGGGAAGAGTTACCCCAAAATATAATACCATACGGAATGGAAATGAGTGAAGTAGACTAATTTTCATGTCGAACAATCACTTACTTCAGATACTGTTCGAATAGTAAAAATGGCAGCATTAAGTCTTTGAACAAGGTCCTGAATGTGGACTTTCCGTGACAGTTTATTGTCTATCTGAACATGTAGAAATTTGAACTGTTCAGTTTCACCAATTGTATGCCCATTCTGTGAAATTAAAATGTCAGGTTTTGTTGAATTGTGTTTTAGAAACTGTAAAAACTGAGTCTTACTGTGATTTAGTGTTCATTTTTTACAAACCATGGACTTAAGTCATGAACTGCACTATTTGAAACCGGGTCAATGTTGCACACAACATCCTTTACTACAAAGCAGGTGTTATCAGCAAACAGAAATATTTTAGATTTACCTGTAATACTAGATGCCATATCATTTATATAAATAAGGAACAGGAGTGGCCCCAACACTGATCCTTGGTGCACCCCTCATTTTACTGTACACCACTCAGACCTGACATCACAGCCATTCTTAAGATTGTGAATAATGACCTTTTGCTGTCTGTTTCTAAAGTAAGAGGTGAACAAATTGTGAGCTACTCCCCGTATTCTGTAATGGTCCAACTTCTGGAGCAATGTTTTGTGATCAACATAATAAAAAACCTTATTAATCATTCAGGAAACTGACCATTCCTAAAGGAAAAACTACAAATATGGCTAAGTACAAGGCTAACATGTGCAGCACAGTACTTTAATATCCTGCTAGGCACTCCATCATATCCATTAGAGTCGTTTAGTCTTCAGTGATTTAATTATTGACTCAATCTCCCCCTTGTTTGTCTCACACAGTAGTATTTCAGACACCAATCTTGGAAAGGCATTTGCCAAGAAAGTTATATGATTCTCTGTAGAAACTAAATTTTTATTTAATTCACCAGCAATGGTCAGAAAATTATTCTTAAGTGCTGTACATATGCCTGATTTATCAGTACCAGCAATATTTTTAATACGACCTGACTCTATATTGTCGACTTTGTGCTGCTGACCACACACTTCCTTCACAACTGACCACATGGTTTTAATTTTATCCAGTGAATTAACTATTCTGTTTGCATACCACATAATCTTTGCCTTCCTAATAACATTTTTAAGCACCTTACAACACGGTTTGTAATGGGCTACTGTAGCTTGATTGTGACTACTTCTAACATTTTGATATAGTTCCCGCTCTGTTCTACATGATACCCTTGTGCCACATACGGTAAGTCACCCTTGACCCACAGTTCTGGATGACTTTCCTGAAATCTACCGCTTTTCCCAGACTATAGGATGTATAAAGAAGAGCTTTCTCCAAGTATACAAATGCTGTAAACGTAATTTGCCTTTCCTTAACCTATTGTCTAAAGTAAGTTGTAGGGTCAGTATCGCTTCACGTGTCCCAATATTTCTCTAGGATCCAAATTAATCTTCCTTGGAGTCAGCTTCTACCAAATTTTTCATTCTTCTGTCAAGAATTTGTGTTAGTATTTTCCAACAATAACTTATTGTACAGATAGTTTGCTAATATTCACACCTGTCAGCACCTACTTTCTTGGGAATTGGAATTATTCTATTCTTGTCGAAGTCTGAGGGTATTTCGCCTGTCTCGTACATCTTGCGCATCAGATGTCAGGACAGATTCTCCCAAGACTATCTGTAGTTCTGATGATGTCTGCTCGTGGAGTCTTGTTTCAACTTAAGTCTTTCAGTGCTCTGTCAGATTCTTCTCGTGGTATGATATCTCATATTCATCTGTGTCCTCTTCCATTTCTGTAATAGTGTGTTCAAGTTAATCCTCTCCGTATAGACCCTCTGTATACTCCTCTCAGCTTTCCCTTCTTTGCTTGGGACTTGTGTCCCATCTAAGCTCTTGATGTTCTTATAGGTGCTGCTGTTTTCTCTCCAGTGGCCTCTTTAATTTTACTGTAAGTGGTATCTATCTTTCCCCTTGTGAATTATTCCTCGAAATCCATACATTTGTCCTTTAGCCAGTCCTGCTTAGCCATTTTGCACTTTGTCAGACTCACTTTTAGACATTGTATTCCCTTTTCCCTGCTTCATTTACTGCATTTTTATATTCTCTCCTTTCATCAGATAAATTCAATATCTCTTGTGTTACCCACAGATTTCTACTACGCCTCGTCTTTGTAAGTATTTGATCCTCTGCTGCATACATTATTTCATCTCTCAAAGCTTACCATTCTTCTTCTACTGTATTCCTTTCCCTTGTTCTAGTAGTCATTCTCTAATGCTCCCTCTGAAATTCTTGAACAACCTCTGGTTCTTTAAGTTTATCAAGGTCCCATTTCCTTAATTTCCTATCTTATAGCAATTTCTGTAGTTTTAATGTACAGTTCATAACCAATAAGTCGTAGTCAGAGTCATTATCTACCCATGGAAATGTCTTAAAATTTAAAATGTGGTTCTGAAATCTCTGTCTTACCATTATATAATCCATCTGAAACTTTCTGGTGTCTCCAGGTCTCTACCTTCTGGACAGCCCTCTTTCATGATTCTTCAAACAAGTGTTAGCTATGATTAAATTATACTCTGTGCAAAATCTTACTAGGTGGCTTCCTCTTTCATTCCTTTCCCCCAGTCCATATTCACCTATAAATTTTCCTTCTCTTCCTTTTCCAACTACCAAATTCCAGTCCCACATCACAATTAAATTTTCGTCGTCTTCTTGAACTATCAGAATAATTTCTTTTATTTTGTCATACATTTCTTTATTGTCTGCAGAGCTCGTCGGTATATAAACTTGTTCCCATCATCATCATAAGTAGTCGTGCTCATTGCTTAGTGTCGTGACCCCATGAACCAATCATCTCCATCCCAGATGGTTGCCAGCTTCTCTTAATGGCTGCTGAAGGGGTAGATCGGAGATCTTGATTTGATCTATCCATCTGCTTGCTGCTCTTCCTCTTGGTCTTGTGCCCTCGATCTTTCCTTGCAAGATTATTTTCTCTAGATTTTCTCCATCTCTTCTCACAATATGGCCAAAGAAGTGGAGAATTTTTTCAGTGTCTCGAAAAGAAAGGCATCTGGAGATATCAAGTTGTTCAATAATGGACACATTTATTCTTCTTTTGGTGCATTTTATGTGTAGCATCCTACTCCAGCACCAAAGCTGAAACGCGTCAATGTGCTGTTTTTTCTCTGGCCTTGAGTGTCCATGTTTCGAAACTGTAAAAGAAGACAGAAAACACGAGTGTTTCAACTAGTGAGACCTTTGCTATTTGTTATTGCTCTGCTCTGCCAGATCTTGGTGAGCTTCTTCATAGCGTGATCCGTGATCTTGTCTCATCTTGACAACTTCCTGTGCTGCAGATGGTTGACCCAAGATAGATGAAGGAATGCATGACTTCCAGTTCCTTTAATCGATCTGTGAGCTGGATCTGTTCTTCTCGATCAATTATCATGAGTTTGGACTTGCTGAGGTTGATTTCTAATCTATATGCTAGACTAATGTCGTTCATTCTTGTTAGTAGCTCAGCAAGTTCGTCTTCGCTGTTGGCTAAAAGCACGATGTTATCAGCAAAATGGAGGTTGTCGATAGTTCTCCCACCAATTGAGATGCCTTTGGTCCAACCATCAAGAGCTTTCTCAATGACATGTTCTGCATAGATGTTTTACAGTTGTGGGGATAGGACACAACCCTATCTCAAACCTATTGATACTCTGCAGGAATCAGACATGCCAGCACTTGTCTTTACAACTGCGAAGTGGTTATTGTATAGACGTTGACACAACTTTTCCCAGATGACACAGTCAAAGGCTTTCCTGTAGTCAAGGAAGCAGATGAAAACAAGAACACAGAACTCCTGCGATTTTTCTATTATTTACCTTATGTTGAGGATCTGTTTGTGAGTTTCTTTCCCTTCAACAAAACCTGCTTGTTCTGTGGGTTTGTGAGGCTGAATGTACGGTTTCAAACGTTGGTTCAGGATATAGAGCAAAACTTTACTTGTGTGAGATATGAGGGCAATAGTTCGGAGTTGGGGCAGTTCCTGATAGGGTCTATCTTGTGTAAGGGGATGAAGAGCGACTTTGACCAGTCATCCGGCCACTTCACAGTTTCCTATATTCTTTTACGCAATGAATGCAGCACATCAAAACCTTCCTGTCCCATTTCGTTGATCTTTCTCCAGATATACCGTCTACAGCAGAGGCTTTATAATACCTCAGATGTTGTTCTACTGTGATGGTATATACGACTTCAGCCTATCCATTTTCCTTTTTCAATTTTCTAACCTTCATGCACAATGAAGGGACCTAATATTTCACACTCCAATCTGTAGAGAATACCAGTTTTGTTTCTCCTGATGACATCCTCCTGAGAAATCCTTGCTCAGAGACCTAAATGGGAGGACTATTCTACCTCCAGAATGCCTCACCCAAGAGGTTGCCATTATCATTTAACCATACAGTAGAGCTGCATGTCTATGGGGAAAAATTATGTCTGTAGTTTCCTCTTGCTTTCAGTTGGTTGCAATAACAGCACAGCAAAACCTTTTCTTCAGTACAACAGATCAGTCAATCATACAGACTGTTGCCCCTGCAACTACTGAAAAGGCTGCTGCCCCTCATTGGAACCACACATTTGTTTGGCCTCTCAACAGATACCCTTCCATTGTGGTTGTATGTGTGGTAGGGCTATTTGTATCGCAGAGGCATGCAAGTCACCACACCAATGGCAAGATGGTGCATTTTTTTTTAAAGCCTTAGGCCTTTAATGCATATGTGTACAGAGACAGTCATTAAGTTTTGAGCTCTGTCGTTTAGACTTAAATCTCCTTTCCTAGTCATACTGATCTGAAGATAACAGCAGGGTTAATGTATTCACATAATCATTGCCTATGAACCAGTCCTCCCCCTCCCACTCTAATCAATGTAACTGTGAAATCTACAATATGAGGAAAAGATACATTGCTATGACATGTTGTAAGCCAGGGGCGGGCAGGAATCCTGCACGTGTGCGGTGCACTTGCACGCGTGCAGTTAACAGGTGTTCTCCGTGCACACAGGGGTAAGCTGGCCACCCGCTTATCTCCCTTCCCCACCATACCTTCTGTCCGCTCCTTCCTCTGTAATGTGTTTTGTTCCCTAGCTTGCTTTATTGAATGAAGGAATAAGGTTACTAGGAGTTTTTGAAAGAAATCATGGTTTGAAAGAGTACCTATTACCTACGATACGTTTTATTTAATTATCACAGGTGGAGTTTACAATACGTTTAATATCTGGAACAAAATTTCTACATACAGACAAGGGCAAACAGTTACGTAAATTTTCATCACTGATGATGTTTGCTCTTAACCAAGACTTATTAATTCAGCAAATGGTTTTCCAGCTCGCCCTATATTAAGCGCAATCTTATAACTCACACGTACTGCTGGGCTATTATTGTTGTCGTCCTGAAAAACTTGAAAACAGTGCTCCATAAAATGTTAAATCAGTTAGATCAGAGACATGACGAAAGAAAGTCGCAGATCTCTCGTAACAACAGCAACTACGACAGATTCATCTAGTATCGTGAGATCGCTCTTCTTAAGCTACATCTACATCTACATCCATACTCCGCAAGCCACCTGACGGTGTGTGGTGGAGGGTACCCTGAGTACCTCTATCGGTTCTCCCTTCTATTCCAGTCTCGTATTGTTCGTGGAAAGAAGGATTGTCGGTATGCCTCTGTGTGGGCTCTAATCTCTCTGATTTTATCGTCATGGTCTCTTCAAGAGATATACGTAGGAGGGAGCAATATACTGCTTGACTCTTCGGTGAAGGTATGTTCTCGAAACGTTAACAAAAGCCCGTACCGAGCTACTGAGCGTCTCTCCTGCAGAGTCTTCCACTGGAGTTTATCTATCATCTCCGTAACGCTTTCGCGATTACTAAATGATCCTGTAATGAAGCGCGCTGCTCTCCGTTGGATCTATCTCTTCTATAAACCTTATCTGGTATGGATCCCACACTGCTGAGCAATATTCAAGCAGTGGGCGAACAAGCGTACTGTAACCTACTTCTTTTGTTTTCGGATTGCATTTCCATAGGATTCTTCCAATGAATCTGAATCTGTCTGGCATCTGCTTTACCGACGATCAACATTATATGATCATTCCATTATAAATCACTCCTAATGTGTACTCCCAGATAATTTATGGAATTAACTGCTTCCAGTTGCTGACCTGCTATTTTGTAGCTAAATGATAAGGGATCTATCTTTCTATGTATTCACAGCACATTACACTTGTCTACATTGAGATTCAATTGCCATTCCCTGCACCATGCGTCAATTTGCTGCTCAATTCGAGCTCAATCAATTTCCCCATCTGCTCAGAATCCGACAATAAATTGTACTCTTCCTTGTGAAATTTATTATAATGGCCTTCAATACTAAACTTCCGCTGACCAGCGAGAATGCTGCCACATATTAAACATTTCAAATTTTCCTTTTTAAAAGTTAGCAAATCTCCATTTCCTTGGTTCACTCTGCATTTTCCGGTTCTTGAAATACAACGTTCACTACGTAGTGGTCGCTTCGCATCAACGCCCGCAGCTTAGCCTCGCAGTACACTGCCGCAATCTGCTGGCTGTCGCCACTGCCCCGGTCCACGATTGCACACGAGCAGCACACGTGCAGCGCTGTGCGCTCATGAGCCACGTGCATTGTTTGCCCGCCCCTGTTGTAAGCAGTCACAACAAAAAGACATCTACACATAGCTTTTGGCCAAAGCCTCCTTAAGTTGAGGAAACACACACATTCATTCACACAAGCAAGCACATCTCACACACATGGCCATCACCTCTAGCAGTTCAGAATCATGTAAATAGTTCACATATTGCCATAGGTTTCGCTGAGAAAGTATTAAAATTCTAGCATTGACCCAGTTCATATGATAGAGAGACGTTGTAGTTATGATCCATAGGATATGCGAAGAACGAAACTGAACTAACTACCCACATGTCATATTCTGGTTACTGATTGATCAAGTTGGAAATATTACATAGAATCTGTTGTTATCTGTTGTTGGTCCTTTTGCGCCTCTGATCCTGGAGCACATTTCAGGTCCACCACGGCCAGGCCCTCCACCTCAAGGACCTCATCCACAGGGCCCGCAACAGAGACCACCACCTGGGATGGTATGTATTTTCCCATTTACTTAAAATACTTTTATTTATGTATAAATTTTACAGACGTTCATTCGTGCATACATGTGTACATTGTAAGGACTTCTTTTCATTGAAGAAAGTTATGTGAAGCTACTTTCTAAATGTTTTGACCCTTTCAGATGAGTCGCAAAGACATATTTCTGTTACAATATAATGAGTAAGTACTATGCATTTTAAATGTGTAAGTTCTTGCAATTTTATGAGGGAGAGTCAAATGAGAACCTTAACTACTTTTTAAATTTTTATTGAACGAAAGTGGAACACAAGGAGTCACTTCTCAACAGTATCCCAGCTATCAATACACTTCCTCCATTGTGTAGGAAGTGCACAGGTTACTCTGGGGAGGAGGGGGCCAGAAATCTATAGGTTGTGTGCGCAGCCACTTGTGCACTGCCTGCTGCAGTTCATCAGAATGAAATTTCTTTCCTCCCATCACATTCTCCTTCCATGGTCTGCAGAAGTTCTTTACAGATGTAAACATGTTGCTCTTTCAGTTCTGGAGTGAGATGCACTGGCACCAATCTTGCAGACATTTGCTAAGCACTTCATGAATGATGTAATGTGCTGAGCCATGACTAATATTCAGATTTGCAGCTAGTTCATCCACTGTCTCACAGCAACTTTCCATCCTCATTGCTTCAACTGCTTTGGTAGACTTGGGTGTGTCGCACTTGACTTGGATGCTGAGCATATGTCACAGAAGTCATGTCATTTCTGAACCTTCTACTCCACTCACATACTCACTGCAGTGGTAGACATGCTTCATCATACTGGATCTTTGTTCACTGAGAGATTTGAATGTATTCCACACCTTCACTCCTCAGAAAAGTATGACAGAAAGCTGTTCTTCCTCAGAGTCTGTAGCAAACATGGCAGCCATTTTGAACTGGTGTTGTGCCCGCATTTCACTTGTCTGTAGTTTGCTGCCACCTGTAGGGTAGTTCTTAATTAAACTTTCAAGGTTTTCATGTGACTCCCCCTCGTAAAAGCCAGTGCATGACTTCATAGGTTACTCAGGTACAAGCAGACATTCTTACAGGTCAGACTAGTGGCACGTGGGTGTGTTAGGTGGTTTGAAAATTGCACTAATGTTAACATTTTCCTACAGAGCTAGATAGGGAATTGGTGATGCATTAGAGTCACACTAGAGAGCGATACAGCTCAAATCCTAGTTCAACCATCCAGATTTAGCATTTCTGTGGCTTCCCTAGCTCATTAAAGGCAAATTTCCTGATAGTTGCGTTGAAAAGAACATGATGGATTATAACCTAATCTTTATTTTTTGAATATCTCTCTCTCTCTCTCTCTCTCTCTCTCTCTCTCTCTCTGTGTGTGTGTGTGTGTGTGTGTGTGTGTGTGTGTGTGTGTGTGTGTGTGTGTTTTCGGGGGGGGGGGGGGGATGACTTCTGGCTGGATATAGAATTTTTTGTAGCTTGGGTGAATGGTGATGGACTGCAACTAACATAATTTTGGATGAGTGTAGCTTTTGGGATGGATGTGTCCAGTGAGTGGTTTATTGAGCCCTTGTTAAATGATATTAATTTTCTTAAGACCTGAACACTCTTGAGTAATGAGGGGAATATCAGTTACTGCTTGATTTTCCGCGGCAATTACATCTGCTCATGAACTGCATGTTTCTTGCTGCCTGTAGTGTTGTGATCAAGCAGATTTGTGGAGGCTCATTGCATCAGCTACTGTAGAAGACCAAGATTTTTCCGAAGAAAAATAAACTGCTATAAAAATAATTATACAAGATATTTTCCCACAAGTGATTGTTAAGGATTTCATTTCTTGTAAAGAAATCATTGTGAATTCCATAACAAAAGTGGATCTGAGTGATTGATGTGACATTCTGTTCCAGTTTGTCACTTCAAAATGAATGGTGGTGGTGGTGGTGGTGGTGGTGGTTGGGGATGGAGGTGACAGAGGAGGAGGATACATTTGCACAATGATTGCTGCTGTAGTGCAGCAGCTTTATACAGTTTTGCATTACCTTTCCTCCCCCAGTTATTGTGGTAGTTTTGACAGTATCAGCAATTTGAAGTGGGAACATCTGTACGGACTTTGACATAGAATCTGGCTGCAGATTGGCTGTCGAAAAGTCCTGCCACGTGGACAATTTAGCAATACAGTAAGACTTGGAAGTTTCTGGAAGAAGTGTCACCTTCCATCCTAGCTGCTATAGTGCAGCGTCCACTCAGGATTTAATGGTAAACTTTGTGCAAAGAAGATGCAAAGTTGAGAGTTCGTGTCCACTCCTTTATTTTTTTTAAAATCTAATTTTGTTTGTCTGCTAAAAATATGTCTGATGAAAGAAACTTCAAAGATAATGTGTTTCTCTTCCTAGCCCATCAGTAATAACATGGTCTTCCATAAACATTTTTATGAAGTAGTTTGTGTCTGTGTCAAGGTGAGAACAGTTTACTCTTAAGAGTTCCAGTCAAGTGAGTGTTCTGTATATGTTGAAAGCAGTGGAAGGCACTGACGTGCAATGGAGGTGAAATAGACATAGCTGCAGCCTTTGATGGGCCAGCACACAGTAGTTTGGTCACCTATCATTGAATGGCATTCATCACCAAAACATGCCTAGGAAATGTAAAGGTGATGAACATTGAATTTTTAATGCCATGGCTTCAGAGGAAACAACAAAGAATTTTTCTTGTTACGTTGATGGGATGGAATCAAAGGGAGTTCTCAGAATCTTATAAAGGTCAAAAGAGAGTTATGGTGTACATAATGTGAAGTACCTTGGAGATGGAGAATCAAAGTGGTTTGATGCCTCATGAAAATATTGTATAAATTGAAAAGCTAGAGATTATTGGATGAGTGCAGAAGTTGCTGGGCATATAGTTATGGAACTTCATGAAGGGAAAGAACTCAGTGATAGCAAATCTATAGGTTGCCGCGGTCATCACTCTAAGGAAAGGTGGAAAAGCTGCAGCTCTGATATGGTTTAGCCAAAAGAAGGAGTCAAGCTGATAGAGACCACAAGGAAAGCTGTTTGGGCTACCTTCTTCCATAAAGCTTCCACAGATGATAATCCACAGCATCGGCTTTGTGACAATGGTGTACATTCGTGATGTGGATGCAGGAATGCACTTGCAACTGGTGAAGTTTATGTTCAGCATCACTCCCTCCATTTGGAGTGTTGGAAGCAATTATGCCCATAAAAAGAGGTCTACATGACAGTACTTTCATCATGGTGCTTACATAGAAAGACGCGGCATTTCAAACATTTGATGTGGGAATACCAGCTGAAAACAGTGTTAGTTGGATTCAAAACTGTGAGGTTAGGTGTGTTAGATACTGAGACACAGATCAAATATAACACTGAATTAAATTTTCTGACATGGTTATTTTATGCACAAGAAATCTGTTTGGGCTAGAGGTCTGACATTTTTTGGGATGTTTCAGGATAGTGTGGAGGAAAGTAGACTACACAAACTAACTATTCGATAAGAAGAAAAAGAAATAGTTATTAATTATGAAAAAATAATCTAAATTTTGATTATCAACTGTAAATAATTCCAGATTAGAAACTTGTGATGGAAGTGACATGATCGTAGTCTACTTTTTAGATAGATACACTATGTGCTTTGCCTTTACAAATGTCTGCTTGTGTCTATGTATATGCGGATGGATATGGGTGTGTGTGCGCGCGAGTGTATACCTGTCCTTTTTTCCCCCTAAGGTAAGTCTTTCTGCTCCCGGGATTGGAATGACTCCTTACCCTCTCCCTTAAAACCCAAATCCTTTCGTCTTTCCCTCTCCTTCCCTCTTTCCTGACGACGCAACCGTTGGTTGTGAAAGCTAGAATTTTGTGTGTATGTTTGTGTTTGTTTGTGTGTCTATCGACCTGCCAGCACTTTTGTTTGGTAAGTCTCATCATCTTTCATTTTAGATATATTTTACCCACGTGGAATGTTTCCCTCTATTATCTATATATATATATATATTTGGGAGGGGGGAGTCCACCTCCAGAAGATACTTTTCTAATTCCACAGCCATGAGTCAGTTGAATCCCTACTAGGGACTGCTCAGTGGTCATGTCAGTCTGTGTTCCACACCATAATTTTCTGCTCCTTCGTACTATGAACCTCCCATCCATGAGTTTCATATTCCTCAGTGCTCATTTTACCTTTCAAGCTGTGCATGTCTTGTAGGTAGAGGTGGCAACATCTGGCATTCAAAAAGTGTCCACTAGCACGGCAGTACAGGAGCACTTGGTAGGTAACTTGGAGATGGAGGTTCCACTTCCCTGCTGTTTTAGCTTCAATGAATAGCTTAACAGGCATAACCGTGTCAAAGTAGGGAGTCGATAAATTCGAAGTAGCAGCACAGTTAGCTGGAGCAGTGCAGAAAACTTGGTTGCCGATTCCTCTACAATCTCTTTTTTGTGTGCTAACAAAATCAGTGACCTGTCTCCATCACTTTAGAGTTCTGAAAGTTTTTGTTGAAGAGCTGGGGCTAAATCATTGTCTCAAAGATAATTTTTGCCAGGGTTACATGCGCTAATTGACATGTTCTAATGTCTCTTGAATAGGAATGTTCTGTCAGGATTTTCTCTGCCGAGTGCAGTGGGTATATTGAACAGCTCTTTCAACCAACTACCATCCATTAAGTAGCCTACAGCCTTCAAGAATGTCATCAGCACATGAATTCCATCTATTCTAATGATATTATCAAAATTGGTAGCTCCTTGTTAGCAAGCTACAATAAGTTTTGCCTTGGGACATAGAATCTGATCAAAGGTGTTCACAGTTGCTTGTTGATTCATCGATTTGTGGAAATGTGTAAAGCTGTGTATATATGGTAATGTCATCAGATACTGGAGTATTTATAAATGGCAGACAAGCAGCATAAGTCATGTCAAAAGGAGACCAATCATGATTTGCTCCATGAAATCACTCCATCCTGGAATCTCGGGCACATCTTCCCAATTAGTATAAAGCCAAATAAGATATGCGCTGAAGAGGGCGCGATAAAGCCAAATCAGATCTGCACGTGTGATAGTATCGGGTGAAACAAATAGCTGTTTGAGATCTTCAGTGTTGATATTCATTAGGTCAAGAGAACTTGCTTTCTCAAAGTGTTTTGAGGAAACTATTCCCATCTCAGCAACTAGTTAAGCTGGTATTGTTCTCTTTACTCGGACAGTTCTTTGATTTGGAGCAATAGCATTTCTAGGGGCTGTCAAATATATTTTCCCAGCTGCATGGAAATATTATATCCATTCAGTGTGTGTTAAAATCTACTTTGTCATGAACAAGTTGATGGAAAGTTGTTGGGTCTATTTGCAGTGACGGTCTCATGATTGCTGACACTTTGAGACAAAGAGCTTCAGAATAAAAGATGTAGAATATCAAAGATGTCTCAACTAATTGAAGGTGTTCATCCTTTTCTGATGAATGTTTTTCGATGTGCCATGCATCTGTCATAATCTTATGACCAATAGTCTTAAGCATATGATTGTATTCTGTTTGATCTTTGATATGACAACTACTTCCCTCTATCACTCCAATATAAGTTGCATACAGTTGTCTTTTTTTTTTTGGGGGGGGGGGGGGAGGAGGAATGTAGTTACTCTCTATCTGAGTCAATAGCTCGTCAAATGAAAATTGACAGTCCTTCATATGCTTTCCCTAAAAGTGAAAATGTCATTCACAGCTCCCTCGAGCTCTCCAGCATGAGGGCCAGCCTTATTCTCCCCACCGCCACCCATTCAACATTGGGTCTACTAAGACAGAGTTTTCTTTAAATATTTATTGTGGTATTGACAGTCAGCAGCCACCATGTCTGTTACCGGCTGGATTCTGTTAAGTCCTACACTGAAGTCATCACCATGTAGCTGCCTCTTTCGTAACTGTATGTAGCATCTCTATCTTTGTCACCAGATGCACCAAATTATGTTTGTGAGAAGGCAGTCATTGTTGTGACCTTGCATAATATTCACAAATAACCTGTTCCGCACACAAAATAATGTGTTTTGAAATAAAGATGTGAGAGGATGCTCTCAGTTTTCTTGAAGATGTGCTTTGTTCAGAAGCTTACTTCACGTGTGCAGCTATCATTGTTTCATTTATGTAACCTTTTTGACATGAGACTTGTAGTCTAACAGATGTTTTACTTCTCCCCAAAACAGTATCCTTCGTATCATTTCTTTTTTTGCTGGAATCACATAATGTTTATACTCCGTTTCCTTCACTTCTTTCTCTCCGCCCTCATTCAAATCTTTTTCACAAATAAAACACATACACTGGATATTACAATAGAATTGTCATGTTATACCTCAACAAAAACGTGTGGGAAGCACAACTTCATACTGTTGCAGAGAGAAACATTGCGCTACTGTGGCAGTGAATGTAAACGAACTGGGGAACTGAAGACCGTAAGGTATGTAGGCATGAAGATCATGCCCACCCCCGTCTCTCCCTCGCATGATCTAATACATGGGGAATTCGAGAATTCGAGGACACTAAGGACACAAAGAAGAGCCTCTTTGGTTTACTAGGTAAAAGATAAGCGGCGGCAGTTTTGGAGTGGGGCGCAACTGTAAGTACAGAGAGAGACAGATGGGGGCACATTCGAGTTCGTGGCTGCAAAGGACACACTGAAGGGTTTCTTTTACAGTTTGCCAGGTAAACACATTGAAAGAAATAATTTATTTCCCTGGTGTGGAAACTATACAACGTACAAAACAATGTTGGAGACTTAAATCATAGGTAGTTTTCTCCTCTTTATTTTACTATAAAACCATGTAAATAGCATGCCTTGCAAGTCATAAGCAGAAAACCACAAAAAAACATTATTTTCGATTTTTTATATATGAGGGAAACATTCCACGTGGTAAAAATATATTTAAAAAGAAAGATGATGAGACTTACCAAACAAAAGCGCTGGCAGGTCGATAGACACACAAACAAACACAAACATACACACAAAATTCTAGCTTTCGCAACCAACGGTCCCTCGTCAGGAAAGAGGGAAAGACAAAAGGATATGGATTTTAAGGGAGAGGGTAAGGAGTCATTCCAATCCCGGGAGCGGAAAGACTTACCTTAGGGGGAAAAAAGGACAGGTATACACTCGCACACACACACATATCCATCCGCATATACAAAGACACAAGCAGACATTTGTAAAGGCAAAGAGTTGGGGCAGAGATGTCAGTCGGGGCGGAAGTACAGAAGCAAAGATGATGTTGAAAGACAGGTGAGGTATGAGCGGCAGCAAATTGAAATTAGAAATTAGCGGAGATTGAGGCCTGGCAGATAGCGAGAAGAGAGTATATGCTGAAGGGCAAGTTCCCATCTCTGGAGTTCTGACAGGTTGGTGTTAGTGGGAAGTATCCAGATAACCCGGACGGTGTAACACTGTGCCAAGATGTGCTGGCCGTGCACCAAGGCATGTTTAGCCACAGGGTGATCCTCATTACCAACAAACACTGTCTGCCTGTGTCCATTCGTGCGAATGGACAGTTTGTTGCTGGTCATTCCCACATAGAACGCTTCACAGTGTAGGCAGGTCAGTTGGTAAATCACGTGGGTGCTTTCACACGTGGCTCTGCCTTTGATCGTGTACACCTTCCGGGTTACAGGACTGGAATAGGTGGTGGTGGGAGGGTGCATGGGACAGGTTTTACACCGGGGGCGGTTACAGGGGTAGGAGCCAGAGGGTAGGGAAGGTGGTTTGGGGATTTCATAGGGATGAACTAAGAGGTTACGAAGGTTAGGTGGATGGCGGAAAGACACTCTTGGTGGAGTGGGGAGGATTTCATGAAGGATGGATCTCATTTCAGGGCAGGATTTGAGGAAGTCGTATCCCTGCTGGAGAGCCACATTCAGAATCTGATCCAGTCCCGGAAAGTATCCTGTCACAAGTGGGGCACTTTTGGGGTTCTTCTGTGGAAGGTTCCGGGTTTGAGGAGATGAGGAAGTGGCTCTGGTTATTTGTTTCTGTACCAGGTCGGGAGGGTAGTTACGGGATGCAAAAGCTGTTTTCAGGTTGTTGGTGTAATGGTTCAAGGATTCCGGACTGGAGCAGATTCGTTTGCCACGAAGACCTAGGCTGTAGGGAAGGGACCGTTTGATGTGGAATGGGTGGCAGCTGTCATAATGGAGGTACTGTTGCTTGTTGGTGGGTTTGATGTGGACGGACGTGTGAAGCTGGCCATTGGAGAGGTGGAAGTCAACATCAAGGAAAGTGGCATGGGATTTAGAGTAGGACCAGGTGAATCTGATGGAACCGAAGGAGTTTGAGGTTGGAGAGGAAATTCTGGAGTTCTTCTTCACTGAGAGTCCAGATCATGAAAATGTCATCAATAAATCTGTACCAAACTTTGGGTTGGCAGGCCTGGGTAACCAAGAAGGCTTCCTCTAAGCGACCCATGAATAGGTTGGCGTACGAGGGGGCCATCCTGGTACCCATGGCTGTTCCCTTTAATTGTTGGTATGTCTGGCCTTCAAAAGTGAAGAAGTTGTGGGTCAGGATGAAGCTGGCTAAGGTAATGAGGAAAGAGGTTTTAGGTAGGGCGGCAGGTGATCG
Source organism: Schistocerca cancellata (assembly GCF_023864275.1). Classification (NCBI taxonomy): domain Eukaryota; kingdom Metazoa; phylum Arthropoda; class Insecta; order Orthoptera; family Acrididae; genus Schistocerca; species Schistocerca cancellata. The sequence goes on along the minus strand of NC_064633.1, from coordinate 105,039,008 downwards.
GCGTGAAAGGAAGTGCTCCATCGCAGCGAGGCCCTGGACATGCGGAATATTTGTGTATAAGGAAGTGGCATCAATGGTTACAAGGATGGTTTCTGGGGGTAACAGACTGGGTAGGGATTCCAGGCATTCGAGAAAGTGGTTGGTGTCTTTGATGAAGGATGGGAGACTGCATGTAATGGGTTGAAGGTGTTGATCTACGTAGGCAGAGATGCGTTCTGTGGGGGCTTGGTAACCAGCTACAATGGGACGGCCGGGATGATTGGGTTTGTGAATTTTGGGAACAGCTTCAGATTCATGTTCCGCAATTGGATCAGAACTTTCCGCTTCAAGCACTTTTTGTGCACCATTTGACTGGACTACAGGAAGAGAGAGGGGTCACCCATTCCCATGGCTGTTGTTGATGAAGTTGCTATAGCTATAGGCAACTGTGCAGCACATACCTACAGTCAGTGCTCAAACTGTGTCATGGGAATTGACTCTCCGTGGTCAGCTATTCAAAAGGTTTTGGAGCGCAAAATGCATACTAAATGAATCCGCAAGATCCGCTGACAGTCATCTGTTCCTTCTCAAATGCCATGACTTTGCTCTTTGTTTTTTGGCACACGGGAAAATGGATGGCATGTGGACGGGGAATATTCTTTGAATGGATGAGGCACATTTGACTTCACACAGTGCTGGGAATGCCCAGAGCTGTCGCATATGGGATTCTACTCTACCACAATTTATGCAGGAACATCTGCTGCACTCGTGACTGTGTGGTGTGATTTCACAAGCATATTAATTCAAGATCCATTTTTCTCTCTGCACATAATAAGGACCTCCTTGTGCAACACGTGATTCTTGCTTTGCAAGAATGCAACTGTGTCCACAATGCTACTTTCGTGCAAACTGGGGTGACACCACATGGTGCTTGCCAGGTGAAAGATTTACTTGGAAACCTTCGGTAAAGCTCGTCTTACTTGCCAGCTCATGTGACGGACCCCTTGAGAGCTCTGTTGTCTGCTGGCCAGCTGCCCTGCAAGGGGCTGTGCGTGTTTCCCACCATAGGTTTGCTGCTATTTTTCTTGTGAAGCCTAGTTGGATTCCCTGCATACTATCTGCACTGCCCAGTCAGAAGTCCTGTTTGGCGACTAATGTCAGCCTACGGAGTGAGAACTCAAGACGAATGTTAGTTAAACCTTGACACCAAACAGAACATCACGTGTCCGCTGACAGTCATGTGTTCCTTCTCAAATGATTGTAAAGGAACTATTCGGTAAAAAAGTTTATTCTTGCACATCTTATAGCTTCATTTGTCAGCTTTATGATAATTGCCGATCATTATATTAAAGGTGAGATTTACTGTGATATTGTAGAATTAAGTGAGCTATTGCAAGAATTTTGGAAAGTTTAGTGAGGAATAGAGGTTGCTGTGAATTTTCGTTTGGTGCATGTTAGCTCATAAGTTGCTGCTTATCAAATTTAGCTAACGTATTAAATTTTTCCTTGAACTTTGAAGGATATTGCTGTCTCTTACCAGTCTCAAGAAAATGGATCATATATAAAACGCTTCGTTCCAAACTCTCCTGCCAGCAAAACAGCCAGAATAAAATGTTCACAAAATTCCTTGTATCTCGTAAACAGTTTCTGATGTTTGAAGATGATGATAGCAAATGTTGGTATGCAATGAGGAGAGCACAGAATCATATGATTAATATGCAAAACTTCCACATTTACCACAATATTCAAATCATTACAGATTTTTCAATAAATGATGTAATATTTTAGCACCATCAATAGCTGTTGTAACAAGAATTACTGTGAGTGTGGAATAACATGTGAGGAAGTTTCAATTTATTTTTATACCACTAATGTTATTTTCATAAAATATTGACGTGTCTTTCCATCAGTTGGTGTTTAATGATTCTATTGGCAAGTTTAACTGCATTAGAATGTTTGTGACATGAGTATTTATGAATTCTGCTGTGTTTTGGCGAAAAAAGTAATTTGAATGTGGCAATAGGGAACCTTATGTATTACTCAAAACTCATCACTGATAACATGCCCCTGAAGAAAAATAAATGTGGTGATAAGTCTGGGAAAAATAAATTACAACTTCCGTTGGAATTTTGGCGAAATCCTATATGCCATTGTGTTTTGAATAATGAGTAATATCAACTTAAACAGGGCAACAGATTTTATTTCTGTACCTCAGTAATTAACCTGCCATTTTTTACTGTCCATATACAGAATGAGGGATCATACTTTTCACCACAAATATCGTTCAGTTTGTCAGATATGTGTGTTTAGACCGTTGTAGGTAGTTGACTAGATTTTGCAGATTTAAATGTTTTCGTATTTCTCAGATCATTGAGATACAGAAATGAAATTCTTTGGCCAGTGTGAATCCACATCATTCATTATTAAACACACGCTGGGGCATAGGATTCCATTAAAATTTCAACAGAAGCTGTGATTTATTTTCCCCAGACTTCCCATAACCTTTATTTTTATTCAGAGAGACATTGTGTTTGGCAGGTTCTGAGTAATACGTTAAGTTCTCTTGTTGCCATGTTCAAATCTGCTTCTTTTGCCAAAACACAGCAGAATTCGTAAATATTCGTGTCACTAACATTCTAAAGCAGTTGAAATTGCGACAGAATCATAAAACAGCAACTGACTAAAAAACATATCAATATTTTATGAAAATATCCATTATCTGTATAAAAAGAAAGCGAAACTTCCTCTCATATGGTTTTCTAAACCCACATTAATTCTCATTACAGCAGATATTAATGGTGCTAAACATTAGCATATTAATCGTACGACTAAATAATCTTCTCTTTGCATACTAACATTTGCCAAATTCGTGTTCTGATAACCCGCTGGTGGGCGAGTTTGGGACAAAGCGCTTTTTATACGATCCACTTTCCTCGTATCTCGTAAACAGTTTCTGATATTGGAAGATGATGTTGCCAAATGTTGGTACGCAACGAGGAGAGCACTCAAGCATATGATTAATATGCGAAACTTCCATATTTACCACAATATTCAAATCATTACAGACTTTTCAATAAATGATGTAATATTTTGGCACCACCAATAGCTGTTGTAACAAGAATTGTAATCGATAGGAAAAATTCAATACGTTAGCTAAATTTTATACAGAGCAACATATGAGCTAACACGCAACAAACACAAATTCATAGCAACATCTATTTTTCATTGCAAACTTTCTGAAATTCTTGCAGTAGTTTACTTAATCCTAAAATATCACAGTAAATATTATCATTGAAACTTCCTGGCAGATTAAAACTGTGTGCCCGACCGAGACTCGAACTCGGGACCTTTGCCTTTCGCGGGCAAGTGCTCTACCAACTGAGCTACCGAAGCACGACTCACGCCCGGTTCTCACAGCTTTACTTCTGCCAGTACCTCGTCTCCTACCTTCCAAACTTAACAGAAGCTCTCCTGCGAACCTTGCTTCTGTTAAGTTTGGAAGGTAGGAGACGAGGTACTGGCAGAAGTAAAGCTGTGAGAACCGGGCGTGAGTCGTGCTTCGGTAGCTCAGTTGGTAGAGCACTTGCCCGCGAAAGGCAAAGGTCCCGAGTTCGAGTCTCGGTCGGGCACACAGTTTTAATCTGCCAGGAAGTTTCATATCAGCGCACACTCCGCTGCAGAGTGAAAATCTCATTCTGGGAATATTATCATTATCTAAACAATTGGCAGTTCTTCGTGAAGCTGATGAATGAAGCTATAAGATGTGCGAAAATCAATTTTTTTTACCAAATAGTTCCTTTACAATTGTTTGAGAAAGACTGCAGTTTGACTAATTCACGCACCCTTGTGTTCATGGTGTCAAACCAGCCAGCTAGGTTCTGCACTGAATCATACACTTTGTGAGAGGTTCAGGGTGGCTGTGACACCCACCTGCTTGCCAGCAGCTATGAGCACTGGCTTGCAAAGTTGGAGAGAACCTTACTCTGTGTGAGATGGGCTTAAGGACCTGACCATCTCTAGGCTGTTTCTAGCTGTGTGGCCTTCCAGATCCCCTGACCTAAATCTATGTGACTTTTGGTTGTGGGAATATCTGACAAGTTGTGTCTGTCAGGGATGTATCCGGACTCTTCTTTCTCTGAAGGATAGCATATGACTACATACCACTCTGATTACACTGGATATGGTGTGAGCAACTGTCGACCATGCAGTGTCATGTATGCAGGGTGTTGCAGAGTTGAGAGACCATATTGAATACGTGTTGTAACTTGTGACCATAGCCTACTAACATGACAAAATCACTCTTATGTTTTTGTTCAGTCCTCCCCCTTTTGCTGTACCCACACCACATTCTGACTGCTTATAGTGCCATATAGTCACCTGGTGACAGAAAGTGAAACCCCCTCCCCAACCTCCCCCGGCATACTCTGTGAACGCACCAATTAATGAACATACCTACTGCCTTTGAGCATCCTGTGAGGTATACAGCCCACACACACTGCAGCTCTCTGAACACTGTTGATTTAATTATCATGTGGTGTAATTTACTGATGTTTACAAAAAATTGTAATAAGGTCAATATGAGAACTAATGTTATTAATTGTATATCAAAATGTCCAGCAAGAAACACTATTTCTTACAATTTTCTTCCTACTAAGAGTTCATTTTTTTAGTCATATAAACTTTATAAAAATTGTTAGCATTTTTTTTCCCCGAGGCATTCACAGTCAAGTTATCTTAATTCAATGACTTGGACTTAGTGTCTCCGGCAGCTGGCTGGCTGGCAGCTGGTTTTGTGTCAAAGTTTCTTAATTACAGACTAACATAACAGTCTGATTACTCTTATCAGTTACAGCCATTAAGAAAGATGGATAGTTATTGTTGTCTACTCCTTAATGTCTCATTCAATAATATCAATATGTTGTCTGCTGATTGAATTAATCAAGTTTTGAATAGGAGCAGTTTCTTATTTCTAGAGAATTCTTTAATTCTTGATACCATTTGTTGACTTTTACGTATTACTCACAAAGTTAAAAACATGTTTAGTTGTTTCATTAACGTAGGTGACACATTGAGCATGCTTCAGATACTGAACAAGGAAGTTACATTAGGGCATGTCAGGCTCAGTTATTTTTATGCTAATATGTGTTTTAAGTTCCATTCCATCATGACTCAGCGATTAGAGAGATTTAATATTGGTTAACAATGTTGCAAATTCTGGTAGCTGACATGATTGGTGTTTCTGAGCTAAACAAATTTTAAGCTAGATCATGTGGTCATAGGAGACTTGTTAAAAAAAGAGTTTGAATGTTTTATCGGAACTTTTGACACAGTTTCACACATGTGGAGCAAAGAACAGAAATGGCTCCTATGTTTACAGGAATCACTATGTTATTGTGAAGGGCAATGGAAATAAAATGAAATATGCAACATAAAAAATAACTTACGGACAGAGCAGCACACGATTCGTGCTACCACATGATGATGTATTCAGTTAATCAGGTGCAATTTTTTTCAGCAGCCATTCCAAGGTCCCCCTCCAGGACAAGGTCCCCCTCGTGGCCCACCACCAGGAACAATGCAGCCAGATCCACGGGGACCGCCACCTCGCCCAGAATGGAACCGTCCACCAGGTCCTGGTTGGTTATTATTGTCTTATCTACATGAAACAGAATCAAAGTTGTTAATTTTCTTATGTATTTAAAGGGTCTTACAGTAATCTATCTTTGTTAGCCATATATTTTACTTGTGAAGCACTCTGCAGCACATAGCAGAGTTACTTAAACTTTGAACTGTTATTTGACATAGTTACATGGTGCACTGTCACATCACCACTGCTAAGGCTCGGACATTGATGGCAGAAAACTGCAGGCTGATTATAATGAGAGGATTAATGTTGCACAGCAGAATTGCTACTGGCTACACAATTACTTACCTGGATTTGAACTCTGTATGATCTCCAATTTGAAGAATTCTTGGAGCCCCTACATTACTGCCGGTGAGTTAGAACCAAACTACAGGATGATCCAAAACTCTGTTAACATTTGAAAATTGGGATACAATTTGATACACTTGTTTGAAATGACTTGGAGTTTCATTGAAACAAAAAAGTCCACAAAATGACCTTCAGATGATGCTTCATATGATACAAAAGCAATAATTAGCATAACAGTTGTCTTTTAGCAAAGAGGATGGTATTTACAACAAATGATCAGTGGTTTGGTCGTCATTCATCAACAAAACCATTAATTGAGGGACAATTTTGTGAACAGCACTGTATAACAAATCAGTAAGTATAGTGAGAAATTGCCATCGAATGTTGCTAATGAGGTCGGACAGTAGTGGTAGACTTGAGATTTTTGGTAACCCCATAGCCAATAATCACACGGATTGAGGTCTGGAGAGTGGGGAGGCTAAGCATGACAGATGTGGCAGTGCAGCATGCGATTCTCTCAAAACGATACATGCAAGTGATAAGAGATGGAGCACCAACATACATAAAAGTTGTACTTTCCCGTGGGTATTTAGGGTGATCTGACTCCCCCTCTCAATAGTTCATTATATACATGATTCTCAAGTGGCATCACTGACGTTTTCCTATCCAGCATCTCTGGTTGGCCTGTTTTTGCACTCTTTTTCTGGTTTCAATAAAACCTCTTACCTTTTCAGGCATGTGTCAGTTTTTACCTCTCTACCCATATTATTCCATGAGTTAGTACATTTTTAAATCTTAACAGAAACGGTCACTGTTGATGCTTGTTTTATCAGCCAATGTTAGCAGTTTTCAAAGGATTTGCAGTTGCAGGCTTCACTCTCTTGAGTTGTTGTAGCCTTCCTGTCACAAACACTGGTATGCTGATGGATGAGCATCAAAGACTTCTTGGATTATTTATAGGTGAGCAGACTACCTTCTGTGTAGACCTATATAAGAAAATGTCACATATTTCATTTCTTCTATACTTCAAAAGTGGACCCTGTTATTCTTGAAAAGATAGTTGTCGACACTATCAAAAACCCTTAACTCATCTTGCTTCTTGTTTACAGTATGTTGCAGTGGTTGCAATATCAAATTGCTCTCCTTAACATCATCTGCTTCTCTTTTCATAATTTTGTCATATGGTTTCTTTACTTTATATAGACATTCTATACATTACTGTGTTCTTTCAACCTTCTGTTTTTGCTCATTACTAGTTTATTAGTAGCTTGTGATGTTCATACAGCTGATTCTCTTTTCTCTGGAGGTTTTTTTGAGTTTCCTGTGGGTGACGTCTATTACTCGTGTAGTTGTGCTTGCTTCTACTGCTTTGTATTTCTCTTCAGACTATTCTTCTTGCCTTGTCACTTGATGCTCTGCTAGTCTCCTTTTTTAGATGTATGTTTCCTTTTGCTTGTTTCATTTGCTGCACTTTTATGTTCTCTCTTTCCATCAGTTAAATTAATATGCCCTCTATTAGCAAAGGATTTTTGCTGGGCTTTGTCTTTTTGCTCAGTCATTCCTCTCTTGCTTTCACCATTTCGAGCCCCCTTCTCTATCGTATTCCTTTACCCTGTTCGTTACTAATTATGTTATGCTCCCTTTGGTAATCTCAGTGGTCATTAGATGTTTCAGTTTATTTAGGTCCCTTCTTTTTAACCCTTTGCACTCTATAATGCAGACACAGATCAACTCCATGTGCTCTTATTTAAATTGCCATACCACAGACAATTACTTGAATCTGTCTGGAAACAATGAGGCCACTGACCAACAATTAGGATACACGAGGGTTGGAACTTAAATAGTGGCAACTATTTATTCACAACTGATACAAAAGAGTTACATGTTCACACCTGTTACTGTCCTTCAAAGTAATCACCAGCATTATGTAGAACCCATTGCTAGCGATGTGGAAGGCGTAGTATACCGTTAGCAGAGCCTGTTCTGTTGATAGTGCGAATGGAGCAGTCTACTGCCTGTCGAATCTCTGGAACAGTTCTGAAGCAAATGCCACAAAGTGCTTCCTTCATCTTTGGAATCAAATTGAAGTCACAAGGACTTAAGTCCAGGGAGTATGGTGGATAGTACAGTACTTCCCATTCCCCTGACCGAACAGAGCAGCACACAGCGTGTGCTGTATGCGCCCGTGCATTGTGTTGCAAAATTATGGGTGGGTTGCGCAGAAAGTGTCGCCGCTTCTTTTGCAAAGCTGGTGGCAGGTGATGCTCCAAAAGTGAACACTAATACAGTGCATTGACAGTCTGCCATAGAGGAACGTAATGCATTAGGATAACACCATCACAGTCGTACACAAGAATCACCATAACTTTCACCATACTGGGGCTCTGACGCACTTTCGACTTTTGTGGCGACCCATAATGACACCATTAGTTGGATTGGTGTTTCAGTTTTGGCTTGTACGGTCTGGCCCATGTCTCATTGAGTGTTAATGTACAACGTAAGAAAGCCTCTCCTTCGTGTTCATAGCGCTCAGAGTGCGCCTGAGCAGCGTCGTAACACATCCATTTCTGCATTTCTGTCAAGTCACGCGGAACCCATCATGATGAAATTCGCATGCACAGGCATTCCTTCAGGATGCAAAACACAATCGCTTGCACTAATCCGGTTTCGTGAGAAAGCTCACGAATTGTATGGTGTCGATCACTTTCCAATAACGCAGCAACAGCATGCACTTTAGGAACGCTAGGATGACCTCCCCGATGCATGTCTGGCACAGTTTGCTGACCTTTATTGAAGGCTTTTACCCATTGTGCTGTTGTTCTGTATGGCAATGCCGATTCCACGCACGCCTCTTGAAGACCTTGATGACACTGTCATGCTGTAAGAACTCTGGCACATTCAATCTTGATCCAACTCCGTTGTCCTGTTTCGAAAACATAATGACACCATTATGTTAGATTGCTCGCTCAAAAGTGACTGTTTTTCCCTCGATTGTGGATAAGCCGGTGACGTGGGACGGGTGAGTCCATCTCCTCGGAGGTAAGGTAGGTATGTCAACAACGTGTGCTATCAGCGACAGTAATAATTGCATAGTGTCTCCACAGCAGGGTTCCAAGCTATGTACATCAAAACAAAAAGTACACTTTCATTCAAATGTATTTACAAGTCACAAAACAAAAAATTTTCACTGTGTGATATTTTTTGAACTCTTTGGGGTGGACTGTTTCCATCATCATTTCACTCGGAATTGTTTACAAATGAATCACTGTTATCCTCAAATTGAGGGCCACTCTCATTTTCACTTAGACATTCCTCAGAAAGAACTGTGTGAAGAACTAGGTATTTCATGTCCAATAACTTGAACACAATAATTACTACAATGTTTCACTCGACATAACTGCTGAAGTTCAACAAAGAGTTAACACAGGTTTCCCTAGAGGTCAGTATTATACAGTATTGATGCCTAGCACAGTCAGATTCGAAAACGGAGCTTGTGAGGAATGAAAAATGGTGTCGAACGAGACACGGCATTGGAGTGGAAAATAAAATTTGCAGTATCGAGCACCACTCATCGCAGGAGTGGAAAGGGTTACGTTTCTATCTTGTTTCTTCAGCTTTAATCTACATTTCAAAATTAATAAACTTTGATCAAAGTCTAGTCTGTTTAAAGTGGTGTTTTGTAGTTCTAAACCTTTCCCCATTGCATAATCTATGTGAAATCTTCTGATGTCTGTAGGCCTTTCCATGCATAAGACCTTCTCTCGCGATTTGTACATTGTTTCATGTTGTTAAATTGTGCTCTGTGGAAAGTACTACCAGCTAGCCTCCCTTCTTATTCCTTTTTCCACTGTAATATTCTAGTCCCCCACCACAATCTGTTTCTCTCCCATAATATGCTGATTTTTTTTATTTATTTATTTTTTTTTTTTACAATGTTGGGAAAGATAGATCGCTACTTGCAGTAAATAAGGCACATTTAAGTTGCAGACAGGCACAATTAAGACACACTTATTTGTCGGCTGTATACTCCATGTAACCCAAAGCCAAAAGAAATAAATAAAAAAAGGCACTTACATAAAGATTTTAGCCACAGCCTTCATCAGCAGGAGAGAAACACACTCCTCATACCTATAAGGAAGCACACCTCATGTGCGCATGAAGGTCAACTCCAGCAACTCGGGCTGGAATGCCATTCCAGCAGGCAATTGGTTAACTTCAGCACAGTGGCCATTAGAAGTGTAAAATATGTACTGATAACTCTGAAACATTCACATAGTAACCTAATTAAATCCTCATCTGGGTACGGATATGTCTGAGCTGCCTACACACATTCTGAAGGTGCTTCAGCAGTAAACAGTGCATTTCTGCACTCAATCCCTTACTCACATAGATATTGGTGAAGCAACATTCAGGTACTGTCACCCATTATTAGAATGCTGCCTCACTAACATCTGTGTATAATGATTGAGTACAGAAATGCACTTATGTTGCTAAATCAATTTAAGAATATATATGGGCAGCTCATAGATTTATACTTAGACATCGTGGGCCTTCAGAATTATCTGCATATACAGATCACTAGGAAACATCACGATTGTGAGAGGCTTAAAATCCTTAGTCTGATTATTACAGTAAGAAAAGACTTTACTTAATTTTATAAAATTGTGCAATCACAAGACAGACACTGTGCATTGTCAGACAGCAGTAGGTTGAACAGAGAGATGGGTGTTTGTGGACATATTATTTTTGCATATCAGTGAGGTGCAGGAAGCATGCTGTCATGTATCAGAACTGACTCGTTTGAGTTATCCCATCGAATGACCTCTCTTTTCATCCTACTGATGAATTAGCTGCAGTTAGATATCGGGGCCTGACAAAAATAGCACTCATGTATTGTCTACGAACCCATCCAGATGCTTAGATTCTTGGCCTGATTCTGGTCCCAGGCTCTATTAATATGTAAGAAGTCATATTTATGTTAGTATTTAACTTGAGCAACTCTTTTAGTTAAATGTGGTGAAACTCATACATTTTTGAAGTGCCTGTTTACATAGTTCTGGAGAAGGAACTATGGAGGATGATGAATTCCCATTCTGTTATTTCCAGTGTGTGTGTTTCCTTGGCCAGCCTGTTGCCTTAAACTTCTTTTTAGGGCATTTTTTCTTTGTTCTTCCTTGGTCCATCCTCTTTACATGTCTGATTAATACATATATTTTGAAAACATTGAGAAAAATATGTTTGAGTTACACAATATACTCAAATGTTGGAAAACATAATTTTTTTTTGTTTAACTATGATTTCTGGCACTTATTTAAAATTTAAAGTATTATAAATTATTTCTTGATTAGTTTCTAGCATTTGACTGGAATCACTCATTATTATTATTATTATTATTATGTGCCAGTTCAAAACTGCTGAAACTTGCAGTTAGCAAATTTTGCAGCATAGACTATGTCTGCAAGCTGCAATAAATGCATTAAAAAGCATGTTTGCATTGATGTTTCGTTTGATTGTCAAATAAGGATCGGCCTGATCTTTGACACATTTTGGGATGACTACTAGGAAACATCTTGCAAATGAATTCATTGTTTTAGTGATGTTCTATGCATTCTGAAAGATACAATGAAATGACGATACAGGTTCCTGACTCGCCAAGTATCTTTCTAGTGCATTTTTGTCATGATGGTGACACTATTTTTAAAGCCTTAAGGTTTCAGAATTTAAAAATATTTTTAATCTGTGGATCTTTTTGGACACAAAATTGTTTCGTCTTCATATGTTTTATTCATTTGTCAGCACACATGGTCCTAAGTTTGTGAGAAACTGGCATGCTCATGTTCTGTACACCTGCATTATATTTTTTTCTTGTGTAAACATTATCAAATGTTCCTTTGCTTACAGGTATTCACCACCACCCAGGTCCGGGATTCCCACCCCATAGTCAGCCCCCACCAATGCAAGGCCCACCTCCTGGACAAGGACCACCGCCAAGAGGCCCACCACCGGGTCAGATGGGAGGTACACACATACACATACACAAATCTATGCACACACTCTCTTTTCATTGGCAGTTGAATATCAGATATATGACAGTTGTCTTTGAAATTACATTATTTGGTTAAACCGTGTTGTCATCTGTATAGTAGTAGTTACTTTGTTACAGTCATGTTAACTTTTCTTCTGCACCGTTAGAATCAAATGATTGTGGCTCATACTTGAAAGATTTTTTAAAATACTGTATATTTCATCTTGGTTGATTTATTGCCCTTGCTGTTATAATTTTATACAAATTAAAACAAAATAATACATGTTCTGGGGAGAGTGACACCCTCTGGGTCTGTTATGTGACATTTGATACCCATTACTGCATTAAGACCTAGATTTTTCCATTAAGTACAATGTGTAGCTACACCCATCAGTTTTGCCTATGCATTGATTTTTTTTCTTATCTCTTAGAATTCAGTAAAGAACCTCTTGTTCCATCTACCATATATTTGCCTGCCTACATGGCCTTTCCATCTCCGTATAATTTAATAGTCATAATTAAGTCAACAGATTCCAATCTGTTCCCTGATCTAATTTTTGTTTTTGTTTTTGTTTGTTATGCCTGATTTAGAATAAAAAATGAATGACAACAGAGTAGTGGGGGCATGTCAGTGTTGTCAGTTCAAAGTTAACTGTGCATGCAGTATTGCTGTAAGTATACAGCTGTCCCAGCAACAGCTTTTTGGCTCCGTATCAAACACATTTGCAGTTTCTCCCATTGATGTCCACTATGAAGTGTGGTTTGCAGGATCACAACTACTGTACCACTTTTTAGGAATGCCCCGTGCTAATAGTGCGATACCACTTCCATGGGCATGCACTGCTCATTAAAGTAATCAGTGTTATCAATTTTTTAGTTGTATTTTATGTACAGTAGTAGTTCTCAGGCAGATCTGCGTCATTTTTGTGAGAGTAGCAACTAATCACATGAAAATACTGATTCATGTAATGTCCCATAGTATGTCACACTTATGCAGATAGTGAAATGAGTTGTTTCAGAAAAAGTTCATCCAGTCAAAATGTTTATCACAAAGTATGACTGTAATGCAAGAAACACTTGAATTTGCAGCAGAAGGTGACCACTACTCAACGAAGAACATTTTCCAATTGGTTGGTGCTGTGGTAACTGTCCTGTAAATAACTTCCTGGTCTATCACTTAATTATTTTGATAAAAGTATAGCAAGTTTAATTCCCATTCATAATATGGCCCACTACCTGTAAACTTTCAGTCACTGTGGAAGACATTGAGAAAGCTTTTGTAGTCAAATTAAAGTTGCTTTGTAGTTTACACTTCACTTCTTGGAGCTGGTTTCCTCCAACCAGAGCCTGCAGTGCCATGTCCAAACTTTCTCAACATTTTGTCAGTTTGCTTCCAGTTCCTCGCCCAGCCTTCTTTCCTGATGTGTTTGGATCCTGAATACTGGATCTGACCATTTTTCACACAGTATTGCGTGAAGCTAAATTTTTGAAGGCTGCAATTCATCATCGTGACTGGGGGGTTACCAGATTCATAATGCAGCATAGTGGTGTAATGCAATGGTTAGCATAAAAAACTGATGTGAGGCTTTACATTCAAATCTTTAGTGCAGAGAAGATCTATTATTTCTAAACATAATCAAAAGACACTTATGCTTATTTTTGTTTCAGTTTCACTTTCCAGTTGACCTTTCTATTTGCTCTTATTTTTCTTCCTATCATTCTTTTTTTGTGGTTGGAATCTGGCTTTACCACCAGTAATTTGGAGCCAAATGTCAATGAGGTCTGCTCATCAGTTGGTAACAACAGCCCGTGTAGTCTATGTGAGGATAATTTCATTTAATGAATGGCAGCAACAAATTGCAGTTTTCTTTTACCGCTGAAACTGAAATTTTTCTTCTGATAGAGATTAAAATTAATCACTGTGAACAAAGTGATAGTGATTTTTGTTCTGTCACAGATTGTTCACTGCTGTTGTCTCAAATATCTTGCACATGAGGAGTTTGTGATTAGATTAGAACACAAGTTTAAATTCAGGGCTACCAAACTAGTTGGTTTCTGTGACAGTCGTGGGGTCACTTAAAACCAACTGTTGACACAGCATCTTGCGTTTCCGTTTCACCTCGCAGCGGCCACTCCCAACATTGGTCTATGTTCACAGTCCAGCATATGTGAAGAGAGAGACTGGGTTCGTATGTTGCTTATAACTGATGAGAAGTCAGCAATGGATGTGGCAACATTGTAGTGGCAGGTGACGTATTTCAGTTGTCAAGTACTTTTAATTGGACTAAAGTGTCTTGAGTGCACTCCAGGCTATTTTTACCCACTGTTTTATTTCTTCTGCTCCCCACAAGGTCATTGCCTTTAGCTGCTCTAAATACATCGACTCGTCAACTGTACCGGTTTGCAAAACTTCAGAACAAAAGTAGTTTTGCATGATGTGTCACTGCCAAGTAACATAGCTTGATGAAACTTGAACTGTACATAGTATGAATTGTTGCAGAACACCGAAAGAAATACGCAATGATTGGACAGAAATGGCACTTATTCAAAGACAATAATTAGATTGAAGTCGCCATGATTCATGGTCACCTGGTCTCTAGAACAGGCAGGCCATTGTTCTTTAATAGCGTTTGAGAGTAGCAACTAATCACATGAAAATACTGATTCATGTAATGTCCCATAGTATGTCACACTTATGCAGATAGTGAAATGAGTTGTTTCAGAAAAAGTTCATCCAGTCAAAATGTTTATCACATGGATGGCAGTGCATGCTCTGCAACATGCTCCCATGTTAACCATAACACAAGTAAGGAGTTCTTGTGGTAGAGCATTACATTGCTCCACCATCGTGGTGAACCAATGTTGGATGATCATTAGTTCAAGTGGATGTGCTACAATACATCTCCCAAACTCATCCCTCACATGCTCAATGGAGTTGGAAGTTCAGAGGAATGGGCAGGCCAGTCTATTTTCCAAATATCCTCTTGTTACAAGAGCTCCTCCAACAGTGCTGTTCGATACTGTTGTGCAATATCATCCATAAAAATGATGTTTGGTCTAATAGCATCTCTGAAAAGGTGCACATGGAGAATGAGTACAGTTTTACGCTTAACAGTTACTGAGTGTGCAGTTTTCGAAGACCTGGAAGTTGGTAAGCCCATTGTGCCTTCCCACACCATAACACGTGGACCACTATAACGATCATGTTTGACAATATTCCTGGATGCGTTACGTTTCCCACTTCTGCCCATATGAAGGTATGTCAGGTGGTGTTTAACATGGTTGTATTGGTGGTACAGGTGTTCTGGTGTAGGGAGACATGATGTTGCATGATCACAGTGACCTCCAAATCTTTGCACACAGTACGCTAACAGAAATATCATTGTGACACTGTACTAATTTCCCATGCTCGTCTTTTCAGAGGGTGCTTTTGTCCCTGACTTAAATTTTGTGGATGATTTTGTTCAGTAGCATTGAACAGCACTGGTGGAGGAGCTCTTGCATAGAGAGGATATTTGACTAATGGGGTGGCCCATCTAGTATGTGTGCGGGATGTGTTTGAGAGATGTATTGCAGCACGCACCAGTGATCATCCAACAGTGGTGACCCACGCTGGTAAAGGAATGGAATGCCCTACCACAAGAACTCCTTACCAGTTTTATGGTCAGCATGGGAGCATGTTTCAGAATGTGTGTTACTGTCTGTTATGATCTCAACCCTATAAGAGAACCATGGTGTGCCTTTTTTAATGTCCAGGGAATCATCATGAATCACAGTGACTTCAGTGGAATTATTGTCTTTGAATAAATGTCATTTTTATTTGTCTCATTGGGTATTTCTTTCATTTACCTTCTGTACCCTACTGTAGCATTCATTCTACATATGGTGCAGATTTCATCAAGCTATGTTAATAGGCTGTGACATATCATGCAAAAGCAATTTTTGTTCTGGAGATTTGCATACCAGTGTAATTTTGCAAGATCATTGTCAGTTTGTGCTATTTTTGGTTTGTTAATTATATGTTGTTAGTCTTACTGCAATTCATTTTCATGCCTACTTTTTAACTCATACATCAAAGTTCTTCCATTTGTTTCTAAAGTTTTTCTGCACTACAAGCGAAAGAGAATGCGATTTAGCTATATTATGTCAACAAGAATTCTTCATTTTCTCAGTTGAGGGGAGTGAAAAAATTCATTGAGTGCTAAGAATATATTTGGAAGTATGGAAACTCCTTACCTGACACCGTTTTCAATTTTGAATTTGTTACTGCCCACATGAGGCCTAATGAGATTGACATATATATTCTTCATTTTTCAAGGGTTATTAATACAGATTTCATTGAAACATGACTGAAAAACTTTGTCAGGAATATATGAATTCCAGGCAATGTGGCGATTTGTACACATAGTTCAGTTGTGTAACCTAGTTTGACATAGAAATAATACTGATATGCAAATTATTGATTGCGCTGTATTTGTTTCTAAATTTAGTTTTTTTTTTCTTTTCCTGATTTTTTTCTTTATGTGTTTAATTCCAATATTTTTATTTAACTAAATTTATGTTAATACTACAAGATTATACTATTACACTGAAGAGCCAGAGAAACTGTTACACTTGCCTGATAATCGTGTACGGCCCCTGCAGGCACTCAGAAGTGCCACAACCTGACGTGGCATGGACTCAACTAATGTCTGAAGTAGTGCTGGAGCAGGGAATTGACACCATGAACCCTGTCCGCAGCTCGTGGTCTAGTGACTAGCATTGCTGCCTCTGGATCACGGGGTCCTCAGTTCAATCCCGGCTGGGTTGGGGATTTTCTCTGCACAGGGACTGGGTGTTTGTGTCGTCGTCGTCGTCGTCGTCGTCTTCATCATCATCATCATCAGTGACAGTGGCTAGATTGAACTGTGTAAAAAATTGGACTGTGAAATATTGGGACTCAGTACAGGTGCTGATTAGCGTGCAGTTGATTGCCCCACAAACTGAACATCGACAACGTCAACCATGAATCCTGCAGGGATGTTCATAAATCCCTAAGAGTATGAGGGGCAGGAGACCTCTTTTGAACAGAATGTTGCAAAGCATCCCAGATATGCTCAATAATGTTTATGTCTGGGGAGTTCTGCGACCAGTGGACATGTTTAAACTCAGAAGAGTGTTCCTGAAGCCACGGTGTAGCAATTCTGGATGTGTGGGGTGTCGCATTGTGCTGCTGTAACTGCCAAATTCCGTCGGAACGCATAATGGACATAAGTGGATTCAGGTTATCAGACAGGATGCTTATGTATGTGTCACCTGTAAGAGTTGTATCAAGATGTATCAGAGGTCCCATATCGCCCCAACTGCACATGCCCCACACCATACAGAACCTCCATCAACTTGAACAGTCTGACACACAGGCCGCATGGCTTGATGAGGTTGTCTCCATACTCGAACATGTCCATTCACTTGTTACAATTTGAAATGAGACTCGTCCGACCAGGCAACATGTTTGCAGTCATCGGCAGTCCAGTGTTGGCCTTGATGGGCCCAGGTGAGGTGTAAAGCTTTCCGTAGTGCCATCATCAAGGGTACACAAGTGGGCCCTTCGGCTCCGAAAGCCCATATCGATGAGGTTTCATTGAATAGTTTGCATGCTGATACTTGTTGATGGCCCAGCACTGAAATCTGCAACAGTTTGTGGAAGGGCTGTGCTTCTGTCACATTCAATGATTCTCTTTAGTAGTTATTTGTCCCATTCTTGCTGGATCATTTCCCAGCCACTGCAATGTCAGAGATTTGATGTTTTACCAGATTTCTGATGCTCACAGTGTGCCGACTATAGCACCCTGTTTAAACTCACTCAAATCTTGATACCCTGCCATTGTAGCAGCAGTAACCAATCTAACAACTGCACCAGACACTTGTCGTCTTAGATAGATGTTGCCGACTATAGCACCATATTGTTCCTGTTTACATATCTCTGTATTTGAAAATGGATACCTATACCAGTTTTGTTGGCACTTCAGGGCAATAGTTGTACATGGTGCAATTGAATAAATTTGTTAATGTTTTCAGAAAATAGAGAAAACAAAAGTTACAAAGAAAGTACCTTTACTGGCCTTCAAAGTAATCACTTTTACATAGAACATGCTTTTGACATTGATTGTAAAGCTGTTGGAAACTGTCAGCAAATGCTTTTTATGGAATCACTAGCAGCACTGTTGTCATGTATGTGGGCAATTGGGCTTATAATGTCTTTGCTAATCTCCAACTGTGACAAAGGTTAAGGCCAAAAATTTAGATGTGAGGGAGTGATTCTTTTCAGCGTGCCTGTCTGTGGCTCAGCGATCATCTTCATTTTGAGTTGATACCTATTCTCATTACTACTGATATTATCAGAGTATTTGCGCAAGTTATCTGTTGCATGGAGTGATAAACACGGCCTCATTTCATCAAGATGGTGTCTGTGACAAGTGAATTGCTGGCCACACGAATGGGCTTCCATGACGGGCCAAAAACGGAGGCCATTTCTTTGGCTACCGTATTTACTCGAATCTAAGCCGCACTTTTTTTCCAGTTTTTGTAATCCAAAAAATCGCCTGCGGCTTAGAATCGAGTGCAAAGCAAGCGGAAGTTCTGAAAAATGTTGGTAGGTGCCGCCACAACTAACTTCTGCCGTCGAATATATGTAGCGATACACAGACATGCTTTGTAGGCACAAAGATAAATACTGGCACCAAAACCTCTGCGTCAGTAAATAAATAAAAAAAAAGGTGGAAGACGAGCTTTTTTTTCTCCGCCCCGAGTTTCGACCACTGCATTTTCATACATTATCCAACGAAGTAAATACAAATTCCGTATTGTTCATCTTCGAATGTATTAGAATTTCAATGTACTACGAAAATCCGACTGGCAAGACTGTTTGGGATGTTTTTCAATATGGCCAACTGTACGTTCTGAATTTTTTCCTACCTGTGAGAAGAGATGGTTGCTAATAGTAACCTGATGAAATGTGAATCACAAGCAGTATTCTCTTCACCATTCACCATAAGAATAATACGAATATAAACATTTTGCCATGTGTTCTTCCGTGTTTGTTGCTATCTCATTTAAATCCTGTCTGCCTAATAAACTACGAAACTAGAGTGAGACAACAGCAAACGCGGAAGAATACACTTATCGTGTCTGTTTATATTCGTATTATTCTTAGCCTAATAGTGATACAGTCAGAAATGAACCACGGCAACTGACTAGATTTTTAAATCTAAGATGACTCTAATTTCTGTGCAGAATTTGATGTACTAAAGAAGCGGCCGCAAAGATTTTTCAAACGGAGAAAAATTTGCGCCTAACTCTCGTTCAGAACATGTTCTATCATACGCAGCCTATTATTTGGTTCTTGTTGATCATTCTCAAAGAAAGCAGCAGTGTAAGTAACAACAAATAGCCGTCTCTTGACATTGCTTCGCTAATGAGACGGTTCGCCTCTTTTTAGTTGTAAGCGGCGGTAGCGCGCACAAAAGCAAGCCATGCCGCGAACGGCGACAGGCCGTAAACACGCACTATCAGAATGCGACAAACAATGCATGACACATTACAGTGATGCATTTTCAGCTTAGAGTGACGTAAACACCTATAACAGAGAAAACGGCACTTATCAGATCAAACAAAATAAGCAATCGATTCAAACCAGACGAAGCACGTGAAAAAGGAAGGGTACCCGTATAAATACGGACGGAGCGCCTGACGCATAGCAATGGCTACCTGGTAAAGCTTACGACTCGAACCAAACTACTGTAGCTGTATCGTCATTCATTCGACCTAAATTGTGTCTCATATTACAATGGACCAACTTTGTTTCGATTTGGAGGTGCGGCCTAAAACTTTTATCTCCCCTTGAATTTCGAGTCTCAAATTTCAGGTGCGGCTTAGATTCGGGAAATCTTTTTTTCCTTTTTTTCGAGTCTCATTTTTCAGATGTGGCTTAGGTTCGAGTGCGGCTTAGATTCGGGTAAATACGGTATCTCTTAAGGGATCGGGCCAACCAATCTGAAGCCCATCATTTCCCACTAATGTGCAGGCCCTGCCCATCGGATCTAGTCTCATTGATCTGCCTGCAGTCCGGGTCTGTTTGTATGTGGCATAATGCGGTGGATTTTCGTGTTTTATCCAAGGACCCAGAACTGCGGTGCTCCTCGGCAGGCCAGAGGTCACGGGTGATGGATTTCAGGAATTGCGACTGTCTCACCCCAAGTACATTGTGCAGTGTGGCATTTTTCAGACTCATTTATTCTAGTACATTTTAGCACTTTGAAAGTAGGTCATATATTAGAAAGTATGGACAATAAGAAGAAGAAAATTGTCGGTTGTTGGTGGTTTGTACGATATGTACTCATATATGTCTTGAAAGAAAAATCACACAATACCTGTAAAATAATAGACATAAAACAATGACTAAGAACAGACAATAATAAACATAGTAGAACTGACATTTTTTGGTGGTCACCTATAGCGTTGGTTTGCACAACTCTTCCCCTCTTCCCTGCCTTATACACTTCTTTCAAGAGGCCTACTTTTTTCTGAGGTTATTTCTGAAATCAGTGGAGGTATTTTAAATCTGTCTTCAGACTCCAAAGAAACAAGTTTTTTTTTGTCAGAAATGTGTTTAGTTTTATTGAAATAAAATAACAACAGTAGTTTTATTGAAATAAAATAACAACAGTGGCCCTAATGAAACACACATACCATTTGACTTGCTTTCCCCATCTAAAAACAGTTCATTACAAAAGATGTTGTCATTAGTACTTAAGATTTTTGCTCACACGGGCCAGAAATCTACCATGGGGCCCCAACCTTCGCAGCATCTTTTCCCTTCCTTGCTGCATGTTTATCCTCTTGCTATTCTTTTTCCTGTCCCATGGGGAACATGTCTGGGGTGGTTTTGGGAATGTCCTGCACTGACTGTAGCTGACATAAGAACAGTCTCGCCACTGTTTTTCATTCCTTTTTCCTTTCTTTGTTCATCTTATTGTATCCTTCCTCTGCTTTGCCGTGTGAGTCTCCTCTTTTTTCTTGTTCCTCCCTGTGCGCTCCTGAAGGCCAGCCCATGTGTCTGACGTGTAACAGGTGACTAGGTAATGCATAATTCCCAGCCTGGGGTCGACAGGTAGGGTTTGCACATACCCCCTGGTACATGCCTGGTCCAGGGAGGTGTGATTGCCTGAGCTGTTATCTTCCCAAATTGCCAGTTGGTTCCTCTGTCAGGTGTTCCGGAGGTGTGACCTGAGGTGTGAACAGTCATAAGGCAGGTGCACCTCCTTGTGAAGGGGGCTCCTGTTGGAAGGAGCCCGCCATCGGAGACACTGGCAATCGTGGGGGATTTTCTTGCAACGAGCCAATCATCTTCACACTCAAAATCTACAAAATATAAACGGAATGAGGCCAACAGTTCAAAGATCCTCCCAGCTGCGCTCCAGTTCCTCGTGGTTTCAACTACTGAAGACGGTCAGTCCTTCACCATGGTAAATCCATTTATTATTCAGAAAGGTGTTGATGCAGTTGCTGGCCCTGTGATATCCTGTTGTCGTTTACAGAATGGGACTTAGCTTTTGGAGACAACTTCTGGTTCTCAAGCACAACTGCTTGCTGCTTTGCTTCTCCACGGCTATCCTGTTCGTGTTGAGACCCATAGAACTCTGACTTCTTCCCATTGTGCTATTTACACAAGGCTGCTCTATGATCTGACAGAGGCCGAAATCCAAATGTACCTCTCTGATCAGGGTGTCATTGCCATCCATGGGATGATGGGAAAGGTAGATGCCTCCTTAGTTCCCACGTGCACTTTTTTCCTCACCTTTGATCAAGAGGTGCTTCTGTCCAAGTATAAAGCATGCTATGAGGTTCTCACAGTTCAAGCATACATTCTGAATCTGAAGCACTGCTACCAGTGTCATCGTTTCAACCACACTTCAATGCCTTGTCGACACCCGGCCAAATGTGTAACCTGTGGTAGGGATGCGCGTGAGGGCGACTGTCTGTCTTCTTCTCCCTGCTGTATCAACTGCAAAGGGTGACCATCCACATCCTCTTGAGATTGTCCCATGTATCTTTATGAGTGTGGTAAAGGAAAAAGTTCCTTACACTGTTGCTCGCAAGTTATTGGCTAGTCACGTACCCTGCGTTCTACCACCTGGCCCTTATAGTACTGTTCTTGTCAAATCTCACTCCATGAAGGGCATGGCCACACAGACTTGGCGACCTCAAATTCAGCTCTGGGGTTCTGAAAGCGCCCAGTGTTATGGTAGCATCGCAGTCCCCTTGTCCACCTGTGCAACAAGCCATCAAACTCTATCCTCACGGAGCGAAATCACCAGCTGCCCAATGAATAGGCTGGAAAGGACAGGAGGAATACTCCCATGAAGATTTCCTTTCCTTCATTTATCGCCCTGTCCATCTTTGTATCAGTTTTTCTGTCTCCTTCTATTCTTTCTTTTGCTATCTCCATGTAGTATCTAAAATTATTTGATTGCATTATGAACATTGCAAATGGCTACATAGGTTTAAATGTGAACATTTTTGGTTAGGCTGTACAGTGACTGTTGTTGGTGTCAAATAAAACAGCTTCACTCTTACAGGTCAAAATTTATTTCTACAGCAAATTCTGAGAGGTTTAAACCTTCAAGTTGGATTTATGTTTCTTAATACAATATCTGTGTGTTGTGTTAGACCTTTTGGATAATCTGTGACACTGTTTCCAGTAGTTACAGGCTCTTTTAAACACTGAAGGGAATAACAAGAAAGTAAAAGCAGTTTGTGACCACTGGAGATAGTGCCACAGGTTACCCCAAACTGTTTAACACAACACATACATGCCATCTTAGTTCACATAGATTGATCTCTCTCTCTCTCTCTCTCTCTCTCTCTCTCCCCCTCTCTCCCTCCCCCTCCCCCCTCTCTCTCCCCCCCTCCCTCTCCCTCTCTCCCTCCCCCCCTCTAACCCTCCCCCCCCCCTCCAGTACTACTCTTGGCCCTTTTTAAGGAACAGCAAAACAGGTCAGATATGAGATTTGTGAGATATTCCTCAACTCTGGCACGAAGGGCAGTATTTTATTGAAGGGTGTCATCACATGTGGTGTCATTAAACTCCAGAATCTGAAACTGCAGGTAAGGAGTGGCAAAGAAAGGATGAAGTCTGCCAAGTGATGGTTAAAACATGTCTCTCAGCCGGAAAAGTTCTCATGACTGTGTTTTTCGACTACAGATGAGTGCTGCTCATTGGCTTTCTTCCCAACTGATGTGCAGTTAATGTAGTTTGCTACTGACAGTTGTTAACATTAGCAAAAGCCGCTTATTGGAACAAAAGATTAGGAATGCACATCAGGGATGTCATCCTTCTCCATAAATAATACGATTTGTACGGTGAGTTAGACAAGGGAGAAACTGGAGGACAGGCACGGGGAAACATTCGACCACCCTCCCTATAGTCCAGATTTGTCTCTCCCCCCCCCCCCCCCAATTATTTTTTGTTTGTGTCCATGAAAGAATCACTTGGTGGGAAACAATGAAGATGTTGAGGAGTGTGTGCACTTTTGGTTGATGAAGCACTAGCAAACTTCTTATGAATAAGGAATGCTCAAGTTTCCTAATTGTTGGCTAATGTGTGTATAGCGAGCAGGAGCTATGAAGAAACATGTTGATTCTTCACTCAAGATATAATAAAAGATTAAAGTGTCCAACACTGACTATCAAAACTATTTGTCTGGAAATTATGCCACTGTTTGTCTGGATGCTTCACTAGCAAACGTGACAGCTACTGCTTGATGGTGGTAGTCCTGCATCAGCTTCTCTTCTCAAGTGTTTACCCTCACCAGTTACCACAAAATTATAGAAGTGCAATGTGTTACTCAAGCCAACTGAATAGTATCAGCCTTACGCACAAATGACATTTCGTTTTTAAAATTAAAATGTTATTTTTTCTACTCAAATGGTACGCAAACTAATTTCAGAATGATTATTTTCAAAAAGCGATTGCTAGCAACATTACACTGTTGTCGTGCTCTGGGCCCACTGTGGCTCCTCCATAAGGAGCGCTAGTGCCCAACCTTTTCCTATTCATAGATCCTCCATATATTTCTTCCACCTTCAGTTTTTAATTCTTTGTTTAATACTGGCGTACGATCTGAGCCTTTAATATTCACACAGCTGCTCCTCTTTTCTACAAAGCTCACTCTAATTGTACTAAAGGTGGGATCTATCTTTCCCCTAGTCATTCATATTTTTCAGGGTGACTACAACCCAGGACAACCGGGACATACGAGAAAAGCCCGAGAATTTTTTCATCCCGGAAAAACCCCGGAAATTTTTTAGAATTCCAGGAAATTTTCATTGTTTTAGTTTTCAGTTAAATTTTTGTGATTTTGACTGGTAAGAACCAATACTCTAACAAAGGATATTACTGTGTCCTGAAAAAAAAAAAAAAAAAAAAAAAAAAAGTGTGTCAAAGGCTTCAGCAAGACTACAATGCTTCATAACAACAAATTGTCTCCAATGAGTGTGACATGACAACTGTTTACATTAGATCCGTTTGAGGAGTTGTGGGTGGGCTCTTAACGCATGCGCCGTTGAATCGCGTATGAGTAGTACCTTCTCCCACTTCTGGCTACAGATGTGTGGCTGGGCACCATTATCTAGTATTGCCCTGATGCGGAAATATCATAGATCCAGGGCTGATGCACAGAGCAGTCTGCTGTGGGGAGGTGAGTAATCTCCACGTGACCTGTGCTTACGTTTAGTGATTTTGCTGTTTCCTCTTCATTTATTGCTGTCACATTAAATGGAAACAAAATGGATTTCTGTTTCTGGGATCTTATCAAATGAATTAAAATACATTCGCACAATTGCAGAAGGCTAAAATATGTTCTTAGTTTCAGATTTTATTTCCACCTTTCTGACAGTCTAGCATTAATCACCTTGCAGCAAGTTATTTTTGTCGGTTTGCTAAAGAGATTTGGCTTTTATTAGTCTTTCCGCTGAGGCAGTCAATATATTCGAAATGGAGCGTTTAATTTCACACTATTGGCCAGTTTCAACTGGTTGCTGCATTTCAGGTGCAAGTTTTCCATCACCATTATGCCATAATAAAGAACCAAACATGAGATAGTACAGTACTGGTACTCCCAAGAAAATTTACATCCAAACCTGGACATAGAATGCGCACTTAAGCCGAATTATGCATTTTAGTGCGGTTCATGAAATTCCGATGCTCTTGAAGTGTCTTCTGATGTCTTGTTTCTTTTATGACATAATGTAAGATCTTTTAATGTTTTACATACAAGCTTCCTGTGTCATCGTAGCTGTGCAAACTCAGTGACACCTGTTATCTGGCGATCTCTGGCAACTGCTGAAACGAACCAATTTGTAACATGTCGTGGGAAAATATTGCAAATGGTGGTTTGAGAAGCATTACTTTCAAAGAAAATTCTTTTCACGCAAGATGAACTATGTGCAAGAATGTATAATGAATTTCTTAAGTCACAGAGCATTTGATTCTTATTTAAAACTCAGCTCCTTGAGGACGACCATTTAGAAGATCAGACATTTACATCATTCTTAAAAATTTTACTGGCACATTTGTGTGATGTATCTTAAAGTGTAACATGCG
This sequence comes from Schistocerca cancellata, assembly GCF_023864275.1. Classification (NCBI taxonomy): domain Eukaryota; kingdom Metazoa; phylum Arthropoda; class Insecta; order Orthoptera; family Acrididae; genus Schistocerca; species Schistocerca cancellata. The sequence goes on along the minus strand of NC_064633.1, from coordinate 105,013,430 downwards.
CAAAAAAGATAAACATTAAAGTGGAAGCTTAGCTTCTCTTGCAGCTTATTAATCTAAGAGACCAATATTATATGTGAAAGCTGTGCTTTTCTTGTAGCAACACTATGTATATTAATTTAAACCATTATTTTTTCTTATTTGTGTGTTCGCACTACAACGATCTTGCTGTTGGCTGACTGCATTACGTGTCCTATGCTGTCATCAACCGGTGATATCACGTGAAATGAGCTATGACTGTCTTACAAAAGCACATCGTAATCTAGATTTCAATGCTTCGAAAAGTAACATGCTGTGTTTGGTGGAATTTGAATTTATACCTTTTTAACACGAAAATATGCAGCGGACAGGTTGCTGCACATCAAAGATCTTTCCAAAACGTGTGGCTTTTCCCCTGAGTTTTGTTTTCTAAAGTGTCAGGAAATTCTAAGTCGGTGTATAAAACTATAAACATTCAAACGATTGATAAGTTTTACAGTGCCGAGGAAAAGTATAGTGTCATTTGACACGGAAAAAGAGTATTTTCACCATGGAGAAAGTGTATTTTTAACTGAGAAAAATCTGGGATTTTTTTTCCTCGTCCACTTATACACCCTGTTTTTGCAGCCTTCAGTTTGTCCTCTTGCCATTCTTGCCCAGCCATTGTGTACTTTCTGTCAATCTTATTTTTAGATGCTTGAATCTACTGTTTGAAACCAATATTTGTGGTCCGAGTCCACTTCTGCACCTAGAAATGTCTTACAGTTTAAATTGTAGTTCTGAAATCTCCATCTTACCATTATATCATCAATTTGAAATCCCATTGAGCACTAACTCTTCTAAAGTTGAGGTGTTCAGTGATAATGGTACAAGCACTTTCAATACTGAAACAGTTCACCAACAATCACCTTGAATAAGCTCTTGAATAGCATAAGTGTTGTCTTCTATGAGACTTGACCTTGGGTGATGAGTGTGACCTTCATTTTCTGCACTTTCATGGCTGCCCTTAAATTGTGTGGCCCAAGTAAACACTCGGTTATGGGACAATGTATTGTTTACAAACTGTGCCTTTAAAATGTCAGACAGTTTAAGCTCTTCATGTGTTAAAAACTTCCATAGTACATTGCGCAACAGACGAAGGAACCTCTTGTTCACTCATGCCTATACTGAGGCCAGAACAGAGTGCAGCAGCAAACAGAGCTGGTTCCCCCTCCCTAATTCACCTTTCCTCAATCCCTCACACCACCATCCTGCTCTGAACTGCTCACACAGTACACTCTTGTATCACCAGTTGTACTGCATGTCTCCTGCTACAGTTCACACATTTCTCCCTAAAACATTTGTAACTGAAAATATAATTACAAAGCTCCATTATTCATACCTAAAAATGTTCAAATAAAGACCGCAGTTGAAGTAGTGTTTTGAGTAGCCATTTTAGAAGCATTGAATGTATGTTGCCTCAAACAGATTTGCATATTGACATATTGCAAGTGTTAACAGTTTGGATTATTTCATTTTATCAGTCACAGGTTAATCCGTGGCATACACTCAGCAATGAAACCGAGTTTGTTTTTCGCAAAGTTGCACTTGCAGCTACATACTTCCACAACGTAGTTAGCGTGTCAGATGCGACAAATGCTACCTTCAAGTTTCTTCTTCTTTCTTCTTATGAAAAATTTTACCGACTATGTAGCAGAGGAACAAACTGTAAAAATCCATGTTGTTGACAGAATGTATGTCAGGATGCTACTGATAATCAGTAAAAAGCGAAATTACAGCACAGCAGAGTTTTAAATACTAATAATTTGTATATTTTTTTGTGTGCACAATTTATTTCTGGGCACAGTTTGCTTGCCACTTCTTGGTGCCTTCACAAACTGACATTATTTTAGACCAGACGTGATGGTAGCAGCTCACACATCAATAGATGACATTCAACAACTTAAACTGAAGTCAATTGCTGTTTTCCGTTGGAAACATGAAAACCTGAAAACTGGAAAACATCAATGAATATCTCACCTTTGTTACTGTCTATGTCTCCTTGTTTTTATATTATATATTTCCATTTAGAAGAGACTGGTTCGGTCTGGGACATAAATTTTGCAGGAATTGCATTCCATCTTAAGTCTTCTTCCATCAACTCGAATCGTTAAGCTTAAAGAAATAGCAAACGCATATATTGTTTAGAAAACATGCGATGTATCAATTATAATTATGTTAACCAGTTAATTTATGTCTCTCGCAAAACTTGTAATGTGTAGCTGGTTTCAATTTCTCTCTCGTCTAGTTCTGCAACCAATTTGATCTCTGATTTCTGTCAACAGGAAATTTGAATAACATGATGCCTCTAGGTCAATTGCTGTTGCAATTTGGACCTTGGTCTGTATAAGAGAAGCAAAATATTGAGGAAAATATTACTGAAAGACAAGAGAACGTAAGTGGTGATGAGGTGGAAGATGTAATACAGTGGCAAAAATTTGATAGACTCCTGAAAGTTCGAAGTAGAAGCAGGCCATGGAATAGACGCATTCTCGCAGAACTATTCAAACTGTTGGGAGAGCCAGTCTTGACAAAATTACTCCACCTGGTGTGCAAGATATGAGACAGATGAAATACCCTTAGACTTCTGGAGGAACATTATAATTTCAGTTCCAAAGAAGACAGGTGCTGAGACGTGTGAGGACTACCAAATTGTCAGTTTAATATATCATGATTGCAAAATACTGACACACATTACTTACAGAAAAATGTAGAACTTATAGAAACTCACCTCAGATGATCAGTTTTGTCTCTGATTATGGAAGAACATGTGAGGCAATGCTGACCCTACATTTTATCACAGAATACAGGTTTAAAAAAGGCAAACCTATGTTTATGGGAGTTGTAAGTTTTGAGAAAGCTTTTGACTATGTAGAATGGAACGTTCGCTATTGAATCTGAAGGTAGCTAGTCTGTGTACCCTGGTATGAGCTGTTGGAGATGATGGCTATGTGCTCGTGAGGTGTGCGAATTTTTATGAATGAATGCTTATTTGCTTTTCTGATGAAGACTTTGGCCGGAAGCTAATGTGTAAGTGTCTTTTTGTTGTACATGTGTGCAACTTAGTGTGTTGATTAGTAGTAATTATATCTTTTTCTTTCATTGTTGATATTCCAACATAGTTTCCATTGTTTCAGAATGTAAAGAGTATTTACAATTTGTACAGAAACCAGAGTGCAATAATAAGAGCCCAAGGGCAGTAAAGATATTGGAATTCTGTTAAGAGACGGTCAAAGGACCTGGAAGAGCAATTTAACGCAATGTATAGTATCATGAAAGCAGGAGATGAGCATCAACAAAAGACAATAAGGGTAATGGGGTGTAGTTGAATTAAATTAGGCAATGCTGATGGAATTAGATTAGGGAATGACGTTTCAAAGTAGTAGATGAGTTTCATTATTAGGTTAGCTATGTAATTGACAGCAGTTGAAATGAAAAAAATATAAAGCAGATTTTGGCAGTAGCTAGAACCATTTCTGGAAAAGTGAAATTTATTAATATCTAACATAAACTTAACTAACTGTAAGGAAGTAAGTTTCTGAAGCCATTTATCCTCTTCTACGGAAATGGCATGTGGCCAATAAGTAGTTCAGGCAATAGGATAATACAAGCTTTGGAGAGTGGTGCTACAGAAGAAAACTCAAAATTAGATGGGTAGGTTGAATAACCAATGAGGAGGCGCTGAATGAAATCGGAGACAAGAAAAATTTATGGCAAAAGTTCACTAAAAGAATCATATCGCTTATTAGGACACATCCTGAGAGTAGGACTAATTGGTTTAGTAATGGAGACAAGGGGGGAGAGAGGATGTAAAAATGGTAGAGGTATGCATGAATACAGTAAGTGTGTTCAAGTGGCTGTAGGTTGCCGTAGTTGTTCAGATAAGGAAAGCCTCCTTGCATGGGATGGATCAGCATGGAGACTTGGCGTCAAACTAGTCTTCAAACTGAAGATTATGATAACAACATAGTACCATTGATTAAAAAGTTTCTAAGAATTACAGCAGCTGTCATGAAAATAGGCACCTCAATGTTATCTCACTGTTGTACAGCATTAACAGTTAGTGATAATTTCAAATGATTTTTTTTTTTAACCTCAGGAAAAACAATCACTGGCACATTTGTACTAGAATGATACACAATTTTAATAGCTGATAGATGCATGTGACACTTGCACATATTTAATTGTGGAAATATTAAAGTATTCCAAGGTAAAGAATAAAGTACTGTAAGAAGTTGAAATTGTTCTGCCTCCACAATGAAAATGTGGTCCCTGATGAATTTGCATTCTGTTGGACATTGTGGAAAACTCTAGCGAGAAAGTTGTTAAGAAAACAATGAAATATGGACATCATTGCTGTCTCATGTGAACACATTTTGTTTACCAGAGACTGTGTGTGATAGTGCATGAATAATTGCATGTCGCCACCAGGATTTTAGTTCGGTTGGCTCTCATTAATACTGCCGAGAATGTTGCGTACCTCCCAAAAATTTTTATTTGTAGCTCTTACAGACCATTCATCACGGCATGCATAATCTAAAAAGCCCATATACGCTATAAAAATGTAACTGTAGGTACTTTCAGGCCAGTATTTTGATTGAAGTCTAGCAAAACACATTTATGTGTGTGTGATTTTGTGAACCCCAAGTTCTATTGAAATATACTACAAGACTACAGTCCACAGCATCCAGCATGTGTATTTTACCAGGGTGTATATGACCTGGGAGATCTGAGAAAAACCCAGGAATTTTTTAGAATTCTGGGAATTTTTTATTGTTTTAGTTTCCAGTTAGTTTTTTGTAATTTTGACTGACAAGAAACAATATTATAACAAAGGGTATTACTGTATCCTGGGACTGCAGAATAATACTGCAGCAATGAAACATGAACAATAGAAAAAAGACAAAAATAAAACTTAAGTTGCAAACGAGATGCATCACATACAACAAAAAAACACAGTGCTCATACAAGCGTCTTGAGAGGGGGTAGTAGTGCCTAACATCCCGCGCCCGTTGGTCTATTGTTTAGTAATATGATTTTGAAATGCATACCTGTTAATTTTTTAACACATTCTAAGTTGATTTCTGAAAGAATCATAAGTTGATTTTTGAATGCGTGCACAGTGTATGTGATGTCTTTGCTGGGGGAATCCCCATTGCATTTAGAAATAAACTTTCCCACAGACAAAAGACAATAGGGCTATACAAGCTGAGTGGAATAAAGCCTAATGAGTGAATGCCAATTGCTGTTAATGTGGTTGACTGGGTCTGCGAATGATCAGCATTGTTATAATTACTAGCGAAAGCCATAGATGCACACTACCAAAGTGGAAATAAACAACTATCAGGCATAACAGGTAAAAAAGATTATGTGTTATCTTCTTGATGTATCCAAGAAAATGAAATTTTGACAAAGTTTTTAGCCAGACCACTACACTAGTAACGGCCAGTTGTACAGTCCCCAGATAGCAGGTGCTTAAGTTCTGTTCTGGGAGTAGCGCGGAAAATGCATTGTACAGATATGTAATAACATCTAACTGGAGAATAAAGGCTGGATAACGAAACCGGTGATTGTGGCAGGGTTAGTGAAGTTAACCGGAGAATAAGTTTCGAAACTGGCAGAAATAATTACAGAATTACTGATGACAAGATTGTTTGTTAGAATGAGGAAGGAGAAAAAATGGGGACATCACACAAATTTATATAAAAAACATTGTGAATTATATTTTGTCGTGTCATAAAAATGACCATTTGCTCCAAAACAGCATCGTTTATTTGGTGTGTATTACTGCTGCAATATTAGACAGGTCTATTTCGTTTTATCTAGCACACTGTGACAAAATACATGTAATCAGATTGAGAAACCACACCAGTCATTGCACTATTTGTATTAACAGCTTTTTCAGTCTTAGACACCGACATTTCGTTTTTTTGTGTAGAAAACATTGATGAGGTAATAGATTCTTTCGCAGAAAGGAAAGCTCGCCATGTAAAGCCGTAGCAAGATTAGGGAAAAAAATTTGCTAGGACTTTAAGAAATGTGTACTGTCTTGCTTGTCGCTTGTCTTTACTGGTTTTATGTATCCTATGTTTAATTTTATGTCACACAAAACAGCAAGTTATTATTCCCACAGGACATTTTAATTTCTACTGTCCTGAATATAGCTTGATGGCATCCATTACGAAATATACACATTTGAATTCAGCAGGGGGAAATACAGTGATGTGCGATAGAAGACTGCTGTGTGAAGATGCGTGGCACTGTACTTTGGCACACTTATGACCAAATAACATGTCTTACATTTCCTCGAAGACATATGTTTTATGTATCAGACATCTTCAGAAAGATGTGCACTACAAAATAAACATTTTGTGAAAAGTCGATTTAATTTCTGGTGTCGTACTTCAAACATTGGAGGGGGGTGGGGCAGAAATATCGTAGATCCGGGACTGGTACACAGAGCAATCTTCATTGTAGTGGGGAGTCTCCACATGCCCCGTATTTACATTTAGTGATTTTGCTGCTTCCTCTTCGTTTATTGCTCTCACTTCAAATGAAAGCAAAACTGATTTCTGTGGACGGGAGCTATCAAGTGAATTAAAATGCATTCACATGATCACAGAAGGCTAAAACAAGTTATTAGTTTCAGCTTTTATTTTATTTCCACCTCTCTCACAGTCAAACATTAATCACCTTGTAGAACAATGGAGATATTTTTGTTGGTTTGCTAAAAAAAATTGGCGTTTATTAATCTTTTCCTCTGAGGCAGTCCATTTACTTGAAACGAAGTGTTTAATTCCACACCATTGGCTAGTTTCAACTGTTCGCAGCATTTCAAGTGCATGTTTTCATCTTCTAGCACATATCACATTACGCCATACTCCTAAGAAAATTTACATCTGAATCTGAACATACAAATGTGCACTTTAAGCCGAATGATGCATTTTGGTAGGTTTCACTGAATTCCAATGCTCTTGGAATAACCTCTGATGTCTTGTTTTCTTTATGATATAAGACATTTTAATGTTTTACATGTACGAACGTACGGGCTTCATGCATCGCCGTAGCTGAGCATCGCAGTGGTGCCTGTTATCTGGTGCTCTGTGGCAACTGCTGAAATGAACGTATTTCTAACACTTGTGGGAAAATGTTGCAAATGGTGTGGTGGTTTGAAAAGCGTTTCTTTCAAAGTAAATTTCCTTTTGCGCTAGATGAACTATGTGCGAGAATGTATGATAACTTTCTTAAATCGCAGACCATTTGGCTCTCATTTAAAAATCAACTCTTTATGAACGACTATTAGAAGAATTTCGAGCCCAGATGATCAGACATTTAAGTCATTATTAAAAATTTTACCAGCACATTTGTGTGATATGTCTGAAATTGTAACACGTGAAAAATGATCAACGTTATATGTGAAAACTTAGATTATCTTGCAGCTTATTAATCTTCGAGGCCAATATTATATGTGAAAGCTTTACTTTTCTTGTAACACCATGTATATTAATTTAAACCATTAACTTTTCCTATTTGTGTGTTCGTGCTACTGAACAATGATGTTACTATTGGCTGACTGCATCATGTGTCCTATGCTCTGAATATCCGCCGTCATCTGCTGGCAAGATCATGTGACATGAGCTACGACTGGCTGCCCATCGCAATCTCGATTTCAATGCTTCGGAAAGTAACATGCGGTGTTTTGTGGAATTCGAATTTATACTGTCGTCGTACGAAAAAATGCAGCCTACATGTTGCTGCACATCACAGATCTTTCAAAAACGTGCCGCCGCCCCCCCCCCCCCCCCCCCCCATTTTCGTTTTGTAAAGTGCTGCGAAATTCTACACTGGTGTATAAAACCGTAGCGATTCGATGGTTGATAAGTTTTACATTTCCGAGGAAAAGTATACTATCACTTAACATGGAAAAAGTGTATTTTCACCCGGGAGAAAGGATATTTTTAACCGGGTGATCGGGAAAATTTTTTTTTCCCTATCCACATATACAACCAGTTTACACAAAACGTTGGTCATGCTGCTGCAGCATGTCTGCAGTCGAACAAAAATTTTTGTCCATTGTTTTACTTTCTGAATTAAAAACCTACTGAGTGGAGAAGACAAAGAACAGAGGTCTCTGAAGCAGAATAATTAGTTTTTTCACAAAAGTTACTCAGTATTTTTCTAGCTGTCAATCACTGTCCTCTGTCATCTTATCGAAGTACAATTCTAAGCCCTAACTTTTTGTCAGAATTGCAAAATTCCTAAATTTCAGTTTTTATTTACATCCATTTCTTGGGGAATAAAATCACGTGCTCACATCTAGAGATTCTGCCAATGTCACTGCACTGTTAATATAGAATGCAGTCGATTTGGAAATATCACGAGGTTATGTTGTCATTTGATAAACTTCCACAAAATTTGTAAGGGACTGGCCACTCCGGTATTTGATGATTTCTTTCATTGTGTGGGTGTTTTTTAGTTAGTTACTGTTTTTTGCTTGGTTTGCTTCAGGCAGTCCAATACATTTCACCATTTTGCTTTGACCCGGAGCATCAGATAGTAAACATTATGTGCTCTACATGATTAGGTATGTACAAGTGATCATTTCCTTTTCATGCAGTTTTTGCTTGCATGAAGATGGCGTATAAGTGGCAATGATATTATAGATGGACTTTATTAGGATACTGATGGTGCATCTCCTGATCAGTGAGCAACAATAATCTCTTCCTCTGTGCGAGCCAGAGAATTGAAAGTTAGCAGCAAAGAAGAGATTTATGACAAAATGTGGTTTGTTGCTTGCAAATGGAATATTTCTTGTGATGGGTATGGTGATCTCACCAAATTTCCATACTCCATTAGGAAATGGTGATCCAGATTCATCATCAGTCTTTGGTCCACATTATATTTTGAATATTACCAGCTGTAATGCTATGCCCGACCTCATTCGTGAACTTGTTAGTGCAACAAATAAGTGTCCAGCGCAATAAAAACTGAAGGTATCTCCACTAACAAAACATTTAAGATGGCACTTGTGGAGAGATGTTTCATTGGATGATATGAAGGTATATCTTGGCTTAATACTGAACTCTGCTCTGATTAAAAAGTGGTCCTCTTACCTCTGGTTTTTCCTGCTCTCTACTAAACCTGATTCTCACCGAAATTGAAGTCAGAGTTGGCTATAAATGTGGGTGAAAAAGTTAAAAGTTTCCACCTTTATGACTTTATTGCTATTTGACTTCAAACGAGAAGGCTGCTGTTATAGTTCTTATACCTCCATTACCAAGCATCTATCCCAGAACTCGGAATCAGTTTGTAGCTTGCTTACCTATCAGCTTCCAGGGCAACAGAAACTTGATTTTCAATATTTTGCATCATCATTGACAGAATTTGAAAATTTTAAATGTTGTCATAACCTGCTTATTAAGAGGTATAATCTCATGTTAAAAGTTTAGTATGGTAAGTCAAGAATTAAGTTATAAAACTGTGTGTTTATCTGGAGGCAACATTAACTGACAGCAAGCAAATACCCAGACTTTATACATCCAGTATTTGAAATGAGAGCACTGAGCAATTTCCAACAAACTTTACACGTAAATTCATCACTAATTTTTCTCACTGGTAACCTCCACAAACCGATGAAAGTAAAAAAGTTTATTGCTTACTACATTTTCACTGTTCATGCAGTAAAACTTTAGCATCTGACATAACATTTTAATTTATTACTTCTTTACTACCAAGGAGGATCAAAAAGTAATACACAATTTTTTTCACTCTTGGTATTGCAGCTGGAGTGTTGAAATTTCCAAATGATATATAGTTTGAAGTTTGCGCTACAGAGGGCGGTCTGTTTTCATGTGCAGCTATAGCAAGAGAAACCTGAACTACAAAGTTAACATGTTACTGTCATCAACTTGGGAGGAGCAGGAAAGTGTAGCTCAGTATTTGTGGGCCAAAGGGCGTAAACTGAGTGAAATTAAGAGAGAATGCATGGTATGTTTGGGGACATAGTGTCTCCAAGAGGGTCGTATGGACCGTAGTGATTAGCCATGCTCCACGTGGCGGGTAACAGCTGCAACCCCACAGAATGTTGGAGCCATTGAGGCAGCAGTTTTGAGCGATCGGTGTGTGCAACTGCGAACCTTATTGCAGCAATTCAACATTTCCAGTGGTGCATTGTACTGTATTGTCCACCACACATTGAAATTTCATAAAGTTAATGCTTGCTGGGAGCCTAAGAACCTGACAGACAACCATAAGGGCGAGCGAATGATGACAGGCTTGGATTACTTAACATATTACACTACAGAAAGATATGACTTTCTGAAAGGAATAGTCATTGGTGATGAGTCATGGATGCACCACAACATTCCCGAAACCAAGCAGACCTCTTTGGCGTGGAAACATGCAGGTTCCCCAGTACGAAAAAAATTCAGACCGATCCAATCTGCTAGGAAAGTGCTTGTGCAATTGCTCTCGGATATGCATGGTGTGTTACTGGTGGACTTTGTTGAACACAGGACCACATTAATGCTGATGGTATCAGTCTTCTTCATGACAGTGCTCAAATCCATGTTGGTGCTCCTGTTCGTGAGAAAATCAACAATTTTGGTGGGAGGTGCTTCAGCATCCACATTACAGTCCGCATCTTGCTCCATTGGACTTTCATCTGTTTCATTCCATGAAGAAATTGCTGGCCAGCTGTCACTTTCTGATAGATGTGGAAGCGAATCAGCAGATGCTTATATTCTAATCAAACACACTACTACGAGCAGGGCATATTGAAACTGATGCCATGATGGAAGAAATGTGTTGGGAACATTGGTGGCTACGTAGAAAAGTAGTTAAAAGATGTAAGTTTTTTTTAAAAATACCTATTAAACATTTTGATGATTAAATTACTGTGCGCTTCTTTCCAATCTTCCCTCATAACAACTTTATTCGCAACACGATTTGCAGACAGTATCCATACATATCTGTGAATGTACCTACAAAATTATGTCATTGTACAGCACACAGTTCAGGAGACATGATGTTATAAACTTTGAGATGTGTGAGAAACTTGCTGTTGCCAAAAATGAAGTGCATATTATCCAGACTGTATTCATCCACTGAGTGACTTCCAGCAAACTTTTAAGCATAATTTCAAGTATTTGCTGAAGTTTATCTCACTGATTTGCTCAACTTCAAATATTTAACACATTAACTCATTTGTAAAGTAATTTGATGTTTGAAACAGTTTTTTACATGGAAGTTCAATTCTTTAAAGAATTGGGAGTTAACTGTCACTGTACAGATTTGTGCAATTTGTTCATAAGCTATAGATCAAAATTATCTGCATGAGTAGATCAAAAATTTTATGAGAAAATTTCACTGTATGTGGTGGCTCTGTATGATCTGCTGTATTCAGGGCAAGTAGTAAAAATCCTAGTAACATTCTGCACAGGCAAATGGAATGTGAATACAGCAGCAGCCATGTGAGATCCACTGCAGGATAAAGACCTTGTCTTTTCTCTCTTGAAATCCTCCAGATAACTAACATGGTCCATCTGCTATCCATTCGCCTGACTGCTTACCCACCCGACTTCCATTTAACTATCCATAACTGTATCTTCTGCTTCAGTCTGTTCTTCGATTCATGTGTAATTGTTGCACTGTCTCTTAATGATTCCCAGTATGCTCTACTTTCCAGGATGCTGAGCACCCTTCTGTTTGTGAATGAATTTAGTGTTTAAACTCGATTGATGATTGGCTTTGGAGTATATAAGTGAGTTATTGATTCTATTTCATGCATAAAATTGAATTAACAATTTGAGTGTACACTCGCAAGCACACCATTAATCAATCAGGCCGAGAGAACTTGATAGCTCACTTTAAAACGTGTGTTTCTCACTGCCATTAGTCGGTACACTCTGATGATAAACTTTATAGAATTCAGACACATCAAAAGTTTAGTTATGAAAACTATCTTTCCTATATTTTGAATATACAAAATTTTAGTCTTAATTCTAATTGACTCTGTGTGAATTTTTGTTTGATTTGTGGTTTTTCTATGACTTGTGATTTTCTTCATAAACGTTTTTCGTTGGGCTGGTGGAAGTATTTTGCGAGCAATGATTCTGGCATATAGAACTATTTCTTTGGTTTGTGTGGCAGTGACTATAGAAAAGTTAGTTAAAAAAAGGTTTTTGAAGTGAAGACTGTTCTTTCCTATTAAAAAAATGGCTGGTATTTGGAAATTTTTCAGGTCCAGGAGGACCACCCCCTGGTCATGGTGGGCCACCTGTCCACGGAGGTCCCCCGCAAGGCCCTCCAGCTCCCCATGTGAATCCTGCATTCTTCCAGCAAGGTGCTGGCCCACCACATCAAGGGCCACCACACCAGGGTCCACCACCACCACATGGTCCTCCTCACGGCTATGGGCCACCTCCAGCTCCACAGGTACAGGTTTTGCTGTTCCATTTACTGTTATCATCATCATTATCATATCATCATCATCATTATTCACTTTGTCAGGTCATTGTAAAGTGGAAACAGTGATGATAGGGATATTTATCTGAACAGGTATAATCCTCAGTCTTTAATAAGTCATGTCGCATCTAATAGATGTCTTTGCTTTTTGAAATCAGTTGCTTAGTCTTAGTTGCACTAGGTGTACTTTGCCCTACATGTTTAGTTTGTTCTTCACAGAAAAGCATTATACTAAATGACCTGGACCAAGCTTGTCCTTGTAAGCTAGATATTCTGAAAGTACTGTCATACTTACAGCCACAGTATGGTGCACCACCACCTGAACATCGTCCTGAAGGACCTCCTCCAATCAGTGAAGTTGAATTTGAAGAAATAATGGGACGGAACAGAACAGTTTCAAGCTCTGCCATTGCTCGTGCAGTGTCTGATGCAGCAGCTGGTAAGAGCACTGTTTTAAAAAGAAAAAAATATTATTAAGGGAAGTGTTTCAGTTTAATTATGCTATTACTCTGTTCTGCTGTTACAGGTGAATATGCTAGTGCAATTGAAACTTTGGTCACAGCGATTTCTCTAATAAAACAGTCAAAAGTAGCTAATGATGATCGTTGTAAGATCCTGATAAGCTCGCTACAAGATACGCTTCATGGAGTAGAGACAAAGAGTTATGGATCTGCACGAAGAGGTAAGCACATAGAAAGTAATGCTTGTGGGTAAAATTTTCAGACTGGGGAAGGATTTGCGTGTGCGTGCATGCGTGTGTAAAGGAATTATGTATCCCAGAATCTAGAATGCTGTTTTGATGAATAAAAAAAAAGATTTAACTGCAATCATGTCAATGACATGCAAAACAGTCTTGAAGTTTGTTCGCCCATATTTTCTGGCATGTTCAGAAAATGGAACAAACCCACTCCTATTAACAAAATGTGCCAAGAAAAATATGAGTTTTGATGATGCTTCAATGTGCTGTTGCACTGAAATGACATACCTTCATAACACATAAATTGCAATACAGAGTAAGTGAAATTTCAAAATGTTTAATCACAAGCCATAAGTATCTCATCATTTTATTACAACAAATTACCGTATTTACTCGAATCTAAGCCGCACTTTTTTTCCGGTTTTTGTAATCCAAAAAACCGCCTGCGGCTTAGAATCGAGTGCAAAGCAAGTGGGAGTTCTGAAAAACGTTGGTAGGTGCCGCCACAATATAACTTCCACCGTCGAATGTATGTAGCGCTACACAGGCATGCTTTGTAGGCACAAAGATACAGGGTGTTTCAAAAATGACCGGTATATTTGAAACGGCAATAAAAACTAAACGAGCAGCGATAGAAATACACCGTTTGTTGCAATATGCTTGGGACAACAGTACATTTTCAGGTGGACAAACTTTCGAAATTACAGTAGTTACAATTTTCAACAACAGATGGCGCTGCAAGTGATGTGAAAGATATAGAAGACAATGCAGTCTGTGGGTGTGCCATTCTGTACGTCGTCTTTCTGCTGTAAGCGTGTGCTGTTCACAACGTGCAAGTGTGCTGTAGACCACATGGTTTATTCCTTAGAACAGAGGATTTTTCTGGTGTTGGAATTCCACTGCCTAGAACACAGTGTTGTTGCAACAAGACGAAGTTTTCAACGGAGGTTTAATGTAACCAAAGGACCGAAAAGCGATACAATAAAGGATCTGTTTGAAAAATTTCAACAGGCTGGGAACGTGACGGATGAACGTGCTGGAAAGGTAGGGCGACCGCGTACGGCAACCACAGAGGGCAACACGCAGCTAGTGCAGCAGGTGATCCAACAGCGGCCTCGGGTTTCCGTTCGCCGTGTTGCAGCTGCGGTCCAAATGACGCCAACGCCCACGTATCGTCTCATGCGCCCGAGTTTACACCTCTATCCATACAAAATTCAAACGCGGCAACCCCTCAGCGCTGCTACCATTGCTGCACGAGAGACATTCGCTAACGATATAGTGCACAGGATTGATGACGGCGATATGCATGTGGGCAGCATTTGGTTTACTGACGAAGCTTATTTTTACCTGGACGGCTTCGTCAATAAACAGAACTGGCGCATATGGGGAACCGAAAAGCCCCATGTTGCAGTCCCATCGTCCCTGCATCCTCAAAAAGTACTGGTCTGGGCCGCGATTTCTTCCAAAGGAATCATTGGCCCATTTTTCAGATCCGAAACGATTACTGCATCACGCTATCTGGACATTCTTCGTGAATTTGTGGCGGTACAAACTGCCTTAGACGACACTGCGAACACCTTGTGGTTTATGCAAGATGGTGCCCGGCCACATCGCACGGCCAACGTCTTTAATTTCCTGAATGAATATTTCGATGATCGTGTGATTGCTTTGGGCTATCCGAAACATACAGGAGGCGGCGTGGATTGGGCTCCCTATTCGCCAGACATGAACCCCTGTGACTTCTTTCTGTGGGGACACTTGAAAGACCAGGTGTACCGCCAGAATCCAGAAACAATTGAACAGCTGAAGCAGTACATCTCATCTGCATGTGAAGCCATTCCGCCAGACACGTTGTCAAAGGTTTCGGGTAATTTCATTCAGAGACTACGCCATATTATTGCTACGCATGGTGGATATGTGGAAAATATCGTACTATAGAGTTTCCCAGACTGCAGCGCCATCTGTTGTTGAAAATTGTAACTACTGTAATTTCGAAAGTTTGTCTGCCTGAAAATGTACTGTTGTCCCAAGCATATTGCAACAAACGGTGTATTTCTATCGCTGCTCGTTTAGTTTTTATTGCCGTTTCAAATATACCGGTCATTTTTGAAACACCCTGTAAATACTGGCACCAAAACCCCTGCGTCAGTAAATAAATTTAAAAAACAAAAAAGGTGGAAGACGAGTTTTTTTTCTCCGACCCGAGTTTCGACCACTGCATTTTCATACATTATCCAACGAAGTAAATACAAATTCCGTATTGTTCATCTTCGAATGTAGCAGAATTTCAATGTACTACGAAAATCCGACTGGCAAGACTGTTTGGGATGTTTGTCAATATGGCCAACTCTACGTTCTGAATTTTTTCCTACCTGTGAGAAGAGATGGTTGCTAATAGGAACCTGATGAAATGTGAATCACATACAGTATTCTCTTCACCATAAGAATAATATGAATATAAACATTTTGCCATATATTCTTTCGTGTTTGCTGCTATCTCATTTAAATCCTATCTGCCTAATAAACTACGAAATTAGAGTGAGACAATAGCAAACGCGGAAGAATATACGTATCGTGTCTGTTTATATTCGTATTATTCTTATGCCTAATAGTGATACAGTCAGAAATGAAGCACGGCAACTGACTAGATTTTTAAATCTAAGATGACTAATTTCTGTGCAGAATTTGATGTACTAAAGAAGCGGGTCCAAAGATTTTCAAACGGAGAAAAATTTTTGCCTAACTCTCGTTCAGAACATGTTCTATCATACGCAGTCTATTATTTGGTTCTTGTTGGTCATTATCAAAGAAAGCAGCAGTGTAAGTAACAACAAATAGCAGTCTCTTGCCATTGTTTCGCTAATGAGACTTTTCCTCTCTCTTTTTTTAATTGTAAGCGGCGGTAGCGCGCACAAAAGCAAGCCATGCCGTGAGCGGCGACAGGCCATCAACACGCACTATCAGAATGCGACAAACAATGCATGACACTGTACAGTAATGCATTTTCAGCTTAGAGCGACGTAAACACCTATAACAAAGAAAATGGCACTTATCAGATCAAAGCAAAATAAGCAAACGATTCAAACCAGACGAAGCACGTGAAAAAGGAAGGGTACCCGTATAAATACGGACGGAGCGCCTGACGCATAGCAATAGCTACCTGGTAAAGCTTAACTGCTAAGCTTAACGACTCGAACCAAACTACTGTAGCTGTATCGTCATTTATTCGACCTAAATTGTGTCTCATATTACAATGGACCAACTTTGTTTCGATTTGGAGGTGCGGCCTAAAACTTCTCTCTCCCCCTTGAATTTCGAGTCTCAAATTTCCGGTGCGGCTTAGATTCGGGAATTTTTTTTTTTTTTTTTTCCTTTATTTCGAGTCTCATTTTTCAGGTGCGGCTTAGATTCGAGTAAATACGGTATATCAGTAATGACATGTTTTCAAAAGATACCCTAGGCTAGTGCTTTGAAGTAGCGTATATTCGTAGGTGGAAGTTACAATATGAAAGCACCATATGTGCGCTGAAATCCAATATAGTGGCTGCAAAGTTCTTCTTGTGTTGTAGGGAGTGTTCTTGCCTCTTACTGGTTAACTATTCTATTGCAATTGTTACTGGAACATCACAAAATTTATTTTGTGTTTCACACATAGCAAGGTTTCTTCAAAGTAAAATAACAGGAAATTGATATTACAGAACTTACAGCTCCATGTCTACACCAACTTTTACATCCCATGTCTGGATGGCTTAAGGGAAACTGAGCAAATGAGAAAGGCCCTATTGAAATATAGAATGAAATTCTGACACTTCCATAAAGCAGTTGATGCGCTATATTGTTTGGAAGACAAAGTATCTGGAATAGCAGAAAAACATAAAATCATTCTCCTGTGGGAAAGTTATCAAAAATAAGATCCCTGTTAAAATGTGAAATTATGTACAGGAAAATTAAATGCATGTAACATTAGGATGTTACAGTGCAACAAGCAAAGATGGTGAAAAGGGTTCAGTGTATGAAGAGCAAAGAGGAATGAGCCTCACAAAACATGTGTTACAGGAATCCTTTAAAGATGAGAATCTTGGATCTGTTGAACAAAAGGAGTGGCCTGAGAAAAATTTGCCACACAGCACCCCCCCCCCCCCCCCCCCCACCACACACACACACAAACTACTCCAAACATCCCACCTTGCTCCCCTTCTCCTTCCATTACCAGATTGACTATTCCTTGCTATCTGAGGATGTGTTATATAAATTGGTCTCTTCTTTCGTCAACATGTGCCATAAATTTAATTTTTCCCCACTTCAGTGTAGTACCTCGTCCATTGGTTATTCAGTCTCTCCATCATATATTTTTAACATTGTTGTGTTGCACTACATTTTCAAAGCTTTTATTTATATTATTGTCTGAACTGCTTATGGTCCACCTTCCACTTCTGTACAGGGCTACACTTTAAAGAAATCCTCAGAAAAGCCCTCCCAGGATTTAAATCTGTATTATATATTAACAAATTTCTCTCTTCCGGAAATGCTGTTCTAGCCACTGTCAAAATCCATTTTCTGTTATTTCAGTTTCAGCGATTCTCAATTATCCCTCAGCATTGTCTAATTTTATTCAACTACATTCCATTACCTTTAATTTTCTTTTGTTGCTGCTTGTCTCCTTCTCTTTTCAAGACACCATATATTCCCTTAAACTGCTCTTTTAGGTCCTTAACTGTCTCTTAACAAAATTCTGATGTTATCAATAAGCCTCAGAAGTTTTTGTTTACCCTCCTTGAACTTCAATTCTTTTTCTAACTTTTTCCTTGTTTTTGTTTACTGCTTCTCAATCTACATACGGGATAATGTCAGGGATATGTTATAACCGTGTCTCACTCACTTTTCAAATACTGCTTTCCTTTCCTTTCGTGTCGGTCGGCTCTTACAATTGCGCTCAAGTTTTTGTACAAAGTGGGTATAATCTTTCAATTTCTGTATTTTGTCCCTGCTAACTTCAAATTTTCAAGGAGTTTAGTCCAGTCAGCAATGTCAAAACCCTTCTCTAAAGCTACAAATTCAATGAACATAGGTTTGCCTTTCTTTACTCTATTATCTACGATAAAATGTAGGATCAGTATTGGCTCGTATGTTGCCATATTTATGTAGAACCCAAATTGATCTTCTGAGGCAGACTTCAAGTTTTCCATTCTTCTGTAAATAATCCGTGTCAATATTTTGTGACCATGATTTATTAAACTGATGGTTTGGTAGTCTTAACACCTGTCTGCAACTGCCTTAATTGGAATTGAAATGATTCTATTCGTCTTGAAGAGTGAGGTTCTTTCAATTGTCTCTTGTATTTTGCACACCAAGTGGAATAATTTCATCATGGCTGGCTCCCTCAGATCTCAGTAATTCTGAGGGATTGTTGTTGACTTCAGGGGCCTTGTATCAACTTAATTTTTCAGTACTTTGTCAATTTTTTTTGCTCTATTACACTTGCAGTCTCGACTTCACCCACTTCCTCCTGTCTTTCTGTAGAGCTTAAGCTTACTCCCTTATAGACCTTCTTACACAGTCTTTCCACTTTCCAACTTTCCCTTCTTTGCCTAGTAATTGCTTGTCATGTGAGCTCTTGATATTCGTGCAGCTGCTTCTCTTTTTTCCAAAAGTCTCTTCAATTTTACTGTAGGCGACATCTGTTTTACCATAAGTCAGGCATGTTTCTACAGCCTGTACAAGGTCTATTTAAAAAAAAAAAAGTGGAACTTTGTCCAAAGGATTTTGATATATTAACCTTTGACTTACCATGTATGATTTCCTTCAAATACTCTCCTCCACAATTGATACACCACTCCAAGTGTTCTTTCTACTTCCTGAAGCAGTGTTGGTATGCCTCTTGCTGGATCACATCAAGCACTGTCTGCGAATTTTCTTTTATCTTCTCTATCGTTGTAAGTTTTCATCATTTCAATGGGGTTTTTGGCCAGGTCTGGAGAGTGTGGAGAATGAGTTACCAACAAAGGTGAATGTGTGGGTGTGGTATTGTGACGCAAGGACCATGAATTGTCTCGCAACATTTCAAGCAATTTCCTTCTCAAGTTTTCTGCAGGCATCGCCACACATCCCGATAGAAGCACCGATTAACGGTTTGTCCATGTGACATAAATTCATGGTGAACTAATCCTTCAAAGTCGTTGGTAGACATCGAAGGGCATCCTGAACGATGGTAATCTTTGACTTCTGCCTGGTAATTTTTAGACTGTGTGAACCATTTGTAACACTGAGCACAGCTTAAGCACTCACCACCATAGGCTTCCTGCATCATTAGGTGTTTCTTGAGTTTCATGCAAAATTTGATGCAAACGTGTTGCTCTTCTAACTCGGCCATCTCGAAATTCACAAACTGTGGGAAACAGTGTTCCACTCAATACAGCACTAAACAATAACTAACAAACGTACAACAGTGAAACTTCTGGCAATTACACATTAACCACAGGTGTGTGCAGGGAAGCTAACTGCATTTTGCTCCAACATAACATTTTTGCACAATTACAAATATTGTGGAATTTTTGAACATAGCTCATAATTTGTTGGCAGGGGGGGGGGGGGGGGTTTATGGGCGCTCAACATCGAGGTCATCAGCGTCATAATTTGTTCTCTTGCCATTCCTGCTAAGCCATTTTGCATATTCTCTCAGACTCATCTTTTAGATGCCTGTATTTCCTTTTTCCTGGTTCATTTGCTACTTTTTTTTGCAGCCTTCCCTGAATCACCTCTCAAAGCTGCACACTCTTGCTTGGTATCCCTTTCCCCCTTTCAGTCCAGTGTTGTCTAATGCTCCCTCTGAAACACTCAACAACCTCTTGTTCCTCCAATTTATTAATGCCTCATCTCCTTAATTTCCTGCATTTTAGGAAATTTAGTTTAACCTACAGTTCATAACCAATAAATTATGGTCAGTGTTAACATCTGCCCCTGTAAATGTCACACAGTTTAAAATGTAACTTCGAAATCTCCTCTGTACCAGAATACAATAAATATGAAATTCCCAGGTTCCGTGTATACAGTCTTGCTTAATGAGTTTTAAACCAAGAATTAGTGATGATTGATTTTATTCTGTGCAAAATTCTAGCAAATAGCTTCCACTTTTCATTCTTTTCCCTCCAGTCCATGTTCTCCTACTAGTTTTCGTTCTCTTCCTTTTCCTGCTATTGAATGCGTATTCTGCTTCACCATTTTTGTTCCCCTTAACTATCTGAATAATTTGTTTTATCTCATTATATATTCTTTCAATGTGTTCATCATCTGTGAAACCAGTTGGCATATAAACTTGTATTCTTATGATCTGTATTCACATTGCATCTATCGTGGCTACAGTGATGTGTTCGTTATGCCGTTCATAGAAGCTTACCGAAATTTATGTCCTGTTATTCATTATTAAACCTACAGTTACATTTGCCTACATTTGATTTTGTTTGTGTAACCCTGTACTCACTCCTGTTTGTTTTAAGACTCAACTTCTCTGTATCTAACTTCAACCAATCCATTTCTCGTTTCAAATTTTCTAGCCTTAATAGGGATCTTAACATTCCATTCTCTGATCTGTAGAACAACATATATTTTTCTTCCTGATGACATTATCCTCTTGAATATAGTTGCATTTGGAGATCTGAACGGGGAACCATTGTAACTCCGCAAGACAGCAAGTGCTTTTTGCTTTCAGCCTTTTGCAGTGCCAAAACAGCTAGGCCATATTGACTAATATGACAAGTCCATATCTGTCAATCATCCAGGCTGTTGCTCCTGTAGCTGCTTTTCTTCAGGAACCACAGGCTAGTGTGGTCTCTCGGTCTCTCCCTACATTCCCCGTCCATTGTGGGTGCACCTACAGTACAGTTTTCTGTATCATTTACGCACACAGGCTACCCCACTATGACAAGACCGAACTGGAGAATGGTTGAAAGTGGTTTTGATTGCTCCAAAGGTGAATAATTCAAGGAATGTGATGTCTGAGTCTATTGTTGGGAAAATGGTGATAGATATGCTTGCCAGATGGATGTAATGATTTCTACTGGTTCAGTTCAATTTGAGAAAGTAAGGTGGGACCAGGTTTAGTCGTACGAGGACAACCCTGAAAATGTGCGGGATGTCAAGGGTGTAAAAAAGAAATGAAGATGATTTGTGTATGTGATGGCTACTTTAATGTTCTTTGAGTTGATTATTGGGTAGAGCTTGTTCTGTTTACTCTATGTTGATTTGTTGTTGTTGTCGTCTTCAGTCCAAAGTCTGGTTTGCTGCAGCTCTCCGTGTACTCTATCCTGTGCAAGCCTTTTCATCTTCAGGTAACTAGTACAACCTACATCCTTCTGAATCTGTTTACTGTATTCATCTCTTGGTGTCCCTCTACAATGGCACCCATTACAAAATATACACGTTTCAATTTCACAGAGCGAAGTACAGTGACGTGTGATAGAAGAATGCTACATGAGGAGGAGGCGAGGCACTGCCCTTTGGCACACTTATGACCAAATAACATGTCTTACATTTCCCCGAACACATATGTTTTATGCATCAGACATCTTCAGGAAGATGTGCGCTACAAAATGAACATATTTTTGAAAACTCTTTTTTTTTTTTAATTTTAATTTTTAATTTTTTTAATTTTTGACGTCCTATCTCAAACGCTCGAGGGAGTGACGGGGAATTGCACCGGTTCGGAAACATCGTAGATCCGGGGCTGATGCGCAGAGCAGTCTGAGTTACAGTGGGGAAGTGGGTAGTCTCAACGTGACCGGTGTTTACATTTAGTGATTTTGCTGTTTTCTCTTCGTTTACTGCTCTCACGTCAAATGAAAACAAAACAGATTTCTGATTTCCACCTTTCTGACAGTCAAGTATTATTGGCTTGCAGAACAATGAAGTTATTTTTGTCGGTTTGCTGAAGAAATTTTCTTTTATTAATCTTTTCCGCTGAGGCAGACAATATATTTGAAACTAAGTGTTTAATTCCACACACTGTCCGTTGCATTTCAAGTGCACGTTTTCAACTTCTAGCACGTATGGCATTATGCCATAATAAAGAACCAAACATGAGATAACACAGTACTGGTAATCCAAGAAAATTTACATCCCGAAAACCACATTGAAAATGTCGTGGTCTACTTAACTGGGAGTATGGACATACGAATGTACACTTTAGATGTGCACATTTTAGTATGGGCCATGAAATTCCAATGCTGTTGGAGTATCCTCTGATGTCTTGTTTCTTTTATGACATAATGTACGATCTTTTAATGTTTTACACATACGAACATACATGCTCCCTACGACATCATAGCTGCTGGCGCTTTCTGGCAACTGTGGAAATGAACCTATACCTAACAGGTCAAGGGAAAATATTCCGAATGGTGGTTTGAAAAGCGTTACCATCAAAGTACCATTCTGGCAGTTACAACGGAGCTATGTGTGATGATGTACTATGAATTTCTTAATCACAGAGCGTTTGACTCTCATTTAAAAATAAACTCCTTGATGACGAGCCATTTAGATGAATTTTGAGCCCAAAAGATCAGAAATTTATGTCGTTATTAAAAATTTTACGGGCACATTTGTGTGATATATCTTAAATTTTAATACGCGCATAAAAGACCAACATTGTATGTGAAAGCTTAGCTTCTCTTGCAGCGTATCAATCTTACAGACCGATATTATTTGTGAAAGCTTTGCATTTCGTGTAGCAACACCATTAACTTTTTCTGTTTGTTCGTTCGCGCTACTTAACAGTGATGTTGCTATTGGCTCACTACCTCCTAAACTCTGAATACCCGCTGTCATCGGCTGGCGAGATTACGTGACATGAACTATGACTGGCTTACAAAAGCGCATCGCAATCTCGGTTTCAGTGCTTCGGAAAGTAACATGCGGTGTTTGGTGGAATTCGAATTTATACTTTCATAATACGAAAATATGCAGCGTACGTGTTGCTGGACATCAAAGATCTTCCCAAAATGGGTTTTCCCCCTGTGTTTAGTTTTCTAAAGAGCCAGGAAACTCTGCTCCCGTGTATAAATCCATAACCATTCAAAGGACTTAATAAGTTATACAATTCTGAGAGAAAATACACTGTCAGTTAACAGGGAAAAAGTATGTTTTCACCTGGGAGAAAGTATATTTTCAACCGGGATATCCGGGAGAAATCCTGGAATTTTTTTTCCTTGTCCACGTATACACCCTGATCTGTAGCACCACATTTCAAAAGCTTCTATTCTCTTCTTACGTAAACTGTTTACCGTCCATGTTTCATGTCCATACATGGCTGCACTCCATGCAAATACTTTCAGGAAGGACTTCCTGACACTTAAATCTATACTCTACATTAACAAATTTCTCTTCTTCAGAGGCACTTTCCTTGCCATTGCCAGTCTACATTTTATATCCTCTGTACTTCGACAATTGTCAGTTATTTTGCTACCCAAATTGCAAAACTCATCTACTAGTTACGTGTAGAGTACGCATGGGGAATATGGTGTCAGAAAAATTT
This sequence comes from Schistocerca cancellata, assembly GCF_023864275.1. Lineage (NCBI taxonomy): Eukaryota > Metazoa > Arthropoda > Insecta > Orthoptera > Acrididae > Schistocerca > Schistocerca cancellata. The sequence goes on along the minus strand of NC_064633.1, from coordinate 104,989,731 downwards.
GTAATAAAGAACGGACTTGAGCAGGGAGATGCCCTGTCTCAGCTGCTTTTTAATTTAGTCCTAGAATATATTGTACGAATGAGAGCAGATAATTCAGAGGGCATGGAGTTAAATGGAAATATTAAGATATTAGGGCATGCAGAGGATCTAAACATCATTAGCGATAGGAAAGAATCTGTAACAGCAAATGTGAGTGCGTTAATAAAGGCTAGTGAAGATGTAGGTCTAAGGATAAGTGAAGACAAAACTAAATACCTGATTACTACTAGAATGCCAACAGCAGTAGATCAGGAAATGTTAAGAGTTGGAGACATGCAGTTTGAGAAAGTGAACACATTTAAGCATCTATGCATGGACATCACTTCGAGAAATGAGATTGAATACAAAATGAAGAAGAGATTACGGGCAGGAAATGTGTGCTATTTCTCACTGAATACATTACTTTCATCACAGATATTGTCTAGGAATTTAAAGATTAGAATATACAAAGCTATTATTCTACCGGTTATGCTGTATGGGTGTGAGACTTGGTCTCTCACTGTGCAAAATGAAAAGCCGTTTCAAGTATTTGAAAACAAAATTTTGAGGAAAATTTTCGGAGCAAAAAGGGATGACATTAGTGTGGCGAAAACTGCATAACGAAGAGGGGGGGCGGGGGATGAAGAAGTAAGCAAAACTTTGACATTTGGTTGAACTTGGCGTGCTTTTTCCAGTCTTGGTCCTCCTGGATGCTTCCATTGGGATGATTAGGCTTTGGTTTCGATGTCATAACCGTAAATCTATGTTTTGTTGCCCTATTGAGCAAATAAGGATCATCATTGATGTCATTCAAGAGCTCCTGTGGGATGCGCATGTGACAGTTCTTCTGATCGCAATTGAGAAGCTTGGTAACAAACTTTGCTGACTCACATCTCGTGCACAAAATATCCGAAAAAATTGCATGACACGAGCCGACCGATATGCCAACATCCTCAGCAACTTCTCTTATGGTAGTCTACGATTTTCCAAAACAATTTTCCTCACAGCTTTGACGTTATCATCTGCTGTCATTGTGCTGGGGCTTCCAGAGCGAGGTTCGTCATTGGCTACTTCTCAGCCATATTGGAAGAGCTTGTACCACTTATAAACAAAGTTTTTACTTGGAGCATACTCACCGTATGCCTCTGTCAACATTTAATGTGTTTTAGAGCACTTGATTCCATTTTTCACACAAAATTTGATGGAGATTCTTTGCTCCATTTCTTATAGTAATCGAAATTTGTCGAAAACACTGAAACACGTCTAACCTTTCTATCTGTCAAAAACAAGTGAAGTATGCTGTAAACTTGACTGTGAACATGTTTTTGGGATATGTGTACCAACGTAGCAAAGAAAAGATCGATAATCGAATGTACGTTGCCCATGCAATTTGAAAAGTCACCTGAACTTTTTTATCTGCTCTGGTGTACCCTCCATTCAAGATACTGTCTGTTCCGTTCAACTGCTCTTCCAAGTCTTTTGCTGTCTCTAATATCTTCATTTCAAGATTTTATGGGCACCAAAAAATATATTTTGGTAGAGAAAATTTCTGAACTAAGTCTTTTCCAGTTTTAAATTGCCAGTAACACCTAAACAATGTGGAGATCGGCTTAGAAAGGCAAGGGGGGATGAAGCCTCCATCCAAGGCACCTACTTTGTACTTGGTACAGTGAATTTAAGAGAGATTAGTTTTTTTTAGCGATGAATTTCTTGAAGTACCCCCAAAAATTGAAAGAACCAGAGGTTGTAGAGTGTTTTTGAGAGAGCATTAGGGAATGATTTGACAAGAACGGGGAAAAGAAATGCAGTAGAAGAAGAATGGGCAGCTTTGAGATACGAAATAGTGGAGGCAACAGTGGATCAAGTAGGTAAAAAGACAAGGGCTAGTAGAAACCCTTGGGTAACAGAAGAGATATTGAATTTAATTGATGAAAGGAGAAAATATAAAAATGCAGTAAGTGAAACAGACCAAAATGAATACAAACACCTCAAAAATTCGATTGACAGGAAGTGGAAAATGGCTAAGCAGGGATGGCTACAGGACAGATGCAAAGATGTAGTCATATATCACAAGGGGTAAGATAGATACAACCTACAGGAAAATTAAAGAGACCTTTGGAGAGAAGAGAACCACTTGTATGAATATAAAGAGCTCAGATGGAAAAACAGTTCTAGCAAAGAAAGGCAGGCAGAAAAGTGGAAGGAGTATATAGAGAGTCTATACAAGGGCAATGTGCTTGAGGACAGTATTATGGAAATTGAAGGAGACGTAGATGAAGATGAAATGGGAGATACGATACTGCGTGAAGAATTTGACAGAGCACTGAAAGACCTAAGCAGAAACAAGGTCGTGGGAGTAGACAACATCCATTAGAACTACAGATAGCCTTGGGAGAGCCAGCCATGTGGTGAGCAAGATGTATAAGACAGACGAAATCCCCTCAGACTTCAAGAAGAATATATTAATTTCAATCCCAAAGAAAGCAGGTGTTGTCAGGTGTGAAAATCACCGAACTATCAGTTTAATACATCACAGCTGCAAAATACTAACACGAATTCTTTACAGACAAATGGAAAAACTGGTAGAATCTGACCTCAGGAAAAATCAGTTTGGATTCCATAGAAATATTGGAACATGTGAGGCAATACTGACTTTATGACTTATCTTAAAAGATAAGAAGGAAAGGCAAACCTACGTTTCTAGCATTCGTAGACTTTGAGAAAGCTTTTGACGATGTTGACTGGTATAATTCTAAAGGTGGCAAGGGTCAAATACAGGGAGAAAAAGGCTATTTACAATTTGTATGGAAATCAGATGGCAGTTACACAAGTTGAGGGGCATGAAAGTGGTTGGGAAGGGAGTGAGACAGGGTTGTAGCCTATCCCCGATATTATTCAATCTGTATATCGAGCAAGCAGTAAAGGAAACAAAAGAAAAATTTGGAGTAGGTATTAAAATCCATGGAGAAGAAATAAAAACTTTGATGTTCGCCGATGACATTGTAATTCTGTCAGAGAGGGGAAAGGACCTGGAAGAGCAGCTGAAAGGAATGGACAGTGGTGTCTTGAAAGGAGGATATAAGATGAACATCAATAAAAGCAAAACAAGGATAATGGAATGTAGTCAAATTAAATCAGGTGATGCTGAGAGGATTAGATTAGGAAATGAGACACTTAAAGTAGTAAATGAGTTTTGCTATTTGGGGAGAAAAATAACTGATGATGGTCGAAGTACAGAGGATATAAAATGTAGACTGATAATGTTAACAAATTTCTCTTCTTTGGAAACCCTTTTCTTGCCATTGAGTATAGATTTAAGTGTAGGAAGTCTCTTCCGAAAGTATTTGTATAGAAGTGAAACATGGACGGTAAACAGTTTAGGTAAGAAGAGAATTGAAGCTTTTGAAATGTGGTGCTACAGAAAAATGGTGAAGATTAGATGGGAAGATCACATAACTAATGAGGAGGTAATGAATAGAATTGGGAGAAGAGGAATTTATGGCACTACTTGACTAGAAGAAGGGATCGGTTGGTAGGACATGTTCTGAGTCATCAAGGGATCATCAATTTAGAACTGGAGGTAAGTGTTGGGGGTGAAAATTGTAGAGGAAGACCAAGGCATAAATACACTTAACAGATTCAGAATGATATATGTTGCAGTTGTTACTCAGAGATGAAGCATATTGCACAGGATAGAGCAGCATGGAGAGCTTCATCAAACCAGTCTCTGGACTGAAGATCACAACGACAACAGTTTAAAAACCCATGACAGTCCAAGCTTTTGGAGAAACTTGACACAGCTTTTACAGTTTCCTTGGCAGTGACAAGTCCCATTGGCTCAGCACGAAGGTTATTTAATGCACATATGCAGTTTCGCTCGATTTTGTTTTTCGGCTCACTGAAGTTAGGAAGTAATCATTTACTTTTTCTGGGGGCGAGTACTTGTCTTGTGTGTGGTTTTGGGAATTTTCTTTGATATAGTCATATGCTGCTTTGCATTTGTTTGGAGCATCTTCTATGAAATGTTTACAGGCTGGTTTTTTGGCCAGGGATTGTTTGTCTTTGTAGTTTTCTTATATTGTAAACAACTTCTTGCAGAAGTGTCGTCAAACTTAGGCCTTCGCTCAACAATAATTTTTATATGTTCTCTATAGTCTGAGCATCTGTAATAAGAGCCACCTTATCGGTAAAAAATTTTAACCATTTCTTTTTATGTTTATTCTTTAGGATACTTTTGGTTAATGGTTAACAGGAGTAACATATAGTGATTTTTTAACGAAATCATCAAACACAACCCATATTCGGTTGTGTGTTGTATGCCAAACCGTGGCTAATATAAGCTAATCTGTCAATAAATAAATTAATATATTCATTTTTCTGCCCTATTATCTGTTTTTAACATTTCACTTGCTGCAGGCAGGTGTATCTGACTTAGACAGTTGTTAACAAGAGAACGTTAAAATCAGTAGTTAGAGGTTTGCTACAGCTCTACATGCAAGTCTGACATCATACATGCCTCTAGAAATACTTAACTATACATTTATCCAAGCAGACATTATTCCATGTGGTGCTGTAGCTTGTCTGCCGAACCCTAAAATAACACATGAGCTACCTTTTATTCTGGGACGATGGAAGCGAGGGGGAGGCGGGGATCATTGTTCCTGCGGGATGGTCACCGTGACTGCTGTCCTGGTGGGTTGTGTTGTGTGACTAAAAAGTCATCATGAAAGCTGAACTATCAAATGAATGCATTAAGTTTAGCATAGAGATTAGGTTTTAACGGTTTCGGCAAATGAAATGGTATATTCATAAATCTGCAACAGCAGAATTACTCATGTGGGATAAAATTATCACTAAACTACGTGACAGTGTAACGTATGCACATGAAATTATTTCGCACCATGTGTAATATTTGGAAAGTGTATTGAATTGTGATTCTTCAACATTGACTTAGTTTTTCTCTTTGGATTTGAGGAATTCATAGTTTCTTTGGTGCTTTTGTTGGTTTGTATGACCTCAGTATGGTATATTGTTTCTTTCCTTTGCTCGATTGTCATTTGTGTAGGATTACCAATTGTGTCAACAGCACGAGTTCCTCAGTTTAGGCCTGACTGTTTAAATTTCTAATTATTGTGAAATGCAAGTTGAATCCTTCAGAGTTCACAATGAGATTGAGCTATGGAGATACTTCAACAGCAATGATCATTAGTTCATGCTGAAAAATGGAGGTTTGAGCAGAGAGAGAGAGTCATGTAAATGCTGAAGCAGCTGAAACCTTGGCATATGTCTTCCCACTGTATGACATGGTGGACCCTCTGTGTGGTGAGTGCGGTCACCCACTGTGTGAGAGAAAGCCCCTGTGTTCTGCCCCCATGTGTGTATCAGTTGACATGACCGCCACTCTTACCACTCTCCAGTTGCCCAACATACAAGAGAGAGAAGAAGAACCAAGAACAAAAGTCTTATGCTGAGTCTTGCCTAAAATATGACCCGCCCAGTGTTTATTTCTTCTGTATTTCCCTCTATTATATCCTTTCCCCCTCCTACCTCGTCCTCAACCTAACCCCAGCCCCCTCTCCTAACCCCAGCCCCCTCTCCTAACCCCAGCCCCCTCTCCTAACCCCAGCCTCCTCTCCTAACCCCAGCCCCCTCTCCTAACCCCAGCCCCCTCTCCTAACCCCAGCCCCCTCTCCTAACCCCAGCCCCCTCTCCTCTCTTCTGCCCCACCCCTGCAGTTACCATGCCCTCCCTGCCAGGAGTCGCACCCCTTCCCTTCGGCAACTGCGTGTGATGACCCACTCCCCCTCCCGGGACCCCTCTCCCTAGTGTGTCTCAGGTACGAAGCCTGCTACCACAACTTGGCTATGAGATGCACCATCTGTGTGCCCCAAGGTCACCTGCTCTCTTTCAGTTCCGGATCTTGCAGAAGCCTGTTCTACCTCCGAAAGAGGAGAAGAAGGGACGGAAGTCCCAGGACGAGCGCCCCCACCTCCGTAGTGCCCCAGTAAGAGCCATCTCTCCCCTCACAACCTGCATCTGACATCTTATTTATGGATGTCACCTCACCCTTTTTGGCAAAGAACACTTACCAAGTGACGTGACCTCCCCTCAGCTTCCTTGTCTAACCTGAACTCTCACCACACGATAATCCAGTGGTATTGCAACGGATACTGTCGTCACCTACCAGAAATACAATGCCTTGTTCCCTCGTATTCTGCACCTCATCACATTGCACAGGTCCACGCCCAAGTTCCATCCACAACCAGGTGATTTACCCCGCACTTAATCCCGGGAAGAACCCATCTCTCTTGACAGCAACTGTCTGATTAACCTGACTAACATACTTTGTAAACTGCTTGAGAGGATGGCTAGCTTCAAATTATGTTGGGTACTAGAATCTTGGGGCCTTTTGTCCCCGTATTGGTGTGGCTTCTTGGAAGGACAATCCCCAGCTGACAATTTACTGAAATTGGAAACAGCAGTCTGACAGGCTTTTACTAACCACCGGCACCTTCTTGCAGTCTTCTTTAACCTGCATAAGACTTACAACACAGCTTGGCGCCATCACATCCATGACTGGGGCTTTTACGGCCTCTTCAGATTTTTATCTGCGAGTTTTTATCCCATTGACTCTTTTGGGTTCAAGTTGGCACTTCGCTCAGCACCCCTGGGAATTCAGGAGAAGGGTATCACACAGGGTTCTGTGTTAAGTGTCACACTCTTCCACATAGCCATCAATGGGCTTGTAACCTCTGTTGGGCCTCGGGTTACGCCAGCATTGTATGTCGACAATTTTTGCATCTGGTGCAGCCCCCACAGTTTACATTATGGGAGACAACGAGGCCCAGACTGATGGAGTGTGTCAAATTATTCAGGGACATGAATGGACAACTGTACTGAAAATACAAAAAGTTCTACATAATCACAACAGTGTGTAGGTGCATGAGTTTCAAACAGCTCTCAAAAACAAGGCCTTCCCCCTCTCTTCCCTTATCCCAACATTCAAACACCACTCATTTCTGTCTAGTGAATTCTTTTTGGCTGGAGACTTGTTAAATCATCCAATAACCAGGGTAGACACCAAACCACACTAATACATATAAAATGTCTCTCCTGTTGGATGTGTGGGGAGGGGGAGTGGTCCTTCAGTTTATGCTCATCCAGGAAAAAAGCAAAAATTGATGACCATGTTGAATTAAACCAAAAATATCACAGCAGCTAAGTGGTTAAAGCATAAGCATAAATACGGAAGTCTGCTTAATGACTTCATTTGCGCACCACCATTAAAGTGTTATTTTAGGGTTGATGAGAGAAACAGAGGTGTGAGAGAATGAGTTTACTTCCCCAATTGACGTTAGAAGCTTATTAAATGTCAGCTCAGTGACACTCTGTACACCTTGTAAAATGTAAAGTGGGAAGAAAGCTCATGTGCTGGAGTTTCGCCTCATGCTCTCTATCACTGCTGCCAATCTTTACGATCTGCAGTGTGTGGTGTATGTGGTGCAATGTATATACATGAGTGGCATATGTAGTTGGTGCAACTGTATCATGTCAGATTTGAACATGGAAGTCTTTAAAGTGTGCCATTGCCAAACTATTCTTCAATTTCCATGTGACATCTCTGCAGTAGCACACCATCTGCACAAAAAGTATATTTTCAGCCCTTCACAAAATGCTTTCACCCCTACCTACGCTCCCATCATTGCAACTCCCCAGTTCCACACATCCAGTAGGCCAGCTCATTTTAAGTGTGTTAGTGTGGTGTGGTGTGGTGTGGTGGCTGTGCTGATTGTTGAGTGACTTAACAAGTTGCCAGCCAATAAGAGTTCACCAGTTGGAAATGGCTACATTCCCTCGATAATGACTGAGCATATTCTTCAAGACTCAGTGTTTGAATTTCAAAAGTTGGTGATTGAAACTGCTTCTGAATACAGTAGATTGAAAATGCGTTCAAAAAGATGAGACTGAGTTGTAAGTGGCACAAGAAAAGGTGGTGACTGGGCCCCTTCGTCATGTATTGGCTTGGCACGAAACACTTCATGTCAACTGCTATGTTTTTCCAGTACCGCTACATTAGTAGTAGTAGTAGTAGTAGTAGTAGTAGTTGTATCGTAATTGTGTGGTGCTGGCGACACCGATAGTGGATTATGTCAGCATTTCCTCTCTCACATCTCCCCTCTCCACAATGGCGTAAAATATTCTCTTAACTAAATCACCAACTGTGTGCAAATCATATGTCTGTTGTGCCACTTATACCTCATTCAGTCACATCAAATGTCAATAGGAAGAATTCAGGATGAATTATTGGGAAGAAATATTAAATCGGGGAATTGTTAGCAACAATATTCAGGTTTTTCACAGGGGCTATGAATTTATGATATAGAATCGTGAAAAACATAAAATTGAAGTATAGTTTCTATGTGGTTTCGAAGATGGTCTCTCGAATGAAAATGGCTTGAAAGAGTATTGCAGATGACTTTTTCAGCCGACCCCTCTTTCGCTCACGCCCTCGCTCCCTGTAGCTCTATCGTTTTTTTACATGATCTAACAATGGCCATTTTTGTCATTTTTAGAAAAAATTGTCAACTTAATTCTCAGTTAGTAAACTATTGGACTGTAGTAGGAGAACGAAATCATATGTCTTAAGGCCTTTTATTGGCAAGTTATTACGCGCAAGATTTTAAGTGTATCCCATGATTAACTTCACTAACTATAAACAGCTGAACTTAAATTTTTTTTCTGTGTCTATTTTTTCAGCCGACTTTGCTTTAAATTATCTATAAGCATATCTCTTAGGAAATCTGAAGAGAGGGCAAAATGTTGTATATATGACCTAGTTCTTTTTCTTTCAAGAAAATATGAGGCATCTTTTTTAAGTAAGGTCTATTTGAACATAAGTACACAATGAAAGGTTATTTCAAAAAAGTAAATTTATTTCCAGAAAGTACATACTTCACTCTATTTTTCAACATAGTTGCCAAGTTAGTTGAAACACGCACCGTACCTTTCATCCAATTTTAAAATACCCTCTTCATAAAAACTTGTAGCCTGCTCCGATAACCAAGGGTTCACTGCTGTTTTCACATCGTCATCATCATCATTGTAACGGTTGCCACTGAGGTGTTGTTTGAGGTGGAGGAACAGATGTTAATTGCTCAGTGCAAGATCAGAACTGTAGGGTGGGTGGTCCAAAACTTCCCAGCCAAAACTGTCCAATAAATCGCAGGTCTGACCTTCAGTGTGAGATCTTGCATTGTCATAGAGAAGGAAAATTTCCTTTGTCAGCATGTCGCGTCTTCTGTTTTGAATCGCTCTGCATAGCTTTCTCAGGGGTTGGCAGTATGCTTCTGCATTGATAGGGGTTCCTCGTTGCATGAAGTCGACCAACAAAACACCATGCCTATCCCAAAACACCGACACCATGATTTTGCACTGTGACAGAGTCTGTTTGGCCTTCACCTTTACAGGGTGTGTGTGTGTGTGTGTGTGTGTGTGTGTGTGTGTGTGTGTGTGTGTGTCCACTCCATGCTTCGATTGAGCGTGCTATGTGAAACCCAGGTTTCATCTCCAGTTATGTTCTGACTCAAGAAGCCGTCACCTTCTTCGTGATAACGAGTCAAGGACTTCATTGCACACTCACATCTTTGGCTTTTGTGGTCCTCTGTTTGGAGTTTCGGGACCCAACGGGAGCACAGTTTCCTAACTTTAGGTGTTCAGAAACGGTGTTGTAAAGCACTGATCTCGACATGTCAGAAAATTGTGAATCACCTGTTCTCACGAATCCTCATTCAACTGAAGCCACCAAATCGTCTGTAATCAAAGAAGGGCGGCCAGAGCGGTCCTCATCGTGGACGTTGTCACAGCCATCTTTGATTTCTTGTGCCCACTCAACGCACTTTGCTTTCACTCATAACAGAATCACCGTACACTTTGCAAATCTGTCGAATTTCTGCAGCAGACAGGTTCATTGCTGACAAAAACAGTATCACTGAGCGAACCTTACATGCGACGGGCGAGTTGATAGTCTTAATCATTTTGAAAGCACAGAACAGAACTGTACAGGTTAGCTACAGAGCTGAAACTCAGCACAGTTGTTCCTGAGGCATGCTGGTACATAACGCACGTACTCGTTGCGGTATGTGGGCGAACTAGTGGTGTCTACAACAAAACTGTCCTTACCTTAAAAAACACGCCTCGTAGTACTGGAGATGATGATGTCTCAAAGGTGCTGTGTGGATAGCTGCTCTATGGGGTCAGACAAATGACTATATCTCTGGAAGTATCGAATGAATCTTTACCAGTGTTCACCAGGAACATTCATAAAAAATTTCACCAAAATCTGTGATGGTCACACCAGAACCTCTAGACCACTTGGCATGGAATGTACACATACTTCACGAATTGATTAATCCATTAATTAATATTTTTGTGTAATTTACCTGTATTTAAATATGGCACTTGTAAATGGGGTAACCCCAATTCTGTCAGCTTGTCCCCATCATTTCAAAATGCGGTAGTGCACCTGCCCCCCTCCCTCCTTTTTGATGTTGCATAGTTGACTGGGTGGCAAGTATCTCGGGAGATAACTTTTGTGATGGCACTGGGACATAATGTTTGGATAGTGGCTTCATCATTAATATTTCTGTATAAATAACTGTTTAACCACAGTAACACTGCAGGGCACAAAGTTGTATAAAAAAAGGTAAAAGGTCTTCTCACCAAGTGGCAGCAGGAGAACATACATATAAAGAAATAGAAATTTGTGAGCTTTCAGAGCCAGTGACTCCTCCTACTGGCAGAAGGGTTGAAGTGGAAGGAAAAGGGATGAAGGGGAAGGGGCTGGTGATGTTTAGGAAATCGAGTGTGTTTGAAAAAGTCAAACAGAACTCTGATTCTGGGGAGACCTACTGACTATTTTCTCCATTCCCCTTCAACACTTACGCCATGAGGAGAAGCCACTGACTCCGAAAGCTTGCAAATTGCAGTACCTTTATATGTGTGTTCTCATACTGCTGCTTGGTGAGTATGTGTTTTGTCTATCCACTTGAATTATATTTTCAAAAATGACTATTTTTGTTAAGATAAATATTACACTTCTCAAATCTAGTTTGCGTTTTCTAGCAATTATTTCCCCTGCAGCCACGATATAAGTGCAAATCAATAACAGTAGACCAGTGCTGATACCCTTGTAGCTTTTTATCATCACATGGTGTATTTGGTGGTTTATATATTTTGTTTGGTCGCTCTTTATCAAATACAGGTATTTATTCTTCACCGGAAGATAAAGAAGTTAGTAAATGAAAAGCGCTCGTTTGCTTTTGTTCTACAGTATTACTTTTATTGTTTTTCAGTTTTCGACTTACAAGGCCATCTTCAGACCTTTACTGAGTATTGTCACCAAAGAAGTTACAGTGCTTGTAAACAACGTTGGAAGAGAAGTTACACGTCTAGGTTTTAGCAGAAATGTACAGTAAATAACACCTTTGACAATGTGGTGGTAATCCCATGTAAGAAGTTGAACAGTAAATAAATAATAATGGAGTAAACAGGAAAAAACTTTAACATAAAAAAGTAACAGCAAGCCTACATAAGTTTATATTAATAAACAAAACCAGTAAAATAAAATTACTACTTGACAAGGCTACTTCAGGAAGTATAAAGCAGAGAGAGAGATACCCAAACCAATTAAAAATTATCCGTGTAACTACAGAATATATAAAGAACTTACGCAATGTCCGTAAGGTAAACAGAAATGAATAAATGCAGTAAAACGGAGGAGTAGGAGGTAACTTACAGTAAACACCATTTTTGAGTGTGTGATGGTACTGTATTTTAAAAGGCAAAAAGGCTGAACAATACAAAGTACAAAAGGAGCAAATAGGAAAACATTAACATTATACTCAGAACTACGATTATGTGACAGTTTGTATTAAATAGATGAACCAAGTAAAATAAAACAATACTTGATGATACAAATACAAGAGGTATTGAACATAGGAAATAATACAAGTACCAGTTAAAAAAAAGCTTTAACAATTGGAACTACAGTCTATATGAATTACTTACACAATTTCAATAAAATAAAAAAAACTCAATGAATACAGAAAAATGGGGGAGTATGTAGAAACGGACAGTAAGAAAAGCAATGAAAAACAGAGGAGATTGTGGATTCACCTGATAAAACTAGAATTTCCTCATCAGTGGCCCCTAAAAGTAAAAAACAACTAATGCACTGTGACACTAATGTGTATAGCTAATGGTGAGACATCTATTCAGTAATAAGCTGAGTGCTAACCTCAGACGTCAGCTGAAATGAGCATATGTCAGTTACATAGTCCCAACATGGACGGTTGTGCCTATCAGGGTTGCCACAAGTTCTGGGAATCAGGGAATTTCAAATGTGTCAGGGAACTAACAGGGAAATTTGGAGAGAGAAAAAAAAAAAAAAAAAAAAAGAAAAAAAAAAAACGCTGGAAAAATCTCATTTTTGTCTCAGTAGATGAAATGGTTTGTTTACTGAGATGTCATGCATTGTCACTGGCTGGGTGCAGCTGAGTTCGTGCGCTGCTGCCCTACTCACTCATTCTTACTGCTTTTCCCCTTTGTACCATTCCCCTCAGCTTGCAGTCAGTGCTGCCACCACTTCTTGCTGCTAGCCTAGCAGCTGCCAGTGAGAGCATGGAGGTGTGAAGATCTGATTCTCAGAGATGGTTGATGCAGTGCCTGGAGATGGTGGCCGTGTGTGCATGAGTTTGTGTGTGTGTGTGTGTGTGTGTGTGTGTGTGTGTGTGTGTGAGTGAGTGAGTGAGTGAGTGATTTTTCCTGTCTGCGGCACAGCAGTCATCTTCACGGTGAGCTGTTACCTATCCTCATTAGTATCTGTTCCCAGAGTATTTGCGCAAGTTATCTGTTGCATGGACTGATCACCACAATCTCATTTCATCATCATGGTGTTTGTTACATGTGAATAGCTGGCCACACGAGTTGACTTCAGTGACTGGCCAAAACCACAGACCATTTCTGCGGGTATCTCATAACGGATCAGGTCTGCCAATCTGAAGCTCATTGTTTCCCACTAATGTGCAACCCTGCCTTTCGGATCTAGTCTCACTGATCTGCCCGCAGGCCCTATCTGTCTGTGTGTGACGTATTGCAGTGGATTTTTGTAGTTCATCTATGGACCCATTACTGCGGTGCTCCTTGGCAGGCTTGAGGTCAATGGACAATGTATTTCAGGAAATGTGACTGTCTCACTGCAAGTACATTGTACAATGTGGCATTTTACAGACTTTTATTTATTCTAGTACTTCTTAGCAGTTTGGAAGTAGGTCATATATCAGAAAGTATGGACAATAAGAAGAAAATTGTGGCAGGCACACTGTGATCTAATTCCAGTTAAATCCTTTTTGGCCAGAGGCTTACTTGTTTTACAGACTTCTTGTTGTTCCTTTCTGTGACTCATCACCATCTCTACTACATGGTGATTAGCAATCTATCTTTTCATAATATTGTTCTTATTCCATCCTGGATTTTCCATTGTTCGTATTACTGTTATTGGCAGTTGGTGCACAAAAGTATGTATAATGCCAATTTTTGAAAAATAATAATAATAATGTCATTATGAAAATGCAGTGTGTTCTATCAAAAACTAGTCAAATCAGTGGACGAATTCACCTGACACTTCACCCCTGTGGAGCGCATTGTGTGAAGGGGGACACTTTTGTGCAACTCTGAGCCCTGGAATTCATAAGCATTGCCATGGTGCTGATCTTGCATAGCCACTTCTATAACTTGATGTGGCGTGTAGTGGTATACTTTCTCAATGGTTGCAAAGCGTTTATCATTTGCTCATTGTTAGTTGTGGTTTGTGGATACAGACTCGGCTCCTTATAATGGTTCATTGTGAACGTCTGTAATTACAATGTATGTGATGTGGTCTCTCCTTGAAGGTGCAGGAAAGTAGGCAGGGGCTCCAGCTTAGTCACTATTGTAAACTCATATATGATGTATGATGCCATTTCGGGGAAGCAAGGAATAATGGTCCGTGTCTTATAATGTTGTCAAAAGTCGTCTGGAGCTCTGAAGTAGGAAACGATGGAGAACTATGCAGGAGATCTACAGGAACCAACTGCTGCTCCAGGAAAAACCAGAGTGCATGCTACTGAAATATTGATTAGGCATAATTTTCAAGAGGATGTAATTTGGCAATGTGTGTACCATCACACGTGGAAAGAATATTTCACCCGTAAGAAGCTGCTTCTGTTACTAACAAGGGAAGGTCTCTAGGTGTGGGAAGGATTTTTTGAAACCATCTATATGGTGGCGTAGGTTAGGGTCACAGGTATCACACCCTGCAGCCACCACCCTCATTGGCTCTTTTTTGTGAGTAATTGACAAAAAAAAAAAAAAAAATGTAATGTCACGCAATGCTCTGGAGTTTCAAAATTAGAGCATTATGCAGACTAGTGTTGTAGTCTAACTTTCAGCTATGTTCTTCATATGCATCCATAAGGTTGTGGGCTCCATCTCAGCAGGTATGTTGAACTTTATTTTGATTTTTTCTTTCCTTCTTTTTGCATTTGGAATCGTGTACATTTGAATTTAATTATTTTCATTTATCTGTTGTAATACTACAACATTTGAAAATCTATCTGTTAAAAACAAGACAAAAATAATCTATTTATATTGACAGTGTAGTGATATCAACAATTTTATCATACAAACATTTAAAACAAATTCTTGTTGCTCTATGGACAAAAATAACCCAGGTGATTTAAATGAAAGAACGGAATATAAGTAAAACAAAATTAAAAAAAAAAAATGAGGAATAGAAATTATGAATACAGTAGCATGGACAAAAATATAATGAAACGGGAAAATTTAAGTAGAAGTTAATAAGAGTAATAATAATAACAATAATCAAATTAACAATGGTACCAAATAAAAAAGAATGAAAGGAAGAGAAAATGAGTGTAAATAAAAAAGTCAGTAAAATGGTCAAAAGGTCATGAGCAAGGAGCACAAACAAACAAAAATTATTTAAACCAATTAATTGTATAAAAGTAACAAGAAGTTCTTTCAATACAAAATATTTTGGAACATCTGGGGACATTCAAACCCATAACTATCTCAATGTGGAGAATCAAACAATGAAAAATCCAGAATGAAATGTTGTAACAGTATTATGAAAAGGAAAGTTTCTACCCGCCATATAGCGTAGATGCTGGAGTCTCAGATAGGCACAATAAAAAGGCTGTCACAATATAAGCTTTTGGCCAACAAGGCCTTTGTTGATAATAGATGACTCTCACAGACGACTGCATCCTCTGGTAGCTGAAGCCACATTGTGAGCAACAGCAGCAGTGCATGTGGGAAATCCACTTAAACCATTATGCTTCAGTGCCAATCTGTGTATTGGTACTATTCTTGAGGCTATAGACCATCGTGCAAAATTCCAAAAATATTTTTCAATGATTACTTGCTAATGAGGGCTAACCTACACAACCTAAAGGTGGTATCATAAAGTCAACCACCACTGGGGATCTCTCCTTGTGTGAGAGAGTGATTTGTTTTTTGGAGATAAAAACAGCCTTACATTTGTACTATAGAAGATAGGGTTTTGGTGGAAAATGTTTTCTGGAAGAAGAGTTACGTTTGAACAGGATGATGTCATTGCCTAGAGGTACCTGTATTTAAGTAGTGCTGAATAATAATAATAATAATAATAATAATAATAATATAATGATGTGGTTATAATAGAAGGAAACATTCCACGAAGGAAAAATATACCTAAACACAAAGATGATGTGACTTACCAAATGAAAGTGCTGGCAGGTCGACAGACACACAAACGAACACAAACATACACACAAAATTCAAGCTTTCGCAACAAACTGTTGCCTCATCGGGAAAGACGAAAGGATGTGGGTTTTAAGGGAGAGGGTAAGGAGTCATTCCAGTCCCGGGAGCGGAAAGACTTACCTTAGGGGGAAAAAAGGATGGGTATACACTCACACACACACACACACACACACACACACACACACACACACACACATCCATCCACTCATATACAGACACAAGCAGACATTTGTAAAGGCAAAGAGTTTGGGCAGAGATGTCAGTCGGGACGGAAGTACAGAGGCAAAGATGATGTTGAAAGACAGGTGAGGTATGAGCGGCGGCAGATTGAAATTAGCGGAGATTGAGGCCTGGCGGATAGCGAGAAGAGAGGATATGCTGAAGGGCAAGTTCCCATCTCCGGAGTTCTGACAGGTTGGTGTTAGTGGGAAGTATCCAGATAACCCGGACGGTGTAACACTGTGCCAAGATGTGCTGGCCGTGCACCAAGGCATGTTTAGCCACAGGGTGATCCTCATTACCAACAAACACTGTCTGCCTGTGTCCATTCATGCGAATGGACAGTTTGTTGCTGGTCATTCCCACATAGAACGCTTCACAGTGTAGGCGGGTCAGTTGGTAAATCACGTGGGTGCTTTCACACGTGGCTCTGCCTTTGATCGTGTACACCTTCCGGGTTACAGGACTGGAATAGGTGGTGGTGGGAGGGTGCATGGGACAGGTTTTACACCGGGGGCGGTTACAGGGGTATAATAATAATATAATATATATTATATATTATATAATATAATATATATTATATTTTCCGCTTTCAACACTACCGCTGCTATAAAATCCACCGTTTCCAGTTCACAAACAGTTCCTTTCAGCTATTAAACAACCTTTTTGGCCAGTTTTAATATCTTTTGCTTTATTTCCATTTCCGTTTTTCTCACATCATCTATCATTTTTAGCCGCTTCCCACAGGTTTTAACGTCATTATTTCTTCATCAGACAATTGTTAGCTTCATTTCCATAATCTGCCACCACCAAACCACCCTTTTAATACATCCTCACGTAGTTTTTTCGAAATTTTCCCGTATTTCTCCACTCTTTAACGTGTTTTGGCGGCAACACAACCACCTAACCTTTATGCACATCATTATCTACCTACACAAGTTCACCACAGGATCAACATAGCCCAGCTCTAACCAACCCTTTTCACACCAGATCTCCATTTGCTTTCTAGTTTTACCTTTATCTCTCCCCATATATTTTTATATTTATTTTCATTTTCATTTCAGCTTCGTGTTCCACTTTCCACCTTCTAGTACCATGTCACCCTCACAACACCTCCACAACGACCCCATCAAGTTTTATTTACATTCCCTCTGCAAACATGCCTTCGCCCTAGCCAGATTACACTCCCATATTTTATTTTCTCAGGCTTGTCTGACATTTGGCATCACCCCCAAAGGCCTCACACTTAAAGTTCCCATCTCTGGCTGCAACCCTTCTTTCCATCAGTCCCTATACCAGTTCCAAACCGAACAATCCATTGCCCTCACCCACCTAATCCTTCACCTACACATCCACTCAGCCAATCAACACACCCATCAACTCCTGTCCCTAATAAAAGTCCTCAATCTTTCCTCTCCCACATCCACACCGGTTGTTCAGAGCATCCTCCTACAGGCCAACCGCAAATTAGAACAGCATGCCACCCTCCACCTTAAAAAACTATCCAATCTCCTGGTTTCCCACCTCCGGAAAGGCAACTCACTCACCCTTCACAACCTTTCCAGCAAACCTCAACCTCCTCTCATTGCACACAAACCCAGTCTTTCCCATCTACTCAATCTCCCACTTCCAGCTCCACTCCCTCCAAAACCTCAAAATTCCAATCAACACAATCTGGAACCACAACACCCCAATTCAGTAGTTAACCTCTCCTCCAAACCTCTCTCCCAATCCGAAACCTCTGTCCTATCCAAAGGCCTCACCTTCAGCCCCACTCCCAGATTTAACCAAACAGCCCTTGTCAAAGATTTACTGTCCTACACCCGTACTCTCTGCTGGAAGTATCACTTTGCCACGAAGAAAAATGATCATAATCCTACTCCTAATG